>NC_065441.1:3750000-5000000 GCF_024364675.1 Aethina tumida
TATGGTAAATGAGTTCTTTTTAATTTCTGGGTAGTAATTAAAGAATTTTGAAACTTAGTCATAGTTTTTTTATTTTGTGATGTTAATTATAAAAGTCATGATTGTGTGAATACAAATATTACTTATTACAAAAAATCTTACTATTTATATTATAAAACATGTTTTTAGAAAAAGTTTAATTACATTACACAATTATGTCTTTAAAAATTTGATAAAAATGTCGTGTTTATCCTTCTAAATTTTAAGAACTCTTAAAAAATATATCCCGAATTCTAGGATTTAGAACCCTAGAAGGAAATACGGTTGGACTATAATTGTGCTCAACATAGATAAACATTGAAACATATTTCAAAGTACCTCGAGCGATGCACGAGTGTATAATCAAAAACCGCAGGGACAGAAGAAACGCACCCCGCGCGCCTGTGGGAGTGGAGTGGCGTCTCGACGCTTGGCGTCCGCAGATAACCGAAATCGGGTTTCGCGTCTGAATAAGAACGCAACGCGCCCTTTGTGCCCCGCTCATCTTTTGATCCTCTGATGTATTTGCAACTGGCCGCAACGCCAATGCTCTGTGTGTCCCATCCCGTATGTTTTATAATTGGTTTCTCGCCCCGCGGCAACGAGCACTTCACCTATGCAAGCGTCCCATCCTCCCCCCTGTACCATGGACTTATCGGCGTAACGAACAGAAGCCCGCGCGCCAACTAACATCCATCATGGGGGCAACTTTCTGGAAATTGTTCAAAAGAAAGTAATTTTGTTGCGAGAGCTTTACGATTCTCAATTAACTTGTATCTAAGTGTGTTCATCGCGCCCCTCGCTCATGAACCTCATTATTCTGCGTCTACGCCGGCTTAAATATCATTTACAACGCCTTTAGGCCCGCAGTTCTATACGTTCTTGTTTATTCAGGCATTCATTTTTTTTTTTCGCCCGCGTTCGCAGTAATTTCATTTCAGAAATTACCTTTTAACGTGCACGCGCTTAAAACCTATTATCATTTTTGTTTCAAGGCGAATCGCGAAAAAAATTGTTTAATATAACGTCATTTTTACCTCCCGGCCACACATGTAAACGAGATATTGTTGAGCAATGTTTAAATAAACACGGACCACAAAAGAAAACCCAAACAATACGGCTCCGGTCAAATTACATTCTTTCTTGCGGCCCAAATTGAGTTTCCAGGTTGAAATTCAACGAAAGGAAAAAGTTTAATCATACAATTTTCAATTGTTTACTCGGCTAATCAGAAACGCAGACTGTTATTATTTTGGCTAAATGAGAATGGAATCATCCAGAGGAAAAATCCTTTCAGAAACAACTGATCTTGTTCCATGCTGAAGGCATTTTAGAAAAGTTCCTTCGTAACGTAATGAAAAGAAATGTTCAAACTCATCTTTTACTGACACTTCATTAAAAACCTCCCCATATTACTATTATAGGTGGTCCCTTCATTTAAGTAGTGACATTTGTATCTCGAAATTACCGGAGTTGCCGTAACTCCGATAATAAAATGCGATGAGAATTTCCCCTCCAAGTGGCACTCTCGCATCTTGTAGAAGACACGGCAATATTATGTTCTATAAATATGAATAGAAGATGTCAGTTGTGAATACTTATGTTAAGTTAATATTTATTATAGTCATTTCCCTGTGAGGCTGTAAAAGTATTTCCGATGTGGAAGCACGTTTGTAGCCATAGTTCTCCTGAAACGACTCTGGAATATACGCTATTATAAAATGGATGCGAAACATTCGAATTGCCCTCGACAAATGGAAAATAATGTTCCTGTGTGCTCGTTTTAGAAATGCCCAACTCAACCTATGAATTTAGCATGTGTTTTAATTTATCGTGTATTCTGTCAGTGGCCAGATGTCTTCGTGAGCACACGCTCATATCTCATCTCTTCGGCTAGACAAACACTTGACCCTGTTCATGTGGTTTTCGGGCTGAAGTGCAGCCCTTAAAATTGATACGTGTCCAATATTTCACTCCATCCCCAACTTATTTTGACACTCGCATCCTGTTAATCCGAAGATACATTGTATGCTGGCATCCACATGTTTCTGATTTCACTAATTCGTTACTAGTTCTCACATTATAACAGGATACACATCGGTGGCAGCGGGAATGACTTCCCAAAATACAGGAAACAAAAATCTCAATTAACGCACAGGCAAAAACAAGTAAATTGATTGGCACCGACACCGAATGCTCCCCTTTTCGCGCGACAACCAGTATGACAAATTCATTTTCGCCGTTTCGCACCCGATTACCAAGTCGGCCACGTCCAACCCATTCGGTCGTGCGGGTTATTTCGGCGGGCCCGCAGTCGAAACACAAGGGCGGAAATGAAGGCAGAACGTCGACAACCTCCGCTAACAGACCCGTAATGGGGTAGGAACACTAATGACCGCTCTTCACCGGGGGGTGGACACATACAATAAACTAATTAGGTCTTGTTTATGGGCACGAAGAACAAATTGTGCGCGAGGGAAAAAGCTGCTCATTTGGGTGAACCTCTGTGTCATCGATGGTTCGTTAACCACTCTGAATATGTATTGACACTAAATTGATTACAAAATGGGCTAATTTAAAAAAACCCTCTATATTACTAAACAATTGTAAAATCGTCAAGTGGTAAGTTTTCTGACTAGGGTATCATTCTTGATTTGGTATGAATAGAAAAATATATAAATGGTACCATTGACAATTGAAGGTTGTTTCGAAGATGCGTGAGCAAGGTGAGTAAATACAGTCATCATTGTGGATGGTTAATTTGAAAGTGAAGTTTATTCAGAAGTGGCAACAAAGCAAGTCATTTATTTTCTTCACATGTAATAATATCATTAAACCGTTTTATTCAGGCCTCAGAAAATCAATTAAAACAACAAACGGAGCCATCAAATGTTTAATTCATGGCGTGCCTTTATCATATTAGCAAGAACAGTTATCTCGAAGTGAATGACATACGATAGCAATCACGACAGTCGGTTGTTATTGCACTAGTCGTAATGTAAACAATTAATTTGATTTACATCGAAGTGCACTTGCTGCTGTTGCGCCATTGTTTCTTCATTTCGCAGATAAATAACTGTGAGTTGTGACCCATATACACGCCCACGGAAACATTCCGGCTTCCTTCTTTTGTTATCAAGAGGCCACCGGATTATGACTTATGGACTGTGGTCTTTACGAGAAAGATGCTCTCATTTTTACCCTCGCATTCCTCCTGCTCTTTGTCCTACCACATTGATAACCTATTCATAGCCATTAATAACATTGATGGAATAAAGTTTTTAGTTAAAGAAGAGGCACACGCCCAAAACAAAACATCCGTGTCATCGTTAATTGTCTTTTTTCCATCGGCGTATGAAACATGGCGGTAATATAGCGAGGTACAGTTCCATGTAAGATAAACAGGCCGTGCGAAAGCAAAACCGTGGAGCAGATGTTCTGGGAAGCGTAGCAACGCCACTAGCGGTGCTCGGCTATATTTTTAAAATAAATTACAATTTCGGTATCCGCTTACTCCACACTACAGTACAACCCCCGGAATGGCTCCATTTCAATATCTGGCCTTTGCCGTTTCCATTCCGGTCCGGTAATTTACCCTCGGGTTGGCGTTTTTGCTTGTCCATTTTGATGAAATACTTCATTTAAATGGTTTCATGTATGGTAACAGAGGAGTGACATCTTATTCACAATTTGTTTAATTAAATATAGCCTTAATGAGTGTAAATGAGACGACATTCAAGAGTCGAACGTGGAATGTCGAGCGAGACTCGATTAACAACAAGTGACGACCTTTACGAAAGTAGGTAAATTAAAATTCACACTACCACCATAGAGATAACGAAGACCGAAACGACAATAACGTTTTGAGGCTGAAGAGAGAGATGGTGGACAATAAATGACCGGTGCTGGAACATTATCAGAAATAGTTATGTGACAATTAAAACGAAACCAGTCGTAAAACAGGAAGCAGTCCATGGTAGTCGATAGTCGAGATGACAAAGTGCCGAATTAAAAAGTGATTAAGCTAGAATTTTAAGTGATTTCTAATGTCCGACCCAAAAGGTTTAGAATTCTTTTAACGGACCTTTTTTCCAGTTGGAAATTTAATTTTAATTACAAATGCACACAAATGCTGCGTGAATGTAGTTTGCAAATTGGACAAACTGGAATGAAAGGACATTTATACAATTGTTTTGTGTAAATATCTAATTGAGTGGGTTAAACCAGATTTATGTTGTGTTGCCGATCGATCAATGTATTTGTTTAAAACAATGGTGTTCGAAACCCAGTTCAAACTAAAAATAGTACTACCTCGCACAAAATGGAGGGAAACCGTCTCGTCCAAAAGAAGCAATCTGATAACAACGCTAACGTAAAAATAGCGCCGTAAATAATGCGAGAGACGTAATGGAACAAACACGGGAACAACATGTGTTCACTTGCAATAACATCAAAAACGGCTCGCGGCCAAAGGGAATTTTTAATCCGGACTTGTGAAAAGGCCGCACCGCACCAGGAATAAAATTGATTCGGACCGTGTGCTCGACTTGATGCGATTTACATTTTAATGTAATCAAAAATAAATAAGCGCGCCATTATTTTCGTTTGAACGGACCAGAATTTATGGCACTATTCAAATAATCCGGATGAATTTCGAATTGTTTGAATTGGACGCCGGGCCGTCAGTGTCCGCGACCGGCTACGTTGACGCCTGTATCTCCTTCATCGATCTTACGGCCTTTGCCGTGCACCAAGCCACAACAGAGTTTTACCACTTGTTAATATTTTTTGTATGGCTACCTTAAATAATACAATAGTCAAAAATTTATGGGACAGTGAAACATTATATTAAATTACACATGAAAAACTAAATAGGAAGTATTAAAGCACACATGTAAAGCCGGAGGCTAATTTATCTAAGCTTTATGAATGAACTTGTTGTATGTTATCTATGTTTCTATGTTTGTGTTTAAACGTCGTGTCAAAACACACACAACAAAGGAAGAGATAAAAAAGTGTACATGGAATTTATGTAAATTGCTTTCATATTATTAGTATGTTAATGTCATGTGATAACTTTACCTTTAACTCATTAAAATAAAGCTCCAAGCTTTCGAACTAAACCCTAAAATTAAAAATATATATCCTTAGACAAATTTTGTTTAAGTAGCACCAAGAGCTAAATTCTATTTACCAAATAGAAGAAAATAGTTTTTAAATTTTGGCTTTAATAAAAACGATAATAAACTTTTCGAAGAGATTTTTTTATTCCTGAAAAATCTTTAAAACGTTTTGTATTTTTAATCAATTGACCTTTATAAGCACCAAGAGATGAGTTCTGTAAATTTCGTTTAAGTAGCGTCAAGAGCTAAATTCTAATTACCAAATAGAAGAAAATATTTTTTAAATTCTGGCTTTAGTGAAAACGATAATAAAAGGTTATTTTATTCCAACTGAAAAAATTAAAAACATTTCGTATTTTTATTGAACTGAACCATATAAGCACCAAGACATGAGTTCTATTTAACAAAAAAAAGGTAGTCTTTAATAAAAACAATAATAAAACCCTCAAATATATTTTTTCATTCCTGTTAAAATATTAAAAACATCTTAAATTTTTCTTGCATAAACTTTAGAAGCACCAAGAGCTAAGTTCTATTTAACATGTAATAAAAATGTTTAAATACTGGTATAAATTCAATAATAAGATATACTTACTAACAACAAGTTTTTAACTTTAGGAAAAAATTTTTTTAAAACTTTGTTGGCGGTGTCGTATCAGTTTCTGGTTAGGACAACCTTACAAATTAGGAAAATATAATTGTGTAGGTCATGTTGATATAAACCGGACACTTCTTAGTACAGTTGACCGTCGATTTTAAAAAGTGTAGACTGCCTACTTAGACCGGCCATTAACTATATATCGATATTGTAGTTGAGATCATTAAACCAGATATAGTAAGATCGTAAACCATAACAAAAAAGTCAGAAGCCCCGTTACGTCAGGAAGCTTTTTGCTTGTTTATTTACACTAGCTTATTAAAGTAAGTAAGCCTGGATGCCACGATAATTGCATGAAATATGCAAATCATTAATTGAATTTATTAATTAATGTCATTAGAATAAAAAAGCGGAGCCCGACAATCTCCGCTCGGATCTGGCGAACGGCAAGCCGAAGAACAAAAAAAACTTAACCCATGACGAAGTAGTTCGGTTATCGATATTGTCAATCTGAACCAATTAAATCTATGACAAGTTTGAAACATTGTGTAATAATAGTTTTACATCTCGTAATTGATTAAAAAAGGCCGCGTTCCGTTCGGTTTCTTGTGCGCGTACGTACCTCCACCTATGGGCAATATTTTACCCATCGGCGTGGGTTCTAATGGCCGAGAAATTAATATTAATACGTACGTGCGACGATAAAAAATACCGTGTTTGTGGTCATCGCGACCGCCGATACTTGTTGATTGATTTAATTACTTTTTCGATCGTTTAACTTGGGAAAAATTATCATCTTGTGATTAAGTCCTGTCTGTGGGTTTCGATTTATGAAATTTTCTGCCGTGGACACAGGAATTTGATACTTAAGTTAAGATTTATAACAAAGAAGTGTTAAAGTATCTGGTAATAATATATAATTTGGACAAGAGAAATATTTAGGTCTGAAGATCTTTAACCCTTGGAGTTAAGTACTGACTATAACTAATCCCACAAACATTTATTAAACAAAGTAAGTATCTCTTAAAAAGATGACAATAACAGATAAAAATATCCAAAACAAAGCAACAAAGCACATTAGATCCTGTCATAGCACCTGGTGCTAAAATTTAGCACCGAGTGCTATGTCTGGATTTAGTGTAAAGAATATGTTTTCGTCGAATTTTAATCATTTAAAATTCCTGATAATTTGTAACCGCCGAAGGAAATTTGTCAAAAAGATAACTAACCAATTGTGCACCTGACGCAGCAAAAGCCAAATAATTAATACGAACATCTTATTAACGATAACATTTCAATTAACTCAATTCTATTGCAATAATAACCGCGTAATTTAACTTCAGATAGCCATAGGGGTAATTATGTCTTTTCATTATCATTGCGGGCATCGTTTCTCAGTAAATTGGATAATTTGTTACCTTACACATGTCGTTTTGTTTGCCAATACGTATTTCCTCTGAGAGGAAGTGCAAAAAATTACCTTGTGTTCTATTGTTGTTTGATATTTTCAGACAGTTGTTGAAGTGCTTGTTCGACAGTTGTAA
Source organism: Aethina tumida (assembly GCF_024364675.1). Taxonomy (NCBI): domain Eukaryota; kingdom Metazoa; phylum Arthropoda; class Insecta; order Coleoptera; family Nitidulidae; genus Aethina; species Aethina tumida. The sequence goes on from NC_065441.1 coordinate 3,757,284, forward strand.
CAGTTCACCACAATAATATTTAGGGTGTGTGCAACCAACTTGGGAACATTTTGGAAGAAGAAACGGGAATATTAATTTGGTTGGTTATTTTAATCCAGAAAGTAAAAATATTTGACCTTGAACTGCTTTGATGTCTTAATAATTGACGAACATTTCAAGGGGGTAATTTGTAACAGTGACATAAACCCCAGCGAAACAAGTGGTGAATAATAAATGTGTCGGAATTTTGATTCGGAATTATCTGCACAAACCCCCGTCCCGGTCGTCCGGGGTCAAGCAAAGCAGGGGGATGAACAGCGCAGCTTTTTTTAGTTTACGACTGTTTTGTTGATATAAATTCCTGAATCGACGTTCCCGTTTGATGGTCCCGGTTGATAAAAGTTTAACCCGGGCATGTAGTAGATGGCGTGCAGAACATAAAGCCGAATAATATTCATGATTATTCGCCGGGAATTCTCGGCGGACCGCAAAAACCCGCCTGAAAGAAACATAAAACTTGCTTTCCCGACAAAATACGTTTGACGCAGCGAGCGAACGGGGCACCAAGTAATCGCGAAATTACGTGCCATCACCTCGTAAAACTCATCCCCAGGTAAGAACATCAAACGACTTGACACGGCGAATATTGTTTTAAAAAATAGACACCGCCAAACTACCCTTACTACAACTTCATAAAACTATGTCAGGATGTTTTGATAATATGGTTCCGAGAGGTGACAATGTTGGCGCAGTCGAAAGGTTCTGCACTTGAATAATTGGATAATTTAGTTGTTTCTTTCAAACAACATTCTTTAAACGAAGCTAATAAATCGTTAAAGAAACTGAGGAAGAATATAGATATGAAAGAGAGACGGTTGGGAAATAATTCTTCCTGGTTTTTTAGCTTGAAACTTGTTTCAGATATAAAATTAGAAGAAAAACGCAGATGTTCTGCACGCCATTATAATTAGTAGTTTACGGAATGTCCTTATAATATTGATTCCCGTGAAATGTAAATTGAGTAACATGTCTTCCCGGTGATAAAATCGAACATAATGAATATGTATTATTTTTTTCCAATTAGGATTAACTCGAACCTCACTTAGGATTAACATACTTTAATAAATATAAGGTTATTATAATTTCAAGAGGGATAAGTGTACAGACACGCATACTTATACATAAAACATTTGTTCTTTAATTTTATTGCATGCGTTGGAAATACATTAAATGGGATAAGTCGGGGAATCGGTATAAAATTGCGAATGCATTAATTTAAGAAAAAAATAAGTCATCTGCATAATGTGCAAGTAAGAAAGAAGAACCGGCTAATTTATAGTTGTTATCTTCAGGCGTCGATATTACTGAACAGTCTTTACAACAAAATATAACAGGAAATTGTTACAGAAAAAACTACAGAACATCACATATTGTTTGCATGTTGCCGGTAGAAATTTCCTCTGTTTTATACATTCATCCTGTTTAATTTGAGGCTGAAGCAAATTTTTTCTATTTATAAAACATGACTGTTTGATATATTATCTGTGTATAATTTACTTGGAATTGGACTTATTTTGTGATTATCAACGTTTATATTAAAAAGATCTGTTAATTGTAGTTATTTAACTAGCTGCTTTTTTCCACAAGTTCATTATTTTAAATTGTAGAGACAGGAAATTAGTCGAAACGTTTATAATTTCTGAAGAGTAATTTTGTGTAATTATGTATCAAAAGCTTCATTAAACTAAAGACTACTTAATATTAATAAATTTAAAACCAAAACATTTAATTAATAATAAAATAGTCCCAGAGGTAAAAAATTTAATAATATTAAGGGATAACTAAAAAAACTGTTTCTCGATACAAAATAGGCGTAATATTTTTTTTCCGATGGGCAGAGTAGATAAAAATATGAAAGTATATTACGACATAAAGGCCGTATTCTTTTTATTGCCGTAAATACGGCAACTATTTTCTTATTCTGCTTGAATATTGCGTGAGGGTAAGCTTTTCATTACTTTCGTTCTAATCCCTCGGTAAAATGTTTTATGCATTCATATCGTACTTATCGTATTATACTTTATTGCATTCCTGGTATTTTATGGGACGTTATCTTGTTTTATCGCAATTGCATGGGCAGATTTTCACCCCTAATCCGATTCCGACAATTTTTAAACACATACACGAATTCTGCGACAGAATCGCAAAAAAAACAAGGAATAATAGAACTCGTGACAACATTTTTACAAAGCAGAAAACAGGATTGCCAGGCTGTATGAAAAATTCGTTGCGCACTAACAAAAAATCTATGACTTACAGGATATGTAATGAATATTGGATACGTTAACACTTGGTCATTCCCACGTTTTTCATTCCCCGTTTTCTTATTCTTGTCGTATACTTTTATAGAAACAGTAAAAAATATATTAGTGAAACTGCTTTTTGTATGATGTGTGATTATTGTCTTTGGACTTTGTAAGACTCTGTTATTAGACTGAATTATTTAACTTAGCCAGCCTTGATTTGTGTCTAATTCTTTATAAAGAGAAGATTAAATATATTAAATTCAGTTCTTCTCAAGAACAAAATTTAATTAATGAGTAAAGTATATTTATTTTATGATAATAATCGTTCTTATTATATTGTTAAAATTAATATAACATGTCTGTAAATACTCATCACAATTTTTGCACATACTTTTTACTGCTTTCAGAAGACGGTATAGATTTTCGATATTTATATATTGAGTAATATTACTAAAGTTTCACATACAGTTTTGACAATTGTAAAAATTTTTATTTCTATTTCTAAACCTTTTGTAATAAAATTAGACAGTCCTAACTTCTGGAATAACTTTATATACAATTTAGACTGTTCTGAAACTTGTGAAACAGTATTTATAGATTATAGATTTATATACTAAGTAATAATAATACAGTTTCATGTACATTTTTGGCAGTTGTAAAACTTATTCTATTTGTTCCAGAAATAGACAGTTCTAAAACTTTAAGTTTAAGACTGTTCTAACTTAGTATTATACAGAATTTAAACAGTTCTAAAACCTTTAGGACAGCTTTGTAACCAATTTCGACAAAACCTTTTAAATAGTTGTGAATAAAATGTGAATAGTTTGAAATTTATTATACAAATTAAAATTCTGGGACTTGTAGAATAATTTAAACACCTTGAAGCCTTTTATTAGATAATTTAGGAAATCGAAAAGCTTTCTGTAGAGTTTCTGAAACTTTTAGAGCAGTCTTTATACAATTTAGACAACTTTGAACCTTCTGAAACAGTTCCGAATAAAATAGTGGTTAGCTTCTTTTTACATAACTTTAATTCGTTGAGTTTGGTTTCATAAAAATTGGATGCAGTTGCACTCAGAATGCAAGAAAACGCACCGTCGAAGAAGTGGATGGTCCGGAATATTTTATCGAGTCCCATGGTGGGCCAGAGCAATTGTTTTTTGTGTGCGGACACAATGGATCGAATAGTTATGGTAATTTCCATATGTAAATCGTTTTTAAACCTCGGATGCACAGTCACAAATCTTTCGCTCGGAAATATTTTCGAACGTTGTTTATTGGTGCCATTAAAAATCCGCCATTCCAATAAACATTCCTAGATCGGGAGAATTATGTGCTGTGAAAAAATTGATTGGATTTAAATTCGTCGATGGTCGATCGTTGGTTGTGTCGAGGGAGAGGTGTGGCGGGTAGTGTGAGGTCTCCAATTACGATACCGGAAAACTGCTCAATGATTTATCATGCATGAATCTTGGTTTATTGTACAATAGTACCGAATCACAAATTTATGTGTTTGCTATACGAACTACACTTGTTAGAAGTTTTGTGTGCTTTTAATTTTCTCATGGAGCAATTTATTTAGTGGTCGTAAAACGGCCGTTAATAATAAAAGTCTGGTTAACTGTTTTATATCAAAAATGCACTTGGGTCAATTGACAGCCACCGTGTTATTATTCAATTTCGCCATTTTTAAATCAATTATTTCATTATGTCCCAGACATGAGCCATTTGGCGGGGTAATTTTACGACGTATTTACAAGCAAGCGTCAGACCGTCAATTTGCAGACACATATTTAGTTAATTATAAATTGATCGAAGTAATTTGGTTATTTAAACAATGCATAATTCCAAGCGAAGATTTTCGTTAAAGATAATTAGAACGATTAAAGCTAATCATATGAAATTACGGTTAATTTGGGCAAGGGTATCTTAGCAATTATTAAAAAGACTGTGTTTAAAAAATGCCCAGTCGAATACGCACACAAACATTTTCGTGTTTGGCTGAAATCAACAGTAAGATTGTGAAAAAATTTAAATTAAACAATTCAACATTTTAAACAGTTGCGGAACTTTTCATTAAAGATAATTAAAACGAATAAAACTAATCATATGAAATTATGGGCAATTTAGACAAAATATCTGATAATTATTAAAATGACTGTGTTTAAAAAATCGCCAATCGATAGTAGTGAGAAATAATTTGGGTCTTTATGTGTTCAATATGTTGTGTTGTTGATAAATTTGAATATTTACTAGAAAAACCCACCTGGATAATAATTTGATGCAAATGAGTGTGCTTTTTGTTTCAGAATTAATACGTTCTAAATGTTCTACTTGAATTAATGTGTAGTCGTTTTTAATCGAAATACATCGCCTGTGTATACAATGCATAATTTATTCATTAAACTCCATTATAAATTCCTAATTAAAAAAATGGTTTCGGATTATAATTTATTGTAAGTAGAACTTTTGACAAGTTTTAACGGTTTAATCGAACCGAATGATCCTCCTATTATCCGACTCCAATAAATCAAACGGATACGACATCGCCGGTTTAATTGACTAATTTCGGTTGGACTCTCATTATAAAACAATTATGTATCGAAAAATAATTACGTTTAATAAGCAGAAAATGCGGAGGTAACAATAAATTTATGACCCTAGCCAAAGTAAATGTTTGTAGACGATGTAACACTATAATTTCAGACCGAAATGTTTCACCGAAAAATAAAAATTAACAATGTAGAAAGTAAACATTCACAACAAATTCCTTTGCACCATTATGCGTTTTTTACTTTTCCATCGTAGAACGGACCTATTACCTCTATAATCCCATCTAAACACCCACAACTCGGCGTACACAACAGCACACATCTTCCACACTGTTTACATATGTAATTTTGCTTCCTCTCTCAGCCGGCATTATTCCAAAACGTACAATAAGTCTGGCCGACTTGCGTATGTAATTTGTACAAGAAAAATTTTGCATGCAATTACTTCGACAATGCCACGAAATTACTCTTTTTAACTGCGATGCGCCGTAATTAGAATTAATAGGGCCTCGTTCTTCGAACGAATGTCAAAGGAAATTAAATGTCCCATTTGGAATAATTGATTCTTCACGTGAAAATTAAATCACACAGTCCTTTTCACTGTGTTCACCATTGATGTTCTTGATTTTGTAAACACTCTTTGAATAAGCAGTAATCATTCTTCAGAAATGCAATCTTTTTCCGAAACTTCTACACTCTGCAACTCCTCTTTTCATATTTTCTAAATAATTAAAACAGTTTATTACTTAGATAATTATGGAAGTTTTAAAATAATTCTCTATACCACATTATGAAACTTTAAGTATGATGAGTAATTGTTCTTTGTCCGTACTTGGATGTTATTGTTTAAATATCTCATCTTACTAATTTGACAGCAGTTTTATGACCACCTTAGGCAGTTACTTTTAATATAATAATTCTTATTTCGTTGTGTCTGAATTTTGTTTAAACAACATATTTTACTATTTAGATAACACTTATAATATACAGATCTGTATATTATTTAAACAATTTTTTGAAAATTTGGTATCCAATTTAATTCTAACTTCTTCTTGTAATTACTTCTAATATAACAACTCTTTCTTTTCAATAACATAGTTTATTGTTTAAGCAGTTTTCAAACAAATGTGTAATTAATTAATTTTAAGGTAAAAAACATATTTTACTATTTAGACAGCTTTGAACATTTTCCAACGATTTTAAGAGAGAAATTGTGGAATTTAAACTTGAATATCGTTTTTAAACATACAATTTTAAATTATTAGCTTTGACCCTTTAGCCATACGGTATCCCAAAATTTTCGTCAAAATATTTGTTTTTGCCCGTTAAACAGATAAATAGACATTAAAATTTAGTTTTCTTTTATTATTTCTCTAATAGCATCGTATTTTCTTTTTCAATAAATATTCATAGATTTTTCTTAATTTATTAAAAAATAATAATTTCAGTTTTGTTAATTTTTAAAAGTATTCCTCCATAATTTTGCGACGCAGTGTAGTTTCGTACTTTAAATATAATGTCATTTTTTGTCACACATGAATTTGAGGAGAAGTTTTTGGATTAGTTACACTCGTGGAGTAGCTTTGGTTGCTGGGAATCATTAGTAATAAATCATTTGGATGTTTTGACGTCGGCAGACATTAGCAAGTTTATTAGAAAATTACACATCATAAAATAATTTCACGTCAATCTACTTTTAACAATTACAACTAAGTATATGTGTTTAAAAGATGTAATGGCACCGGCTACTGATTACAGCTCCTTTTATTTCGACCGTAAATGGATCTAGGCATTCTTTCCGTATCATTCGGCTAATGTAATAAAGCATTTGCAATGATTGCTTCTTCTGCGGACTTATTAGCCGTCATTAACAGTTATAAGAACTGAGGCATTAGCACTTATGCGGCCGCCGGTTTAATATTCAGGCCACTGGACCCGATCTTATTTTATTAATTGAGAAAATTGCAGCGCAGATTCATATTTCGATCAATTTTTTTCAACTGACGACGCCGTAACGTAATTTAAAATAATTAATAATTTTTTGTTTCTGCCATCAAGTTTAATCAGTGTTTTATGCTTTGATTCTAAAACATTCGTGGAAGATAATAATAATTCCATTAATCTTGTAACTTGAAGAACGCGAGGAAAATTCGATTTGCCACGTTTTCGTGGCGGAGCTGAAGTCCGCATTAAACGTTTGTGTATAACAAATCGCGGTTCGAGTGGCTGTTTAAAAGTGCAATTTTAGTGGTGATTCGTGATGCAGCTGGAGTTACGCATATTACACATCTCTGATTCGAAGTTATTCTCGTTCGCACATTTACAAACGCCAAATAAATTAATGTGCGCGATTCAGGATCTGATTCGGTGGCGATGAAAAATATTATGACATGTACGATTTATCAATATTATTCCTTTCACGAACATTTTCTGTAACGCTAGACTGTTTTAAACTATAACTATTTAAACCTGATCAACATCTGAACTGTGCTATCGTCTATTTCAATCTTGCATGTCAATACGTCTGAAACGCAGGTATTTGAATCCTGATTAATCTAAAGGTATTTTTAGTGGAGCGAAAAATGTTTTGTAATCAGATATCGGACTGTGCGGGAATTTATATGAAATTAATTCATTATTCGACTTCCTATTTCGTATAATTTATTTTGAATATTTACTAATCCGATGGATAACTCTATCATATCTATATTTAAAAATATTAAAAAAGCAAATGTGTTTGTTAATCCTTTAAAAAGTTTTGTTGATTTAATTTTCAAATCCGCCTGACTATAAATTAACTTCATTAAATATTCAATTAAAAAGACTGAATACATTTACTCAACTCGAATATCAGAGTTATTCGTACTGTCAAACCGACATTAATTTGATTTATTCATTAAAAAATTAATCCTACATTATCACTGATATTTATCAACTGTTTTTAATCCAAATGGCATGTCGGCAAAAAAGCAACGAGATTAATTAATTAGCGGTGAAAAAATAATAATTTCAACTCTAAAAGTTCAATTTAAATGGAATTTATTTTTTATTGGTTCAGGTCTAAAAGTTTTTAATACAGATGAGGTAGTATAATTTTTAATTTAAACGTTTTAAGTAACTAACTGTACACAACTTTTTATTCAATACTTCTACATTTTAAGTAGTTCAGCAAACTATAAAACCTTTATTTTTAAATAGTCCACTAATCAACTATTTTAATTTATTTTTAATAATTTTAAAATCCACAATCACACTTAAATTTTAAACACTTTAGATAATTTTTTGTAACTTAAAACAGACTTTTACTATTTAATTTACAATTTAGATAAGTTCTAATAGTATTCATTTTCCAGTGACCAAATAAAATTTAGATATTTTTGTTTATTTAATCACAAGAAAGTTGACACAGATAGATAAGATTTATAAGATAATTTTTTAACACACCTAAATTTTTATTTTGTATTTCTACATATAAAATAAATATTTCGAAAACTATTTAAATAGGTCATTAAACAGTATTCCCTCTTTTTTTAAATTGTCCACAAATCATCTATTTTAATTTATTTTTAAATTTTAAAATCCTCACTTCATACTTAAACAGTTATAAAATATTTTGAACAATTTTGAAACTGGTTAATTTACAATTTAGACAAATTCTATTAATTTTTATTTTTCTGGTGGCCAAATAAAATTAGAACATTTTCATTCATTTAGACATAAGAAGGTTGACACACAAATGTCTAATAAAGTATATATACCTAACTTTTTATTCTGTACTTATATATATAATATAAATATTTCGAGAACTATTTAAACAGATCAGTAAATATTTTCATTTCATTTGAAACTGTTCACTAATCAACTCACTTAACACTTAAAAAAATCTAAAACATTTTAAATATTGTTTTATACAATTAACTTGAAACTTGAAGCATAATTTTAGTTTTCTAGTTTTTATTAGATTTATTTCGGAGTGGTCCAATAAAATTTTGGACATTTTGGTTCATTTGTACAAAAGACGGTTGCAGATAATTAAGAATCGATATGCACAATTCTGTTGCAACTGTCAGTCAATTAGACAGTGCATTTCCCCGTAAATAACATACATTCATCCCCCGGCATTTTGGGCGAACATATTGGAAATCACAAAGCATTTGTCTGGCGTGTGCGTCATAAACTGGCAGTTTCGGATTTATTATATACATACATTTATTTCCTTTTACGAATGGAATTGTGGAGGTCACGGATTTTCTCCGTCTCGTTTACAGAGGGTGGCGGATAAAAGGAAGCAAACGCCATAATAGCATTAATAAAGGGGATGGGAACTGCGATATCTAATGAGGGTGGATTTTTCGAAACATTTGTTTGAATTTATGTCACATATTAATGCGCCTAGATTTATCTGTTTGTCTAGGATGGTGGTCGGAAATACGGGGAATGTACATTTAATTTACTGTGTGTAATACTATTATATTCTTTTAATATATCAACAGTAAATTATGTGAGAAAAGCTTTTAGATTTTTTATTGTTTTGACAACGTATGAAAGAGATTTATCTCGATTCAACTAGAAACTAAACAAAAGAGAAACTGTATTGGAATAATTGAGTTTGGTCGTTTGAAATTTTGCATCAAGATCTAATCAGCACAGTTCTGTTGATTGCGAAAAAATCTGATTAAACCAGTTTCCCAAAGGACCAGGAGAGTGGATTGTGTAAAAATAAGAGAAAAAACGCCACCGCCCAGTTTTGATGGTGGGCCCGCAAGAAAAATAACGATCGGACACCGATAAGCATCTATTTGTCGGTTCGTGGGCAAATTGAGTTATATACAGAATGTTCTTCCGTGCGACGGCTACATTTCCGCACGGGACCGTGTAATATTTTATGCCCGTAATAAGCGCGATTGCATCTAAACGTTTTCGGAGGTGGCTTATAGTACCACTTGATTGCTTATTTGGCGAGCCGAGATGGAAGGCTCTTTGAATGATGCCTCTATTCCAGCTTTATCGTCCTCCGACATCGACATTCTTTGTTTCTCCGTTTCGTTTGTGCCCGTCATAAACTACGCCGTTTAATGTTTCTGCTAATATGATTGTTTATCTGATTGTTCGCACCTTTGCAGATTGATTGGTCTGATTGTGGGCCCCCGCATGCCTGTTTATTGGTTCGGTTTTACAAATTACCTCAATTTAAAATTGTTACTTTGTGTTCGTTTGTATTAATTTCTAATGTTAGAATTTAGAAGTCTAGTTTAGATGAAAGTGTTTGAGACCTTGGGATTATTGGCCTTTCCATCATGACCAAAACACTTTTAATTTGATACAAGATTAATTATTAACACAAAAAGTTAATAACACAGCAATCTGTACCATTAGTTTTTAGTAAGAAAACCTTTTGTATTTCGCTTGGTCCAAAAAATGTTAAGTAGCAGCCGATAAATAATTTATAAGACAAGTCCATTTAATAAACAACGTCCTGAAACAAAATCTGTCTTAAAGGTTGATCAACATTATGGTAATTCCGCTGAAAAGAATCCAATAAAATTACGTATGCAAATATATTAAAATGGTAAACGATACTTCAATAATTCAACTGCGGGCCGGTGCCTGTTTCAATTTGATATACTGAGTGTTTGTCCACCTGTCAAAACTACAGATTGATTTGTTGTTTGTGGCGCAAATTGATTACTGCAGTAGCCACGACGCTAATTGATTTTCCAGAAAGTTCATTAACATCCACTATCTGCTGATGTGCACATGCAACTATTATTTCATCGTCAAAAAATTAATTAACATTGATAATTAATTACGAAATATCACCACAGCAGCGTTGTTGGATGCGTTCGAATCAGAGATAGATAAAGATTAAACATGGCAACGCAGCCAATGATGAAGATAATCCCGCGGGACTTGGGCAATGCGACTCCCCAGAACGAACAGGTCCTGACGTCATCTGGACTCTAGTGGCCCCCAGAGTGACATAACTTCGGAATCATGCACTTTTTTCCCTCGACTGGCCACCCCATTAAGACCCGTTTTTCACATGCGAAACCGCAAAATAATAAAGATGGAAGTACAGACCCACCATGAATATAATACGTGCGTGTGTTCATTGATACTTATGGGGTGAGTTTGCAAATTGTTCGGGGACGGCTTTGTGTTATAATTACTTGTTATGTACGTGTGAAACAGAGTAGAAAAGATCTTAATGATGTTTTTACAAAAGTTGTCAGCAGACAAAAACGATAATCGTTAAAACCCAGGCATGACTCAAACACCAATATTTTGCTTGGGGTACTCTCTAATTATTGCGAACGAAATGCCAGCATGTTCGGTATAAATATTCGAGGCTTTTACAGCTCGACAAGATGACACACAACGAGCTATAACATTCAGCGCCCGCTTTAGTAGTTAGCACGGGACCGTAATAAAGTAGCTCTAATAAGAGGTGACTCCATGCGAAATGTGACCAGCAGCGGTCACAAAAGGGTCAGTGTGTAGAGGTCTTTGTCAAGTTTATGAACAACTGACAGCGAGTTAAAATTTAATTAGTCTTTCTGCTTTCCAGTTTAAGATGCTCATTTGAGCGTTTGTTTCCACGTGAATTCCGCATTACGATCACGTAAAACAGCCACGCAACTTAAAAAAGTTCGTTCTTTATTGGGCCTTTAAAAAATTGACAAACACCTGTGCCCCCGAACATTCAATCCGGCGCCATTGGCAAAAGTCAAAGTTGTCGTTGTCGATTTCCGTCACGTATGGAGTTCTATCAAGTTAGCCCGGCGGATTGACGAGGGGTGGGCTGCATCTGGCGAGAGATAATCCCCACGAGATGATAGCCAATGTTGCCGTCCTCCCGCCGGACCATAAGGGATGCTGAAACGTGGAAAATAACATTTTTCCCGTTTTAATAATCCAGTCGTATAAACTGGAAACGGATTCGGTGAAGGGTGCGACTATGCATGGAACGGTGCCGTATCAAATTTCAACCTGGCTAGGCCCTAATGAGAGAACAACACCTGCGCACTAACAAGATAAATTTACTGGGTGCATCCAAGCAAATACACTTTAAAATAATAGAACGAAAATTCTCTCTAACGGCGTCACTTAATGTTTATCACCGTTTAATGCCATTATTCAGTGCCACTTATTCATACCGAACTGCTAATGAATTTAGCACCTATGTGTATGAAGAGCTGGTTTAAAGAGGAACGAACGTTTATTTGTTAATTTTACACTTAGTTTTGTCTAGTTTGTTTTTCCGTCAAGGATACACAATTTTGAGAGGCACGGAATTAGATCGATGACACTTTGTGGATTGAATGTGCTAAAATTGCTGTGAAATATCCTATTGATCTTAAAATAGATGTTGACCGGAGGGAGTAAGGACATCATTAATGCTTCGTTACTATGTTAATCAACGGGGTAAAATGTAAATTATCAATTAGGGTTGCATGATCACAGATTACTAGTGTTTTGGTAAATGGATATTGATCCAAAATTTATTGCAAGAGACCAAAGAACTCATCATAGAGGCTCAAGTTGCTTCTTTAGCAATTATTACATTTTATGATAGGTTCAATAAAATAGGTTAACATTATTCATAAGATTAGATAAAAAATATTTATTGGTATCATCGATATTTGGATAAAAAATTCATTTATGAGTCTCATGTATACATATAAATTGGAATTTGTTCAGAAAATAAAGAATATTGATTTTTTTTCTTATCTTATTTGTCTCTCAACATAAAAATACACTACCCCAAGAAATTAAAACACCACACTATTATTAATATATTCTGAAAACGGGAAAACTTTTTTATGATTGTTACAAAAAATCTTAAAAAATATTGCTTTTCTAAATAAACTAAAAATTAACAAAATTTGATATTCATAAAAAATAAAAATTGGAATCACACAACCGTCTCAAAGTTAAAAATCTCAGAAAACGATTTTGAGTTGTAGCATAATTTCTACCCTGACCTGGTCTTCTAGTATGGTCATCTGTCTTTTGATTATCCTGCAGACTATTTATTTTAGTTTTTCAAGTATAATTAAAAACAAAATTTATTATGCAAGAGGTTGTAAAGTCAAAAGCTGTTTTGCACCGTCCATTTTCCACGGGAAGTTCCTATTTACATTGTAAGTAATTTTTAAGTGTCACCCTCAGACTAATAACCACGTTTATATGCTACCCCCTAGAAAACACGAGTAGCCGTCAAAACGATGATATTCAAATGTGCATAATATAAAGCCCGTATCAGCGTCGTGCCATTTTCGCCGTTTAACGGAAATGGAAATAAACACGGGAGAGGTTTTTGTTCGTAAAAACGGGCCACGGTCCTGTACATAAAAACATTTTTAGTGCTCTTCCTCACAGGGACAGACAGTTATCATTAGGTCCGCTTTTATGTGGGGGCGTGGACAATAAAGTCGCACAACTTTAACCAGATAAATAAAAGGGTAATACTGGAGGTCGTTCCTTTTTGTAACCGGTGAAAAGTTTTGCGGGCCAACCGCGGAGCAAAATAACAATAAAATTACGCGTTTACTACCTCGTGCCCAGAAATTTAAATTTGTCGCTTTTTACAATTTCCGTTTTTAGTGGTTTATTGTTGGTGGAGTCTCATCAATGCCGCTCCTGCCGCATTAAAAGTCCAACAACTTCAATCGTTTGTTTTCGAACTGAATTTACATTTTGCTCTTTATTTGACGGATAAATTGAAAAGTTTTTATTACTTTGGGAGCAGGAATAAATATATTGGACAAACAGTAACTTCGATTCATGAATATTAATCACCTTATTTGTCTAAGCATTAACAATCACCACCATTATCATTATTGGTTATTTTCTATCTCGTTTCAAATGTAATGTACTTTTTAGTAAATTAATTTTATTATTACAAAAGCTTTCTTTAATGTACAGTAATTTTTCACTTTCAAAATAGAAAATTAGATAATGTACAACAAACATGTCATTTCCGGACACCAAATGTAATTTAGTCAAAACTTTGATAAAGAAAAATAATTGTTTTACGTCTCAACTAATGATACAACGTGTAATTTCTGTAGGATGTTCGCGTATTATTCTCACATTCATCATGTTGTACAGTCGGTTTCACGCAAATGTCTCCTCTACGACGCTAGAAATACTTATTTAAAAAACACAAAAAGGAACAATTAACTTCATAAATTAGACTCATCAAATTAGCCTTGAATAAACGAGACTCCAAGCTCATTTTGTTTTAAGCCCAACAAACAGAGCTGAATAAATATTTTGCACGTTTCGAAATTAACTCAATACTGAAGTAAAGTACTTTTATTTTTTTATTGCTGGTGTTTTTTTTTTGATGAACATTGATTATTTTCCCCACGATGGCCAATGGTATAATTTCGGAAGAGCCCTCGAATATTTCGGGAGATGATAATGTTTGATTGCGGGGGAGTTCATGCGATTGCGGGACGACTTTCGAAAAATAAAAATGCCCCGGGTTATGTACGTTTTAATACGATGCCAGTAATTGGTGATTTTTGCTTGATATAATCGTATTAATTGGTATATTCAATAATCCGGGCCGGATCAATGTGGCACGTACTTTTTAAATTTCGGATTAAATCAAATTCATACTGTAATAATTATACTTACCTTCTCATTTCTTTAAAAAAAATGTTGATTGATGGATATTGAAATATCAATTACCCGTTCACTTTGAACAAAAAACCTTTTTTGTGCGTGATTAGTATCTGGTAATTTTAATTTCCATGATTTGGCACAATTCTCCGCCGCTCTTAATAGATTTTGCCTAATTCCTCTAGCATTTATTTTAGTAAACACGTTCAGTAAAAGCGACTGCCTGATTACTAAATGGCGTGTTATCTTCTGTGGCCATCACTATGTACAACACGGTCACACAAACCTTCGCTAGGTTACGAATTAGGGATGCGGATGGTTTAAGAGGCTCGTTTTATACTTTGTTCACATTATTAAAATGTCTTTAAGGCGAAATTATCTGGCGGTTTGAAAGTTGTTCGTACTTAGAAGTTTGTTCTTGTTTGTTCTGTTAATATTTGGGTATGCAAACCCTTTTTGTTCAACATTGTTCTTGTAATTGTAATTAAATTGTATTTAGGGAAGTGGAGGCAGGAAGTAGAGTAAAACACATAAGTCCACTGATAATAATTATAATAATTATATTTACATTTAGCCATGGAACTGACTAAGACCATGTGTAATAGAAAAATAACTTATATGGTATATAATAGATAATTATAATACAATAAATTATTTACAGAAAAACTAAAACATTTTCATCGGACATCACTGACATCAGGTATACGCAGAGTTCTCTGTATTTGTTTGAAATATTTAGTACAGCAAAAATTATTTCGGAAACGAATACGAAGAAATCTGCAAAAAGTTTAAAAAAAGTCGAAACAATTAAAAGTCTTGAAGCTAGCTAGTAACATTCACTAAGTTTACTAGTCCAAATATTGACAAGTATTTATACCACTGATATCATTTAATAACATTTATTAAAATTTGGACGAAAATTGGAATTTTATATACAATTTAATAAATAATTAAGGGGCGTGTGTGTCAATGTAAAATTGTAGCTAGTTTTGATTTGGTTGGCATGAAGCAAAAGCAAATTTTGGAAGGTTAAAAGTCCAATTTCTAATTGATATGCATGTATAATTTTAAATCCATGCCAGACTCGGCAACACTGAAACACACTCCCAGCTGAAAATTTATTTAAGTAGCACAGTCAAAATTTTAATAATTTTTTGGCTATTTTACAATATAGATGTGTAACTATAAATAAATAATTAAAATATCTTAATAAAAAATAACACAGTCAAAAATTAAAAAAAGTATCTCTAAATTTTACATAAGTACAATTTTTACACTGCACTTTGATTTTAGCACGTAATCATTCTTTCGTTTCGCTTGAAGCAAGATTATGTCGCAGTCCTCGCACGTATAATATTTACCTTAACAGTTTTTCGGAGACTAGTTTTTATACACATATACATACAATTCTTTAGTTTCGAGATAAAAAACGTCCATTCCGCACTCCCAACTTATGAACTTAGGAACTTTTTTATTCGTCCTCTAACACGCGAGCGATCGGGTCACTGCTGTGACGTCACACCTGCACAGTCTTCTCGTTTTGGCTTAAGAAATTGCTGCTGGTCGCACCTTGGAACGACACCTCGGGCGTTTCGGGCGGCGGCATCACCGTCACTATCGGTTCGAACCCTGTAACAACAAAAACAGTCCGAATCAGTCAAAAGTCTCAAACGGGTCAATTAGAGAAATCGGTTCACGCAACGTCACACTTTTTAATATTCCCCCCCGGTGTTGCATGATGTGTATCTCGCTAATTTTCTAAGTAGCAGTCGGTATCGTGATATCGGACTTCCTTTAAGAATCTCATACGCCGTAAAAGCTCGTTAGTCCGTTATACTTTCCTATCATGCGAATGGCAGAAGTTTCTCCGCAGAGATGGCTCGGTTATTTATGTAACTATCTGCAATGTGCCGCATATTACTAATTTATGGCACGGAGAAATGTTGGTATTGGGTAAATATTTCCTTGTTTCTTTGTCTGTGTTATTACCGACCCGGAGAAACTACAGATAGTGTTAAGTGCATGTGTTTTAGATTGTAATTGCAGGGAACGTGAAATATGTTCGGAACATTGAAATTACTAGACGTGTGAGAAAAAATAACGACTTTCGACAAAAACAAACAAAATATATAAATACTCTTTAGGGTTGTTACTTCTCGGAATGTCTACAGAGCATGTAGAGCCTTTAAAATTACTTAAAAACAATGAGAGAGCAGAAAAAGACCATTTCCAAATTAAAACTCCCATCCCAACATTAATTAACTCATTATGCATATTTCCCCATAAACAGCTCGTTAAAAGTGGTCGCGTGATTCGATATCTGGTCACGCACAATGCATCATTAACCAAAATTCATGTCCTCGTACCTGTACATCCAGTGAAGTCCTCCACCAGTTTCTGGCTGCGCACGCCGGTAGAACCGGTGATCATGTTCTCCACCAGACCCCTCCTGCTTCTGCGTCTCCAAAGCAGCAGCGCGAGGACCAAGGCGAAGAGGATGATGGCGGCGCAACTGCCGAGCACGAACTCCATCCTGCGGTACTTGTTGCGCGTGTTCTCTCCTCGAACTGCGCTGACCAACACGGACAACAGAGGTGAGTTGAAGTTCACGTCTTCCGGTGCCTCGTCGGAGATCATGTTGAGGTCCTCCTGGCTTTCGGTTGAGACTTTCTGGGCGCGACCCGTGTCCAGGTCCATCATTTCGGATTTAAGGTTTTCGACTCCCGGAATTCTTGACACGAGTTCTACTTGGATGTGATAGATTGTGTCGGGCCACAAGGATAGGGTTACGGATGTGGAGTCGGTGAACAAGTTGCCTTTGAGACCACCGCCGTCGACCTCCCAGGTGACCAAATAGACTCCGCGGTTGGATTTGGGTTCCCAAGCGATCTCGCCAATCACCAGCACTTTCTGGTGGATGAGAGACACTTCTCTTAACACCCAGGGAGCATCAACGTCTGTTGTGGTTGTTTTGCTTGTTGTGGCCTTGATCTCTGTATTAATGGTCTTCTTCCTCTTCTTGTTCTCCCTGTTGCTAGCCTCATCTGGGCTGTAAATGGTGACCAAACCTTGCGGGTCGACAACCAAAACTCTCAACATGGCACCAGGTTGGTCTGAATTGGCGGGCACCCTAGTGGTCAGATCTAAAGTCTGGATGATTTGTCTCCAGGGTCCGGTTTTGGATTTGCGCATGACTACGTAGACTAGAGGGACTTTGGTGTCGATGGAAGAAGGTCTAGGCCATCTGGCCAAGGCTCCTGATACTTTTATAACGCCCTCGCCTTTCGTGTGGATCACAGGTTGTGTTTGCTGCGTGTTGGTTGATGCTTCCGCGTGGAATCTGCACGCCTCTTGGCAACCAGGGAACTGAAAAGAATAAATACATTTTTTTAGTGTTTTGGTCGAGTAAATATTGATTGAAGGCATCCGATGAAAAGTGTATTAATAGATTGGATCTGTGTGTGTGTTTCATAAGACTCGAATCATAAAAATAACATTAAAGCACAATGTTGTTTTCCTTAATGATATTTATCTGGATGGATTTAAGAATGGATTGTTTTCGTTATTTATTTTGTATCAACAGCTGTCATATATTCCGAGATTCTCGGCACTGATACGGTTTACGACTAAAACCATCTACATATATACATCATCTCCTAAACGTAATGCTCCTTCATAATGGATACATTGTGCTCGGTTTATAATAGAGCATTCATTCGATTCTAAATGAGATATTGTCATGCGATATGAGTACTTTAAATTATTGATTTTATATTTTTTTAAATAGCCGTTTTAAATTCATTACCCCGTCGACTCGTAATTAAGATATTCTAACCGATTACTGTTAAACGCTGCAGTTGTGAACAATCTACGTGGGCTCTTCGCTCACTGTTAACTTGCTATTGTTATTAATTACTTGTTTGAAATTCTTCAGGCGCCCACACAACATTTATTTTAACCAGATAGACTTTATTATCAATTGTTTTTATTCCTATTTGTGACTTGTTAGCTGTTTCGATCGGCGAGTGAATGTCAGTAACATCCGGTTTAGAAGGTGGAAAGAATTTCTGATGAAGACTCCGTTTCCAAAAACAAAGTATTATTACTTTTTAATGGACCATGCATTAGGAAGTACCTTTTTATCCTTGTATAATGACAACCAGTTTAAGGTAAAACGTTTTCCGGAAATTGGATATACACGTGGGGTGAAAATTGATGTGATAGTGGTTTGAGAAAATAAAGATATGCCAAATTTCCCGGGTTAATTTGAATAATCAATTGCAAAGTCAATGGGTTAGTGGAGTAGAGCCGTTAGAAAGAAGAGATTAATAGATTTAATTTGATATTGTCTGCGTTTTGAAGTGGGCCGCCCCCGTTTATCCCGCCACCCTCCATGTTTATGAGCCGGCAAGAATAAGTATTTCGGATTTTAGGCGGCACAAGTGCCCTCGACTCGAACCCCGTATCCGGGAACAGTCCCGTATTTACTCGGCTCACTCCATCTAAATAACTTATATTTATGCGCCGGTTTAATTAAACTTTCATTATGTCGCTTTTCTTTGGACGGGTACTTTTCGAACAATGGCCGCCTGAGCGCCATTCACCTCGCTCCGCCACTACATTTTTCATGATTTGTACTTCCTCGAGGATTATCCCGGACGCGATGAAAGATTCAGGCATCCGTGCGACTTAAGCAAATCTGGAATATCGTCGCTCCGCTTAATAATTCAATGGGTGCATTCGCACGTGCTACTAAAATCGTGCGGTGAAATGAACGCGCTGAAAAAAGGATGCCCATTATTCTTCTGGGAATATTTTTATTTCGCGCAAAAACATAAATGGCATTCTTATGGTAGTCGGGCCGTAACTTCCTCCTCCAGCAAAAACTTAATTAAGGATATTTTATTCAAGTGGTCTATATTTGTGTGGCCTCTTTAATTTATCCGATTGTTTTTAATCTTTCCTTTAACCGTACAATACAATTTATATGTAAATTCGAGGGGCTTAATTTATACGGCCGATAAAAGTAAATACGTCCATTGTTGTTAATTCTGTGAAGAGGTTGACAGCTAATTTATTGATATTTTGACTGATACATTCAACGTGTACCCCATTAAAATTCTGGCGAGGTACCTCTTTTAAATTAACATCTAAATTACGAAAAAAGAGTAACTAATTGCTGCTTTAATCCCCGTAATTTGTATATGAGAAGATTCGATTTTCCTGAGCATTAATTCAGTTATCAATTTTTAAATGATTGTTAAACTTTAGTGCTGTTATTAAATATAAAGCAAAATGTGTTTAATAATTCAATTCTGGAAAGTTTAGACGTATATTAAAAGGCGATGATAAAAAATTGTTCATCAAGGAGAAGTTTTACACTTAGGAAATTGCATGGTGGAATCCTTTTTATTTTACTAGTTTAAAAGTCAATTAGCAATTTGTTTTGAAGTCATCAGAAATTCTGATTAAAATGATGCGAATGGCTGGCTCTTTGATAAAAGGCACGCAAAAATTCCAGATTGTTAATTATTTTATTAAGAAAACTTAAAGGGATAAAGTTCCCTTGAATATCGTAAAAAGTTAATTATCTTTGTCCTGGACAAAGAAAAGATCAAAGGGTAACAAGTATAATTTAATATAAACTTGATTTAGCCCTTTTATGTTAAGTTAAAGGTTTCGTACAAGGCGATGCAGCAGCGAGGAAAGGAAAAGAGGGAGGCTCTGAAACCGATTATATCCAGCTCGCGCGTTTTTAATAACCGCAGGACTGCAAAACTTGGGGGGATATTAAAAATGAAATACAATGTTTTCGAGCGGGTTCTTTAAAGTATCTCTATACAATTTCGGTTTTTGTTTTAAAACTTTAAACAATGATGAAAAGGTTAAGCTAAAAATATAAAATTAAATTTCAACAAAAATAATAAACATCTACGTAAAGTATGAGGCTTTTTTCTTTGACTCCTTTCTGTTCTCTTTAGAGTTATAACGAGTTAATCTGTAGTGGAATTATGGACTTGTAAGTAGTGTAGTACAAGGGTCGTTTAGTTTTAATACACCTATTTGCCTGGCATTAGAATTGGTGAATATTCCGGGCAATAAATTCCGGTAACATCATTAAAAGAGCAGTAAATTTAAGTGGAGGATTGCGCCGATTCCGGGAATGTCCATCCTGTGTAGAAATTCGGTCGGGAGTCACCGGCTCAATTAGCCAGATGCAGCTTATTTATTTAATGCGTCTTCGGGGCGTGTGTAGTTGTTACTTAGGGCATTATTATTCATTATCTTCTTTATTAGGAAGGCCGGGCATTAGCGAGAATGTGACATTTAAAACGTTTGTTGTGTAGCGCGGATCGGGGATTATTTTTCTTCGTCTTTATGGGGCGCATTCTCCGGACCCGTGCATTTAATCAAATAAAGTGAGTTTCCTAGTTTCAAGGAGCTCGCAGTGAATTTTCGACATCCATTGTTGTCCACCCGACACGACAATGACTGAGTTACCGGATTCCGTCGCGTTTAACTCTAATGCACTTGTTGTGTCCCTGTTTACAACCCTGGATTCTATATTAATAGGCTCATTTGTTACATTGGGCGGGGGTTTAAATCTGTACAGTATGCCGGACGAATGCAACGAGATGATCTTCTTTATTCATCGGCCAGACGGCTAAAATGCTCGCCTGTGTACACTTTTCTTGTCCGCTAACCGGCTCTGGTCGGTCTGCGTTCAGGTGTACACGGAATAATTATACCGGTTTATAGTTTCTTGTATTATTGCGTGATGCAAATTAGATGCTCAATAATAATTATCGATTGTCAGCCATTCTCTTATATTGTCGATATTATCATTGGATGCGTTTTCTAACGTGTGGTCTCCTTTTGTGTTTCTCCACGATTTTCCGGCAAAAATTAAAACCAAGGCAATTATCTATGCGGTATAAACTATCCAACATAATTTAAACATTTTGATTTCGTGCACCATTAATCTACATTAGCCTTAAAAGGATTTGAATAGAATATATATCCCGCTTGTAATCCAGATGTAAAAGACTAACCTAATTTCAATTATTAAAACACCTTAAATCTGAATTTCAAATGCGTATAATTCCGAGTTCACGAGGGTTGGCACCCACTTAAAACGCAGACAATGCCGAATTAATCTCTTCTTTCAAATGCAAACAGTTACTTTGCTCGGTCCGGTGCAATGACAATTGATTATTTAAATTGCGTCGCTACGAAGATTTATCGCCCCGTTTTCTATTTTTGGGGGCCCAGCCACCCCCTGCGGTGCCATTTGAATTTTTGAATATCGAACGTAATTTCTTAAAACAATGTTGCCAAACACATAGTTGCTTTACGAGCACCGAACCCTTTTAGTATAAAACCTTGTGCGGTACTAAAAACTTCTGTGCGTCATAAATCACACGAAAAAAATACTTACACATATCTCTTTCTCCTCGCACATCGCACCCCACACTTGGAAGTTGCTCTGCAACAGCTCACAGTTCTCCCAGCACTGCAACAGAAAAAAAATACGGTTTTAAAGTGGGTATTAAATGTTAATGTAAACATCCAGCACATAATCTGAAGACACTGGATACGGTTTTTTCACGTCTGGCACATGTGTACGACGAGGGCATGGCCGAGCGGAAAAACGTTTGACAAACACGCCGTTAGTTAAGTGTTTTATTGCCGAATAAAGTTTCCGAGGCTCGCACCTCCGTATAAATTTCTTAAGAATAAAAGTAAACAGAGGGAAGTTTATGGAACATCCCGTACTGCACTTCGGGCAGGATATTAAACTTGAACGTTACGATTTTTTCATTAAAAACCGGCTGGGAAAAGTTTTAGCGATTTGGCCGGCAAACAAGTTTAATATGATGGAAGTTTCGGTGCACAATACGCGTAAATCAGACTTAAATCATCGATGATAAAAACGGTGTTACGGATCTGGGACATTTCGAAACCATTAATGGACGAAGGTCGGTATCATTGTTGCAAATGACACTCCGTAATTGCGTTTAACCGGTAACTTATTAGCAAATCGGTTTTTGTGCGGTCAGTACGGCTTGCGAGGCGTTAAAATCGACCATAATGGCACGGGAAAAGAAATATCATCTTATTTAATAGATAACCATGAAGATCGTGATGTGCAGTTGTTCCACGGCACGCCACAATGTTATTCAATCAACGGGCTGGACATTCTTTGTGACAACTGAATAATTCAACGCGGTGGTGACATGAATAAATATAACTCGCGGACCCGACGGGAATACCAATTGTAATCATAATTCCTGACTGGACAGTAGTTTAAATTGCCGCACAAATTATTGCCCGAGGCGGAATTTCAAAACCGAAATTCTTTTGCACGTCGTTATTTACACCTCGAATCCCACTGGATCAATTACCGTGTATTATCGTCGCCGCTTATCCAGTTATTCCCCCAAACCCCAAAACGTACGATGTCTATTTTTAATTTGTTTCTTTTTCTGAAGCCAAACATTTTTATTTTACTACTATACTATGTGTATTTTACTACACATTCTACATATAGTCTAAATTATTTGACATTAAAGTCGGTAACATGGATTTATAATGATACTGTTTAAGAAAACTACTTCTATTATTTATTTGCAAGTAATATTTTTCTGAAAGGAAGAACATTTTTAACGCTACCACCCACGCAATAAGAAAATATATACAATATAATATACTTTATAATATCCTAATTTTGGTAACGTTTTATTACATTATTTTATTTTTTTTATTAATTGTGCTTTTTATTTTTTTGCAGTTTATTGTTGGTGATGGACGGAGGTAAGCACACCCTGTATTTATATGTGATATATAAAAGACAAAATTTGAACGTAAATTTAGTTTGTTAAATAATAGTAAAAATGACAAATACTATGTGTACCATATATACTCACACTATACATATAGTTTAAATTATTTGGCATTAATATGCGTGTAATATTTTTCTGAGAGTAATCATATTTTTAAGGATGTCATCCAAAAAAATACCTTTAAACTACAAATTGGTTGTTTACAAATAATATTTTCTTAAAGTAAACATATTTTTATTTAATAGTGTATTCTATTATATATTTACACTAAATAATATCACATAAGAGCTGATAAAGTATATTCCCAACAATACAACTCAATAAAAACCACCTACCATCAATCACAAATTGTTTCTTTTCAAGCAAAAACAAGTTTTAACAGTGAAAATCACGGTTATGGATTGAATTTCGGTCGTGTCAGTGGCTAAATGGTTTTTTCACGAAGTTTAATAAGTAATAACTTTCTCCATACCCACAAGCTACGTTTTGGACTCAGACCTATCATTACGGCAGTTATAAAGTAACAAAACACTACCAGTCCGTAATAATTTTATCTGGGGTTTTTTGCATTATATATTTTATTAGCGGTTTGTACGGTAATTATCGTCGACCGTGTCACTTGCGCACAGACAGAGAATTAATAAAAACAAAACAAGAAAAATGAAACGGTGCAAATTGTAAACAGCAGCGAAACAAATTCAAATGAACTTTATTACGGGTTAGGCTATGTTTTTGCATTCACTCAGTATAAAAATGCGTTTTAATACTAGTAAATTATAAAATATTTGCGTGTTCGTTCGGAATTGGTCGTGTAACTGTACGTTGTCGTTATTAAATGAGTATAATTTTATGCCTCATAATATTAAAGGACTCATTGTGGTATTAAAATTAATGTCCTGTAACAAATTTTATTGTTTTGTCGCTTCCTATTCCAGATTAGTGTCATTAAAACGATAACTTCAAATATTGTCATAGAGTTTAGAATTGAGTGGCGATACGTCTCATTGTTTTGAAGGTCTGAATGCGGTCCTGGTTGGGCAACAATCTATGCGGGCGATCTCGTGAAAAATGCAAATTCAACAGCAACAATGCATCAACGGCAAAGAAGAGGACAAGCTTTGGTTATTTTTGTAAAGTTTCAATGTAGACGTTTAAGTAAATATAGGCTTTAATGCCATATAATGAGGGGTTTGATGCATTTGTCGGGCCCAAACGAGTATCCACACAACCTTTAGCTTTTCGTACCATGGGCGGACGTACGGTTATTATGCTCTCTAATGAACTCGAATCTTCCAATACAATCGGCATATTTTCATCACTTCTCGACGAATTGATTTGGATCATCGTCTCAATTGAAACTGACGTTATTGTGTGCACGTTCACCCGAAACAATGTTTTCAACGCTCCGCATAGAAACCAATTAATTAAAGGGCCGCGTTGAAATTCCAGCCTGATCTATGCAACGTTCGGTCCCATAAACATGTCTTCCCCACCATAAAACCCGCGAACGAAAATCCATTATTTTCGTTCCCGTATCACCCCTCGGGGAGTCCCCCACGTGTGACGGTGTAAAACTGTGAAAATAACGGCGAAGGTTCCCAAAACATAAACAATGTGTCATTGCTAGATGAAATTATTGTACTTTCACATATTCATCATTTCGAAACGTGCCCACGAAATTTATATACACCTGGACATCATTATTCCTGAAAGATCCTAGTTTATGGGCGCCGGACGGCGAATCGAAATTATTGCCGAAAACAATAAATCGTCGCATAAACGGCAGTGTAACGCATCACATAAATCCACATTAAAACTTTTCAACTAAGCACTTTCATTAATGCGGTGATTTATTTAATATTTTTTTAAACCCCACAAAAACATTAATTCAATAAAGCGAAACGGATTGATATTCAAGAACGTGAGCATAATAGAATCTCTCCGTAATAATACCCACATTGTTTTCGAGATTTAACCCGGTTAAAATGTGTAATTGAAATGAATTATACCCACATATTTAAAAAGCAACCCGCCTCGCTCATCACATTGTTGTTTGTTCCCGAGTTTTGACTAAAGCCCGACGCACACAAGAATATTTTATGTGTAAAATCGTACATAGTGTCCTTAAATTGCACCAACAAAACCAAGAAAACAAACTTCAATTGTTTAAATTACAGTGAATATTAGTTTTATTTAGAACGTTGAATAATAAAAGTCCAAAAAGTAGCAAAAAACTTCAAAGTTTTATTCCAGTTTATTGTTAAAAGTTGAAAAACAGCAGAAAATTGTAATTATACCTCAAATTCTTGTTAGAACTACTTCTTAAGACAAATTTCATTGAGAAAGACATCATGTATGATAGAGACTGTAAAAGTCTCCCGCTACGGAGCAAATTTGCAGATTTTTACTGTCCCTGTCGTGCATGATGTCTCTCTCAAAATTCAGTCGGATTAAATGCTTTTCGATACACAATAGAATATATTTCTAATGGTGACAATTCATTCTAAGAGGTAGAAATAATATATTTGAAAGATTTATTTAATTATGTTGGTTCTGTTGTTTAAAAAATTTCTTGCTGCATTCAATAATAGACACGGGCACGGTTGTATCGTGTGCGTCGGACTTGGGGGCCCTTGGTACGTAAATTATGGTATTTCTGGTCGGACAAGACGATCCATCTTTAACGCCGCTCAAGTCAAACAGAGAAATTAATCACGGTGCATGTTTTGAAAGTGGTATATGGTGGCTACCTACAGGCCCCGCCGAATTCCCGGCCTCCGTCTGCTCCGTAATTTGTTTGTGGAGTTAAAAGTTTAATTAAATTTAAACTGAGCCGTCTTCAGACCACATACAGAACGTCCATTGGTAGTCGGTAATTGATTTTTATTAAATGGCATAAAATTAAAAATCTAAATTGGTTTCCGAACTCATTAGCATGGAGATCCAGATAATGGAGGCACGAATCTAATTTTTACGACTATCGGTAAATTGTCTGTTTGTGGCCGTTTTGATAACGAAACCAAAAGATGAACAGCCCTCGTTTTATTAGACTCGTACGTTTTCAATTAGTTTTCGGTTAATGCAATCGCGTGGAACTGGGTTTTACCTTAATTAAAGTAGAAGACACACTTAAATTACAAAATTGCGCAATTTTAATCTGGAGGAACGTGCACCAACGGCTATTGCTAAACCAGATTAACCGAGCCTGGTATTTTCATCCCATTCACTGGGCCCGGTAAATGTTACAAAAAAACCGACGGAAAAGTGCATAATGTCAATACGGACCGTGAATTGCCACGACTTTTGCACAAATTGATCCCGCGAAGGACGCTTTATAATTAAACGCAATTTAATGCCTGCTGGACCGATTAAACATGTCCAACTATGGGGATTTACAGCACCGTATTTATGCCACAACGGGTAAATATCAATTTCGATGGTGATTGCACACAAAAATATCATGTGAACTGTTTTTCGTTCATTGTACATTCGCCCCGACACAAGAAGTCGGCGACAATGCCCGATAAAATCCATTCAGACTTGGTAACGCAACTTCGACAAAAACTATTTGTCATGTCTGCCTGACAAAAGAAATAAGTTTGGTTTATCACACCCCCGTTCCGCGCCCCCGGGGGATTAGATTGCATAGTTCTCTTTGAGGCATTTGTTGACGTTCCTTTGAAAGTCCTAGTTCCCCAAGGCATCCGTAAAAATGCATGCCAAAAAGATTAAAAAGAAACGAGATTAGCCGGGCGAAATGCAGGCATGAGAAAATGCGCCATTGCCCGGAATAAAATCGATCGGATTAAGTTTTTTTTTCCCCGAATTTCTGAACTTGTATTGTTACATTTTTTACTCGAGAAGTGACAAATTTTAAGCCCGAATTTGACGTTATTTAAGAATTACAACCCCGGCAATCGACTCGAAGATATTGATTGGCTTGGGAGGAAGTCGGAATTGAAGTTCCGAACACTTTTCTGGCTTGGTTGTTTTTAACAAAGCCTCTTTGAGAAATTACTCGAGTTTTAAGAGTCGGCATTGCGGACCGAAACGTTCCAAATGCCGAAAACCTGTTCGGGACATTGGAAACTTAACCGACGCGTTTAGAGCCCGTGTCCTTACATTTAAAAGCTGCAATTTCGCCACGAAAATTACACCATTTTACTGACTCTTATTTATTTTTCGAATGCGTCTGTTGGATTGTTATTATGCCCGTACCACCGTCGACGCATACGTTATTTGTGTAAGTGTCCGTTTATCCGAGAACTGGTCTGAGAATCAATCGCCGTGTTTTGATTCAATTTGTCAAAAGGTGGCAAAGGCCCACCTGGACGGATTTTAACGGCCCACAATTGTGCCGGAATTCTATCAGATTCAACACGGATCAAAAACGACACTTTAAAGAAAAGGACTTATTTACACTAAACAACAAAGAATAGGTCAAACCAGGTGTTGGGCATGAAAGAGATGCCGGTCTTTAATCCCCTAAAAATCGATAAAGGTCGGTCACTTAGAGGTGTTAAATTGCTCGAATGGAAATTTCGAAGTGTTCAACCAGATCGGGGATGAAAAGAAAACGTAACGACCAGAAAATTACTCAAAAAATTGTTGGGAGTTTTTGTGGTGGCTAATAAAAGACTTTTGGCTTTGGAACGGAAGCGGTTTATTATATGGCGTCCCATAAATCCACGACATGGAATATTTACACATGAGGTAACAATTTAAGGATGTAAACGTATGAAAAGCGTCTTTATGGGGGGAATATTAAGAGATCTATAGCGGCGTACAAACGATGTGGAGCCAGTGGAGAGCAAACGAAGGCCCAAAGGTCAGAGGCACCGGTTAGTACTCTTGCACAGTGCTATTCCCATAAGAAGGCCCCGTTGCGGAAAATATGGATTTATTGCACATATCAGTTGTGGGTGGTGAGCGTCATGCCCTTAAGACGGCTCCGGCGACCCGCTCACGTTCATTCCGTGAGCTATCGGTATTAGGTAATGACCAATTCACGTTCACGGTCACCATAATTTGTTGAACCCGATACCTCGGCTCCATTTAAGCAGGTAGTTACCGATAAAAAAATGATTTAGTTCAGCCAGTACTCCGTATACAGGGTGCGGGACGAATGTTCCACCGGTAGCTCGGAATTGATTACGGAAATTATCCGTGTTTGAGCACAAACCTACATACAATAAATATGAATGATTGCGTGAAGGTAAAAATGGACGCAAACAAATTGCCCGAAGTGGAATAAATTAAACGGCCACGCCCGACGAAAAACATTAGTGTCGGCCTTAAATATTTAAATGACAAAATTGATTTCGATTATACCACGGGAACTAATAGATTCCAGAGCGCGCCGAAATCGTGTAATTCGAATGGAGTCGATGTTGGCCGGCGATAAGGGTGTGCGTGTGGTGTTTTTCTTGCATAGATAATCTCCCAGCAGGGGTTAATAACGAATCCGATACTTTATCAAGGGATTGCTCATATGGCAAGTGGCTTTTGATATTAGATATTAGCCACCTCGGCGGGGAACCCCAAAACCAACCAGAAAGGGGAAAAAAATAAACCTGTGTGTCATTCACCCTTTCGATTCAATTTCAGCTCGGATTGTTTCAGTAATGCACTCAAACTGTATACGATGATAATGATAATAATAATAATGAGAGAACGCGATCTGGTGTCATGAGACTGTTGGAAGTATGTATCTTATTGATGTTTCCCAGAGCGTGCTCTCCACATTCCCCCGTTGATTGAATTACGTTCGCTCGTTAGGATATGAGCCTCCCTTCTAATCTGACGTTCGCGATCAATGAATATCGCATACGGTTTACTCGAGAAATTTCTGTAATTACCCAAAGAAATGGTATTGTGCATCGTGTCTAAGATAGATCGCGATAGGTTAAAGGGAACAGACACGAAGCGGCGGTGAACTATCGTTCAGATCGGATCTGGGGCCGCCAATTTACTATGGCCGATGCTGCGGAGGTGATGCATCCCGAACACGAAGCGACGACGCTAAAAATCACCCGGCCAATTGAATAAAATGGAACGTCGCACCTAATGCCACTAAATCGCTCGAATAAAATTAACAGTAATGCGGTTTATCTGGCTGAGCAACGGGAATTGCCACTCTAACATTTCCCAATCCGACCGGGTCTCTATTAATCTGCACATGTAAGGCCCGAATGTACCAGTGTTTGTTAATTAACTGCGTCAGGCTTCCACGGAAAATTGGTGCAATAATACAAAAAGTGCATCAAGCGGTGTTTAATCCCGTCCCACGTGTGTCACACGAGATAAATCCCGATGTAATATGATTAGCTGGATGCCAATTAAGCCCGGCGAATAAATCTTGACGGCGATGCCCAGTTTCTTATTAATACTAAGTGCGGAGTGTTTTATGAAAAGTAGCGTACTCTTGATATTAGATATTAGCGTTCGCGACGGGGGTTTTGGCACCCCGCATGAATGTTGCACATTTCCCCGACGCACACACTGGCGAAAACTCCGCTGCCCGACCATGTGACTAAGAACCGCTATCGTTCCGGCGTTATCACGCGAGGATATGGAATATCCTCTGCAATAAATTATCCTGTCGCTGGCTCTACGAGGGACTTATTTCATTTTAGACTCCATTGACACACGCGTTTGTCATGACCGGTGCCACGCAATAAAAAGATTTCGGGAGATTAAAACGGTTCGAGACCCTTGCACACAGATATCGAGGGGGTGGAGTGCATAAAAAAGTGTTTGCGCGATCTATGATTCATGAGGTGGTTCCTGGGGAACGGGGCTTATCTGCAGGAAGACGTTTTTATCTTGCTTTCGGGTGACGAAATTGGGACGGATCAGAATTGCATTCGGTTTAAGAGTGGATTGTATAATGGGTGGCGGTTCTTGAAGGAGGAATATTTCACATGACAAACGGAAGCGCGGTAACCTCTGGAAGTTATAAATTTCGTCGTTCGTGTCATTATCCAGAATGATCGTTTTTAGAGTAGGACCATAAAAATGTCTGACCCATTTAATAATGATAATTTTAGTCGTCCGATTTTGCAGGAATTCCGCCGTAAATCCGTATTATTACCAAAAAATATTGCTGGGAGCCATTAAACTAAGATATATAGTGTTGAAATATGCACATGCAAGGACACAAATCATCCCGATCAGAAATTTGTGATGTTTGGACTCGAAACAATGCACGACCCAAAAGCTGGCAATTTAAAGGGAACTCTTGACCCGACGCGATAAATAACGCCCGTTCGAGGAAACATTTGTCACACGTTCAATCAATAGGCAAACAAAAAAAAACTCCCATAAAAACCAAACATTCTAATTGACACAGTTTACGAGGGCTGTGTTTACAATTGGGGGTCGACATTGGAAACACTGACCACTCCCCATAACCAGGCAATTAAGGCTGATATACAGCTTATAATATTGACCGAATGAGATACGATCACTCAAAAGGGAGAAGAGCGTAATTACAGAAGAATTTATTGCCTATCACATTAAAATTAACCATGTAAACGGCACTGCAAATTGGGGTAAGAACGTTATATGTTAATTTTTGTTCGCTGATCGTTAAAGTGGAATTCCGCAGTAAAAAAATCGTACACCAAATACAGCAAAAAGGTTTTAGAGCGGGCAGAAAGGCGAAACAGGCGGTGCCCCTAAAATTGACGTCGGTGGTGAATATTTTCACCCTTGAACAGAGCACGAAGCCAACTGTGTAATGAAATAAATGCATTTTCTATATTCCCTCACCCTAGTTGCCAGAGTTGTTGTCTTCTTAGAGAGTTGCGAGCTTCAATTAGTTTTACGATCAAAAATGTTTGAAAAAGTGAAGAGGTGTAATTCTATTCAGAATTGGGTATGAACAATTCTGTATTTACGGCTCGCCATAAATAAATTTTATTGTGGAAAAGATATCATTTCCAATTATGAAATCGGAATGTTTGAAATAAAATACGATCAGTCGTCGACGTAAATTACAAACTGAAAATAAAACAGTTTATGTGACTTTTATATAAAATTTTATTATGAAGTGAAAAATTCCGGGGCGCGATAATCAATTAACTGAAAGCGCTTTTAGATTTTACGACGTTATTTTTTCTAGCGGCAAGCGATCAATCTAAAAATATGACAAATTTGTACGTAAATAAGAAGTACGAGGAAAATAAATTAGACCCACCCCCCGTCGTAAGCCACCCAAAATACGGGCCCTTTTAGAAAGTCGGGACCCCACTTTATTAATTGTAATGTTGACTGGTTCTTTCGGGTTTATTCCACGAAACGAAAACAACCCCCATAAAGATGCCACCAGTCAGGGTTTATTGCCTTGTATTTTTTCATGTCCCGAATAGAAAACGAATGCGTTCACAATATTAAATTACCCAACGGAGAATGGTGCTTTTCCAACTTCCTGCCGGACATTATTACCGTTATTACGAACTCACAACAACGACGCAAATCGTAGGAAACTTTCAATTGGTTTAAAAATACCATATGGTTTATGGGGTCAGTTCGTTAGACGTAAAACATTTTTTAATTACAGCAGCAGTGCGGTAAATCGTGGCGAATTTTATTAAATTTATCTAACCGCAACAGCTGGACGGCTCCTCTTTTTGTTACGGAGGGCGCAATGTGTCGCAATATGTCTTAATGCGTCTTATTCCCGAAACGCAAAAACTTTCCGGGACTGTTTTGTTGTCGTTGTTTTTCTCCGTCGTGATTTATCCGTTTGATTTTTCAGCGGACACGACTGATACGAAAACAAATTGCTACTCCTGAAATGAAAACGAACAAAAACTGGAATGCTGATGCGAACGAAACTTATGGATGGAATCACATGAATTGGATCGAAAGACTCGGGACTTTAATCGGATACAAGACTTCAAATTGTTTCAAAAAGTGTTGCGTTGTTGAAGGAAGACGCTAAATGGTTTCTAGAGCAAAGCACCGAAACTGAAAAATGGTAAACATGCTGCCCAAGTACAGTATTAGTTTTTTGTTCAATCCCAAAGAGAATCGGATCGTACAAGCTGAAAGGCTACTTTACATAACTGTTCTCGATGTAGTCGGTGCTTTGGTCATGTACGAGACGATCCTGAACGAACACGACGACGGTAATGAAAGGCAAATGAGAACGGGTAGAATAAAGTGTCCGATGCACTTCCTAGGCCACTCGTACAATACCGTTGACCCAAAAATGTCCGATGGATCGTTTAGAATTTGCAGCGTCGCTACCGATCGAGGTGTCGTGACCTTAGTGGAAGGTTTTACGACCGTTCCAGATAGGAACGGCTAATAAATCGGAGCCGCGGAGCAGGTGAAAAATGATATTGGATGCCGATTCGCTGTTGGTATTGGTTTTTGCTCGGCGAGCGTCGTTTATCCGCAGCCCGACGCTTTTGCATTGATATATTCATTCGAAAGAGATTTGGGGAGTTTAATCCGCACTGTTTTGTGTTTCGTTTCTATACAGTGAAAGAAAGCTATTTATCAAAGCACAATGGCTGGAGGATTTACGGGGATATTTATGTTTTAACCATTTCGGGAAGTCGGAAAAGGAGAGAACTATTTCAGGCATTCGAAACTTTTGACTTTTAAACGTTCTGCAGCTGCATCATTTTCAATTTGGCTGATGAAAGCGGACTCGGCGATATTAAATTCTCAAAATATCAAATCCATTATGCTTACTTAGTTCGGTAAAGTTATGAAAAATTATGCAAATAATATTCAACTCACCATAAAGCAATCGGGTCCTTGTAGACACATGGACTCTCCGTTGGGCCCGTCATTAGAGAACTGTAAAGAGAAAATTAAATATTAATATCGAGGATCTAGTTGGAGATTAAAAACTTCATTAAAATTTGCATTTCTCTGTGTCGCGGCTCTGCCTTCTAAAGCCCACACAATGCATCGGGGAGATGAGCATTCCCTTCACTTCCAAATCAATTTCCATACCATTGCACCCTCCATTTTCAAACAAACATATGTCCCAATGTACAAACGAGTTCGCAACAAAATCCACATTGGCAAAAAATGTTTCTGACCCATTAAAAAATCATTTGCACACGCTATTAATTAAGAGCGGGCTTAATTGCACGGCACAATGTAAATGGAAACCAATAACACAAATGTGTGTTTGCCCCTTCTTTGTGGCACTGATAAAAGTGATAAAAGCGCCCGTTCATTTTTTCATCTCGGACTGTTTGTCAGTCAGATTAGAGTGTGTGCGGTGCATTATCTCTTCCCTTTGAGCCTTTTTATGCGCGGGTAACTGACCGTACCGAATATAATTTGGTTTGTGTGAGTCATAAATGAAGGTACGGCATTCGCTGCAGCCTCATTGGACCGATGCCAATTTAATACAGCGGGGTAAATAATTTATGTTGCACAAACAGAAAATTTTAGCTGAAATTATCGAAAATGAGGGGTGCATGATGTGAGTGAGGTATTGCTTGCTTCCTGAGAAAAATTGATCATAAATCAAAGACACTGGAGGAATCAATAACCTCGTATTAATTACAGGTTGTGTATAAATACAAAACATTGATTGACGTTAAATTGATCTACCCACTGTGCTGGCCTCAATTATTCCACGTCTTCAATTATATTATTTGTATTAATAATCAGTCTGCGATCAAAGATAAAGAGGAATCCAGGCATTCGTTTAATAAATAATTAGACACAGGAGGAATAATAATAACCGCAGTTGCGCACAATTATTTTTAATGCTGGGATAATTAGTAACAATTTGAAAGACTGGCAATTAGAACGAGTTCTATCGGTGAGATAAACGCCGGGTTCCGTTGCAATTAAAAAATGTGCGATTTAATCTGCGGGAAAACATATGAAATTGGACTAATAACGGTTAGAGAAATTATATTTCTATGACAAATTGTCCATTGTATTACTATAGAACTTAAAATGAGAACAAATGCCGATAAATGATGAGGCAAAAGCAAAAATGCCTGAGAAAACTGTATCGTAATAAAATAAGGTGTGTGATGTGCAAAAAAGATAAAAGTGGTTGGAGTATATTGTCGTTATTTTCAAGAGAGTGAGTAGTAAAAGCCCTAAATCGTTGGTTAGTGGAGTCGACTGAAATGGCGATGCCGTTGTTGCCATAAATACCGGTGATTATTAAGGTGCACCCATTTAAATGCAAAGAATGGCGCATTGAACATTGTAAGTACGGTCAGAAAACAACGAGAACATATGTTCCTTTTGTAAGGTAAAATATCGCTGCGCCGTTAGTATAATTCCCATTAAATGTTAATGATACAACGGAATGCCACACAATTTAATGTAAACATGCTCTACAATTTCACTGCTACCAAAGTTTGTGTAAATTCGACAGCAAAGTACCGCGGGACGACTTTATGTTGGCGGCCTCAGCCACTGAGGGCACGCTTTAATCTAAATTCCTTTAAATGCGAGCGACGATCAAAATTACTGCCATCGCTGTCCGACCGCTCTCACACACTTTTCCCATGTGCCTACTAACCGCCTCTCTCTGTCCCACTCGCTCGCCCTATTTTTAACCCACCCCCTGCTAATTATATAAAACAATCCGACGATTCCGCACCACAAACTCCTTATCTAATTTCCTAATGAATTTTTCGGAATTATCTCCCGAACAATTGCCATGCACTCGCCTACGAAAAATCCGTGGGAGAACGGGGGACGGAGCGCACCCCGTGCATCACGAAAAGCGAGTTTGGCCGTCGTCTCCGTGGGCCCCTAACCGAATTATCGGGGGTGCGAGAGACGACGTTGCCCCGGCAACGGCTAAACGGATTCTGTCACACACGCAAAGTCCTAAATCGTCTCGGACGCTCCGAGTCCCTGAACTTTGGATTCGACAATTATTCCAACGGGGACGCAAAAATGTCCGGGATCGATGCTTAAACACACGGAACTGGATGCATGATATTTCCAACCTGGGGGGCTGAAATCAGTATTCGTGTTGTGTCGTGCACAAAGGATTCCGCATCTGGCGTGGCGCGGCCGCCCTTTGATGAGTTTCCTATATTTACCATACATTTGTGAATAACGTGTTAATGGAGGGACGTATTCGTGCTACGTACACCAAATAATTTAATTACTTTGATGTTGCAAAGCTGTCGCAATTTGCGCGAGGATACAGTTTTTAAATATTTTTTTAGTTGCTAATTCAATTAGCGCGTCGAATGTACATTAACTAGGTCCACACGGGGTAAAAATCCGCCCTTGTTGACGGAGTTTAATCTCGGTCGAATCGTCCCAACCACCGACGATGATACCAATAATTATTTTTATCTGGCATAAACAATATATGTAGGTATGTTTGCGTGTAAGTCTACAAAACATTAACAATAATTACAGCCATCATTGTTTCGATGAAACAATAATGAAAGAACACAAGACGGAATAAATTATAATTACGTGATCCGAAGTAATTGTGCAATTGAATAAATATCGCAAAACATGAAAAATGCATATTATTTAACATAAAATGTCTACTTTAAAAACCATTACTGCATCGATTCTCCATTAACATTGTCATTAAGTTTCTTTACATCTTGGAATCCAATTTTAATCAAAATTTAATATGCATTGTAGACAATTGAAATAAATATTATATGAGCACTACATCTTTATGTAACAACCATTTTCGAGCGACATCGACACTACAATTGCCTTCAGTTATTTATTACAAGCAGTCGAATCAAACCCAATAAAAAGTACAAAAAGCGAAACAATATTGTTCGAGCATTTTCCCGTGATTTATTTTTATTATTATTGGAAATTGGTATTAAATATTTGATTTTTGTTGATTGCTCACTATTGACAGGAGGGTGAATTACACCACCGGCTGTTTTCAAGTCCACACAATACGTGCAATATAATAAATGTTGCCAAATTGATGCCACCCGTCACACGTGTAAACACTCGAATCCCAACTCCGCAAACACGATAAACCCCAACAACAGCAAGAAAAAAAAAATGAAGCAG
Organism: Aethina tumida; assembly: GCF_024364675.1. NCBI lineage: Eukaryota > Metazoa > Arthropoda > Insecta > Coleoptera > Nitidulidae > Aethina > Aethina tumida. The sequence continues at coordinate 3,793,608 of NC_065441.1, forward strand.
AGCAAACAATTTCGTTCGTGGTATCCGTGCATCTCTCGACGTTATTGTGCAGGTGGAACTTAAATTCAGACACGCAAAAAGCTCCAGGTTAACGGTACCCACAAGTTCGAATTCGTATCTGAATGCAGATTCTGTCGAAAAAATACGGCACATTTAAGACAACCGAGGGACAATGATGAGAATACGAAGTGGAGAAAATTGAATATCGCATGTACAGTTACGGTTTATGTCGCATTTGGATGGGTTTTACGTTTTTTTGCTCGTAAATAAGGCCCCGAACTGGGCCTGCTTATGCAAAAACCGAGGACGGACTCTTAAATCCGCTTGCGTCGTTTTGTTTCGGGGAAAAAATGCTGCGAGATATTAAACGAAGAAACTGATGAGAATGCTAAGACATAAATGAATGAGAAGAAACGCCAAAGAATGTAATAGAAAAAACTGGGGAGAACGAACTGTTTAAATCCACAACATCTATTCCATTTGGTTTGAGAGAGGGAAAAAAATGTGAGATGTTAATTCGACTTCCTGAATTGTGGGAAGTAGTTTAGGCATGCTGAACGCGAGATGTGGCGGAGGAAAAGTGGAACGGCGGCTTTGTGGTTGATTTCAATTTTTACGGTGGCGAGAGCAAGGAAAACATCTTAGGCGTGAGGTAAAGGTAGATTGTTGTTGAAATTTGACTTGAAAAGTCACGATCCCGGTATACCTTTATAATTAAACATGTTCCACGTATAATCAGCAGCTATTGGTGAGCCGTATCTGGCCGTCGTAAATAAACTTCATCTTTGTCTCGCAAAAGGGAAGGAGAACACAGAACAGTGCGCCCGTGTTCATTATACCAAGTGTTTGTAGTCCGACTATTAAGGCAATCATTACCACTGGCTTAAAAAGAATAAATCTAACAAAGGAACTCACACGTGGCGCGATCCGTTTTACCTCTGCCTCCACATCTACAGCGATGTCGCCTTAACTGAATTAATTATTTCAACCGACGCGAATGTTTTCCTTTGGTTACAGGAAATTCATGAGTGGCAGCGCATTATGGTTGTATAAATTCCCGACATGATATTGCGTTGTCATATTTTATAACTAGAACTTAGATTGTGCGACCGCATGTACGCGATGAAAAACCGCCTCGATTTCAACTTTTTTATTAAAACAGATCTCGTTTTTCATTTACCAGAACCCGTCCTCGTTCTGTAAACACCAAGTGGTACAAAGAACCAGCATCCTGAAGTGCAGTGTGTTGTAATTGCTACACATAATAATGATTTTTAGTGTGCGTATTATATTTATCTGAAATTGTATATCGGAGTTAATGTACGTGGTAGAATACAAGAAATGGCGTAATTACAGAGGATGGATCGTCCTGGAATTGGACGTGACCATTTTGATTGAAGCAGTAGGCGCATATGCACATCGAGATGGGATTGTGCCGCGCTAAAAATTCTCCGCATAAAAGGAGGGAAAAATGTCGGTTAATTATTGGTGGATTGTTTTCGGTAAGTGAAAAGCCGTGTTCGAAATAATATGGGAAGCAGTGGGCATTTAACAGGTGTTCCGTTTAAAAATCACTCGAACAGGAATTCACCGGTCTCATGTTATTCAAATCTGGGTGTAATGTATTAGGTATAGGCATTTAATCGAGAACCTCTCGTTGTTTCCATAATTTATTAGACGGAAAGCCCGATGTTTTCTTGAAAATGCGCTAACAAATTTAGAATCCAAAACGAATCCCCGACTTTAAAATATTCCGGAGATCAAAGCCCTCGTATTTCTCCATCCAGGTCGTTACTTTTGTTGGGATTTTTTTTTATATCAATTGGTCTCTTGGAGAATTTTTAAGATACCTTCAAGGAAGAGAACGTGAACGTAACAGTTCAGCCGGTATTACGTTCCCCGTGTTCGAAAGGCAAAACAATCCCTTTGCCGGCTCTAAGCCAGCGTAAGCCGGCTTAAGGGAGTGAGGATTCCGAATTTTAGGTGTAATCACGACTTCGCAGAACAACTCACTAAGGGATCACACACGAAAAGATTCCCGGTAATTCCCCCGAAAACAATAAAGTTTTAGGCGAGCGAAAAAACAAATCGATCCTCGGATATCCAAAAATCTGATTTCCCCAGCTAATCCCTTTAATAAACGCTGGCCAAAAGCTAAAAGATAATAAATAATAGGGAATAGTCGCATTTTTTGAGGCTGATGTTTTCGCATGTAATTAAGAAGGTCTGCTCCGAAATAAATCAACATCTTGACGAGATAATTTCGTTCCTGACTCGCACGGATGATGGATTAAGCGTTTCAGACGCCGATATTTACAAAGACGAGAGTTCCGCGGTGCATTACTGCGATGTGGCAGAAGCCCGTAAACATCTAAGTTTACATGGCATTAGCAATAATTAGCGTCTCCATACGTTATGTGCGGCTGGAATGGGGGATATACGCCAGAGCGCCAGATTATCCAGATACCTATCTAAATGGGTCGCGTTCACAACGGGAATCCGGGATGCTTAGATGAGGTTAAAGGTTCGTGTACACGATGGAAAGCCACTTCCACAACTATTATTATTTCGCTCATGCACTCCATGGATTTGGTGTAATTGAAAATTGATCATGTGGATGACGTCGGTGGCTGGCGAAAAGATTGGAAGTTGTTTAATTTATTCGAAGAGAAATGTCTGGCGCGATTTGAATGGCTTTGGTCCTCAATTGATTTATGTAGTACAGTATAATTGGCAGGTTTACGTAACCAATCAAAAACAATCGTCCGCGCCGTTTTGAGAGAACGCCGCTATGTAAATTGCGCGGAGAGCAGCACAAAATCGTAAAGAGTGCACATAAATATTATTTAAATGAGAAAATAAATTATTCAATTACGTACTTTGTAGATGCATCTTAGGCATTCTTGAGTCTTACAGTACAATACTAGATAATCGCAGTGAATAAATCCAGCGGACACATAACTTCCATATGTATGCGCAGCGGAATTTCAGCACAACGAACGTGATACAGATTTTTAAATCGCCCTCTATAATTACACCGTGTGTTTTCGAGATTCGTGCGGGACAATTAAGCGCGCCCCCCTTACCTCCCACACTGCACGACACTGACATAATCATAGATGCGCAATCATTACCTTAATGGACCTTACCGGCCAACATTCGCTTTACAAGGATGGCTGCCACCTTTTATTCAACAATTTTTACTTCTGTGACATCTATTGCTCTTCGGAAATTTACCACACGTATAAAAGAGTAGTTTGCGCCCAGAAACTGGCCGATTCGACGGGATAATGGAGTGTGTAATCCTAATCAAACAAGTCGGAGTGATGACCCTCAATCCCTTCCTTTCGTTCCGTTTTATTAAAACGTCATCGGGCGAACTACGCAATTTGCTGCCGGGGAAAATAAAACTTGAGCCATTAGAACATGGCGCGAACCATTTCCTAGGTCAATATTGCCGTTTTGTAGGGTAATATCGCGGATCCGGCCGGTTAAATGCCCGTTTCGAAGATTGCCAGGCATTTCTGCAGAACACCACTTGGCCAAAATGAAAATGCGGTTTAAAGTTTTCCTGCTCCGTTACTTTAGTTGGTTTAGGCCTACCCTAATCAAGTTTATTCTGGTTGCTAATAGGTTCTTAATTAGGCCACGAATTGATCATATTTTACTGGGTCATTTTTTAAATTAAATTAGGCTTCAGATGAGAAGCCAGACACAGTAAGCCCCACTCTTTAGATGCGCACCTAGTTAATTTAATATGTCGACGCTCTTGGTCTACTTTTAACCATAGAAGTTTCTGATTAATTCAATCCATAAAAAGTGGTAGAATTAACAGAAAATGAGTGACTGAATGCGTTGGCATTGGAGGTGCTGGCAGCGAAGCTCGGGATCTGAATAAACAGCGATAATTAAAACCAATTCATCGAGGACATTCTTCCATGTAAATTGAAGATGGTGGAAGCGAGACTGATGCATTTAAACCGGGCAGCAATATAAATCCAATCAAGCCAAGTATAATGTGCCTAGGACGTCAGAATTATTTATTTAATCTACAACTAAGAACCATTCAAGTCTGCTTTGTCCGATGCCGATGAATTCATTTGTTTATCTGAATGGTTTTCCATGGCCGTCTCGGCTCATATCTTGTTCGTAAAATGGTAGTGCTTCTATTGCTGGCGAAATTACTTTTGTTGCGTTCTATGGAGCGCCGAGCATTTAAAAAAAAATTGTAATGAATGGCCGTGCATTTCTCAATTAATAACAGGAGGCTTATTGGGATGGTTTCTAAGCAAAATTGACTTGTAATTCGCTTGAATAGATTAATCGAGAATCGTTTGCTTTCTCACAATAAATAAGTTAACTCGAATCTTTTCACTGCGTGAATTTAATTTAAAATTTTTGTAAATCCAGATCATCAAACGCTGTGGCAACAATAAAAGAATTGTTTGAACCACAACAATACTGCGGGACACATTAACTAATCATTATCGCGTGATTACAAATCATCCGACGTAAATGTTTAAACATTAACAGCGACTCTTCTGTGCGCCCATTAAAAACAGATTTGTCGAAAGCGCCACAAAAACTTTCAAAGCAATCATGAACACACCCAGCGCTGTTAAGTTCAAGTTTTTTTCTAAATTTCAGTTGATAGTACTGGAACTGGGTACCAATTGGACTGGAAATAAATGGACAAGGACAAAAGTGTCGAACCTAAATATATCTGTGCGGCAAAGTATCGGGCAAAGGGAAAAGGGTGAGTAATTTATAGTATTGGCCGAAATCAAAATGTCAATTTATCTTAGCCGTGCGGCCAGAAGGGGCAGTTTATTTTGCACAATACGGAGATGTCAGATAGCCGGGGACAACTGAATGGTGAATAGTAGAGCACAGTCCGATACAGTGACAGATCGGAGTTCTATAGCCCTAAATTACGTCGGACAGGTAGCGTTCGTTAGCGACACAACTGGATAAGGAAACTGCGATTGATTAATAAGCTTTTGATTGTTCATCTTGGACTCATTAAAATTCTTCCATTGTTGTCCCCGTCCGAAAGCACCACGTTCACTTTGATATTGAAATATGACTGTTCCACTTATTTGCAGTAACGACCCTTTGTTCGTAACACTTACATACAAATCTTTATTGTGCCATAAACTTTTGATATTGTTTAGGCTTCAAAATCACAATTACGGCACGTTTACCGGCTAAACATCGCCATTTTTATATTTATGTATCCAGATAACATTGTTTGATCGTTTCTAAAACACAGTAAAGTGTACAGGGTCACGTAAATCACGCGGGGGTTCCCATAACTCATCCGAACCGTACCCATGTAGTAATAAAAGAAAACTTCACCCAAGTAGACATTTTAGACACTTATCGTCCTAATGAACGAGTTGTCATCGAGGGTCCTACCGTATTTTTTATGTCGTGCCCCTAAAAGTGATAACCACTTATCGCATTTTAACGTCCATAACAGTGAGCTCGGTCATTAGTTCAAATGGTCTTTTTAAATTCCGGTCTCGCGTCTTTAGTGCCAACTCAAGTCGAATCGACTTTATTGGGGTAGAAATCGCGAATATCAATGTTTTAAGGTACATAAAATTGACCACGTCGAAAAACAAACAATGGGACGGATGAGAGAACCAGTTTCGGGCGAGGCTACGAAAAAAGGGTCAGTGAAATTGATTTGGTCCAAGAATTAATTTAACATTAGTCGATATGGTTAGCGTTATAAATGTTTACCTTTTCCTTCCCGATGCCCCTGTTAAAATCAGGTCGGAGATCTCGCTAATGAATTCCAAACTATTAGCATGTTAATAGAATAGTCAGCGGTAGATTGACTTCAAAAGGCCCAGACTCTTTTCATCTACGGACGCCCGTAAACAACGATATATTAATGTCCTGCATTGTTTTATACGATTATTAGACGAATGGGAATCGACCCTTATTTAGATTACAGAGAACAATGGTAGATGAGGAAACAGTTGGAGAACGTCAAATCTAGACAATTTCGAAAGAAGTACAAAAAAATCATTTTTTGAGAGGATGTACAACAGACACGTTTATATTCAATTTTTCTCAAGAATATGTTGTGTGTGGACTTGTTTAGTTTTGAATGAACGCTTCTCAGTTTATACAAACATTTTTGTGTAGTTTATCTGATTTGTAACCTATAATTTAGAGTCTTCCGTGTCTTTTTTCGTCAGATTTCAATTGCACCACAAAATGGGACAGATGTTATTAAATTTTTGGGGAAAACGCATTCTAATAAAAAAACGTGCATAAGACAGAACATGTGACAACGGTAATTTTAACTGTAATAATCTCGCGTGCACTAATGCCTAATTTCTAAGCTCACGAACACCAATTTGCTCCCCGAAGCACACCAATCAATTCGGCCGTGATAATTGTGTGGTATTAGGGGGTTTCACCTGTCATGTGAAAAAAAGTGATTGAAAATGTCGGAATTACAATTCATTTAGCGAAATTTTATTGGAGTTGCGATTGAGTCGTAAATCGTTATTTAGAAATAATTGGCTGAAGTTTATTGAGCAATAAACAAACATCAAATGACTGTTTTAATGTTACGGAATAAACTAATTGCTTAATACGTCGCCTTATTCAATGGATTTTATCATTGCTGTAGCTGGAATTCATGTGGAACTTGTTAATTACAACGAAACGAGCATTATTACCGCACAATAAAATAATTTTAATCGTGTGGTAATGATCACGTTCTCCACTTTGTGTTACAAATTTTTTATTTGTGCGTGTTATAAATTTTTCTCGAGTGGTTTCCGATAAATTCCGCTGTCAGTTCGTTAAGTTTTCTGTGCGTGCTTTCGTAACATCGGACAATATTCAAACAATTTTTGATTGGTTACATAAGATTGCCAATTAAAAACCGGCGCATAAATCTCTCGCACGTCCGTTCGTTATTAACGCCCGAGGCGGTTTTATAATCAGGTAAAAAACTATGAAATTTGTTTTTGAAATAAATAAATTGGATCACAACAATTATGTAGACAAGGTGTTCTATAACTTCGGATAATTGACTTTATAATCTGTAAGGTTCCAGAGCCAGGTAGACAATTTCAGACGCGACCGTTTAATATATTCTTCAATGCCATAAATTAAATTTCATAGTCTATAATTCATTGTGGATCATTTAGATCATCATTTAGAGTCCTGCCTCAACTACGAAATTATGAGAACTAACCTTAGCAACACGAAAATCGGTGGATATTAGTTGAAACCAAATGAAAGTCTTGTGCTAACAAAATGATAAACGATGGTTGGATAATGACCGGCGGTAAACGTCGCACACAATCCGTCAGCCATAGCTCGGCCCCAGAAATCCGCCGTTTCCGGAACGCGAAACCCGATGGGGAAAACCAGTACGGTACACGCACGCACCGAATGAGGCGACGGGAGAGCCACTTCCAGCAAATGAGTCGGAAAAGGAGATCGTTAGAGTTAACGACACGATAAGGCAGCGCCGTGAAAAGAAAACCGACGAATACGCGGCCGTGATATACAACTATACAGTGGCGTTTTACAGATAAACAGTTCGAAATAACGAGCGCGAAGAGATCCTCTAACCTGATTCTAATGTTACGATTATTGGGGACCGTTCGCTGCTACCGCCGCTTCGCGTCTCTCGCAGAGTTTTTTTTAATCGGCGTGCTCTGGCAGATGCGTCGTTAGGGCCGGATTTTATTCCGAAGTGATTGTGTGTCTTTGATACATGATAATCTTGCACCAATCATCATCCGAAGCGAGATCGAAGATACCGGGTTACCACACATGTTATAACGCTGTTTTATTGCAGCGTTTGAGCTGATATTGCTGTTTTATAAGGTTCAAAAATATAATTTTGTAACGACGGAGTGTCATCTGTTGACCACCAGGACTTTGCACAAAGAGGTTTTTAGAGTAAGTAGTGTCTGGTCCCAGTCAGATTCATCCATTCCATCCGTCTTGTTCCGGTTAGTTCTCGTTTGTTTCATTGTGGCCCTTCCTGTTTGCATCCGACCAGCTGCGAATCGGGCCATAAACAAAACGTTGTCGTCACCGGCACGGCCTGGGTGGATCTTAATTGGCAAGACGAATGAATCGTACGACTCCCAAACCCACCTCCGGTGTCGGCTCATTGTTAGTCGTGAGTTTATGAGTTCGACACTTTTCCCGCTCGCAAATTGCGGCCATAGAAAATTTTGATAGATATACGGCGACGAGTATCGGGAAATGGTGTGCCGTAAGTGTGATTTGCGAGCTTGCAACGAGAACAAGTGCGGAATGTGGAGCGCGAGGAGCAGCTTACCCATGGGTGCGGATGATGACTTACCTAGAAAAGAAACAGGAAAAATCATTACTGCGTTACTGGTTGCAATAATCGATAATACGGAAAAACACGTCCGTCATCAATCTGGACCAAACGTGTCCGTGTACTCAATAACAAGTTACATGCACCGCATCGATTTTATTTATTTTCGGTGCGAGTTATCCGTTTCGGCCGCGAGCCAAACTGCGAAGAACAAGGTAACCAAACATAAAACGCAAAACTGATAGTCATGATCGAATGTTGTAGGCCGGCCGGGACGAAAAAAGAGAACAGAAGAGGCTCTGTGTGCGCGACCGACTCCGATTAATCGGTGTCGCTATCGATGACAATACGGACGAGAAGAGGTTAATCACGGTTAGCGGGACCACACGTACCGAACCTACCCTGTTGCCGTGACTTTTGACGATTATGAATGTGAATGTGTGGCGTCCATTTTTGAGTGAAGCCAAGTAAATCGTGTGGGTTTGGCGTGGTCCACTAATAGCCGGTCCGTGCCTCCTCCTCGGGGCCCGCTGCCGTCGAAATCGGGCCCGAATATTTCGGTGGGGAGCGGAAGAAGGCGCGTACGACGCGGGACAGGTGGAGCCAGGTCGGCGAGTGACAAACGTCGCGTAGCGGTCCGGACGACCGTTCGCATACGATAAATCACGCGTTATGTCGGCATCGCTCTATATATCTTGCGGACATTCCGTGGATTATTGCAAATTGCCTCGGACGGGAATTTATAAATACGCGTGGTCTCCGGCAAACAGAAGTGAGGAGGAAATGACGGATTATTGTGCACAACCTTTAATAACTCCCCAATGATATTCCGGCCGGTTTGCAGGAAATGTCTTGGTTGGAAAAAATAATATTAATCCAGAACCGGAGTGATTGATTCGCGTAACGCCACCGCGTTATTTATTCAACGTCGGATCGTCCTCCCCGTACGGTCCGTCCGTCAGTTTGTTTTTAGAGCCAGGTGTTTTAACTGCGATGAGTATTATTTATGGGCCGGATCTGACAGGTTATTTCGTTCACAGGGTTAATTAGATTTATGATGTGCGCCGTTCTGTTGGTTTAAACGATTCGGCCTGGGTGTGGTAATGGTCCATGAGTCCCTTCGGGAAGGCCGCGTATATCTTTGGAACGCATCTCCAAAATGACGGGAGATGGACTAGAGGATGTGTGAGTTCGCTTTCAATGGACTTTGATAGTTATCGCACTCAATAAGGAACTTCCCTCTTTCATCCTTTAGATTCAATCGATAGAAGACCTTCTTGATGACGCGGTCCTTCTGGTGATATTGTTGATAGTTGAAGACCCTCAGAGACAATAGAAATTATGACCAGCTCGTTAATTTGGCCCAGTCCTGTGTAAATAGAGGTCTGAAATGTAGTCTAGCTGAAATTTCCATTCGAGTGGTTCGTTCTCAGCGTTCGCCTTATAAGAATAATTGTTTATTACTCCCGAACACCAATATTTAGATATTACTAACATAACCGCAGGCTATGAACGCAGCTATGAGCACGGCACCGATGCGATGATTTATGAGCGTTTTCCTTAAAAATATGAGCACGCAGCCCACGGACCACTGTGAAACATTAATTTTTCTATGCAAATCACCAAACATTTATTGGTTTTTAATTAACCGAACAGTTTTTCGGACGGATGATTTATGTAAAAGCGATTAATTGGTGGCAATAAAAAATAAATATTTATAATAAACGAGTTTCGTTTTTAATTTAGTATGCAAATTACACAATGTAATGCTGGTATAATAATATGGTGGGACTATTAAAAAGGATGTGTACATTAATAATGTGGCACGCAGGAGGTAAGAGGTTGTAAAAATTTACTATCATTAAACGCAGAGACAATGAAGCCACATCACATGATCTCATATTAATGACCCGAGCAATATCATCCATCCAGACCCGACAAAACAAGCAACAGACGACTGATTAATTCCTCCCGAAACATATTTCTAAATAATGACGCGTTTTGCGGAAAGCCGGCAACATTGTTAGCATTCGTACGAACCGGGCGGGTGGTCAACTATCTACGGTCTCATCGACCGCGAAATTAGCGAAATTTCAAAAATGCCGGGCGTCGAGGACCCACAATTATCAGCCGGACGACTTTTTCGAACCTAGACCAAATAATGCATCCGATGAAATCGCACAAACAGTAAGCAAAAAACACGAACTTTTGATCTGTCTCGTCTCTTCGACGATATTGGATCCAGTTGGATTTTTTAAATCCCAATGTTTGGAACCGGAATTTTATAAATTTCTCAACTGATTAAAAACCTTTCAAATCATGGATATTAGTGCCGGAAAATAAATCACAAAAAATGTCTGAATCCAAAGCAAGTTGAGTTAATGGTTCACCCCAATTCGCAAGCTTAATTTATAATTTGGAAATTAATGTTGGGGTTCCAATAAGTTTTTTTGTTGTCCCATCTAGGAATTTTGATGCGCGCATCGTGAAATTGGATTCAGTTTTTGTTGATACGCTTCTACAAATTAAGTTAATAGACCTGTCCTAATCGGCGGACCTTAAAGCCAACAACGTTTTGTGAGCAGGTAGATTTTTTCCAGTAAGTTACCAGCGATGAAAAAAACAAAAGCGTACAAAGCTCGATCATTACCCAGACTTAATTAAAATAACCTCCGGAGTAAAAGGCCCTTTTATATTACAAGATCAGGTGTGCTGGCGAATTCCTGAATCTGCGGACAAATCGAAAAAGGGGGAATAACTTACAGCGTCAAACATAAAAATGGCGCCACACATTTGGCACATTCTATTGTTTTCGGACCAGTTTAGTGCATTTTTTTCAAGTAGCTCGCGGTTTAACAGCAATATTAGCCCATTGTTCCCGAAACAAAAGGCACGAATCTTCGACGAATAACATTTTTAAATATCCACACCGGAATTCGGTGTAATAAAGCGCAAAAGCAGGATTATTATCCCGGCCAGATTTATGTGTTGTGAAAAATCGCCGGCTACGTGCTTCTCGAAGATGTACTGCATTCAATGTAAATAGAAAGAAAGGAGAGGAAGAAATAATACTGATTGCTGCGATGTGTGATGTCATTGTTTAAGGGAATCAATGCCTACCACTCGACGGCCTTTTTATCCACTCATCAAAATCCTTTCAAGGAAGAATCGCATTAAGTAAACAACGGTCACTGTTTTCGATGTTTCGACGCTTTTCCACTGAAACCAGTGTTATTAAACCTTGCTTTTCTATTAACCATCGCACACAGAAGTCAACCGCATCCATTAGCCGATGCAGCTGCCGACTGAGATAAAAAATAAATTGCTAAATTACAAAGCGTTTTTTGTTTGGTCGGACTCGTAGCAGGTAATTTGATTATCTTTGTCTAATTATTTTCTAATGTCAGTGTTCGAAACAGTAATTATTGTGAGAGGTACTAAAACCTAAATTGGATGACAGAAAAAACATCTTGACGTTGAACACTTTTCGACCGTCTGTAAAGCACGGCCACGAGGACAGAACATTGACAGTCCGATCAAGATAATACAGTTGAGACATCATACACCAATGTTGTGTTGACGGCTTCGGAATGTTATTATTAGTAGCACAGAGAAGAACATTACTTCTAAATCATGAATGAGATTATTAGGAAGAAGAAGAAGAAGTTTTTGTTGGACACAACCTCTTAAAACCGGGGCAATCGAGTTACACACCCACCAAACTATCGATTTCTTTGGAGTTTGAGGAGGAGGAGGAGGAGACAAAGTAAAGCTGGTTCCATATTTAATAGAATTTATCTTGTGCAGTAAGTTTCGGTTGCATGCTTAGCTGCGGCTTAACGTTGTTCCGGGGCCGGGAACAATTAATAAATTCAAAATATTACTGACAAAGACATTCGGTTTACGGTCCCGATGTGCGTGAGGCCGAAGTGCTTTTGATTGATCTTTGTATTCCGTGCACCGAAATGCATTTCTCGAAACTTGGGGGACGAGCGAGAGGGTTTTTGTGCCGCGTAGGGGATTTAAATTTGAATATATATTGATGATGACTGTGCCGTTTTTCCATTAGTGGTGAAGAGAAGCCTTGTTAGGACGCGACGTTGGTTAAATATTTTTGTACACGCCTTTGTGCCTCCGATTCGATGTGCCCGTGTGACTTGCTTTTTGTAGAGGTAATTGTTTTTTTGTTGCGGACAATGTTCAGTCCGTGGTCCTCGCAGCGGTGACCTTGTCCGAATACGGATTCGAATCCACAACGAAATTAGACACATCAATAATCGTTTGGACCGTGGCATTTTTTTACTTAATTGCTTTATTTGATTTCGGTTATAGTCTTGTGCAACGGCAGCTTTGAATCTTCCCTATTCTTTTGCCATTAAATGGTAGTCGTTTTAAATCTTCATTAACAAAGACTAAAGATAAGATAACAAGGACGTTTTGTCTTCAGAGGCTTTTGGCAGCTGAGTTTCCTAGAACAGTACCAATTTAGATAAAACACTCGCATTGTACCCAATTATATTCGTCCGTTGAAAATATTTGGACATAAAATGGGGCAATAAAATTTAGGAAAACGTCACCCGTAGTCGATTGACGATAAAGATTGCCAACTGTCAATCGGAATGAAAGGGCACACAGTCTCCTATTTCAATCATTAAGTCAGGTGACTGCCGATAAAATCTGGAGCCGATTTTAACATATCTTTTATTTTTGTAATATAGTGACCCCCGAGAGTTGAAAGCGTTTAGTCTCCGAAGACCTAAAGGCATCGAAAACAGCGGACTATCTACCTGGTCTCGCTTCGTCCTTGTTACAGCTAACAGCATCTCGCTCCAACGCCTAACAAGTACTTTAATATTATTACAGACTAGATAAATTCAGAATTATATCACAGAAATCCTGATTACTGTAATTATTGGAGGCACATGAAAAAATAAATTTATGGGCACATTAATGCCCAACCATGAATTTTATTAAAAGTAATTATTCAGCCTACAGATTTATAATGTTAATAACCTTTTTATCTTAACTTAGATCCATATTTATGATAAAGTTATTTGGAAATATTGGCAATCTAATTTCATACAACTGAACCAATTGTTGTCATAATGGAACAAACATTTGGATTTGGAAATGGGAATGTAAATACCATTTTACCAAACCTAATCCAATATTTGACATGAACAAATCGCACAACCTTGAATACAGTTGTGGTCACAAATAGCACATAATTATCGAATTATTACCTGTAGTTTATCACATTAATAGTAAAATTTCGCCTTGGGTTATTGACCATTCAAGACGTACAATTATCATTACTATTTGTAATTTGCTTTTAATTGCTTCATTACGAGTTTAGCTTGAAAATGTTTTCTTCGGTAATTTGATATTAGGCCAAGTTTTTTAATAAAAAGTTCGGAACCGTTTTAATCATGGTAAAAAGTAATCTACATTCATCTGAATTAATTTTAAATTCATTGGTTTCCTCCCTAATATAATTTCGGATTCCAGAAGGCAAAATTCTTTTATTGAAGCCGAGAAAATGAACATTATTATACCGAGTCGAGTTTCAAGACAAAGCAGTATTAAATTATTAAAATTCCTGGGAGTCCATAATATACACAACGCGAATGTGTATCTCTGATGCATTTTAAGAAGCAATGCAGTATTTGATGTACGACGCATTTCTCATGGATCGAGCGCATGTTGTATAAATTTGAAATTACAATTTAAAATAATAATTTTAATGAGTTAGATATTTTTGCGGTCGTTCTAGTTCTGGGTCGATATAAATCACCGGTTTTTTCTGCAATGTCGCCTGTAACGATGCAATATTATAGAATAAATAATGGTTTTTACCGTTACCGATACATAAATTATTATAATAAATCTACGGCTGTTTGACCACAAACATGTAAACACGATGTACTATTTTACAAACTCAAATAACTGACAGCGCAAATATTGCAAATACTTGTTTACTCGTCCATCAGTAAATATTATACGAAGATTTTAAATAAAATAAACTATTTTTGCTGCGGTGCAATTATAATTCGCGATTAACGATATCGTTGACTTCGTGACTTTCCTTATCGGGAGCTGAAATCAACGGGACTCGGATAAAAACGGTCTATAAAATAATACACACAATCGGGCGTTTCATGCATTGTGAACTTCATGGTGTTTTTAATGCCATCGCAGCTTTATGACTTAAACAAACCGAAGTGGAAGTAAGAAAGTTTGTGTGTTAGGATCGAATCATGTTCTAAGAGATATTTTATTCAGTTCCAGTGTTTACAGTGGGTTAATCCCGATGTAGAATACACTGAGCTAATATTAGCCGTCTTCTAAAAAGTAACCTGGTGTTTGCCAAAGACAAATGTTGGAAACTTCTTCAAACACATCTGTTTAAAAATGATTTGAATTTTTAAAACAATGGACTTCGGCGTTGGTGCGTCTTCAAAGGCGAGGCTTAAAATATTGTATGGCTGCGTAAACATTTATTTAAGAATTGTTTATTCGTCGATTTTTTTTTGTCCTGCACTTGCGGAGCGGGCACGCAGTCCGATGCCATTAAATCATTTCAACACAACCTCATTGCAGTTCGCATAAAACGCCGTAATTTCATGTGCATTTGCATTAGAACTGCGTGTTATATACCAATCATATGAATTTATGTAGCTGGCGCATGATGTTGAACAAGTGAAATACGATACAAGTATATAGAGGTATATAAATATGATTGCCAATTTCGTTTTTATTGCCCCTCGTTTTGATATTTGCAATTTGTTGCCTATCTCCGACAACATGCAACCGCTTCCCTCCCGAGTAATAGCACGCGAAAAAATTCGTTAGGGCGACCGTAAAGCTTCCTCTAATGCCCGGACTTTTATGAGCACGTGCAATTTTAATGCGAGCCTCTGCGGACGCGACGCCGTGTTTCTTTTATTTTGGCAAACCGCAATCTGTTTTTAAGGTCGCAACGGGGACAGTTGTGGAACCGTATCGGAAATTATTAGGTGGCGACTGAAGGCACATTCCCATAGTCCATCTCCTGGGAACGTTTAATTTTCGTTGAGCATTAAAAATCGTGGGAGTAAGCAACGACGACAATTAACCAAAACACGAACGACGTTCCTAGAAAAAAGCCGGGCAATTATTCTCAAATTAAACATGCACATCGACGCGACAGTTGCATTGTGTGCAAGGGTAAATTGCGGCCTAATGACCGGTTTTGGACGTTATGAACTTATGCGTATAGTAACGCACAAATTTCGCAAAAATGAGCATGCATTATACTTAATTGCGGATACGTCGGATCCCAACGTCGATCGTAAAATATGCTAATTTAATAATATAATGGTCGGCAAATTGCCGGGATGGCTTTATTTTATAAGGCCGAGGTTTTCGGGTAATCAATTCACTAATTTTGACACATTTACAAGCGATGATTTTTTATCAGCCGCTCTAACGTCGAATTGTTAATAATCCTGACGGGTCGGCGCTTACCCCGGACGCAGGAAACCGGTCCGCGTCGACATCTGTGAACGAGAACGGGAACCGGCAATTTATTATGCATTCAGGAATAAACTCAAGACCGCGAAGTTTCGCCGTATTTTGCTGATTTGTACACCGTAAACAATTATCGGGAGAGATTAGTTCGCCGGCGGCTGCGAAGTTTTACAATTTCTCCCCGAGTCGTGTTTATCATTTATTGGAAGTTTGAATACGGTTTCCTCCGCAACTTGTTTTTATCGGGACAAGCGTTTCCGAGCGGTTTGGCAATATTTCAAGGCATTTTCAACTGCTTTACATTGTTAATGAAGAAACAATGTCGCCGGTTTGATGTATCACTCGTTCCCTCATTTGTCCATTGTCTTAAGATTTTTTTCTTCGGACGAACAATGTGTTATTTAAATTGCGACACGGTGTAAAATAAAACACAGAAAACAATTTGCCTACTTTCATCATGCAAATTGTAAATGTGTGTATATCAAAATCCATAAAAATTTAATATTTTAACTCCTGGAAACAACAACTGAACTTCCCAAATAACTACTGAATAACTTTACCGTTTTTAATTTCGTGTTTTAACACATGGGAAAAAACAGGCGCTTGAATGTGAAGTGTTTTCGATACACTTCTCACATGTTTAATGTTTATTTTTCTTACAAATCACATCTATGTATTCAGAATCTATTAATATCACACTGTGATTATTTTATTTTAAATACGTTTGATCACAGCAGGATTTTTTCCAATTTATCGAAATATTCAAAATATGTTGTCTTAAGTCTATAAAGTATTTATAGAATTGATTAACGTACGAATATTCGTGGAATTTTATAAAAAATATATTGTTTTAATAAATATCATCACTCACATTCCTCAGTTGTAAACAATTTGTCTCATTCATTTTTCATGTGCCAACAAAACACTTTATTTTTTTTGTGTGAAAACTCTTTTATTGAAATTTAAATATTAAAAATGTCTTGAAGTAAAACCTTTAGAATTGGAACAATTGAAATGATATTAAAAATTTTAACTTTCACTTCTGTGTTCTTAAAAATTATCACAATTTCTTTGGTATTTTGATAGATTAACTGAATATTTGATTAAATTAAACCTAAGCATCAAAAGTAGATTGGAGAGATCTAAGTTGCAGTGTTGAATAAAAGTGCTTTCAATCTTCTTAAGACATTTTTCTTATGTCTCACTTCGACAATTTATAAAAAAAAACTTATTACTTAATGAATATGTCTAAAATTTACAGCCATACCACAGAAGAAATTCTTCTCCGATTGTTTTTGAACAAAAATTGTCAGTTTATAGCTTTATTTGTGGATTACATGTTACATGAAGTTATAAGATTTTGTTGGTCATTTTGCCTTTAATCCATCACGAAATGAGCCAATACCTACAATCTAGTTCTTCAGCTAACACACATAAAATTAAAAATAAGTGTAGTAATAAAAGTATTTTGAAAACCTTGATGATAAACTTTAAAGATTCTATCAATTTCTAGTTTTTTCATTTGTTCGTTGCCAAGATGAAATTGTTGGCCTGGCTGGACGCGGTGCACAGTATGTTAATAACGTGCAGTATTCATCCATTGTTCAGCAATTTTTTCTGGCGCAGAACAATATGTTATTAAAATGGCGACACCGTGTACCAACAATACAAGTCAAAAACAGTAGAGGGAAAGAAAAAAAAACGCACACACAACATGGCAGTGAACTCACCCTTTCGAGACAAGTAGCCCGGCATTGTGCCACTCTGAGGGGACTCCCCACGTCCTGCTCGCCTCCAATAAAAATACCCTTGCAGGCGGACACCGCGAGGAAGACCAGCATAAAATTCAGTTTAGCCATCGCAAAATAATAAATTCAAAAATAAATAGCCACAAAACAAAATCAAATAAAAACACTAAAAAACACCAGCGCAGACACTAAGAACTCGGTACGTCGAGACGTCGAGGTAGATCGGATAGATCCAGGCGGGCACGGAGGATCTGGTCCAGCGATCTCGTTTCAGCGTGTGCTGCGCGACGGCATCGGCGACGGGACTGACGCACTCGGGACTCCGAACTGAACTGAGTGCGGCGAGTCTGTCGCGCTGGGGGCCCCTCGGTGCCGAACGGCCACGACCGAACACTTGGGGTTGGACGAGTGCTCTACCTCCGGCCGGCTTCCTACCCCTTCCCGTAAAACGCAATGACCACCGTCAAATGTTTTCACACGGATTAATGGGCTTTTTTTTTGTTTGTCGCCTTTTTGCCCAATCAATCAAACATTTCGGGTTGGTGTCCTTAAAATATTTTCGACGACTCCAAGGGCACTTGTCTGCGAGCACCCCAATTCGGTATCATCGAGATAATCTCCTAAAGGCAATTAAAACGATTTCCCCGCAGCGGATAAGTCGTCCAGCCCTTAATTTTTCCGCGTGCTCTCTTTTCTTTCGCGTTAATCGCGAATACCATCGTCGGATCTGAACCGGAGTCACGTAGGGGGAGGACTTCGTAATGTTTCACCCCTTTCGAAGCGGCTCCCCATGAAGTCTTTCAGTCGTTTATTAACGAATAACGACGCACTGTTCTACGGTCTTTCTTCTTCTCAATTCACCATACCTTCAGCCATATTTTACCCCCATGTATACCTATAGATGATGGTGAATTTTGCTAATTATTTTTATAATGCAAATTGAACATTTAATCAATCCAAAATGTGCTAGGTAAGTCAACAGTTAAGTCGATATACTACCTAAATTAATTTAATCCAGGAAAGTCTGAATTTTATTTATTCACTTAGTCAAAACCGACAGGTACTTCTTATGTTTTATAAACTGGTCATTCACCTCCTTATGTCGTCATTCAAACATCACAAATCCGCAGATCCAAGAGTTCAAAATGACAGTATTTCCTGAAGAAGAATATTGGATGGTCGAAGAACCCACCCACATTAAAATTATTAGGATGAGAATAGAGTTGCTGGAGAATGTGAGACGCCTTAAACAAAATGTTAAAGATCTAATCGAACAGCACAGGAAGTGGAGGATCAAGCACCATTTTTAATTTTCGTTTAATTGAAGTTTGTTATGATATAATAAAGTTGTTACAAAAAATTTTAGTATCTTACTTATACACAACATCAATAATTGGTGTTTATACATGTAATAAAATCAATAATTTTTCTAAAAAGTTAGTTGTGAGGTTTAAAAATTTAGTATTCCCAGCACTACTATGAATGACAGCCTTACAATTTCTGTTCATAATCAACACCTTAGATTTTCCAAATTTCGAGTAGAAGACACTCCAAATCCTATAAGGGATGGTTGAAATGGTCCCCAAGAAAGTTAATATAAACAATGTATTATTTTCTTAAATAGAAAAACTTATTTACAAAATTATACGTGGTGTGTTAATTTCTTGGAACGCTGTAGATGTAGCTTTAGAGAATAAGAAAACCACCATATTCAAATAAAATGTAACAAGAATATCGATTCGTTCTTGTCACAAACCCTTAATCCGACACATTCTTTTTGCCCGTTCCTTTCCTGTCATCCGAAGCTTGCTAAGTAGTCAGAGTATAATCCGAAACGTGTCGCCGAATAACTTTTTTTCAATTAAAAACGGATCAGTTCAGTTTAGATTAGTTCTGCGCGTTCCTGAGACAGTTAATCCAGGCGATTGGTACTTTCGGCGCGGAAAATATTAATTTTCAGTATTTATCTTTGGACCCGGTCGGTATTTACGCAGACAAGATTGCAATTCAGATTCCCTTGTTTTACAACGCTGCGACTTTATTGCAGAGGCGAGGAACGAACTGCGAGCAACAGACACGGAGATTAAATAAGAATAAAATTTGACATGGTTTAATCTCGGATGGAAAGAGTGTAATTACGTTTGAGCAAAAATAAAAGATGCTGGTTGAATTACTACTGCTTCTTTGTTTGTTTATATCAATTGCAGTTTCACTATTCTAACAAATTAAATATATTTATTCACGGCAGAACAATAACAAAACAATTATTTTTAGACTCTTTTGTTCGCTCCTATGCATTTTTTCCGTATAAAATGCGTCGCGCAATCAAAGAATCTCAGTAATATGCCTCCTGCCATAAATCAGATATCGCATACAAACATGATTTATTCCAGCACTTTATCTCGCACAATAAAACCGATTCCGGCCATTATGATTCAAATTAGCGTTGCATTAAAAAAAAGCGGGGATGTTAATTACGATTCGACTTTAGACAATCGTGGTCGATTTCATTAAGCGTCCCCGTCGTATGGATTTTTTTGTTCGTGCAGGAGCTCTCTATAAGTAGCGTAACGCCGTGTCCACTTTACATTTCGATAAGATACGGCCGGCCATAAAAGATATTCACTTTCAAATCGGGTCCCTCTTACACGACTATATTACCCATTCGGACTGAATTTGTTTATTGTCTTCCTACACTGACTCACAATCAATACAAACCATCTCACACAAGTTTTGTTTTACCTTAAACCAACTCTAAATCTTTATATATTCTATAAAATTCAAACAGTTGTAAAGATTTTTTATACATACTATATACATACATACATACAAATTTAAACTAAAATTTGAAAAAATTTCATAATTTTTTATATTATTTATCCAATACAACTTTTTATAGTTTTAGAAAAACTATTTTATATACAATTAAATAATTATCTTTAATTTAAATTGAGACATTTAAATTTTGTGAACAATTTACACACATACACACACATATGAAATTTTATTCAAAACTTTGTATAAAATTTAAACAGAATTCAGCTACTAAACTTTTTAAATAGTTAATAAGATTGAGATAGTTATGAAACTTCTAGAGTAATTTAGTGAATTGCAACTTGCAATTTCTTTATAAAATTAACTTCTTAAATTGCTCTGTACATATTTATGAAAGTTATGACACTTCATATAATTTTATATACAATTAAGAAACCTTCAAATTTTGTGAAAAAATTATACAGGCATAAACTATTATATTAAATACTTTGTTTAGAATTTATGGAATACCAACTTCTTAAACTTTCTAAACCCTTAATAAAATAATTATAAAACTTCTAGAGTAATTTAGTGAATAACTTAAACAATCGCAAGCTTGGATACTTCTGTATAAAATTAAGACAGTAGTAATAAATCTTCATAAGCAGTTTGGTTCACAAGTTGAGCAGTTTCTAACTTCCTAAATAGCTCTGTATAGTGGTTCATATAATTTTATATACAATTAAGAAACCTTCAAATTTTGTGAACAAATTACATAGGCATATTCGAAATTATATTAATTACTTCGTGTAGAATTTATTGAGTAGACTGTCTAAGCAGTTAACAAAATTGAGATAATTATGAAACTTTTAGAGTAATTTAGAGAATAACTTAAACAATTATAGGTTTGGATGTTTCTGTATAAAATTAAGTCAGTAGTAGTAAATCTTCCTAAGCAGTTTGGAATACAGTTTCTAAGCTCTTAAGTTGCTGTGTATATATTTAAGAAAGTTGTGACACTTCATATAAAATTAAGAAACCTTCAAATTTTGTGAACAAATTACACAGGCAGATACAAAATTATATTAAATACTTTGCTTAGAATTTATAGTGCACCAACTTCTAAAACTTTCTAAGCAGTTAATAAAATTAAGATAATTATGAAACTTCTAGAGCAATTTAAAGTACAACTTAAACAATTACAAGCTTAGATATTTCGTTATAAAATTAAAATTGTAGTAGTAAATCTTCATAAGCAACTTGATATACCAGTAAAGAAGCTTAAACTCTCTAAGTTTATCTGTATATATTTAAAAAAGTTTGTGACTCTTCATAAGCAATTTTATATATAATTAAGGGAACTTCAAACTTTCTAAACAGTTCTGCGCCCATTTATGACATTCATAAGCAATTTAGAAAGTTTCGACGTAAAATATACAATTTTATTAACATTAACTTGTTCAGAATCGCTTAAAAAAATTCAAAGTTTTAGTCGGTTAGCATATTTTTATAATCCAGATATAATTATGTGCGGTCTGGTTCGTTTTTCGAAAGTAATTATCTAGAACAACAAGGTTTGCATTTTAATTTTTATCATATGCAAATTTACGCCGATGTGATCAACTCGTAACATTATCGTTTGAAACTGACAAATTTATTTAAGGTTTATGTACAAATTCTATTTTGGTCGTCGCATATATTTTTATTTAAACACCTCTTTATATGTATATTTTTCTGTTTATATTTTTTTACAGAAACTGTTATAAAATGTCTTTCATTTCACTTAATTGACATATTAACCATGGTGTTTAAACATATTGCCATATAATAATACGGTAGCAATTCATCATTATCCCTTAAACACCTTAATTATTTGGCTATACTGCTATTGGAAATGTGTAATTTTCGATCGGTTAACTTCAACTCGAACATAATTACCAACAATATAATTATTTCGTTAATTGCATCCAATAAGCAATTTGATTTTACTGAGTCAACGTTAATCGAAGATTGATAAACCTGCCATTGATCAATCAAGGCAATCAAGTTTTTAATCACCGTTTTCAGATATTTATTAATAAATACTTTTAGTAATTATTGCAGACTTTTAATTGCTTAAAACATCCATACGCATTTCTAATTCAAGTCAACAAACTTTAACGTTTAGTTTAGTTTTTTTTTTGAACGAATCGTGTTTCAAACCGATTAAATTCTAGTTTGCTTACTCAGCTATTAAAAAGACATTTTTTCTTAAGTTCTCGTCGCATATTTACTTAATCTACACAATTACGAAGCAATGTAGGATGTGAGAAATGAAAAAGGAATGACTGACACCGTTACAATAAAATTATACGAATCGTTGCATATTTAACGTTTTAATCTCTATTAAAAGTGCAATTATTGAACTGGATTTTCTGTTCAAATAAAATTTAAAGTATAAAAAAACGAAGACAAATACTTGGGACGTGATTTATATTCATTGTCTAAAAATTCAATGTAGACAATAACTTTTTTTACCAGATTGCATCAATAACAAATGTTCGGGTATTTAGATATCAGTTAAGCTTTTGAATTTGAATCAAGCAGGTGGTTTTGAAAGTACTAAGGACAAAACGTGTTTTTGTCTGGATTTAATGTATAAAATAGATTTTCAATTCGTATAAATCAATAATAATATTAATAATAATTTTATGTAAGTTTATTATAATGTTTGAGTTATAGTAAATGATCCAATTTACTTGTGAACTTTAATTATTTCTGCGATTTCTGAATTAACTCGACTAAACTGTTGGAAACTGGAGCAACGAACAAGGCGGAATCTGCATGAGCTAATAGTATAAATTACTACAAAAACTACTATTTCTAAAATTGGATTTATCTGGAGCACTAACTGTAACAGTACCTTTCGAAAAGAAACTTATAATTTACGTTCAAGGCACAAAATCTAATTGAAATTGTTGATTGATTGTAAATATGTTCTGACGTTTATTGGTGACTGGTCTATATTTTTCCAATGATTCAAGAGTTCTTTATAAAGTTGTAAAATTTTACTTTGGTTAGTGCGTGTTTTATCAACGATATGTTAATGTAACCTTGCATTTATTAATAGTACTTCCTGTGATAAAGAAAACCTGAACAACACACAAACATTGAACAAGCAAAAAAGCTAGTTAGTTCAGTAATTAGAGTGTTTCATCCCCCGTAATGAAAAATTTCGGTGCGTTTTTCGAAATCAAATTGTCTGCGAATTTCGGCGCCCCGACTTATTTCACGTTTAATCAGTCTTAAAGGAGTTTTTTCTTGCCGCTTCCTTCCACCCCACGGTTAAATGAGTGGAAAGGAGTTTTCGTGCCCGGGAACCTATTTATGCGTCGGGGCGTGGCCAACAAATGACAAAACAATTCATATCGTAAAATGCCTTGTTGAGAAGGCTTTTTGCCACAAAAACTGGCCCCACGCTGTTCCACCCCCGGAGAAGATAAAGTGATAAATGTGTTTGACGTTAAGATTAAGAAAAGTATGAATATAAATTTCGAGAAGTGTTAGTTCTAAATAAAAAGTTATCTGTATTGGGGCACTATGATAATGATCCGTGCTTGTGTTTAATTTATTGTTTTCGTTTGTTGTTTTTTTGCTTTTGTTTGTCATGTGGTTTCTATTGAGGAGCTTGAAGGGACATAAATCAATTTGGTTAATTTTGTACGGGCTGTTTCGGATGGCCCGAGAAAGATGTCAAATAAACCCAAGGTTGTCTTTAATTTTCTACAAATTTGCTAACCAAAATAATTTCAAAAGTAATTTTTGCACGATTCAAACATTTTAAGACTTATTTAAATATATAAAAATATTTTAAATTTCCCAAATATTTCAATATACAGTTTATCCAAATTTTTAAAATATATATACAGTTTAGACAATTTCAAAAGATTTTATATAAAGTTTGATTCAATTTAGATATCCCCTAAATATATATACGTACATTTTAAAGTGTTCTAATAATGTCAAAGTCTTTTTTATATATTGTAAATATTTCTAAACACAATTTGGACAGTTCAAAACTTTCTAAACATTTCTGTATACAATGTATACAAACTTCCACATCATATACATCTTTAAATTTCCTGAACGTCTGAATATACAATTTAGACAGTTCCAAATCCTTAAACATATACATAATACAATTTAAACAGTAACAAAAGTTTATAAATATTTTTGCAATTTGGAGATACTCTTCATATATATATTTACGTACATTTTAAGATACTGTCAAAATCTTTTTTATACGTTTTAAATACAAACATCCTATATCCTAAATATTTCTGTATACAATTTGGACAGTTCAAAGCTTTCTAAACATTTCTACATACAATGTATACAATCGCTAAACTTCCACTACATATACGTACGCAATTTAGAACACTGTTACTAAATCATTTAATTTCATAAGCAATTATTACTCCGTTTAAGCTATTTGAAATTCATTTTTTAAATATATAAATAAAACTTTTTTTAAATTTTATAAACGTTTCAATATACAGTTTTTCCAAATATCTGAACATAAATATACAATTTATACAGTTATAAAAGTTTCTAAATAAATTTTGATACAATTTAGACATCCCCTTAAATATATTTACGTATATTTTAAAGTGTTCTGATACTGTCAGTCTTTTTTATACATTGTAAATATTCCTGTATACAATTTGGAGAGTTCAAAACTTTCTAAACAATTGTGCATACGATGTATACAACTGCTAAATACGCAAACAATTTAGAAAATACTGTTGAACTAAATCATTTCATGAGCAAATTTTTCATTGCTTAAACTGTTTAAATATTTCAATATACAGTTTATCCAAATTTTTAAACATATGTATACAATGTAGACAGTTACAAAGATTTCTAAATAAAGATTGATACAATTTGGACAACCCCTAAATCATTTACATATATTTTAAAATATTCTGATACTGACATACAGTCTATACATTTTAAATGTTTCTGTATACAACTTGGATAGTTCAAAGCTTTCTAAAGATTTCTCCATTTAATGTATACAGTCGCCAAACTTCAACTACATATGCGTACACAATTTAGAACGCCATTAATCTAAATCACTTCATGACCAATTTTTATTCGGTTTAAATATTTTGAAACTCTCTTTTTAAATATATAAAAATACATCTGCAAACATTTTAAATTGTTGTAATACTGTATTTTTTGTAGAAAGTAAATTGTTACAATAAACACCCTAAATATTTCTGTATACAAATTAAACAATTTTAAGACTTTGATACTTTTGAACACAATTTATACTGTTGCCAAACTTTCTTCAACATACACATACACAATTTCAGATACAAAGTGTTCAAAATTCCTTTAAATATAGAAACAATACTTTTTTTATAATTTCAACACAGTTTAGAAATTTCAAAATTCTTTGTACAATTTAAAACTTTCAAAACAAGCTCTGAAAGGAAAATATTTGAGTGTATGCAATTATTCATTGGTGTTGTCGTATAATTCGCATAAGTTATTGTGTGAGGTCATTAGGAAAATCAATGTTCGCAATCAACTTCTGGCTATTGGTATAGTTTTAATGATTGTTCCCATGCGTAAGTGATAGGTTCCCATTATGGCATTATGCAGCAAAAACAGAATTTATGCAAAACGTAACAGTAAACCGACTAATAGCCGAGATATGCTAATGAAATGGTCATAATTATGACCGGAGTCGATACGCGATTCCGTGCGATAACGAAATCAACTGGTAAAAGTCTCACCAATAATTTGTCAAGTCGTCTCTTATCTCTGATGAATATATAAATTTCGTACACTTGACAGCACATGTAAGCTTCCACAGACGCGGTCTGACTTACAAATATTTTTGTTTTGTTTTTTTTTTTTGTAGGTTGAGGATTATTCTGAATTACGTTTCTTCATTATATCAAACTTTCTTCAGCAAAATAAACTTATAAAACCACCGTGCAATTCCTAAAAAAAGAATATTGATCCTGAGTAACAATGAGCAAAAGAAACGAACAAAAAGCAAGTAGATGCGCCGAACGAGATAAACCGCGTGACAAGTAGAAGAAGTTTCTTGTGACAGGCAGTACAGGCGGTTTTTGTTCAATTAAACAATTGCTTAGTAATTTTCGACCCGTGTTAGATTATAAAAAGCCCCGGATCGGAATTAATGCGATCCAACGTCTTGTCTAGATGCGGATCGGTTCGAATGTGTATCGGGTGTCCGGTCGGATTGAGTCCCCTTACG
The DNA here is from genome assembly GCF_024364675.1 of Aethina tumida. Classification (NCBI taxonomy): domain Eukaryota; kingdom Metazoa; phylum Arthropoda; class Insecta; order Coleoptera; family Nitidulidae; genus Aethina; species Aethina tumida. The sequence continues at coordinate 3,820,225 of NC_065441.1, forward strand.
TTATGGTACGAAAGAAACGCCGAGACAAAACGCGATGCGTAAAAACTAGTTTTTATGCCAGAACCGCCATCTATGACGGGTTCAATGTACCACGAGGCGGACTGAGGCGCCGACTTTGGAAAATATCGACGATCTTCGGCCGTTCGCCGGTTTTTTGCACGCACATGTTTAAATCAGGAAGTGAGGAACAGGTGTTTTGCGACTTGAAAATCCTGAAATGTCTAAATAAAGATGTCTCGCTGTTTCTCTAAAGCGTTAGAATGTGAGCGTCCATTTATTTTTCGCCGGACTGTACTTTCGAATCCTCACGTAAACTGTGTTGCCTAATGGTGATATATCTAATGTGCTGCCATCTGCATACAAATATTGTAGCCAATAATTTTATATACGTTTTGTACCATTATGCTGGTGTTTAAATTGGAGTATTCCAACAATATGAAAGTGTAATGAAGAGGATTATGTAAAGGAGTAAAGTAAAACTAAAGTAATAATTCAAAAAGCTGCACCGTTTAGAGTTTTTAAAACTGCATCTTTTAATAAATATGATTTGTTGGGAGTAAGTTACGTACAAAATGCAAATGCAATTTAAAAGGTAGTGTACACTAAGTGAAATAGAATGTAAATGTACAAAGCTCGTTGAGTTTTAAATTGGCACATAAGAAATAGTTTTATCGACTGAATGAATGAGTACAGAAAATAGAATTAGATAAAAGGTTTGAGTTCATTTATTATGTAAATTAAAATCATTCTCGACGATCTACTGAACTTAAATTCCATCCAATTTAATATTTTTTTTTTACAAAAAATAAAAACCAAGAGCCGAGACAATTGGAAGATGATGATTGAATTTTTTTTTTGTTTATTTGTATAGGAAAACTTGCAGGTGTCAAAACTTTTTGTCCACCCAATAATTTTGGTTCAGTGAATTGTGAATCCCTGTTCTAAGCCAGCGACTGCTGTGGATACACCGCAATGGAAAAAAAATTAATGGTACCGTCACACATCGTTCAATCCATTTCCAAACCACCATCGCTATGAAGGAAAGTGTTTCAAGCACCAGCAAACATAGAATCGTAACGGAAATTGATTCTAATGGCGTCCAAAAAGTCAACCATATTTCTTTTCGTTCCCATCGAATGGACACGTGGAAATCGTAATTGACACATGGACTAGTGGCGCTATACAAACGGAATTATGCAGCTGATTTGTAAATGATCGTACCGATTAATAGAGTGCGGATTGTTATGTGTGCAGGGGGATTTATAGTGTTTTGCGAACGTGACGACAAAACCAACTGATAACGGTGATCGATGTTGCATTAGTCTGTACGGATTTAATATGGCGAAGGTGGACACATTATGTACGATAATTCTAAATCTGTTTTACATATTGAATAATTTGCTATCTAAAATAAAGACAATATTATCTTATTATAATTGAACCAAACTGAGGAGTAAATAGTGTACTCAATTATAAATAAGTCAAAAAAGTGACCCCTCGTAATGAGATTAAGAAGATCACGTATAAATTGTGCCGTGGCATATTTATTTGAATATAAACTGCCATTAACAGAGCGCGGAATAAAAAAAAGTCCGTTGCAGCGGTCAGATACAAAAAGGGAGACAATGGTTGCGTGGAAAAGTAGAAAAGTTTTAATAGAGCTGTTAAATAAAGTAGTGTGGCTCTTGATAAGGCAAAATACACGTATGGTACGTATAAAAGGTTTAGTAGATTTCACCGTAAATAGAAACGAGTTCCTTTTTCTTGCTGCAGCCGTCCATGCTCGATCCTTGGCCGTAAACAGATTCTTAATCAGTAATGCTGCTGATATGATGCTCATTTAAAATACGCTGCCACTAAATTGTACCACTTATAATGGCTACTATATACAGGTTAATTGAGACTTTACATCCTCCATCTGTGACTTACTAGAGCTACCGATACGACGGGAATAATAAAACGGTTCTCGTTCCATTCCGACTGCATAATAGACTAGTTTTTCTTCTTCGCATTAAAATTGGGGGAGTGTATGATGTGCGGCATTAAAAAATTCGTCGGTAATAGATTATTTAAGCCCCTCTCCGACTCACATCCGCTGTTAACCGGGCTATCCCTCCATATTAAAAGGTAATTATGGGCATTAGGAGCATCTCTCGCCGGAACGCAGAGCTCAACTTCCTACAGTTCCGCAGTTTTCCCTGATATCATCCCAGGTAGATAAAACCATCTAGGGAATCTAATATTAAAGGCGTAATTCACGGAATATACATTCTCTAATTTATTAACTCAACGTGGTTTTGATGCATGAACTCGCCTTGTTTGATAACGAGCTGAAGCTGATGGGGGATCCTCAAAGCTCCTTTTTTTGTCGGTGTTGTGGATTTTATTTTTTGGTTCAACATAAATAGGAATACAAAAAGTGAGAAACATATTTAGATGTTGGAAGCTGGCACTCAATTCTATTTAAAGCCTTTATAATTAATTATTTGTAAAAAATTTTGAAATCTAAGACAAATAATATAAATTCTTAGATATATTTGTAGGTAAAAATATCTTTAGCAAATATATAATGTGTTTCCTTAATCCGTTCCAAGCCGGAATCCAGAAGGCTAAGAAGCCACTAGTGACAAATTTAAATGAGCGACTTTATAGTCAATTACACGTCGGACAATTACATAAAATCCACGAAGTTTTTCATTCGAACGGCCCGAAGGTGAATTCGTGAAATTTTTCATTGAAATCTCTGAAATCCGGGTCGAGGGAGCCGCAAACATTTTTTACTTGGAACGAATGACTGCGCATTATAATTAAGAAAAAGAAAATTGTCTTTAATGTTACGCTGTCGCAGTCGGAAGCCTTTTCGAGACAATTATCCTAAATGTGTCGCTCCTTAATGGCCGCGGTGACGGTGGGATTTGGGTGGTCGAGGCGCCACAAGATTGGTCCAACAAATTAGAAGCTGCAAACAAGTATGCCACCCGCCGGGACAAAAGGCCTTTTTTCATAACGCAAGGAAGGGACGCTGATTGAGGAAATTTCTGGGGTTTATTAAAAATTATGTTTTGGGGGAAAATTTGCCTGGGTGCTCGTTTTTGCAGATTTGAATTTTACAATAATAAGCGCCCCCCATATTTTATTAAGAGCCAAAATTAAATTTATATGTTTAAAAGAAATCGCTCATGATTTTCTCTTCAATTTAATCACAACAATGTTTCATGTTTTCTTGAAAAGTTTAGGTCAAGAGAAGGTAATCACGTGTAAAAATGATAACACACCTAATGAGGTTAATGAGGAGTTAAACGTAAATAGAGCAACACTAAATCACAAGAAATGCTGGCACGAGACTCATTGCCATAAAAAATCTAAAAGAATTATGAGACAACGTAATAATCCACTATGAAAAGTGTGTGAAACTATGTTACCCTTTTCCAACTGATTAAATTATGTTATTTTTAGATGAAAATTTAATTGAATAAAGTGCAAATAAAAGTAATTTGAACAATTTGTTTTAACTGCCATTGTTAATATTAGCATCAAAGTGCATTTACATGTTATCCAACCTCTAAAGGACATATTCCATATGAAATTTAATCCATTTCACCAACAGTAATCATTTAAAGTATTGCATCAGTTTTCAATTGTCAATATCCAAATTAAACTTGATGGATTAAATAAGCCATCAAGTCTACAATTATACCTAGTTTGGTAATTTTCGCACAAATCACCTAATTAAACTTACAAAAGCAACTAGGTGATACAATTGAGGCTGTTTTTTCGGCCCGAACTTAGATTAAACAAGTTTCTCTTTCGCCGAAAAGCTTATATGATTAAAACCGACGTGATTGAGACAACACGCCCGCTTTTTGCTTTCCCCAAAGTGACAGTAAACTTTTCGCGAAAGTAAACACCTAAATTGCTTTACTTGATCCAGTGTGTGTGCGTCTCCTCCTCCAGACGCTAGATTGCATCGCTCCCGACGGGATCACAGTTCATCATTAGTTGCACGGACTTCGGAAACTTTCCTTTTTTAGTTTCGCAAGCTCGGGGATCAATTCAATTTTTTTTCTCTTATTATCGGGTCAACAAGTATGTACGTGTTGATAAATATGGAGGATTTACAGCAGGGAAGCGTGCGGGAGAAGGAAATGTGACAAGCGGCAACGTCTCGACGTCTTGTTTCCCTAAAAATAAAAATATTCATGTTTAAGAAGGATTTTTTGAAGCGATCTTTATCTTTTGTCCGTGAAAAAACGCGCGCCTTGTTCTGAAAGAGCAAAGCTACTTGACAGGAACTGAGACTGCTAATTACCTCTTTATGTTGGCGACCATTCTTTATTCCGAGTTTCGGTTTTTTGTCGGCGACGGAAAAAATGTACTTTATACCACCCACTACGACAGAAAAGAATGGTCCAAGCGGACTCGACATGAACGTACGCTCGAATTCGAGACGTAACAAACGCACCAACACCAAACAACCATTCCGTTTTTGCGCGATATAAATCCGATGTCTTTACCTTTTTCTACGAGGGCCAAACGTAAAATTCAACTCAAACTAATTCTTATTTTTTGCAAAATAAAGAAAGATTTTTAAAATCTTTCATGATTCTACAAATAACATTCGAATAGAACAAGATTTCAACCTCGAATAAATAACATAAATTGTTGAACTAAAAAGTCGAAAATATTTATAAAACTTTATAAATAAATATAATTTATATAAAGTATACTAGAAAGATAATTGAATTTATAATTTAAGAGAAAAATGTATTTAAAAATAGCTCAAAAAATGAAATTTTTCAAAATTTCAAAAAATGATGAGTTGAAAAAAATATTATTTTTTCATTCATTAAAATAAAATACGAATCTTTTGAAAGTATGGGATATAGTACAGTTATTTTATACACAATTTCGTATAAAAATAATTCACATAAGTATACTAGGTGTTCCATTTAAAATAAGAAATATAATAAATACACTTCAACAAAGACTTCAAGTTTACAGAATCATAACTCAAAAAATAAATATGCTATTGGTCATTTGATCATATTGTTTAATTGTTATTATTTATAATTTAGTGTATAAATTTGTCCAAATTTGTAAAATTTATTGTTAAAATAATGTAAACAATTTTCGAATAATTGTTATAACTTGATAATGATGATTATTTAAATATATTTATATAAAAATACTTTAACAATTTATTAACTTTTAATGAAATTGGCCTCAATAAAAATACGATTAGATAAAAATGATGATGATTTCCAAAAACAGAAATAATCAAGAAATTTTTTGCAGTTAAAAAAATACGAATCTTTCGAAAGTATAAGGTATAGTACAGTATTTTTATTCAGAAAGGTAATATCACTTTTGACAAAGACTTCAAGTTCAGAGAATCAAAACTCGAAAAATAAATTTGCTATTGGTCATTTGATCAATATTGTTTAATTGTAATTATTTATAATTTAGTGTATAAATTTATCCAAATTTGTAAAATTTATTGTTAAAATAATGTAAACAATTTTCGAATAATTGTTATAACTTGATAATGATGATTATTTAAATATATTTATATAAAAATACTTTAACAATTTATTAACTTTTAATGAAATTGGACACAATAAAAATACGAATAGATAAAAATGAAGATGATTTCCAAAAACAGGAATAATCAAGAATTTTTTTTCAGTTAAAAAAAAAAACGAATCTTTCGAAAGTATAAGGTACAGTACAGTATTTTTATTCAGAAAGGTAATATCACTTTTGACAAAGACTTCAAGTTCAGAGAATCAAAACTCGAAAAATAAATTTGCTATTGGTCATTTGATCATATTGTTTAATTGTAATTATTTATAATTTAGTGTATAAATTTATCCAAATTTGTAAAATTTATTGTTAAAATAATGTAAACAATTTTCGAATAATTGTTATAACTTGATAATGATGATTATTTAAATATATTTATGTAAAAATACTTTAACAATTTATTAATTTTAAGTTAAAAAAAAAAACGAATCTTTCGAAAGGATAAGGTATAGTACAGTATTTTTATTCAGAAAGGTAATATCACTTTTGACAGACTTCAAGTTCAGAGATTCAAAACTCAAAAAATAAATATGCTATTGGTCATTTGATCATATTGTTTAATTGTTATTATTTATAATTCAGTGTATAAATTTGTCCAAATTTGTAAAATTTATTGTTAAAATAATGTAAACAATTTTCGAATAATTGTTATAACTTGATAATGATGATTATTTAAATATATTTATATAAAAATACTTTAACAATTTATTAACTTTTAATGAAATTGGACACAATAAAAATACGAATAGATAAAAATGAAGATGATTTCCAAAAACAGGAATAATCAAGAATTTTTTTTCAGTTAAAAAAAACGAATCTTTCGAAAGTATAAGGTATAGTACAGTATTTTTAATCAGAAAGGTAATATCACTTTAGACAAAGACTTCAAGTTCAGAGAATCAAAACTCGAAAAATAAATTTGATACTGCTCATTTGGTCATATTGTTTAATTGTTATCATTTATAATTTAAGAAGAAAAGTGTATTAAAAAATAGCTCTAAAAAATAAAATTCCTCAAAATTTATAAAATTTATTGTTAAAAACTGTAAACAATTTTCAAATAATTATTATAACTTATCAGTAAGTGATTTTTTAGCATATTTATATAAAAATACTTTAAAAATTTCTCAGCTTTTAATGAAACACATTAATTAGATTAGATAAATATGATTTATTTTCCAAAAACAAAAATACTCAATACTTTTTTTTTCAGTAAAAAAATATGAATCTTTCGAAAGTATAGGGATTTTATATAAAAAATAATTCACAAAAGTATACTAGATTGTTCCATTTAAAATAAGAAAGGTAATATAAAGGATTTATTTTTCAAGAGCATAAATACTCAATGAATTTTTTTTCAGTCAAAAATGCAAATTTCATAATTTAAGAGGAAAAATGTTTTAAAATTGGACACTCTTCGACTAATTGCAATAACTTAATAAATTTCAATAATCAATTGTTGTCTAAAAACTAAAATATTCATTTAGTCATTTTCGGACGAAAAAAAAAACAAAATTGTAAATCAAAATGTAAAATGCATTTAAAATATATAATCATGGTCACAATGGACCAATCGATTTGAAATGGAATAGGCCATCAAAATACATAATAATAATTTCAGAATTTATATTCAATAGTACAATCGGGGAGTATTAAATTCTCAAACTGTAAAACTGCAGAGCTTTTATTCAAAACACGTCGACTTTCAAGATAATGTTTCCAGTAATAAAACGGCGAAAAGTTTTCCCCGCGAATAAAGAGTTAAAACTTTTTCCACCGTCAACAAATTAATTTCATCGATACGAATTCTTTAGCCGAAACTTTCACAATAATGGACTCAGTTGAGCAGCCTCTCCTTAATCAAATATAATGCGGGGCGAAAGCAACACGAAGAAAAAAAACTGTATTAACTCAAAAATAATAAGTGCAGCCTATAAATTGCAATTACATACCTGAGTGACTGTGCTAATGTTTTAGTTTTTCAACGTCGGTGCGAGGCAAAAGGTTCTCAACTTTAGCTCGACTCGTAATTATTAGACAAAAACAGAAGGTCAACAGCAAATTGCACCGCTCTCCTCTCCTGTTCTGTTGTGCTCTGTTCTTCGCCGTAATAATTATGTACATGTAAATAATCCTCGGTGAGGCTTTGTCCTTATTACGGTCGAGTTTTTACGCCAGATTCGTTCCCTCTTAACCAACCGACGTGAACGATATTGTGCATCGATTTATTGCCTTTTTGCCGCCAATAATACTTATAATGTTATTTTGTTGCGCTTCCACAAATACCTCGTTGTTGTACCTGCTGCATTTCCATGACCAAATTATTCACCCGCAACGGCCATAAACAAAAATTTGTCATAAATATTAAGCACGTGAATTTGCATCTAGAATTTAAATGAGTGCGCGCGTTAATTTTTAGTCGGGAGAGAAAAGTTGTGAACGGAATCTCGGGCTGCGGGCAACTAGTTTGTAAGTATTATAATTTATTATGTTAAACACTTGTACTTAAGGAAAATACGTTCGAAACGGCGCAGGAAGATTTTCGGTAATCGTTTAATTATTTCACAGTCTAGACACATTAAAATATTGTTTTAGCATAAGACCCGAAACGGATAATAACTGACTACCCTCAGGTTTAATTATTTTTTTAAGTTTTGCATACAATTACCGGATGAAAAAATCCGGCGAAAATTATTCCCGGGAATTTACAATTTAAAAGTTAACTATTAAATTAACATATTATTTTTTTCGGTTGGCTCACTGTATTTGGTTTGTCATGTAAATTAGGAGCGAATTATTTTTTGGGTCACATATAATTGTTTCTAGAAATTCAGCAGCAAATTTTACCCAAAAATTACTAGTTTTGGTATTCCGGTCAATTTGTTTACAACGACTGGCGTTTTGAATATTATTTTTTAATGGCTGTTATCTAGAAAAGTTTAACAAGCCAAAAATTACTTTCAGGATTACTGTAATAAGACCCCAAGTTATTTCTTTTGCTTTTGACTGGAAAAAATGAAAAAAGGTTATAATAATACATATTTTAAAAATTTAAGTTAAAAATTAAAAGTATTAAATTTTTCGGATAAGAAAACTTTGATTAAAGTCAAACATTAAAAGTTTAAATATATACTAACTGTAAAAAAGCAACACCCAGAACTCAGATTCAGATATTTTTTTTCATACCTTTCTTTTTAAACAAGCATGTACTCAGTTTTTGTCACAATTTGCTTTATTTAGTAATTTATACTAAATGTTTAAAATAGTGGGCCTCGCTGAAGCAGAAATTTCGTTTCGAAAAATAGAAAAGAAATGTGATTATTGTAAATACCCCATGTAAACATGGAGTGAAGTGGACAGAAAAAATAGAGCAAGAGGTTCACAAGGACCCAGAGCTACCACAGAGCTTCAGTTTTCATTATTGGCAATATGACGTTCCACCTATAAGAGGATGACGTTTTGGAGCCTTATTTTCATCCCTACATAAGAAGAGATCTCAAACTAATCTTTCAGCAAGATAATATCCGTCCACATATTGCATTAAACTTCCTGGAAGCCATGTGAATTTACTGCCCTGGCCACCCAGATCATCAGACCTTTCCCCAATCGAAAATGTGCGACTTTTAAGGAATTTACAGCGTCCTCCACCGACTCTTAATGAACGAAGACGTCAGATTCACTTCGTGTGGGATAAGATACCACAAGAAAATGTCGATAATCTCATTAGACTGATGCCATGACGCGTCAATGAGTCTCTTAATCAAATAGAGGGTCCGACCCGTTATTGGCTTATTCTGTAATATGTTAATATTTTTTACACAAAATTGGAATAAATCAATTATATCTAGGCGTTTTTTTGCAAGCAGTATAATAGTATAGTAAGAAAAGAAGAAGTTTGTTGCTTTATTACGCATTAAAATCTTTTTTAATTAAAATAATTAAAAAAATAATTTAATTTCCATTCATGAAGGAAATTCAAATATATTTTTATACCGGAATTTAAGTTTTATATTGCCACTGTCAAAACGTTTAAAATTACATTTAATTTATTTCCATTATTTTAGACATACATTGAAGAATTTTATATTTAATACCCAAAAAATATATATATATTATACTATTAATATTGTATTATTAATCGAATATATCATTTGGGTATTATAAAGTATATTTTATTTAAATCAAAAGAAAATTAACAATAAAATTTTATGCATAGATCTCATTTGAAATAAAGTTATACAAACAGATTATATAAACCCGTTAACTAATTATTTCCTGTTCGATTCATTCGAATTTCCATTCTTTACGAGTAATGATTTTGATTATTGTATTTTTATGTAAAACGAGATTCATTATTCTACAAGTCGATAAATAAGCTCCATTCATTTGTTCATCTGATCAATTTCAACCGAATCTGGCAGCTTTAATGAAGTTTATTGTGCATTGTGTTAAATTACAGAATCAGTAACTCGTTTAAATTAAATTATTTTGTCGATAAAGTTTGATAAACACGTTAATGAGATTTTGTGTAGGAAAATATTTTAGTGAAAAACGCTGAGAAATGAAGACTTCGGTACCGTCCAATTGGGAATCATTCCATCAAAGTAAACACCTCGAAAAGTCCAATTAGTCCCGGTTAATCATCCGAATTATTTCCCCGCGTAAAAAAATAATATAATGGGGCAAAGTCGACAGGTTAATAGCCCTCTATAAAATAGAGCAAACCAATGTTTTCGTCCATAAAAATTTTTCGTTTGGCCCCAAAGCAACGATTAGGTAATTATGGTTTTATAACTTATAATTGTTGTTATCGAGAGCGCCGTAAAAGGGTGCTTTTAAAATCTATTGTGTGTTATTATCGAAAACATATACATCAGGCAGATTAAAAACGAATCTATTGGATGTTAGGCCAACGGAACGAAGCATAATCTAAATGTTTGCCAAGATCAAAAATTTACAGTGCATTAATAATCGTTTTTATGGAAAATCTATGCAATTGTTGTAATGGTTGTTGGAACATTATAAACACTGAGTTTATTTATGGCTTAATTAGGATTGAAACATAAATAATCTGTATGCATTCAAAAGTAATAGTCCGATAAACTATTATGAACATAAAGATGATATAAGGTTAAATTATAGTGGGGAAAGATGAGGAATTTAAAACAATTACTTTAATGGGCATAAACGCGTCTCTAAGAGTTTAACGACCACCAGTGAAGGTGATTTTGAAACTAAATAAACAAAATATATTATTTATATCTTTATCCAGAAAAAAGTAACTTAAATAATGAATAAAAATGTGAATGAATATGGAAAACGTCTCCTCCTTTCTGTTAGCTAAGATAAAACGGATTAAATTTAGTAAAACAAAAAAGAATTTGAGTAATATGTATATTTAAGTTATAGTAGGTTTAAACGCTTGATTTTAATATCCCCATAAAATATGACCAAACAATGAATAAATCACTCAAGTCAAAGGAGTTATCTATTTATTACCCCCTCGCATTTTGAATAATGCTTATCGTGCCTCCGCTTTTGGAGCACGCACACACACGAACTGTGTGAGAGAGAGACGGGCCCAAAAAAGAAATTCGTTAAATTGATATTCCCTCGGGAATTACAGAACTCTACAGAAATAAATTTATTACCGGCAACCACTCCGAGTCCGGAATGTGTTCCGGGGGCCAGATAAAACTTTTTAATTTACCAGTTCAATATATATTTTTATTAGTTTGACTTTTAGCTTCGAGACATTATCGCTAGCGAGTGCCACACTCGCATAACCGTTTACCGAATTTAAAATCCAATCCGGGCAAATAAAAGCTCAGACTTATTGAATATTAGATTTGATTTTCTACCAATGAACTTTTATTGGCTATATTAATTTAACGATTATTTCCGATGGGGGAATATACCCCTTTATTTTTATACGTACCGACGAAAATATGCACTTGCATAACTTATGTTCATATTTTTTATTGACCATTTCAATATTTTACTTTTATTTTTATGGTCACACAAACTAAACAAAATCTACCTTTTCTTTAGTTATTTTATGTTTCTGGCAGTAAATTAACTCTTTTTTATGGTTCACTTTTACTTGTACACCATATGCCCAACGCAACAACAAATACTACCCCAACCAACAATTATCAATCCGTCCATACCACCATAAACCAATAATTAAACACTTAAATAATAAACGTATAAAACCATCAATAGTTCAACAATCGTCTGCGGTTGTAAAACGATGAAAAGAAGGAATCGGCGTTCGAAAATATGTTTTCTAGCACCACCCGGCTTTACAGCACCCCAATAATAGCTTCGTTAGTCTGTAATTGCGGTTAAGGCGGCATGATACACCTTAGAGAAGGGACCGCAGTCCATAACCGAAACCAGAAACAATTAGCGGGCCCCAATCAAACAATGGGACTTATTATTTTACTGGGGAGCAATTTGGTTCGATGGGTCGGGGGCGTAACTCAGTTTCCGCCAGGAACCTTCATAACCATCGCCAGGTATCATAATACTTATTGTAAAATAAGGTTTTTACAATAAAATTTGGAGGGACTGGATCCTGTTTATTTATTTTCTTTGATAAGCCTTTTGTCGGTCCTGTTAAGGGTTATTTTTTGACCTCAACATCTTATACAATATTGTAAACATCGCAATAAATTCAGGATTAGGTTCCTGAACAGTTAGGTTTGCTCGTATATCAAGTTTCGAGGAATCACATAAAAATTGAGGGAATTTAATAAAGTATAAAAGCCATCTTTAATATTCGTGTTGTCTAACCCGAAGTGGAATTTATTGCTATAAACAAAATGAGTTTGGCGTGCGTCGTTATGTAAATGCGCCCAAAGTAATAAACGGGCCAATTGCCCATAATAAAATAATTAGTGGAGGTGCTAAAAACGATATCGTCCCGAAGGATGTTAAGCCTTTAATTGAATTCGTTAACAAGGCAAACAAGTCGGAAAACGGGAAAACAAAAAGCGAGTTTGGCAAGTGCAAACAAAGCGAAATACAACAATATATCGCCAAGATAATCCTTGGCAGGTAGGACGGGGCGATATTGTAGAGGGGTGAGGAATTGGGGGCGTATTACTACTTTACGACAGAGTCGGCCCTTACTTTGGCGGAAACATGCCGAAACGCCTTTATCTTTTTCAGTCTTCTGTTTTTACGAAAACAACTAGTGTTAATTTATATCAAGCTTTTGTAGCTCCAAAAAATAAAAACATGTGTTACAGACAAAAGCAAAAATTACACTAGTAAACGTGCCCTTTGCAAATCTTTAATAAAACAGTCGTAAATTTTTAACGTTTCGTTGTCGAGCACCTTGAAATCGAGTTGAACGACTCGAAATTCGTAGGCGAGACTTTATCGCACAATAAAAAGAGTTTGTGCGAAAAGTCGGAAAGGTCAGGAGTTCGTGTACATATATAAAACACAGGCTTTAATAAAAATCTTACCGGAATGAATGCTTAGGAACCTGAGCGAGGAAACATTGTTGCAAATGTTCTACCTCACCATCCACACAAACAGCTTTCTGTCTGGAAGATGAAACATGCATTTTTTAAATTGAGTTTGCAATTTTGAACTCTTAACTGATGCATAAAAGTGTAAGGAACAAACCTGACTGGGATGTTGAAGTAGATCAAACTGGCACAATTAGTTCCCATTACTTCTTCACATCATTTTTTGTTGTGCCAAGGGAACATAACAAGTAAATAATAAAAAGCAATTTCCTCGGCGCGAAATCGAATTAAAACTTATCCCCCAATAATAAAATTATTTGCGTGGAGCTTCGCACTCCCGATGGAATATCAATTGGAGAATCGTCTTGACGAGACGAAGATGCGGGGGCGTCTGCCGCGACAGACCCTATTAATATTATATGATCCCGATTGAAGACTGTCGGGAGTTTGTTGAATGCGAACTATTTTCGGTCTTGGTAACTGGGATTGCATTTGCATGTAGATAGGCGTACGTTGCGGAAATTGTGGTGAAAGAAGGAGCCATCCGAAAATTCCCTCCGGGGCTTCTACGTACTTTCCTCCACCACCTATGTTACGAGGGGGACGGTGTTTCATACCGGAGTGTCTACAAGCGATTCAAATATTAATAACGTTCTTGATCCGGTCCTTTATAGACCTTAAAGATGTTTAGTTGCTTGCAAATCTATAATTTAAGACTATTGCCACCGGAGGAATTAATTCCATCAAACTGCTGATCGTAAACTAACCCTAAAAAGGCACAAAAACTAAAGAACAGCTGAGCTCAACCCTAACCTTATGCATTTTTCATTTTCTCATGGTTTTATGGTGTCGAACGTGGAAAATTTGTTTGCCACCCACGATTATAATCCAGAAAACTATTTCGGCCCGGTGTTTACGACGCCACATATCCTGTACAAAAGCCCATTATCCCCGTATTTATGTATGAATCAGTGGTCCAGTAATTTGCTTAACAAATTGGCGAGCCACTCTTAGGAAGTGTGTTTTAATTTATATACAAAACTGAGCAAGTTTTATGAAACGTGATAACAAACCGTCCGAAATTAATTAAGCGTATTTACTGTAAGAATTTTGATTGTCGTCTCTTTACGGAATGAAAAACATAATGAATTTATTTAAACCGTATTAGTGTTTTTGTGCTGCTACTGAAAATCTAGGTCCGGTCGTTGCAGCGCGAAGTGGGGCATTACAGGCGATCGGTCTTATTTATATAAATCGTCGATGCAGGAAAATAAAACATATCAGGAACAACGGTGGCACGCAGGCACCGCCATAAATCATTTCGACGTGACACTGCTATAAAATGAAAATGAAATTGCCCCGCCAATAATTCTAGCACTCTTCCATATGTTGTTTTTCTCTTTTCCTTTTCTGTTTTGTGCGGAATTACTTTTTTGCCAGTCCGAAAACGTGTCTAATAGGTTATATTATTATCGAAACACGGACGAGTGTCCTTTTTTTTTAATTTGCATTCAGGAAAATCCACTACATCATGTTGGACTCTGCGAATGTCGTTGTAATTGTAATCCCCTTTTAAACTAAAAACAAAACTAACAAATGTCTGTTTTACAATATTTATTTTCATGAGTATATAATTTTAGAGGAGTCAAAGATACGGTGATGTAGAGAACAAATTAGTCAAAGAAAAGCAATATAACGTTTTGAGAAATCCCATATCATCTTAATTCCCAAACCAAGGAAAAACTGTCAAGAATATAATTTGGCGGAATCACGCATATAATGTCCGTATGAAAATGACTGAATGAATAGACTATATAAGGAAAAATATAATATACAGTTTAATTAGAAATAATTTTAGGGGATTCACCGTTAAAATGTCTGTATGAAAATAATATGTAAGGTTACTATTTAAGGAAAACTCATTTTAAATAAAAATAATCTGTGAAATATACTTTTTAAAGAAAATATGAAATATCGAGAAATTCCAAAACAATGTAAATCCTTCAATATTAACAAGAATATATTTTTGGGATCACTATAAAAAATAGTATGAAAAATATCCTATTTAAATAAAAAAAATACAAAATATCGGGGAAACCCAGATTAACATGTTAATGTTAATGTTACGTGTTAATAATAATAATTTTAAAGGAATTACATTTCAGGAAATCCTAAAACAATGTAATGTTAATTTTTTAATTACATATAAAATATTTTATTAAAAAAAAAACATAATATAAAGTTTTGGAGAAACTCAGATCAACATAAATATATAAAAAGTTAATAAGAAATAATTTTAGGAGTAATACCATTAAAATTTCTTTATAAAAATAATGTATGAAATATATTTTTTAAAGAAAATATAGTATATCGAGGAATTCCAAAACAATGTAAATTCTTCTGACTTAAGAAGAACATATCTTTTTAAGAATCAGAGCATAAAAACAATACAAAATATTAGGAAAACTCAAATTAACATGATTATTAAATTTTAATAAGAAATAATTTTAGGGGAATCACAGTTAAAATGTCTATATAAAATTATATGTAAAATATACTGTTTAAGAAAAATATAACAGTTCGGGGAATCCCAAAATAGTATAATTTTAATCTATCATTAATGTGAAAAAAAAAATTAAATCGTTATAAAAATTACATGTAAAATATTCTATTAAAAAAACCTAATATAAAGATTCGGGGAAACCCAGATCAACACGAATATATAAAAGATTAATAAGAAATAATTTTGAGGGAAATACTGTTAAAATTTCTATATAAAAATAATGTATGCATTAAAAATTAAATACTGTTTAAGGAAAATATAATATAACATTTCAGGGATTCACAAAAAAATAAATAATCATTAATGAGAATAAAATTTTAAAAAATAAGATTCTGTGAAACACATTATATATTAAATGTTAATTATACAAAATTAATATGTAAAAATTCTTCAGTATTAATGAAAATTTTTATAAATCACAGTTAAAAAATATCAATGTTAAAAATACTATATAAAGAAAATATAAGATAACATTTCGGGGAATGCCAAAATTAATGGGAGTATAATTTTTAGGAAATTGTTTTAAAATAGGATGTAAAATATTCTATATAATGAAAAACATAATATAACGTTTCAATAAAAATCAAATTAACATAAA
The DNA here is from genome assembly GCF_024364675.1 of Aethina tumida. NCBI lineage: Eukaryota > Metazoa > Arthropoda > Insecta > Coleoptera > Nitidulidae > Aethina > Aethina tumida. The sequence continues at coordinate 3,836,453 of NC_065441.1, forward strand.
GATATTAAATGTAAGTAAGAAATAATTTTAGACGAATTATAATTATGTTAAGAAGTATCTATATAAAATTGAAAGTAAAATATATTATTTACGGAAAAACTTAATAACATATAGAGGAATCCCCAGATCAAAGTAGAGAGTTTCAAAGTTAGTAAATCGCACAAAATGAAACTTTAAAAATGTGTAATAAAATCCAATGGACGTACTGAAAAGCCACAAAATGTATTGAACGACTTTCAAAAATAATACAATATTGTCGAGGAACGGTAACGTCTCACATAATGAAATTTTAAAAATCCTAGTAGATTTTATAGGTTCCACGGTACGTTCGAGTAAAAAGCTCTTATTTATAGCGGAGAAAATGCAATTTAAGACGCGCGTTTCCACGTTGGCGACTCGCATTTGCATAATTCACACCGAGACAAGACAAATTCCTACCAGTTTTCATTATAATCCCGTCTCCGTTGGAATTTTCCGCGGAAAACCTAATGGAGTCCGCGAAATGTTTACGGTTTCCGTTACCTTTTTCTTTTGTCGTGTCCGCAAAAAATTAACGCCACACATTTGGGGCCACGTTCCATTTCGGGTTTTCCGCCGGTTTAAATTTTTGTATAATGAGTTTTGTTCCCGTGGATTTGTGTTTTGTTTAAAAATGGAATAGCATCAAGACAGACGCAGTAAATCAGGTTGTGTAATATAATATTCCGTTTGTAATTGACAGTGTTCCTTAATCAAATCAAGGATTTCCAGTTCATTTACGAAAATTTGCTCAAGGTCCCCCATTAACATTTGGCTAAAGCAAACTGATAGGATAACTAATTAATCACGTCAAATGTGAAGGGGTAGCTCTCTCATCAAGATGGGATCGTGCAACAAGAAATCTTAATCAGTAAAGTTTACTGAAACAACAACGTGAAATATTTCATGTTGTTCCGAGAAAAAGGGACCGTAAAATAGTTGCAATTCGAGGCGGAATTCAGGAGTTGCCTTTTAAATCCCGTGTCATGCAACAGTCATTCACTTTTTGTTCGACTGGATTAATGCAAACAATTTTCTGGTAGTGGATGCAAAGAAAACGTTTCACCGGTGTTTTTCTAAGCCGACACCTAGACACAAAAGATCTAGCCGATCTATTTGTCAGAACAGGACTCGTAAACCCGGAACAATGGCCAAGGAAACCAACTGGATGAATGGAGGATAAAGACGGTTCACTTTCGGTGACAATTCCAATATGGGACAATGTGTTTTCTACCTATGGTAAAATTATTTTTTTAAAAAGGAATTTGCTCTAATGTGGAGGATGATTCACAATGGAATTTATTAAAAGGTCTACCTACATCGATGTCTTATTATATGAGACGGTCACTTTCAAACAAATTTGAATGACAAACCAGATCTGAAGAATTTTGCATGTACAAAATGGTTACTATTAGTTCTTTAATTTGTATCATCCTTAACATCCACATCATTATTATCTTAGCAAAAACTTACTGGAGAACCCAAAACATATAAAAAACACGATACCTGTTTGAGTCTTAGTGTCACGTCGACAAAAATAATCCCATCTTCTCAATTCTGGACCAGGTAACCAATACATTCCAACAATTGTGTATGCGATGTGTAATATCAATTGACAACCGTGAAATCGTGTCTTAACTGCGTAGTAAACCGTTGTAAAATATCCAGGTTTGAATGGAAAAGGTCCAGGCATTGAAAACGGCATGAATGAAACGTCCAAGAGAGATTTGCGCATAATTGTTGAATAAATCGACCGTTTCCGGTCAAGGTCCACGTTTTAGTTCGGATGTGTTGTTTAGTTTTCTATGGTGCACTATTATCCGCATATTATGACATTTCTTGGAGTTTATATGGGGTTAGTTTATTGTTTGGCTGTAATATAGGAACTTGGATTTTATGAGCTGCGTTATAACGTCAGGTATATTGAGGCTTTATTTAAGATTGACTTTAGTTATAGTTGTGGTGTTAAGAAAGTCATAAAGGGCTAGTATAGCTTTTGTTGCACCTTTTCATCGCCCACGTTTTAAACACAATCCAAGCAATAACAGTCCAATAATTTGATCGAGGCAAAAACAATAAATTCCATTATTATCAGAAGCACACTCGTGATTTTTTTCTCGCACAAATTCTCGATTGATTTAATACCGTGTCGTCATTACATCCAGCATCTTCTGTGCGTCGTGGCCAGTACGCCGTGAAATGCCATTGTGCATTGTAAAAAACTATCTTTAATTTAATAATCAAAACAACAATGAAATTTTAAATTGTTTTCGTGCAACGTCACTGTCTAGAAGCGAGTTGGCACTCAGCTCCGGAGGGTTTTAATTAAAAGAGAAGTCTCCCCATAGTTTTTCTCATGGCGTCAATTATGCATGGATCGAGTGATTTTCCATTTCATTGATTGCTTTTTTAGAATTGACATTGTTTTCACTCTTGTCTACATTAGTTACACCTTGTTGATCTCAAAAATGCAAGGAATAATGTGACTTTTGAAGGCAATTGCCAATTTCCCTAATGGAACTGATGTCGTGAATCCATTTTCACTTTCCAATCGATGTAATTAATCACAGAGAGAAACTAAATGCCACAATGGGAACAGTAAACAAATCGCGCTACCAGAATCCGATAAAACAATAAATCCGAACCGTTCAACAATTATTATCAGCGATAATCTTTGCAGGATCCTGTTAAGGCCCGTAACGGCCGTTTTTACGCAACGCACCGATCGCACTTAAGATTGACATTAAATAAATATAAGTTCATTTATGTAACGAATTTCCAATAGATCGAGTGGAAATTACGCAACATCAACATTTGCCAGATAGAGGTAAATTGGTTATGTTAGCATGTATCTGACAATTGCAATCTGATTGAACTGTGTAATAACCCCATTGACTGTGCAGGAGTTCGGTTTCAACTTAAGAGCAATATTAGCTCTATTATATCGCTCTCATCTGACCATTATCATTAATATGCTCAATTGAAGGTAAATAACTTGAACGCAATCACCTCACATTAATTTTTTACTACGTCTCACTTGGCGCCATTTTTAAGTCACTTCAACTGAAATTTTTTATGTATCAATTAAATCAATTGTTTCCAGTGTACGGATCAATTCAATAAACACACAAATTCTTATCGATAGATCACAGATAGACTTTTTTTCAGTAATTGAGCAATGATTGCACTGCCATTGTTTCCAATTACGTATTTGGAGACCGAAAAAGATGGAACGGTAAGATAAGGTCAGCCTGAAATTGTTTTTCGTTTATATAATTAAGGTAATTGATGAACACCTGTCACGGCATGAGGGCTCGATTTCCTAAATACAATGGCGATTTAAAAAACCATATGTCTCCGCATTCGACCACGTAGGATGAAAATCAAAATTCGTTTGATTAATCGAAATGTACCTTTTCATTGGGGAGAAATATTTCAAAACGTGTTCGGAGAAGTATAAAATTGTACACAAATTGTACGGTTCAGCCAACGGCTTCCGGTTAATGTGATGTAATTACCTTTGTTTAATTAAGATTAAGGCGATCGTCTTGATGTTATAGTGGCCAATAAATTTAATTAATGATTTCATAAAGCACACCTGAGGTTAATTTGTTTTGCAGTAAAAAAACAATTTAACCGTTCAGCATTAGAAGGTAATTTTTAAATTGTTTATGGTTATACCTTAATGAATTTCCAGTGGCAGAACTTTTTTGTAAAATCGAAACACATCAAAAATTGAAACAATACAATTTATTCAACGAACCTCGTCATTATCTAAAAACAAAAACAATCACTACTTGTTAGTGTTATTTTCCTGGAAAAAATAGTTTTTTCTGAACTAGGTAAAGGCACATGTTTTTAATGAGATAATAAATAAGTTGTTGGAAATCGAACCAATTTGAAATGCCTGATCGGGTTTTAATTAATTTTTTGTGCCTATTATTCCAGGTACTATTAAAAGTCCGCCCGATTTAAAGCTCTAACAATTTAATTTAATAATAGTAGACCTTAATTCGACGTAAAAATATCAACACTAATCGAGTTATAAATGGCGTCCCAGCATTTGGTGGATGACCGATAAATGTTTTCTAACTTCACATAAATAATAAAAACGGAACCATTATAGCATTATGTAGTCTAAAAATTGGCGGTAATTACTTGAGGCCTTCGAGGTAGGCACTAATGGTTTAGAACGTAAAAACAAAGAAATAATTGCCATAAAACCATGGTGCCTAATATCGTTTTACAAAACGCGATATTATCAACAGTTCCATGATGTAATATTAGGATAAACACCAGAATCTTTGTTCCATCCATTGGTTACACACATCCACAAATTATAAATACGGACGCAATAAATATGGGAGGAGGAAAATGGAAACGACCTCAAAATCAATTTGCAGTGCACAATTCCAAGTTCCGTGGCAGACAAATGTGCAGTTGGAAAATTTGTCACCATTTATGAATGGGACTCCATTCACGGACCGGCTGCAATTTATTAAATGGGGCCCCCATATAAACTGTAAAATACAATTTGACTGTCAAATATTTTCCGGTCGTGCGTAAATCTCCCTGTAATAAATGCCCTGTTACCTGTCACTCGGCTCTACATTTGCGGTAAATTTTCCTTAAACGGGGCATAAAGCGTTTGACGAAGGTCCCGAATTGATCATTGTCAAGGAATATTCGCCAAAGAGCTACGCATTGTGATGCTACGTCCATTCAACTTTTACTGACTTAAATATTAACTCAGGCTTCAGGTTCTGTTGTCGTAAACACCATCAATTTGTGATCGATCCGAAGGAAGCGAAGTTAATCTCCTGCATGTTGGATCAAGGGGGAAACAAAAATTATGTTATCCATCATGGAGATTTGAATGTTCCCATCCCGTTTGAACGGCGACCGCAACCTAGACAAGCGTAAGCCTGCAGGTGATCTATGCGGCACGTAACATCAACAGCAACAGAAATTAACCACAACCACGTTGAGTTCGAAAATTAGAACGATCTGTGTATGTCTGATAAGTAACATGGAAATGGAATATTTATGAGATCGAGATGAAAATTATCGGGCCCCGTTGAATTATACATTTTCCATTCGCTGGCCGCATTTCCTTTTATTCGAAATAAAAGTTGGACAATGCAAGTTTCGCACATCAAATACCTGATGTATGCAAACTTGTCCTTTTTCTTTTCGGTACAGTTGAATTGTACGGCGAAAGAAGTAATGTCTTTTATAGTGGTGACCCACTTAAACCTCACAAATAGACACAGTGCCGGCGGATTTAAGGGTGAAACTCTTTGGAGGGTGAGAATACAGAAATATGTTTGGATTTGAATATTTCAAGTATTACATTATTCAGCCTTATGAGGTATTGCTGTAAACTAATAGACTTTTTTGTTTCAATCTGAAGAAAAAACTTGCACCTCTTGTACGGATTTTCTCCTTTCAAGTAATTAACGTACCACACCAATAATAATTGATTATTAATATTGTCTGAAAATGGGTATACACTCTTTGTATATTTTTATAAAAATCTTCTAAATTTCAAGACACTCCACATCCTCTAAGTTATTCAGGCGGTTACGATAGTCTCTTAAACGCCTCCCAAGATATGTTATATTGAGTTAACGTCTGGATTACGAGCTGGCCAGGTCATACCATTAATCCCAACGTTAGCTAGATAATTTCAGACAGCATGAGTTGTATGTGGTTGAGCATTATCCTGCATTAGTAAAAAATTTAAAGATATTGCACGACCTGTTCTTCTAGAATGTCCAATGCTCAGCATTAACGTTCACCACCAAGTCGGTACGTGCTATTAAAAAATCCCTCCCCACACCATAATTCATTCAGTCTCCACCAAATATGGTGGTATTTACGAAGTTACATTGAGCATATCTTTCATTTGGCCGTCGTCATTAGGACAAAATCTAGATTCATCTGTAAACAGAACTCAGGATTGCAAATTATCTACCCTGACCTGATCTTCTAGTATGGTCACCAGTCTCCATGTACCGTTGTAACATACGGGGAATGGATGTATGGGATGCATTTTTTAAAAGTCACATAGGAGGGTGTTTCAAAGTTAATACAAACAATGTACTATTTACTTAAATAGAAAAATGTACTTACAAAATTATAGGTGGAACAGTGTGTTTCTTCTTTAAACTCCCTCTTTATAACCGTTGTAATTCATTTATCTTACATATTGACTTTAGAGAATATTCGATTTGAAACAACCTCTTACAGTAAAACTCCGTGGAAGACAAACATTTGTACGGCACTGGACGAGATTCTAAAATGGCAATGATGTCCCCAAACAAAAGATCATCCAGAACAAAATGATGGGGCTGTAAAATCACAGCCAATATGTAATGTTTTTCGAGAGAGGATTATAAAATGGAAATCGAGAAACATATCCCGGCTTCGGTTTGCCATCCGGCCAAAAACAGACGTATAAAAATTTTATTGGTTGTATACAATATCAGTTTTGTGTTTACACTGTGAGTTTTGAGATGCACATTTGTACTTTATACTAGATGCTGAGTCAACATATACGTTATTAAAACAATTCTTCCGTTCACGTATTGTGCAACGTTTACTCGAATTGATATTAACAATGGCGGTGTCCCAAAACGTATTTCGCAGGGGTAAATTCACGAAATAATCACGCCTCCCGTGACCAAATAAATAATTCGTGACCCCGACCGAAACCGTTGGATTTTTGCTAGTTTGTGCACGTGCACACAAATACATAACTACAATAAATATATCGACGTATCTGGGGGGTGTTACGGGTGTAATTTGTATTCGACTGGCATTGAATTCACTAACAAACGACCTTTGCCGAGGAACTTTCTTTTGTCGGAAGTCTCGTAAATATGTTCGGGGGATGATTTAACTGTTTAATGATGTTTTCCGATCCTGCGGAATTTTATATTATATATATACAGCCGGGGGAGGAACTTAAGTGTGTCAACTGCGTGTTATAAACTTGTAAATATCTCGTTGCGTTTCACCTCAGACATTCCAATTTATTTCACCCCTGACAAAACACAAAACCGCCCCTGTTATACATCCAAGAACGTAAACCCGTCAACCGTTCGCCGAACCAATATTCATAAATATACAAAGAAAAAACTGATCGGATGGTGCACATATTACATGGCGTTTCGTGTTGCAAATAAAGCATCCGCCATCTTTTATTAGATGTGAGACAATGACGCAAGAAAATTGCTCGTGTCATTCTAGACGCGTGTAAAGTTGAATTAAGTATTTGAGGTGGACCTGTTGAATGGCTGTTCCAAATATATTGATTTGAGAGCAAAGGACAATTTATTCCTATTCCGTTTTTTTCTAATATTAAAAAATCATAATGAATAAATATTTGCCTTGGATTTATTGATTTATTAATATGTTGGAATATTATAATTCTTGGATTGTAAAATATTTTAAATTAGAACCAATAATGTTGAAAATAGATGAATAAATAAACAGATATATGCAGAACCCAATTTTATCTATTTGCATATCAAAGAACGTGTCTATTTATTCCCTTCCCAATCATTTTTTTTTCCAATTTAAAAACTCTGACTCAAAATACATTTCCTAAATTTTCTCAAGTCATAAAAAAAGTTTCTTATATAGACATAAACTAAACTCCACGTTTTGTTAGACGTATAACAATGTAACAAAGAAGTTAAGAATATAAAAGTGAATTAAGTAAGAATTTGCATTAGATTTATAGAATCACATTTCCAAATATAATATTTTAAATATTGTAGTTCTTGAACTGTAAAATATTTTTAATTAGAATCAATAATGTTGAAAATAGGAGAACAAATTGACAGATATGCGTAGAACCTAATTTTACCTATTTGCACATATAAGGATGAGTCTATTTATTCCTTTCCTAAGCATTTTGTTTCCAATTTAGATAAACTCTGACTCAAAATATCTAAATTTTCTCAAGTCATAAAAAAAGTTTCTTATATAGAAATAAACTAAACTCCATGTTTTGTTAGACATGTAACAATGTAACAAAGAAGTTAAGAGTATAAAAGTGAATTAAGTAAGAATTTGCATTGGATTTGTAGAATCACATTTCCAAATATAATATTTTAAATATTGTAGTTCTTGAACTGTAAAATATTTTAAATTAGAATCAATAATGTTGAAAATAGGAGAACAAATTGACAGATATGCGTAGAACCTAATTTTACCTATTTGCACATATAAGGATGAGTCTATTTATTCCTTTCCTAAGCATTTTGTTTCCAATTTAGATAAACTCTGACTCAAAATATCTAAATTTTCTCAAGTCATAAAAAAAGTTTCTTATATAGAAATAAACTAAACTCCATGTTTTGTTAGACATGTAACAATGTAACAAAGAAGTTAAGAGTATAAAAGTGAATTAAGTAAGAATTTGCATTGGATTTGTAGAATCACATTTCCAAATATAATATTTTAAATATTGTAGTTCTTGAACTGTAAAATATTTTAAATTAGAATCAATAATGTTGAAAATAGGAGAACAAATTGACAGATATGCGTAGAACCTAATTTTACCTATTTGCACATATAAGGATGAGTCTATTTATTCCTTTCCTAAGCATTTTGTTTCCAATTTAGATAAACTCTGACTCAAAATATCTAAATTTTCTCAAGTCATAAAAAAAGTTTCTTATATAGAAATAAACTAAACTCCATGTTTTGTTAGACATGTAACAATGTAACAAAGAAGTTAAGAGTATAAAAGTGAATTAAGTAAGAATTTGCATTGGATTTGTAGAATCACATTTCCAAATATAATATTTTAAATATTGTAGTTCTTGAACTGTAAAATATTTTAAATTAGAATCAATAATGTTGAAAATAGGAGAACTAATTGACAGATATGCGCAGAACCTAATTTTACCTATTTGCACATATAAGGATGAGTCCATTTATTCCTTTCCCAAGCATTTTGTTTCCAATTTAGATAAACTCTGACTCAAAATATCTAAATTTCCTCAAGTCATAAAAAAAGTTTCTTATATAGAAATAAACTAAACTCCACGTTTTGTTATAAGAGTAACAATGTAACAAAGATGTTAAGAGTATAAAAGTGAATTAAGTAAGTATTTGTATAGGATTTGTTAAATTGCAGTTCCAAATATAATATTTTGATATATTATAATTCTTGGACTATAAAATGTTTTAAATTAGAACTGATAATGTTAAAAATATTAGAACAAATTGGCAGATTTGCGCAGAACCCAATTTTATCTATTTGCACATAAAAGGACGTGTCTATTTATTCCTTCCCAAGTATATTTTTCCAATTTAGATAAACTCTCAAAACTCAAAATACATTTCCTAAATTTTCTCAAGTCATAAAAAAATGTTCTTGTTAGAAATAAACTGAACTCCACCTTTTGTTATATGAGTAACAATGTAACAAAGAAGTTAAGAGTATAAAGGTCCATTAAGTAATATTGGCTTTGAATTTATAGAATTGCATTTCCAAATATAATATTTTCAGATATTATAATTCTTGTAAAATATTTAAATTGGAACCAATAATGTTAAAAACATTAGAACAAATTGGCAGTTATGCGCAGAAACCAATTTTACCTATTTGCACATAAAAGAGCGTGTCTATTTAATCTTTTCCCAAGAGTATAAAGGTGCATTAAATCATGTTTGCATTGGAATTGTTGAATTGCAGTTTGTTACATTAGAACCAATAATCTTGAAAATAGGAGAGCAAATTGATAGATATACATAGGAACCAATTTTACTTATTTGCCCATAAAAGGGCGTCTCTATTCGTTCCTTTCCCAAGAATTTTGTTTCCAATTTAGATAAACTCTAACTCAAACGTTCCTTAAGCCATAAAAATGAGATTCTTGAGTTTAAAATATTTTAAATTTGAACCAGTAATGCCGAAAATAAGAGAGCAAATTGAAAGATATATGTAATATTAAATTTTCAATTTTATTTTAATTTCCTTATAATTTTATAAATACGTGAATGGTAAACGTGTACAAACACAATTTTCTGTAATGGCACACAAAAAGGCATGTCCATTCGTTTCTCTCCAACTTAACTAAACTGTATTATCAACAAAAGTTCCTAAACATTCTTAAGACGCAAATAAAGTCGTTGAAATTTATATAAAACGACAAATAATTTCGTGTCTGAACGTAATTGCGGCGTGATTAAACGATAGAAATTGCAAAATCGAATAAAATAATCGTACGTAGTTGCACGGAATGCGCCACATTTAAATGTATTAGTTTTAAAACGGGCGAAGATTTATTTAATTAATAAACGTACCGCGGGAAAATTGTGAAATACGACTAACAAAGAGCAGGTATTGTGAAATGCGAAACAGGTGTACGGAGATATAAATGGCTTTAATTACAATATTTCCATTAGACATTAGTAAACAGACGCGATATTTATGTAATGCGAATAAATTTTTTAATTACCGGGGCAAAGAAATGTATTAAGTTGATTAATGGGTTTAATTATTGGCAATCCATTATAAACGTGCATAAATTATTGACATGGTTTCGGTTTGTGTTCAACTTTTAAGAAATAATAGTTTTCGTTTACACAAGCGGAATAACTGGGGCAAATATGCAATAAATCTAGCAAATGTTATTAATATCGTGTTCCTTTTGTTTTCAGCGCGGAAATTTATATGAAAATTTAACAGGTAATCTTTCTACAACAAGCACCAACGTTTAATCGAATTAGAGCTTCGACAACAATTACGTTCTGACAGTTTTTTACAAATAAAACGTTAACAACAATCCAACACCACTAAGTGTCTCATTAGAGACTTGTCACAATTCAAAAATTTCATGTTTATATCAAACCGACACAATGCCCACCGAAATTCCGAGGAAGAATGCACAATGACCATTGTAAAAACTTCCTCTGCATTCACTCACTTGTTTGTAGGTTGATACAATGTCTGTTTGCTTCCTGTGTATATGGGAGGTACAATGGAAAAATTCAATGAGGATTACCTGAATAGTTTCAATTTTGGGTCGTAAACTTCGAGTGTGTCTTTGAACGTAGCAAAATCTGAACACCTAAAAATTGATAACAAATTAAAAATGTACAAACAGTAGCCGTGGGAAGCTCTTGAATGTGCAACAAGGTTAATAAATCATTTTTATGTACCGAATGGCAATTTAATGAATTTCGCTCTGTAAACATTCTACACGGTTCGTACAAGAACTGTTAGATTATTCATCACTCATTTATTATCCGCACGTGAAAGTTAAACGTCGACGGCCGGGTCTGAATATAACTGAATTAGCTTTACATAAATATAAATTATGCAGACTTAAACCCATTAACTGATTAATTGATGCTTTTTGTTTCGCAAAGATTCAAAGCGTAATCCAACAAGTAGAGAGTGTCTAATCTGATGGTGTTGAATTAATGTTTCAGAAAGGCTGAAAATCGCGGGCACTATAATATTAAATTAAACAGCCAAAAAGACATAATTTATGGCATCTCGCAAAATACCAGGACCACGTTCGATCTAGCAATCGCAATAAGGGTGGAAGCGCAACATTTTCACGAGCGAGCATTTATCAGGCCGGTACTGGAACGGTGGGCCCCCGTCATAAATCACGTTGCCGGTGCCTTATCATACGTGAGCGCCGTCGCGACGCACTCCGCCGCTCTAAAATAATAAATTGTTGCGTTTTTGTTGTAACGAAAATAAAAAATAACGGGTACAATTAAAATCGCTGAAAAATTCATAAATATTCAAATAAATCCCGATTAAATATGCACGTGCGGAAATGAAAATTAGACTTTAAAATAAGCCGATTCGGATCAGCGTGCGACCGTGCAGCTGTTCGTGGAGACGCAGCATCCCGATGGACGAGTGCAATATTGAAGTGGCGTCGCGACGCCGTAAATTCACTAGGAAATTTGCAATTTTTTTGACCCGGCTGTTACTATAAAAATGACGCACGCTGCAAGCGATTTGTTTTAAACAATTCTTTTTATATTTTAATATAACAAACGTTTTTTTCAGATAAGGTCTTACAACTGGAGTAAGAACTACGATGTACGTAAGTAAATTAGTATTATTATATTTTATTTTTAAATATTAGAAAAAAATATATATAAAAAAACTACAATGGCGGAGAATAAAAATTTATTATAAGCAATAAAAATACAATACATATATCAAAAATTAATAAAGGATAAATCAATAGAATTTTTAAATAAACATAATTAAAATGTAAATAATTAAAAAAAACTAATAGATTATATTAAGATATTAGCTTTATATATGTATGAATCATCAAAATAATTTATTACAAGAAAATAAATTAAATTAAACTCATTTAAACTTAACATTATAAATAAGTAAATCTAAATAATTTTAAAAAATTAATCAAAAATAAAATAATTTAAAAAATATATAAATATAAACACATCTATGTGTTTATAATTATTAAATATCGTTTAATAAAAGTAAATATTGTTATACATTATTTTATTCAAAAAAAAAAAAATAAAAATAATTTAAATATTTTTAACTAATAGATTATATAAGATTTTAAATTTGTATATGTATGAAATTAATTAAATTAGTTAAATTAAGAAAATCAAAATACTTAATTGATCATCAAAATAATTTTTTACAAAATATAAATTATATTAAACTAAATTATTTTTTTTTATTATTGGCAAAATAAGTTAATGTAATAAGTAAATTTGAGAAAATTAAACAAAAATAAAAATAAAATAATTTAAAGAATATATCAAAATAACATATAATCTATTTGTTTATAATTATTAAATGTTATTTAATAAAAATAAATATGTACATATTATTATACATTATTTGCATTCAATAAAATATATGAAAACTTAATAATAATAAGAAAAATATTTATAAATTTTAATAAAACTATTCAATAATGTTACAAATATATAAAATTGTTGCAAAAACTAAAAACAAATAATAAAAACATTAAAATTTTTATTATTGATATTTGTAATAATTTAAAAGAAAATTAAAAGAAATATATAAATTGTTTATTGTTTTTAGAATGAAATTATAATTTTAAAAAACAACAAACTTAAATTCTTAAAATAACATAAAACACATTTTAATTAAGAAAAAATAAATTAAAACATATAAAATCTTAAAATAGTAAGTTGAATTGATAAATTGGATTTAAATGAAGAAAAACTAAATAAATAATTGATTCATAAACATAATAATTAAATTAAAAATATTAAATTAAAATTTTTAATTATTAATATTTATAAAAATGTAAAATAAAATAAAATTAAAGGAATTTATTTTATTTATAAATTAAAAAAATTAGTGTAAAGATAATTTTAAAATAGATTAGTTTAATAAATAAAAAAAAATTTATTTATATTTTAATTTAATAAATAAAAAAAAAACAAAAACATATACAATTTTAAAACATTAACTGTATAAACTAAATTAAAATCTTAAATTGATTCTAAATCAATAAAAACTATGTAATTGATTGATACTAAACAAAATTAATAAATTAAATCATTTGTTAGACTTAAAAATATGCATAAAAGTTAAAAATATTGTAAAATATTTAAATGTTTGCTACATTAACAATTTAACATTGTGATTTTTGTTTAAAATGATAAATGTGATTTATATATTCACTGTGCAAAATAATACACACAATTAAGTTTGAAAATATTAAAATTGACAGATGTTTAAACATAGTCACTTTAAAGTGTCCACATATTGGTCTGCAGTAGCAACTTTATTTTTGAAGTATTTACTTAAACCACTTTATAAATATTAAAATTAATTAAATATATTTATAATATTTGAGTGACATTAAACTATTAAATTCGGGTGAAAATTTACATTAATTTGTCCTGATGCTATTTTTATGACGTATTCTGCTTTAAATTCATTTTAAATCAATTTCTTCATTTCTAAAAGTGATAAATCTTTGTAGTCTGTTTAGTTAACATTGAGTTATAAAAGAATGTCTTATAAATAATGCAACGTAATAAGAATTGAATTAAGAACTAAACGAAAATCGATGATTTACTCATCTCAAACTATTGCATTATCCAACCCGGTGTTGTTTATCTACTAATGATCAATTGTGAATTTAGCTTATTATAAATCGAACTACCGATTACTTTCCATTGACTAAACATTAAGAAACGGACAATATAAACAAGGCGACCTTATCACATTATATCAAAATGCTCCAATTCAAATTCCGTTATGGTTCGACCGAACCATCTGATTAATCCGTTGTTGTTTGTACCGAGTAACTGTATTGAAGCTAAATCAAAAAAAAAACTATCGTCGTCGCTTTATTCCAGTCGCTTTCGGCGATACTTTACTTCTTTTATCTGCATTTATATCAGTGACATGATTATCGAACACACACACACACACACACAGTCGCAGACAAAATCACCAACCACAGTTACTGTGCACTGTTGTTTAAGCCTGAACAACGACTGATGATAATTCAATAAAAACTCATTGGGGGTTGAGGGTTGAGGCGGTGGACAATTCATAAATAATAGTAATAATAATAATATATGAAAGTGTAAATTAGGTCAGTTGATTGGGGCCGAAGAAAAGGTGTTTCGGTCTGTTGGCCGGTAAGGCGGATCGGGTCCACCTAATGACAAGATAAACGTTTGCATCGCCGGCACGTTAATTAGACCTTGAGAGAATTAATTACTGCTAATCGATGGATCTGCGCTCATATTCCGAGGGGGCGGCCACTCGCATTTGTTGAACGAGGGAACGAGTGGCTTACTTTTTATTTAGGTTGTTAAGTATGGCAATAATGGAAACATTACGACCAAAGAAGTTTTAAAAGGTTTGCGATCTTTGATCGCTTTGTCTGAAAGAAAAAAACGTTCCCGGAACGTATTATAAAGGACGAGGATTCGATTTAAATTTCATCTTCTTATACACACATCAATTTAAAGTCTCGAATTTAATTTAATCCGTGAACAGGGTAGGTAGTAGTCTGTCGTCTGCTAGCAGATGCAAACTGAAACTAAGTTGCATCCTAAATCTGTGTGTAAATAGTGCCTAGTGCCTCTCTAGAACTATGAGAAATACCTTCTGGAGTGCCTAATCAAATAAACTTAAATCTGCTGTATTTAAACATTTGTCAATATACATTCTGAAGTGGAGGATTTGTGTCGGCCGATCGTAAAATGCGGATCGCAGAGACGTGATGCGATATTGGATTGCAGGAAACTTGTTCTTTAGGTTTGTTTGCTTTTTTACATGAGTATTATAAAGGAAATAATCCTTCGGTTTAAAAAACTTTGTTTAATGTTACTTAAAGTAAATTTGCATCTGATTAATATTAAAAATTCTAATTTTTTATGTACCTAAACGTCTTATTAATAAATTTAATAGCAAAGTGAAACATTTTTAACATTGAATTACTGATAAATATTAAAAAATGTAACATACTAATTATGAAAGTTTAATTAAAGAAGTTAATAAATTTATAAGTGATCAAATATTTATCTTATATTAACTATAAGAATTTAAAAGATTACAGGACAAACAAAATGAAAAATAATATTTTTTGCATAACACTGTAAAATAATTATATAAAAATGTTAAAAATAATAATTATTATGAAAGTTTAAACATAGGAGTTAAAAATATGTTAATATATTTTTTTCCAAAGATGACAGGATAGACAATAATTCAAAAATAATAAATATTTTGTTTATATATAAAATTGTTAAACATAGTAGTTGTAAAATTATAAGTTTCAATAGAGAGATTAATAAATTTTTTAATCAGAAAATAAATTTGTTAAGTAGTCTTTTTTTCAAATAAATTCGTGTACTTCAAAAATATCTAAATTTTAAATTTATATTTAAAAAAAAGGTAATCAAATATTTATCTTACAATTAATTACAAAAATTTTAAACTATATAGAGAAAAATCATATCAAATAATATTTACATTAAAACATAAATAATTAATATAATAGTTTAATATTATGGTGATAATTAAAAAATAACAAATAAATTTTATGCTACGAAAATTGTACATATAAAAATGTTAAACATAATAATTATCATTAAAATTTCAATAAAAGACTTAGTAAATTCATTAATCAGAAAATAATTCTGTTAGATAATTTTTCAAATAAATTCGAGTACTTCAAAAATATTTAAATTTTAAATTTATTTTTTAAATAATAAAATGTAATCAAATATTTACGTTATATTAATTACAAAAATTTTAAACAAACTATAAAAAAATGTATAGGATAATATTTTTTAACATAAAACCTTAAATAATTAATATTATAGTATAAAATAAAAATATAGTACTATAATTTTTTTACAATGATGGCATGAAATATAATAATTTACAATAATAAATATTTGCTACGTAAACAGTACAGTAAATAAATTTGTTAAATAGAAAATTTATTAATTTTTCAAATAAGTTAGAGTACTTCAAAAATATCTAAATTATAAATATATATTATAAATAATAGAAGATACTCAAATATTTACCTCATATTATTTACAAAAACTTTTAACAATGTATGACAAAAATATGTATAAAATAATATTTTTTTATCATAAACCATAAATAATTAATATAATAGTATAATATGAAAATATGTTAATATGATTTTTTTTCAACGGTGACAGGATATATAAAATTAAAAAATAGTGAACATTTTGCTACGTAAATAGTATATATACAAATATTAAAAATAATAATTTTTATGTTTTAGTTTTAATAGAGAGGTTAATAAGTTTATGAATCAGAAAATAAATTTGTTAAGTAGAAAATTCATTAATTTTTCAAATACATTCGAATACTTCAAAAATATCTAAACTTTAAATTTATATTTTAAATGATAAAAAATAATCAAATGTTTACCAAAAATATTTTTTGACAAAACTATAATAAAATTTATGATATATTAATATTTACATTAATTTTAAACAATACAAAACAAAAAATAAATAAAATTCTGCTATGAAAATAATTCATATAAAAATATTTCTTTAATTTAAAAAGCTTAATTAAATTAAGTGAAAAAGTAAAAATATTGTTTATTATAAACCTAATTAAATTTAGAAAACAAAAGTATTAAATTATTATATAATATATTAAAAGCTCATATAATAATAATAATAATAATAATAATAATAATAATAATAATAATAATAATAATAATAATAATGTAAAAGCCACACTATTAAATTTCTGCGACTGCAACGTAATGTACTTTAATGTTTCCACCGAAGACACACTCGTTCAATAACAATGGCACTCGGTAAATATTGATTTTATTTTAAGATGCAAAAATAATGTTAGTTGCCCGCGGCGAACGAAAATATATGTTTGATTAAGTGACTTGGGTCAATAAAGAATTGTTCTCCAAGCAATACTAAAATAACTGCACTTCTCTTAAGAAAACATCCTGTTTCTGTTTGTCTATTGTAAATTTAATTAATTCAGAAACTAAAAACTTTATAACTATACATTATTAACGTAAAAAAATGTATTAAAAAGAGTTGCAATACTAATACAGCAAGTTAAAGTAAATGTTTGGCCTCGAGTCTGCATTAACTATTGTACGCTCGTGAGTTTATTAAAGAGTCCATAACAATGTGTGAGTATATTCAGTTTCATGTTGTACATATGTAGATAATTTCCTTGTTGAAATTTGCATTGAATTTGTTCGCTGTCCCATTTTGTTTATATTGTTAAAAGCGAGGCATTAACACAGGCCACGATGGCGTTTATAACTTTATTCTATTGTTCGGTGCAAAAGGCAAGAACGTGCTCGAATTTTTATAATCGCTCAAAAACTAGATGAACTTGGCAATAATTTCTATTTGGCGAAGCGAAAAGATGAACACGTGCTTTATGCTTAAATGGCCGGCAAACAATCACATGTTTTACTCGTTTTTTCATTGAATAATTTACAGTTAATAGCAATATTTTTACGAAACAACCTCTTGATAATACAAGTTAGATTTAAAAAGATTTAATAATAATATTATCTTAAAACTTCCTAATTAAATGAACGCCCGGACGTCGCATCACAAACGACTGAAAACACTCAAAGTTGTGCTTATCACTAAAAGCATTAGCAGAATTAAGAAATGGATAATGTGACGGAGTGCATTCAAAGAGCATATCAGGCGATCTATTGGAGTTTGTAAGGGTGTATGTAAACGACAATTTTAATCGCACTTTGATTCAAATGGAAATGATGGATGATGAAAAATTGTTTATTTATCGATTCGTTAATGACTAATGCCTGCGTGATAATTATAATCGGTTTGATTTTAATAAAATCGATATTGATATTAAATGGGGGGTCGTACGTAATAATAAATCAACCCCGGTGGCAACTAAACTGTAAAATCCACTTAATTCTAATATATAACTCGACTTATCGTCAGGTAATCCCCAATATTTACTACCCATTCATCCCATTAGCATCTTTTATGCCTCCTAAGTACCGAGAAGCTGTCAACTGTATTTATAATTTCGGAATGGGACCCCTTTGCATTTTGGGGATCCGGTTTCCAAAAAAATTGTATGGGAACTTTATGTATTAATAAATTAACTATGATTAATATCCCTTCAATTTTAGATAACGGACCATTGAATTCAATTCAAGGTGTAATTATCATAATTTGTCAATGAGGTGAGAGGAAATGCTGAAATTGGTCCCTTAATAGTCCTCTCTCAAGCAATACAATATTTTTAGACACAATTTTTTATATCTAATTATCTGTAAATATTCAAAAATGGTTGAAAAGAAATTTTAATATTTAATATTTGAAAATAGTATAAAAATTATAACAAAAACTGGGATTTTTTTAATGATTTCTTAAGGATGATTTTCTAAATGACTTTAAAAATCAATAAAAAAAAACTAGAAATTTAATTGTATAAACATTTAACTGCTTAGAAACAGTTTGATATTTCTAATTATCTCTAACTATTGAAAAATAGTCAGAAATAAATTTTTGATGAAAATTTTGATATTTAATATTTAAAACCTATTAAAATTAAAATGATAGTAAGAAATATATACCTATTATGTAATTTAAAAATCTAAATGATTTTTAATGGAAAAAATAACAAAACGTATGTTGTAAAATTGTTTTAAATGTTTAAATAATAAATAAAAAACTTGAAATTTATTTGTCTTCCTTCAAATTGTATATAACATATTGTTTAGAAACAATTTATTATTTCTAATAGTTTATAAGTATTAAAAATAGTTTAAAAGAAAACTTTTATAAAAATTTTGATATTTAATATTTAAAAACTATATTTGAATAACTAATGAGACTATAAATATATATATAAGAGAATTAAAATAAAAAATGATTTCTAATGAGAGAAATAACAAAAAATATGCAGTAAAACTGTTTATAATTCAATAAAAATTTAGATATTCAATTGCCTTTCTTCAAATTGTATTTAACATTTTGTTTAAATGTAATATCTTATTTATTTTTAATTATCTGTAAATATTTAAATTAGATGAATTAGAGAATTAAAAAGAAAAATATGGATTTTATTAAATGATTTCTAATGAAATAAATGACAAAAAATATGCTGTAAAACTGTTTATAAATGTTTAAAAATCAATATAAAACTAGATATTTAATTTTCTCCCTTCAAATTTATATAATGTTATATAATTTCTTATTTCTAATTATCTGTAAATATTGAAAAATAGTTGAAATCAAATTTGATAAAAATTTTGATATTTAATATTTAAAAACGATATTAAAAAAACTATTGAAAGTAAAAATATATATACTTATTATGGAATAAAAATGGGACTTTCTAACAAAAAAATATACTATAACAATGTTTCTGAAAGTTTAAAAGTCTATCAAGTTCATCCTCTTTCAAGTTGTATTTAACATTTTGTATAAAATCTAATTTTTTCTCAATATTAAAAATTGATTATTTAAAAACTGTAAATGATAACTAATAAAAGTAAAAATATATGATTGAAATTAATCAAAAACTAGATTTTGATTTAATAAATAATTTGAGAAACAAGCATATAAAAAATTATGAATAATATCTTTTCCATACACGAGACTAAACATTTTTAATCAAATTCTAATTTACTGACAAAAAACTCATGTAACATATTATAAATTATCATATAATATCAAAATATATAAACCCCATAATTTTCTATTTGAATCAACTCTTACTTATCAATTAGACATAAAAATTAAACTTTGTTCGAACTGAAAACATTTTTATTTATTATTTTTGTAATATTTCAAAACATTAAAATATTTCTTTAATTTATATTTTCTATTTCAACTATTTATAAATTGATACATTCTTTCTATTTTTAACTGAAACATATTAAGAACTCTTTAAAAACAATCAATTAAAATTGTAATAATTTATACATTTATAATTGTCAAACATTCAACTGCAAAACATTTCACAATTAATATAAATTAAATAATCAAGCTAAAAATAAATTCAGTAACTGCTCGGAATGGAATCTTGAATAAGACCGACATAATCCAAATAAACATTGATATATGCAACTATTAATCACAGCCGAACCCAAAAAATACATCACAAAGCGAAATATTCGCACAATTCACCAACATTCCTTGGAATTAAACGTTCGCACATGGGAACGGACCACCCCCATCCCATCTTAATTTAACTGAAAACAACTGTTCAAGTTTGTGCGAGCTTAAACTGCCTATCTATTACCACCCAGGATGTGTAATTATTCGTTTTTTGTTACGTACAAGGTTCTGGGAATCATTATTTCACAGTGTACAGTTTTTGCAACCCCTCGCGTGTTTTTTATCTGACACAGTATTAGGAAACCAACAGGTGAGCATTGAGCATCCTCGAGCAGTTTCATTACCTGGCGTTTTCAAACATCCTGTACTTTGTGTCACACGACTCCCTCCTTAATAAGCCCCGGGTATGACAAACGACGATTTTTATGCCTCAGTTTTTTTTATTTTCGAGTTGACAGCTCTGGGGGTTACTTAGGAAGTAAGGAGGATAAAGGATCTTCCGCGGGATGAATGGGCAATAAATATCGGGGATTACCTGGCGGTAAGTCCAAAAATTATTTTAGTATTAAATTCGTTTTATGCTTAATATATTCATACATAATACTATTATATCATGTGGAAAACTTAAGGGGGCCCGATAAAACACGAACATGGACTAGTTGTAATTAACATTCCCGTCGATTTTTTGCTTTCTAGTTGTGAACAATTCCCGGTTATTTTCTAGACCTCCGTGTAGTCGGGGAAAACAGTACAAGCACAGACATAGACCAAATAAACTATTAAGTGGCACAAAGAAGTCTTAAATTTCCTCGACAAAGGATTGTTGAAGTAACTCGCGTACGATAAACTAATAAGCTTTTACTATGCAAACTGCTCTCCATTTCTTCGGTCAGCCATACGAAACGGTTGTTCTCTATATGAACAGGTATTGTACTCGAAATGGTATGTTTATTGCCAATGTTTCCTTACATTTTCAACTTTTCTTGATTTTTTACCAACAAATATAAACTGCATTCTTTACCAACCAATTATTTTATCTTGGCATCTATCGCCATCGATTCCACTGAACAAAATCAAAATGAATTCGATTTTTTACGTCCATACATAATTAAACATTAAATTGCAGGTCACAATAAAACTAGATTAGGCGCCGTAATTAACAAAAGGCTTCTAGGACTTGAATAGTATTCATCTGGCTCAATTTCATGCAGGTAATCGACCTATTTGCACACATCTATTGATTGAATGAAACGAATTTTGAAAAACGATTTTATAGTGCTTTTTTTCTTTTCAAGACGGGTAATTAATTAGAAAAAACTATGCTCTTGTAAAATTTACTGCTTGTCCATGGACAGTTATTCTAGTTTGGAATTTGAAAAACTGTTGCTTAGTCACGATTTATTGTAAGGATATTTGAATATACAAGGCAAGTTAAACCTTGTTTCCTCGAATCTATTTTTTTTTTCACATATACTCGAGTGTTATAAAAAATACTGTAAAATAGTAATTACCGTTTTTAATTCTGGTTTGTGAAAACTGTAAAACCTAAAAAAAAAATAAAATATAACCATAAACTTTCACAAACACAATCAGCAAAATGTACACACATGAAAAATAAAAAATGAAAAATAACAATGATTTGTAAATGTAATTTTCGAAATAAATAAAAATAGAGGTCTCGTCGTGGATTTCGTATAATAAATACATTAGCGAAACGGACGATTGTTATTTTAACGTTTTTCATTTGCCATTTACGCTTTTTCATTAAAAACACAATAAAAATGCAAATTCTTCTTAACAAGATTGCATGAATCTCTCGTTGCTACCTTCCTTCATTTTTAATGTACAACTCTCACATTTATATGATTATTGCACGACGCGAAGCACACTCGTAAAATATTCAATTTAAAAACTTTTTATTTAGTTATTTTTTAATTAGGAATATTTTATTGTTTGATTAGAATTACAATAATAGGTGAATATAAGTTTTTCAACGAATGAAACTAACTAATTTTTTACCATTTTCGTTGATTTTCTAATTATCATTAATGTTTTAGATATTGAAAAAATCATATTTTATTCAAACGTAATATTGTACAGTAATACAACTATTGCACAAATAATATATAGAGTGTCTGCTATAGAGGGATGACTTTAATATTAACCTGTTAAGTACGAAACTTCCCTAAACTAATTTGTTTAAATCAAATACAGACGGATCTACTTCACCCTTATTGGAAAAATTAGAAATGTATAAAATTTTTCATAACTTGTATCTGGTTTATTTTAATTGATGTTTAAAATTTACAAGAAGTTTAATGAACGTACTAAAATTTGTTGTCACATAAAAAACTAGTTTACACATTTCGTCAAAAAATATAAAATTATTAATTAAATTTATAAAATTTAATAAACTAAATTTAAAAATTTAAATTTACCATTGAATTGAAAAAAAAACTAATTATTATTTTATTATAATATTATAATTTATAATAATTTAAATATTAACCCAAAAAATAAAATTCAAATGCTTATATTTTAAAAAATTAAGCTTAAAATTAAAAAGTATATAAGTTATGTAAGTGTATGTATAAGTTAAGTTAAGTAAGCTTAAAAAATTAAAATATACCAATTGAATTAAAAATTAACTTTAAGATATTAAAATTAGTAAATGAAATGAAAAATATTAAAATTAACAATTTTATAAATTAAAGTAAAAAAAAAATAAAAAATCCAATTAAATATAAAAAAATACAATTATTAAAATTTAAACAATTATGTTTAAAAAAATTAAAATTTACCAAATGAATTAAAAAAAGATAAAATTGTCATTTTAATATATATATTTTAAAAATTTACCTTAAAAAATTAAAAATAATAATTAAATGTAAAATAAATTAAAATATAATAATTATTATTAATTTTAAAAATTAAACTTAAAATATGAAAAATATCCCAATCAAATTAAAAAATAATAATAATAATATTATTTTAGAATTTTCCAGATGTATTAAAAAACAGTTAAAATTACCAATTTTAAACATATAAAATTTTAAGGATTAAGATTTCGAAATTAAAATTAACAAATCAAATATACAAAAATTAAAATTAGCAATTTAAATTTAAATATTTTAAAAAATTAAGCTTCAAATTATCTTAAAAAATAAATAAAATGATTAATTATTGATTTTAAAATATAAACTTAACAATTTAAAAATATTTTAAGAGAAAATAATATTAAAAATATTTTAGTATGTAAAATTTAAACAATTCAGTTTTAAAAACTTAAATTTACCCATTGAATTAAAAATAAAGATAAAATTGTCAGTTTAACATTAAAATATTTTAAATTAACATTAAAAATCAAAAATAACAAATTAAATGAAAAAAAATTAAAATTAACATTTTAATTTTATACATTATTAATAAATTTAAAAATTAAATTTAAAATTTTAAAAATATCCAATCAAATTAAAAAAATGACAAAATTATTTCAATATTTTCCAAATATATTAAAAATATATATAAAATTAACTATTTTAAACATATAAAATTTTAAAGAATAAGATTCCGAAATCAAATGTAAATAAATTTATATATTTTAAAGAATTAAACTTCAAATTAAATTAATAAATAAATAACTGATTTTAAAGTATAAATTTAATAATTTAAAAATTATTTTAAGAGAAAACATTATTTTATAAATTTGTAAAATTTAAATATTTAATGTTTTTGGTAGAAAGAACAATTTAATAAAATTTATAATATTATTAAAAGCTAGGAGTTTAATTAGTTTCAGCAAAATTTTTAGTACTGCTTTAAAATATTATTGATTTATGATATAATATATCGAAGAATTGTTGTCAATCTTATTATGACAATTAACTGTTTTTTTAATAAATATTAACACTAACAATTCACTTTTTTATTTAATATTCATTTACATAATACTTGCTCTTCTTTCTTGTTTTACACTCTTAAATGATAAACATAAATAATCATAAATTTAACAGCATTCTAGAAAATGTCTCAGCTTTTCCATAATAAGGTCCAAATTTTCACATAATATTAACCACAAAATAAATCTCTGAGTTTTAAACAACAAATATTTTGGTTATTTTTGTTCAGAATTTGAAACTGAAACTTTTTTATTTAATTTACTGTTTCTGGACATTTACAAAAGTTTATTGTTATTGATTGGCACGTTTTGTGTCGAAATTTGCTTGAATAGACATTTGATTGTGAATGTGCGTTGTGTTGAGGTACGAAAAGAAAACTTTCGGCCTTCTTGCCCTCCATATGTTGAAACCAGTCCAGGCATCAAACTTTAATCCTTAAATTGCCTTTATATGTATTTTTTACGCTTTGTTTGCCATAAAATTCCTACTCAACCAGTCCGTTTCTCGACCTCCTGCACACAATACCTCCACCGCCTAACTTTTGAGACCACGGGATGTTTGAGTGGGCGCAAACCTTATCTTTGTAATAGGTTCGAATTTTTTTAAGACGGGATTAAATAGGTTATTTCTGCCGGTTGTAATTTCACGACAGATCGCACTTGCTTTTGAACTGTTGGCGGCGTCATCTCATCCCTAAGCTGCTTAATGACGAAACGGGGTTTCGGGATTACAATGTGGCGAGGAAGTTTGTATTCTATCGGGCAATTTTCTTTGACGGTGCGCATTTCACTTGTGAAATCATGTATGATGATTGAAATCGAAACCCGGTTACTGTAACAGAATTTTCTTGTGCACAACTTTTGTTAACCATATTGGATTATTGAGTTAGCACATTGAAAGGTAAATTACTTTTTTTCCACCACGCTGCAAGTAATATATAGCACATTGTGCTCTGTACAAATATAATGGGAAGGAGTTTATGGCAGTGGTGATGATTAAAATAATGGCGTAAAAATATAGTTTTCGGATGTAGAACAAAACGTGTCACAATAAAACAAAATCCGTCCAATTAATTAAACAGAATAGGCGATTTCTCATTTATATCGCCGTAATAAAAGTGGCCCGCGACAAATTTATACGACACAGTAAGCATTTGATATAAAATATGCCAAACAGTGAATAAAATTTATTTGTAACAGATGCTTGTAGAATCAGATGTCATAAACAAATTTCAAAATAAAGGGAACGTAATCCGGTTCGGATAGAGAACAGTTTAATCACATGTTTAAGTAATTTAATATGGCGTTTCTATTTCGGGAGATTCGCCGTTTTAATGACGATCACAAATGACTGAGGATTTTTTTCTTCTTATTGTGATGTGTCATACCGATAATTTATAATTTGAATACGAAAGTTATGTGGATCTAGATGGTCGCCATGGTCAGATGGTCTTTGACTATGGGAAATTAGCCGTCGTGAGTTATATCCCATTGATAAAATCGCCCGTGAAAACACACATTTTAACTATTGTAATTAACCGACGATAAAACTCGACGAACACTTTCGGCGTTAATGCTACATAAAACATAACACTATTTTCGATATTCGTGAATGATATAACGAGAATCATGCATTTACTGAAACAACGAGTCCAGATTGTTAACACGATTTATTTTGTTTAACTGTAACAGTTTTAAATAGAACACGAGAACTTGTTTAAATTTATTAGAAGTATCATAAAATTAGGTGTGTTAATTGTGGTTATAAGTCTTTGATTACACAAACTTAATTAATTAAAGAACAACAATAATTTATAATTTGTTAAAGTTCCAAGTCCACATTGTGAACAAGATTTATTTTATTTCAACGTATATCTTTTAATCAGATCATAAGAACTTGTTTAAATTGGATGGAGACATCAGAATGTTAGGCTACTTAAACGTAGTAATAATTCTTCGATTATTTGTACTTTATTTATATAAACAACAACAATAAATTATAATCTGTTAAGTTCCAGTAGCAGTTTTAAACGGAGAATGTGGTTATGAACATAAATTATTTAAAAAATAACAATAATTTATAATTTGCTAATGTTCCAGGTCCATATTTTTAACACAATTTATTTTATTTCACTCTAACAATTTTAATCAGAGAACAAGAAATTGTTTAAATTGAAGAAAATCATCACAAGACTAAAAAAGTTAAATGTAATTATAATTCTTGGATTACTTATACTTAAATTATTTAAAGAATAACTTTAATTTATAATTTACTCCAGGTCTATATTTTTAAAACGATTTAGCAGTTTTAAATAGAGATATCACAAGATTAGTTAAATGTGGTTATAATTCTTAGATTACTTAAATTATTTAAAGAACAACAATATTAATATTTACTAAATTTTCAATATTGTTTATGAAGATATTCTTCGTATTGAAATTTAATTTTACCACAGGAACATTTTTATTAGATTAATCAAAAAAATAAATTAAAAACATTGAAATTTTATACAACGTTTATGAAAATATTATTCGCATTCAAGTTTAGATTTATTTAATGACGCATATGTAATGTTCCAACATAGTAGATGCAAGCTGTAATTAGCAAAACATCCGGAAAAAAAAACAGCAACCCATAAATCATTGGTTTACAGTAAAAATTTGCTTTATTGGACTGTTAACTATTCGCTCATTAAAGTGTTCACTTTTGAGCGTGTCGCTTCGTTTACTGCCATCTTTATTGCCGCCACATTTATGACATAAATAATTGGCTCGAGCGGTGGAAATACATCGTGCAAGATTTTCACCTGTACAGGCCGCTTTTCACTTAAATCATTTATTTACTAGTCGATGAATTATTTATAAACACAGGGAAAAGTGATTTATGGAACTAATCATTTTTTATTCGTGACGTAAAAAATATTTTTCACTTCCACTTTGGGGAAAACGTAAATGTGGATATCGGGAATATTGCTTTTTCTGTCGCGCCATCAAAATTTAAATTCATTCAGTTAAGGGAATTTTCACTGAACGTATGCACGGTCACGATTCAATTTTTTTAGTTTATAAAGAGTGCTTAACAAAAAGATTTTTACGTGCATATTTGTCTACTTAAAATGATGCATGAAGGTTTTCTTTCGGGGCTGTTCTAATATTAAAACCACTCCGACTTTGTGATGTCTTTTCAAGGCTGAAGAAATATTTGTTTTGTGGTTTTATGGAATGGCTTCAATTTTTTGGAGTGTCTATTATTTTGTTAATTTTTAATATTAGGCACATTTATTTGGATTTTTAAATATAAATGTCAAACACTGACAAAATATAATTACATAACTTCCATCTAGCTGAACGAAACTAGAAAATCTTAGTGTGAAAAAAAGAGTTTTCTTGGGTCTAACTTGTACAGAGACTAACGTAGCTATTCTATAAATGTTCTAAATTTTTCTTTCAAAAATTTTTCATTTTGACCATCAAAATCCATTGAACAAGTTATAACTTCCATCTAGCTAAACAAAACTAGATAAAGTTAGTATCAAAAGAAAGAGTTTTCATTGCTTTAACATCTGCAGAAACTATAAAATTACTAAATTTTGTTATCTTTAGTACCAAAAGAGTTTTTTTGCTTTAACTTCTACAGAGATTTTCGAAGTTTCACTACAAAATTGATAAATTTTGTTAATTTTCTGTCAAAGAATTTTTCAGTTTAAAAACAGATATTCGTCAAAATCCATTAAACTGTTAAAACGAAATTATGGCTTCCCCAACGAATTTGGTGTCAACTATTAATTGAAAACTATATTTTTATATAAATTTTAATAATATTAAAATCAATAAATATTGTTAGATATTGGCCTAAAGATTTCCTTTTTTAATTGAAATGTAAACATAAACGATTTTCCATTCTCACTTGTTTTATGACAAACGAAGAAAAAACAATTATTGTCTCTGAGTATTAATGAAAACATAGTAATAATAGTTAAGTAATAAAATTTAACACTAATAACAATAGCACAACTAATAAAATGATTTATTAATAACTTTTTTTGTAATTAAATACAAATATATAATGAAAAAATGTCCGGATATGAATTAATATTTCTATGTTTTAAAAAAACAATAGAATTTTTAATTGTTTTTTGTTTGACTCGCGTTTTATTGCAATTTGAAAAACAATCACCCAAAGAGATTGAAAAACGTTTATTAAAAAAAATAATAATAAATACCTAATGTTGTATTTAAACGCAAATTTAAAATCGTGAACAATTCATCAAAATTAAAATTGAATTTGTTCGATTCGCATCGAAATATCATAAATATATGGTAATGAACGTGGATAGTCAGACGAAAAATCAATGTGCATAAATTTCGAAAACTGAAATATGTACAAAAGTACGTTTTAATGTATTCCGGATTCGGCGTCGCGTATTTCAACACAACAATAATCAGGTGAATTTGCATATTCAATATATTTTCCATAAAGATCCCCGTTCGGAACCATTGAAATGTCATCGGCTGTCGGTTTGTTCTTTCGGCGAAACGAACGCCGCGCATTTTCGATAAAATCTGGATGCACCGAATTATTATTCAACGATTTGTACGTCAGAATTGTGCCGTAAGATCATAATTCCCATTCAGATGTTCCACAAACATAAATGGTACTAGTTTAATGATTTTCAAAAATTTTATTCGCAGTCTTCGAAAGACCAATTTCCTAAGTATAAAAATTTCCAATACAATTTGAAATAAAAAAGTATTATGGTTAGGAACATATCAACACCCCTAGCTTAGTGGTTTTGAAAAAGTAACACATTTTTTTACAATTTTTACATAATAATCTCTTATTTCAGAAAAAAACACCAACAACACTCTTTAATGAACCAACATCGTGCGTCATTTTCGTTTAATCTATGTGTAAATTCGACATCGTACTGCACCAGCTTCCCCATTTGAGGATCTTTAAGCAACATCTAAATTCTTCATTTTTTTATGACTTCGAGATTTATATGGACAGGAATTAACATTTACTGCACCAACTTACAGTTTTAAGGTAAGAGTTGAATTAGCAACATTCATGAACTTACTTTTGCACCATCTTGCAGATTTGAGAGCCTTTAAACAAAACGTTCTCTAATATTTTAGAAGATCACAACAAATGCAGGCCCATCAACATCCAAACTCTTCAGTTTTTTATTAATTCGAGATTTATATGGACAGGAATTTATATCTACTGTACCAACTTACAGTTTTAAGGTAAGAGCTGAATTAGCAACATTCATGAACTTACTTTTGCACTTAAACAAAACGTTTTCTAATATTTTAGAAGATCACAGCAAATGTGAGCCCACCAACATCTGCTTAACATCTGCTTCCTTCGATAAAAGCTGGATTAGCAACATTTATGGACTTACTGCTCCAATAGCTAGCAGATTTGAAGGTCTTTAAACAAGCTTTGTTCAAAACTTTAGAAAGACCAAAACAATGTTAAAAGACATTGAAATGCAGGCCCATCAACATCTAAACTCTTCAGTTTTTTATTAATTCGATATTTATATGGACAGGAATTAACATCTACTGCATCAACTTACAGTTTTAAGATAAGAGCTGAATTAGCAACATTCATGGACTTACTTTTGGACCAACTTGCAGATTTGAGAGCCCTTAAACAAAACGTTTTCTAATATTTTAGAAGATCACAGCAAATGTGGGCCCACCAACATCTAAAGTCCTCAGTTTTTATTAGTTCGACATTTATATGGAGAGGAATTAACATCTGCTTCCTTCGATAAAAGCTGGATTAGCAACATTTATGAACTTACAGCTCCAATAGCTAGCAGATTTGAAGGTCTTTAAACAAACTTTGTTCAATACTTTAGAAAGACCAGAACAATGTTAAAAGACATTGAAATGCAGGCCTATCAACATCTAAACTCTTCAGTTTTGTATTAATTCGAGATTTATATGGACAGGAATTAAAATCTACTGCACCAACTTACAGTTTTAAGCTAAGAGCTGAATTAACAACATTCATGAACTTACTTTTGCGCCAACTTGCAGATTTGGGAGCCCTTAAACAAAACGTTTTCTAATATTTTAGAAGATCACAGCAAATGTGGGCCCACCAACATCTAAAGTCCTCAGTTTTTATTAGTTCGACATTTATATGGAGAGGAATTAACATCTGCTTCCTTCGATAAAAGCTGGATTAGTAACATTTATGAACTTACAGCTCCAATAGCTAGCAGATTTGAAGGTCTTTAAACAAGCTTTGTTCAATACTTTAGAAATACCAGAACAATGTTAAAAAACATTGAAATGCAGGCCTATCAACATCTAAACTCTTCAGTTTTGTATTAATTCGAGATTTATATGGACAGGAATTAAAATCTACTGCACCAACTTACAGTTTTAAGCTAAGAGCTGAATTAACAACATTCATGAACTTACTTTTGCGCCAACTTGCAGATTTGGGAGCCCTTAAACAAAACGTTTTCTAATATTTTAGAAGATCACAGCAAATGTGGGCCCACCAACATCTAAAGTCCTCAGTTTTTATTAGTTCGACATTTATATGGAGAGGAATTAACATCTGCTTCCTTCGATAAAAGCTGGATTAGTAACATTTATGAACTTACAGCTCCAATAGCTAGCAGATTTGAAGGTCTTTAAACAAGCTTTGTTCAATACTTTAGAAATACCAGAACAATGTTAAAAAACATTGAAATGCA
Organism: Aethina tumida; assembly: GCF_024364675.1. NCBI lineage: Eukaryota > Metazoa > Arthropoda > Insecta > Coleoptera > Nitidulidae > Aethina > Aethina tumida. The sequence continues at coordinate 3,867,704 of NC_065441.1, forward strand.
GGCCTATCAACATCTAAACTCTTCAGTTTTGTATTAATTCGAGATTTATATGGACAGGAATTAAAATCTACTGCACCAACTTACAGTTTTAAGCTAAGAGCTGAATTAACAACATTCATGAACTTACTTTTGCGCCAACTTGCAGATTTGGGAGCCCTTAAACAAAACGTTTTCTAATATTTTAGAAAATCACAGCAAATGTGGGCCCACCAACATCTAAAGTCCTCAGTTTTTATTAGTTCAACATTTATATCGAGAGGAATTAACATCTGCTTCCTTCGATAAAAGCTGGATTAGCAACATTTATGAACTTACAGCTCCAATAGCTAGCAGATTTGAAGGTCTTTAAACAAGCTTTGTTCAATACTTTAGAAATACCAGAACAATGTTAAAAAACATTGAAATGCAGGCCTATCAACATCTAAACTCTTCAGTTTTGTATTAATTCGAGATTTATATGGACAGGAATTAAAATCTACTGCACCAACTTACAGTTTTAAGCTAAGAGCTGAATAGCAACATTCATGAACTTACTTTTGCGCCAACTTGCAGATTTGGGAGCCCTTAAACAAAACGTTTTCTAATATTTTAGAAGATCACAGCAAATGTGGGTCCACCAACATCTAAAGTCCTCAGTTTTTATTAGTTCGACATTTATATGGAGAGAAATTAACATCTGCTTCCTTCGATAAGAGTTGGATTAGCAACATTAATAAACTTAATTCTGTACTAGCTGGCAGATTTGAGGATCATTAAACAATTGTTCAATACTTTAGAAAGACTTGAAATGCAAGTCTACCAACATATACCATAAAAGGGAGGGAATTTACATATACTGCACCATCCTACAGTTATAAGGTAAGAGCAACATTCATGAAATTACTTCTGCATCAGCTTGTAGATTTGGCAGTCTTTATACAAACGTTCTTTAATATTTTAGAAGACCACAACAATAGTCATAGACACTGAAATGGAAGACCACCAACATCTAAAGGCCAAGATTTATGTAGAGATGAATTAACATCTACTTGCTTCGATGGGCTGGATTACCAGCATACATGCACTTCAAACTCTTCTTACTGGCAAAATAATAATCTTGTGTTCGTGTTCGTTGATATAATAGTATAAGAAATGTATAAAAGAGTCAAACTTTTATTAGATTTAGTTTCTTTCATATACAGCTCTAAATAAGGAACATTTTAGAAAAACAATGTAAAACAGTTTGTTTAAAAATATGGAAAAATGTTGAAATTGTTATTTTTTTATACCTATCAACTTATAATTACCAAACTACTATAGTTATGGCGCTTTCCCTTACATTTTCAAAAATATGTCGTTTTGGTGATATTCCAAAAAAGGAGCAGCTTAAAAAAACATTTTTCTAATATTAAGTAAAATTTTACTATAGAAAAATTTATTTCTGCGTGATACGTTTGTTCGTGTAATTAATATAGTCATTCATTTTGTTCCGCATCTAATTATATTAGTTAAAACTGAATACAAGTTCTTCGTCGTCGTTCCCCATTTACAAAACGAACAGGCCGAAATAGAGCGAAAGAACGGCACACAAAAAAGACATTATATCTTTCTTACGAGGGAGCTAGACTTTAATGAACGTCCGACTAAATTAGAATCATGAATTATCGCCTCACGTACATAGATCATTTAGGGCATATTCTACAATAAATCCGATTCTGGATTAATGTAGACGAAAATAGATGCTTTCGCACTTACGCATTATTCATAAATCCGTCTGTTTATTCATAGTCTGGCTTAATTAACGCCGCTCGGGCTAATTGAATTAAATATTCAGGTGCGCGCGTTTCTATTTGTGAACGAATCAAAATGTTGAGTAAGTCACACTCGGAATTACATTGCCGTCTAATTTTATGTAAAACTTTTTGATGTAACAAAACAATTTATTAAACGGCGTTTCGACAAAAAAGTCCGGTTTAATTTTATATTGTGAACATGTCGAACAAACTAGCAATTCGAACGAATGGATACAATTATCCTTTAAGATTTATTCACAATAATGTTTGTTTACGCACACTAAAAGTCGACGCCGATATTTTATGGCATAATAATCTCGTTGCGATCGTAAACAATTAACGATGGCGTATAATCTGAAATGCAAGACAATACGATATTTTGTTGTTGGAAATATAAATTAATTAGCGGAATTCTTTAATTGGATAAATCTCGTAAACAAAATAATTTGTAATCTATACAATGCAGTATAGTACATCATAACGGAAAATAGCACAAATCATGACGTACTAGAATTTTGAAAATTTGCAAGTGAGATATTACCTGTAACCATAACTCACCGAACAGGGTTGATTTGGATGTTTGACATGTCGGTGGAAACTGGCCCGTGGTATTTACACTGGCGCCCAAATACGGCAACTTTAATAAGCCCTATTTAAATACACTTTTCCAGCGTGTTTGCCATGCAAACCGAACACGGTCCTGTTTTCATTTACTAATTTCCAAGCCACACAATTCTCCAGGAATTCCCGTTAATTGCTTTTAAAGTTCGGATTGTTTGGATGTTCAGTTAAAAGTTGGCCGCACGTTTTTGCCCTCCGTTTTCGGTCTGTCGTTCCTAATGTTCGCAACTATCTAGCTGGAAACGTGGATGGACTTTCAAAAACGGTTCGTTACTTACGATGTTGCTAAAAAATAGAATTCACGCACAACTTTGTCTTCAAATTAACGGTATTATTTGTTGAAAAATCACAAAGAAGTAAATTTAATTGAGAATTTGTGTGATTCTGGTGCGTTTTCCGTTAATTTACGAGTTACAAGAGTCCGTTGAAATCAGTCAGTGGGTGATTTATCGGTTACCGCGACTCCGTCAGTGCTAATGGAAGGCTGTACGCTTCGGTAATTAATAATCTTTTAGGATTAACAAGAGTGTGCATTAAAATTAACACGGAATGAACATGTTTCTTTTCGGCTTATCTTAACTTGTGGGTCTATCTTTAACTGCACGTCGTTCAATGAATATGTTCCCAAATAATTAATTAATCTTGCAACATTCACCATCATTCACTTTAGTCCACGTCCGCTTTATCGAGAATCGGAATCTGTGTTTCTGGAAGTACCCACTTTTTCAAACCGTTCGAAAATTATCTTGAACGCTCGTGCAAAAGTAGATATTTCAGAAAATTAAAAACATAGTAACATTAAATGATGTTTTCGAGCAAGAAATCAAGTTTTATTTTTACACACCCATATAGTTTTATTTATAATCCGGCGTTGAAACAACCGGCGTGTCCGTTACAGTAAATTCGTTTAATGCCTCCCCAACGTGTAATAACCATTTAGTTAGTGTAACAGAAAACGGTGTAAAAAAAAGTTTTACGGTTCCTTTTGGATTAATAGAACCGCATGCCTTAACACTTTTCGTGGACGCGGGACATAATGTCTTAATGAAATATATTGTTGTGTTATTGGATTGTCTTTATTGGAGTTTGTTCCCGTTTTACGGGGTTAGTTTACAAAGTCTCCCGGTGCTTCTGGGGTTTACTTAATTCTACGATACGAGTGTTTACTAACTTTGACAACTTTTAGATGTGGCTTAATGGCATTAAATTGGATCAACATTTTTTTACAAACCTGAAATTAAAATTTTATCGAAATGTAGGTTTTATAATTGATTATATTGCTGGAAATTTCACGTAAATCCAACTAAACCAGCTAGTGTAAACAGTTTTTAAAGTTTAGATTAAATTTATACACTTGGCTGCTTTTTTTGGACAATTTCCTCCAGATGTGACCAATTTTCTCGGCACACTTTTACGTTCCTGAAATTGGAGTGACTACATAAAAAAGTAACACTTCATTTACCGACAGTGAAACTTTTAGGATTGCTTTTACAAAGGTATGTTTCCTTGCCACTTGTTTAAACATTGTTTTCTAATCATTCATTTATTCGAATGAGTTCTTAAAATAGAGGCACACACGTTAGTCAACATATTAAAATTAAACTGTAAAGGTTGAGGCTTTCGTGACCATATATATAGTTGTTCAGGTTTATTAGTCGACGTTTGGTGGAATTATTTCCTGAAGTTTCGCTTGCACGAGTGGCTAACATCTTCAGATGTCTGATTTGACATCAGTTGTTAATCAGAGGCTAAAGTGACAAGAACTAAATCAGACCTCTGAAGATGCTATCCACTCATGCTAGCGAAACGTCAGAAGATAATTCCAATAAACATCGAACAATAATTCGAACAATTATAACTATATAAAATACATACTATTTTAAATCTTGGAATATTGAATTTGTGTTATTTATGCGAGTAAATTGATAAACATGTACAAAATCTGAAAGTTTAAATAGTTCATGCTGTCAGCAACATCTGTCATTAGGATCGTGAAAGTTTAACTGCTAGCGACATCTATGAAAAGATAGGCCAAGCTTTAGCCATTTAACTGCTAGCGACATCTATGAGCAGATATGGTAAGTTTAAGCAATTTTGACTACTAGCGACATCTATGAAAAGATAGGCCAAGCTTTAACCATTTAACTGTCAGCGGCATCTATGACAAGAGACGCGAAGCTTTAGCAATTTTAACTGGTGGCGACATCTATGAATACATACGCCAAGCTTTAGTCATTTTAACTGCCAGCGACATCTATGAGCAGACACGAGAAGTTTTAGTAATTTTAACTGGTGACATTATTTACAAATGCAAACTTAGGCTCTAGTCATTTTTAACTACTAGCGATATCTATGATCGGATATATGAAGTTTTAACAATATTAACTACTAGTGACATCTATGATCATCTATTCGAAGTTTTAGCAATTTTAACAAATGGCGACATCTATGAATACATACGCCAAACTTTAGCCATTTTAACTGCTAGCGACATCTATGGGTATCTATGTAATATATTAACAAATTCACAATTTTCATGTTATTCATTTTTAACTTCTACATGCCTGAAACAAGTGTAAATTTGAAAGAAATAAGGTAAGTTTATGATGACAAAGAAAGATTGAAAATAAAAGAAGGTTATTACTTTAAAATTACATGTATTCACATAGCTGTAACTTATTTAATATAAAGTTTTATGAAGAGAGCACTACATACCTTAACATAGCAATAACTACGTCACCTAAATTATTAAAAATAAAATAGAAATAATTCATTTAAATTAAATAAATCTTTATTTTTAACTTTAAGTTAGTATACTTTGGAGACAAATAAACTTTTTTCTTTTTTACATTTTTAAAATAATAAAATTCAACCGAAAAAAAAAATAACAATAAAGGCTCTTCATCACAATTGTTGTTTGAACTTAATTAAAAACTTTGAGCTTACTTACTGGCAATAAAGAGCATTTACTTCTGTACACATGAAGCTTACATAAATAAATATATCGCGCTTGCAAAAAAATACTTAAGATATTCAAGTGACGGTGACCGCCAACGAAATAAACTCAACGTACCAAGCGATAGTTACATAATAAATAAATATAATATCTAAAATAAAATAACTGCTCGGTATCGATTCGATCATGACGGATGTACTAGCTCTGCGACATGCCATTTTCAACGCGCCCCGTTGAGAATGCCAGTCGGAAAACAAAAATAAATATATATTAATGTATATGTATATTTATAATGATAAAAGGGGGGTTGGGGATGGGTAAGGCAATGAGATATGATTCTCGGTAACCCTATGGCTAATATTATCACCGATCTGGTGAGAGCTTAACTTAAAGGTCGGATTCGCCGTACAGGGCCGTCGAGAACGACATGTAATCGAGGGCGCCCGGCACCGCTCCTGGTCCCTTGAACGGCGGCATGCGCTGGATGCAATATTCGGCCTGATCTGGAGGCAGTTCTCTCCTTAGTTCGTCGGGAAGAATGTAAGGCTGTAATGAAACAACATTAATCAATTTATTAATGACGATATAATTATTAACGTACCTTGTCGGAAGCCAAGATGCGGAAACTGTCAATGACTTGTTCGGCCGTATCGGTATCGGTGCTTTCCCTGGTCATGAAGTCGAGGAAGGCATCAAAGTGTACGTAGCCCGTACTGTTCGGATCGACTACAGCTAATATCCTCTGGAAATCGATTTCGCCTTGTCTGTCTTTGCCGATCGAATAGCCCAAAGACACCAAGCACGATTTGAACTCTTCTGGTGTCAGACGGCCTGTCCTGTTCTTATCGAAGTGGTTGAAGCTGGCGCGGAACTCGTTCAATTGCTCTTGGGTGATGCCTTTGGAATCGCGCGTCAGGATCTGGTTCTCTACCTCATTGATGTTGCGGTTGATCGAGGTCAAGAGTTGTTCCCATCCAACCCTCAGGGTTTCCATTGTGTATTGTGTATATCTATAAGAAAATTTGAGTCAAATATAAGAATTACTCCCTTCTTAAAGAATTAAAATGTACCTGTTTTCGAAAATCATGCTTTCTTGTACAGCTTGGTGAATCTTTTCCAGTTCCTCAATGTGCGGCTTGTAGGCGTACACTCCTTGTTCGTACTCTTTGAGACGATGCAGTTGATCTTCTAAAGTGCCGTGAAGTCCCATTCCGATGGCGGTGACCGCATCCAATTGACGTTCAATCCATGGACCGACTGCATTGGCCTTTTCGGCGAATTGACGTCTCAACATCTCGTTGTCTTAATAAATTTGTTAAGGAAAATTCGCAATATAATATATTAATGTGTAATTGTTCAAGATTTAAAAAAAGGATACTCTGTTGTTTTCTAAGTTCAGCTTGAAGAGTGGCATCTCTTTGTGGCACGAGAGTTCTGACTTCTCCCCATTTCCGGGTCAAATCCTGCAAACAATCGAATATTATAAATTTGTGTTCGATCAATTGCGCATACATCACAACCGACATTTTACCTCTAGGTCACCACCAAATCCCTCCTTTAGCAGTGCAAAGGCAAATCAAGACAAAAGTTCAATTTATGAGATTTTTTTAAAGCAAATTTCTTTTCAAAACATCTAGAACTGGTTGTTTTTTTACTGTGTCACTTACATGAGCAGTCAATGTTGTGTAAGGATTCTCCAATCCTCCAGGTACTTGATGTTGCTTGACAATAGATTCTACTTCCCTAACAAGTCCTACAATGCTTTGGTATTCTTTGTCAGCTTCGCCCAATGTTGCCTAAAACGAATCCCATTAACAAAATTTAATTATTTTTTAAGCAGTGTCGTACTTTGAAGTGCGCATGAGCGTCGATGAGTCCCTGGATCTCTTCGACAGTGTGCACAATGAAAATGTCAACCAAGTCTTCGCGGGTGCCGTCCAACCAGTTGTTGAACGGAGCAGCCCTCTTGGCGAATTCCAAGTGCAGAATATCGATCTTCTCCAGGATACGTTCGGCGTCGTCCAACGCTTGACGGCGGCGCTGGGTGAGAGCGCCAAGACGGTCCCATTGGTCGCAGATGCGCTGGCAACGGGCATTTACGCTGACGCTGTCGTGATAGTCCAAAGTGCTGAAAAATTAATAAGTTAAAAACACGATTGAAATGTCATTTTGTTATCGTACTTGAGTTCTTGTGCGATGGCAGCGATCTGTTCGACACGGTCCTGATGGGCAGCCAGATCCGATTCGAAGGCCTCGTGCTTCTTCTTAAGCGCCTTGAGCTCGTTGAGACGGCACTGTCTGAAGTCCTGCGACTGGAGCATCTCCTCCTTGCCGCGAGTCCATTCCTCGTGGGCGTCGGCCTTGTGCTTGAACTTCTGGGCGAGATGTTCGAGACGTTCCAGGCGCATCATTTCGGACAGGAGCCACTCTTCGAACGACTTTTCTGCGCCTTCCAAACCTTTCCAGGCGTTGGCGATGTCCTAAACGTCAACCAGAATTATTATTATGGTGTTCACGAGAAATAAAAGGCGATACGTACAGAGACCATTTTGCCTTCGGTGGGCATGTAGGCGGGACGATTGGACAATCGCAGTTTGGTTTGGAGGGTGTTGAAGTTGGTTTCGAGCTTGGCTTTTTGCTCGACACGTGGGGGCTTGTGCTTGCGACGGTAGGTGCGGTATTCCTCCAGTTTCTTCTGGACGCCGGCCAGCGAGTTGTCCGACTGGCGGGACGACAACCACGGCATCGTGCGTCTGATCCATTCCAACAGCTAAACGACGACAATATTTAATAAAATCATAAATATTCTGAAACCAGTGAAAGATTACTTACGTCACTGGCCAAACGTTCGTATTCCTCCATAAGACGTTCGTTTTCCTGGTTGACTTTCAGGACCTTGCAGATTCTGTTGGCGGCAGTTTCGGCCTAAATCAACAAAACTTATCATTCATTTCTCAAAATACAATAATATTTTTATAGAGTCGGCACTGTACATTTCAAAGTTAATTATACAAAAATATTCAAATATCATATTATATAACAAAAATGTTATTACTACTAACTTTTGTTGTTTAACGTACTTTTTACAACAATAAAATTTTATTTCAAAATAAATTAAAGCAGTCATATTTTACATACATATTTTTAAATTCTCAAAATTATTTCTTATATTAATTTAAAAATTATAAAATGTTACATAATTTTTAGGACATAATTTATTTTTTATATACGTGTCACATTTTAAAAAATGAAATCAATATTTATATATTAAATATTTGATAGTTGATAACAGTTACGGGATATGATAAAATTGTATACTTTATAAATATTTTACTGTGAGCAATATGACAAACAAAATTGATTCTTTAACCACAAATAATGAAGATGTACAGTGCCAAAAACGTCATAATTTAAAAAAAAAGGATTAAAACAATTATAAAAGCGTTAATGAATTACTTGAAACTGACAATCACCTTCTGTGCACCTGAGAAACAGTGGTAGTAGGAGGACACATATGTCATCACTGCCCTTTCGTCTGGCATAGCTGTGTTCTGTAAGTCTGCATGCAAACATCAAAATAAAACAAAATTATTAAGGCGGCAAAATCGGGGGGTTAATCACAATGATAACAATATGGCAGTAACACAAAAACAGCAATTTTTTAGAATTTTCGGCAGTTTAGTCGAACCCACTATTGTTTTTGAATGGGTAGGGGGTTTAGTCATAAAAAAAACAAACGGCGATCACTCAGTGTACCTGTTGGGCTCCCTGGAAGGCGTGATAATAACAGGACACGTATGTCATGATTGCACGTTCATCGGGTTTGGGTGTGTTGATCAAATCTGCAATTTTTATAATCGTGACTCACCACATCCATTTTTTTCTGTTTTTATTTAAGTGAAATAAAGACGGTTTTAAGGGGGCAAATACGTGATATACTTGGGGGGAGCCGAAAATACTGTAAAAAAATGCGAAGGGCGTCATTACCGTCGGGGTCCAACATTCTGGGAATGTCGAGGTATTTCTCGGCGACGTCGAAGGCGGTGTTCAAGTTCTCGTACGGATTGTCCTTGGACAGTTTGTTGTAGTCGATGAGGTCGGGCCTGTGACGGTGGATGAGGGCGCAGAACGCCAGACCGTCCTTGAACGACAGATGGAAGTTTTGCACGTTGACGTTCTTGTATGGGGCGGTCTTGCGCTGGCACCACAACAACAGACCCTCCTTTGCCGTCATCTCTTCAACCGAGATGTCCTGGATGGCGAAACGCAGGATGATCGTCCAGATCATACCGAGCGTCATCTTCAAGTTGCCGTCGACGATTTCTGCACAGAACACAAACAATTTTAATTTGGCCTTTACAACAAGTTGTTTCGTTTACCTTCTGCACCGATGGAGACGAGTTTAACGCCCTTGCTGGCGATGTAGTCGAGCGCCTTGTTCACGTTGGCGATCTTGTGGAAGCGCATCTTGCCGCGGTCGGGCTTGGGCAGGGTTTCGCCGGAAATCACCTCCAGCAACAGCATCAGCTTCAGACCATTGCGGAAATCCTCCTCGATGTTCTCGATGGCGGTGCCCGCCTTCCGCAAGTGGCTGTTACACCATGCTGTGAATGTCTGAAGACCAACAACAAATTACTCTTTGCTCCCAACTGTTATTGGATTAAGTTTGACAGTTGTCACTTGTCTGATAATGTGATTTTAAGTGGTAGTTAACAGTTTACCGGCAAAGGGTTCTTCATGAGATCCATCGCCATCGTGAACAACAACTGGATAATTTAATATGCAGGAATGTTAGAATTTAAGAATTTGACACCAAATTGTTAAATGTAATTAAGGTAATCAAAGAACCATCCATTTTGTGGTAACTGTTACCTGCAGTTCTTTGGCCATTGCCTTTGGTATTTAGTTACAACATTTCTAATTTGACTTGATTACTTATAAAAAATGTACAATAAATAACGAAGTAAAAAAGCTGCAGTTGAAAAAATATTGACAATGTATAAAGAATTTAATGAATATATTATTAATTAATATGGACCATTAGAAAATTTACATCACATAGTTGTTTTTTGAAAGGAAACAACTGTTAAGATTAATGGATTGAATAATTCTTTATTTTCGAACAATTTCCAATCAATAATAGCTGATAACTCACAAGCATTTTTAGCGATTCAGTCTATTGTGGTACATAATTTGCGAATTTGTCACGCTATTGTTTTCAACAGATCGTGCTAACTTTGCATTGTTATTCATTTTATTCCTGTCTCGTATAATAAATAACGTTCATCGATTATTGTTTCTAATTTGGACATAAATCAATCAAAAGATGTTAACACAAGTATTACAATAACGGGTACAGAATTCAATTAGAGACAACATCAATAATAAAGAGGAAAATTACGAGGAACACTTCGTATGATCGAAGTGCATGCGAAAAGAATTCGACATTGAAACAGACTTCCTCAAAATCGTTTGGTTGTTGACCTCCTGTTTGTGCGACGCTCTCGAAAGCGACAGTGTTTTGGCGGAATTGATATGTATGTGTAAACCGTAGTACCCGTTTCCTTTTTTGCATAAAAAATCACTATTGGTACGTTCGAAAGTGAAATTCAATTGCTGTGTTTCAGTTTTTCCCCGTAATCACGTTAATTATGATAATTTGGAGCATCTACAATTTTAATTTGAATAGTTCTCACACATGCGTTAAATTTAATCAAAAACCTATTACACACTAATTAGCCACCTAAATGTTATACCTTTAATAAACATCTATGTTAACATGTGTCCAATTTATTCAGAGAACAGTTAACCATTGTTAATTAACAATTTATCACGTAGGGAATTATGCTCAGTGTTTCGTGGTAACTTCGGGGCACCTACTTTACAGATATGGAACATTTAAATTTTAAACACGCCTGCCCGAATAAAATTAGACTGTAGTACTATTAGTTAGGCTTTGTCTAAAAATATTTGTAATAAACCAATAATCGGGTATTGGGTGATAATTTCGGTTTATTGGCCGGACTGGTGTGATTCACCGCACGTTACGCAAATCCGGCAAACGTCCAGAAATGCTATAAATACCATTTTAGAAAGAAGACGCGAAGGTTTTCACACACTGGCTATTAATAATTACCACGATTTTCGCGTGGTCCTGTTCGAATTTAAATGAAACATGTTGGAATTGCAATTTACAATTTTGTTAGATGCCAAACTGTGTTGCTCCATTCAAGGACGATTATTTGAGTGGCAAGAATGTCTTACTTATGTAAGGTTAATTGAAGAACTTATATTTTATGATGTTGTGCACTTTGGGGAATCCCACAGTGAAACAATCGCCCATTGTCTCTTAATTGACCAATAAATGGTACAATATTTTTATGTGACAAACATGTAGTTAAATCAATTTTCCATCCAATCCATTATTGTATAATTGTAAAAATGCTTGTTTTAATAACTGTTTCTCAATGAGTGCGAAACAATGAATCAGACAGGTACGCAACACCAAGTGCATTCGACATTAGTCAACAGGAAATGTTAAAAAACAACAGATAAAATCACATTGAATTTATCACTCCATTGCAACATAAAAAAATGCTTCACTGAAACTTTCTTTCGGTGAAAATGAAATTTCACACATTTTGAGGTTGATTCATAGAAAAGGCAACATTTATTACCAATCGTAAAGTCCCAAAAACTTATTTGTATAAGGATGAAGTATAAGTTTAAGTTGATGATTATTACAATACTCACATTGTTTAGTTGCTTCGCAAAATTACCTTGCTATTATCATCATCCCTATCATCAGATTCAAGTGTACTATTTAATTTATATTGAAATTGTGGCATTTGAGAGTGAGGTGCTTGTCAAAAATAAAATGGAAATTGACGGAAGGTTCGATTTTCCATAGCGTGAAAAAAATTAGATAGATTTATTATGCAATTTATTCAGTTATTCGTGTGGGAAGCGTTTTAATTGTGGGAGAATCGTTGCACTTCCTATTTCAATCATGCACGAACCAGATCTTCATTCAAGGTTTCGCTTCGACTGTTACTATTTTATTAAAGAGCGTCTCCTACAAAAATGCGGTTGCACAATTGTTTGCGAAACTAAAAGCGAATCGTGTATGTGATTTAAGTAGAAACATGCCTTTTTAATATAATGTGACTCATTTTGTACAATGCCAATTTGCATTTGGTGCAAACAATAAAAGTTCAAAAGGTCACAATTTTCTGTACATAAGTATATGTCAATAAGTATATTTATTTTATTATTAGAGATTAAAGACGAAATCAAAATTTATAAAAATATTATTAAATTTTTGTTAAACTTACTTAAATATGTTCCTTAATGATAAATAACTTCTTTCTAAGGTTACAATCACAAAATGTCCATTTTTAATGTGTTAAATGGTAAATTTTAAATGTTTAAAGAAATCTTCCTCGTCAATGATACGATTACTCGTAAAAGATACACAAAACAGTTGTAAATAGAAATTTGTAAAAATACTGATAAATTCATACGATACAAAAAATCAGTGAAGTCCATCATATATATGAATATTTTTATTATTGACAGTCTCTGTAATTATAATATTTTTGGATAGACCTTCTTTCTATGATTACAACTCGAAAATATTATTTATATCCATTTTTAAATGAAAAATTTTAAATGCCTAAAGAAGTCTTCTGAATGCTCATCCATGGGATCCGGTATACTACACGTAAAAGATACTCAAAAAAGTTGTAAAGTATTTATGAATTCTTGTGGAACATACAAATCAGTGGCGTACATATCAAATTCAGAGGAAATATATGAATATTTTCTTAATGATAACCTCTGTATATTATGACATTTTTGAATGATTATAACTCGAAAATCCATTTTTAAGTGTTTTAAATGGCAAATTTTAAATGTTTTAAATGACAAATTTTGAATGCCTAAAGAAATACCATATAATGACATTTTTAAATTCGTGTTAAAGTCAGACAAAAATCATTAAAAAATATCATAATACACAGAGAGTCTCTTTATCCTTTATATTTGAACATAAATGTATGCTAATGAATTTTTCAATATAATTCTTAAAATATTATACGATTTTTGGTAATAAAATAAATAATAGGGAATGGAAATCAATAATTCTTTACTATATGCAATCATTTTGAAAACCATAAATTTCTCAGTGATTAAATATGTACATAATTTAAAGAGTGCGAACAAAATAAATGCGATACAACATAGACAGATATGATTTACAGACAATATTACAAGTTTCAGTATTTTTAAAACCGTTGCAAAATTAGTTCCAACCTACGCACATAAAAATACACATTTTCAGTTTAAATATTTATAGATTGGGATCTTGTTATTATATAATAGGAAATAACGTCAAATCGTTAGAAATTGAAAGTGCACAACTGGGTCAAAATCATTATGTTTGTTTTCAGACATAATTTCATACGGCAATTATCTCAATTAGTTATTCTACACGAGTTTTAATGTGCTTTTGGATAACTGAATGAAAATTAGCAGGAAAATCACTCTGAACTTTGATGTATTTATCGATTTGTGATCCATTAACAAATGAGACTTTTTATTTTAATTAAAACACACTGAAATATTGTGTAGTTGTCGTATTTTGTAATTGAATTGAGCTGGATCAATTTTGCGACATAATGCATAGGTAATTATATTAAAAAATTTTTCCTGAGAATTTCCAATCAATTAGCAAAAGGTGTGCACGAGTTATAATTAATTCGTACACACCTTCACTGTTCCCTTTTCCCCATTCGATCCGATCAACAATTTTTATTGGCAGGATCAACAATAAATCGAACCGTGACCTTCGTATCCAAGTGGGTTAACCAAAGACACGTTTCTCCGCTACAGCTACATTTTTCCTACCGTCATCTGTACTATATGATACGGTTTAGTTGATGCAATTAGATTTGTCCGTGCGACGATAAAAACCTGGCGTTTTGTGTACGGAAAACGTACTTTATTGTGGACTATCGATCGATTGATGTTTATTGCCCTTGAAACTGGGGTAATTTTGATGTTTGAATTAATAAAATAGTTGTTTTATACTGTTATTGAGCCGAAGAACTAGAAGTAAACGTATATTGTTTGTATATTATTGTATCACTTCTTATATCGTTAATCTAATGTAATACCATAAACTAGTTTGTTTAGTCTTTCATGCTGAAAAAAATTTATGCGCTCATAAAGATAGTAATTAATTACGCTCGAAACAGATGAAAATTTCCATGAAAACACCAACATCAGTATCAGTCGAAATATAAATTGTTCGAACAAAGTCTTCAAGGGTCTGAACTGAATTTCTAAGTCCATAATTAATAAGCGCAAATAAACGGTGTTAAGGTTGTGTTCAATTGCAGATAAGACAAACTGAATGGACCGTTTGGCATCAGCAATTCGATTTATTTAGACTGACGTCAAAACAACATTCTGACAGTGTGTATTACAGAAAAATACGTCGTGGTAAAATTAGACCCTGCTTGAATAACGTTGACAAACACCGTTTGGCAAGTGACGAAATTAAAAAAAAAAAAAACAAAATGCACCAAGATTATTTAGTGATGACGTGAATTTTTGGCTGCAGTCTTTGCTAATTACTCTATTGTACTTTATTTTGGTTTTGTGTTATCCAATATATTGTTTAAAAATGATATTTTGTCATACAAAGAAGTGAATCACTTGATAAAGTATCACACAGTTGTTTATTCCACATTACTCATTCTATATTATAACTGGAAATTTTAAAAATTCTGAAAAAACATTCAGGTTTGATATAAAATCAGAACCTGATCAGCAAACGATTACAAGATAAATTGCAACACGTTTTGTCTGGCGTTAGAAACAGATGTTAAAGCTGGGCTTATTGAGGAACTTTGAGAATCACCGTTTTAGTTGACTTAAAAAAAGCAGTTTAACGCACATATTATTTTTTAAATGGGTAACGGTTGTCTGTAATCTGATATCTTTGTCGGTCAATTCGCTTTAAAAATGTTAATTGGACATAATTTACAGTAAAACACGTGTAATTCAAATTTATGTCTTTATTTTAATTTCTGTAAAAAGTAATATTTGCTCCAAATTGATTATTTATAATCAACATTATAATTATGTATAGAAACAAAAATGACGCCAGTTAATAAAAATTAAAAAATAAATAAGTATTAAATATTAAACAATGCAATTAAATATTCATTTAATACACAAATATTTGATAAAATTTTGAATAAAACGATAATTTAAGACTATAGAATCAAAAATAATTCCAATATTAACAACAAATAAATAAATAAATATTGGTAATATCATTATTAAATCATTATCATCTAATTAGAATTCAAAAATGTAAGTTATGGATAAAAAATTAATGAAATGATAATATGTAGAAACAAAAAATCCCAACTTTTTAACGACTAATAAATAAGTAAATGAAAATTAGAAGATATTAATATTCACATAATTTAGAGTAAAACATGTGTTTTTCAAATTTACGTCTTTATTTTAATGTGATATTCGAATATTATTAAAACTTAATATTTTAAAGCATTTTATATAATATAATTTTTTTATTTTAATACGATATCTTAATATGATGAAAAATTAATATTTTAAACAATTTTTGTTCCAAACTTATTATTTATAAATAAAATTTTTATCATACTTTAACGTTTCTTTATTAAATTTTTATAAAAATTATATTAATTGGACCTGGTTTAGAGTATAACACGTGTAATATATGTTTTTATTTGATATCTTAATATAGTTTAAAATTTAATATTTCAAACAATTTTTGTCACAAAATTTTTTAGATTTAATCTTACTTTAATGTTTAATATTTTTTATAAGAAAATCTAGATACACGTGGTTAAGAAATTTTATGATGTTTTGGATAAGAACTGAACGAAATGATAATATGTATACAGAAAAATAACCCCAATTAATAACGATTATTAAATAAATGAATAAAGAAATATTGACAGGCATTTATTACTCTTAAATTGCATTTTTATCTCAAAATACGGTTATTTCATAGTTTTAATTAAAAAATGAATTAAACGTTAATATATAAAAACAAAAATAATCCCAGCTCTTTAACGATTAGAAATAAACAAATAAATGTTAAATATAACATGTTATTTGGATCTGGTTTAGAGTATAACATAGAGTGTAATTCAAATTGATGTTTTTATTTTAACGTGATATCTTAATACAATTAAAATTTAATATTTTAATCAATTTTTGTCCAAAATGTTTTATTTATAAAGACAATTTTTATATTACTTTTTATAAAAAAATGAAGATACACCTCGTTAAATAATTTTATAATGTATTTTTAATGTCCATTTAAAATACGGAAATTTTATAAAATTTTGAATAAAAAATTAATGAAGAACATATAAAATTAATGGCAACATATAGACATATATACATACATACATTAAAGAATAAAAACAAAAAAATAAATATCGTATCAATATTTATCAAAATTAAATATTGACTTTCTTCTTACTATGAACTAGTAAAAACTCACATATCAGTCACAAATATAATAATAATCACCGTTCTTCTTTGATAATAAAACAATTTATTTAGTGAACCAACATATATTCATAAATATCCTTAACTTTACAAAACGGATCACTTCTTTGTTTACAAATCCGATTAACTTCTGAAATTTCCTTAATTACCACGCACTTACAAATTAGTAAACGCAATGGAATTTCGACTAATGGTTAAAAAATGACCAGAACAACATTCCACCGGATAAACTCACTCATTTCGGTGGCGCTACCGTTTTTATCGTCAACGTATCTGGTACCTGTAACAAAAACAGAGATTAGTTATTAAAACCGTTAACGAAAATCTCCATTTACATATTTATTAATCGTAAAACAAAATGACAAAATAAGTTTCAACACATAACGGTCCGTTACTTGCAGTTAAAATTTTTACGGAGGATAATGTGTCTTTTTTTTGTTTGGTAAATTGTGTCGTACACTTGTTTGAGCTTGTGTCTCGATTAAGTAAGTCGATAATTGTGCCCGGATCATTAACATTTCTCCTCGTTTGTGCTATTCGTAGAACCGACCATTAGGCGTTTCTGGATTCGACGTCGAAGAGGTTATTATCCTGCAACAATGCAGGATTCATTTAAATCAAAGTGGCCAACAACCGAATCAAATTCGATTCAATGAGGAATAATTGTGTTTCTTCTTTGGTTCGGTGATAATATATTTTTTAAATCGAACATAAATGAGTTTATGTGATATTTTAAAATTAGTATTTGTTATAAATTGTTCCTTGTTAGAAATAAGCCAATTTTGGAGCTATTTATCGTTTAATCAGTGGGTGTTTTGATACTTTGTAACCACACAATTATAAATAACTTTATCTTTAGTTGATAAAATCAACAAACAAAAACCTTCGAAGGAAAATAAATGATTAAATATTATATTAGAGTTCAAAACAATTAGTTAAATTGAATGATCAAATATTGCTCAATGAAACTTCAGTAGTACAGTTATGATTTATACACAGTTTCACAGTGCTATAAATAGTTTGTTTACGGCCGTTAATTAGTACGGGTACGATAAAATCTACTTTATTTACGTGTCATATTTATATGAGTTTTTTTGAGTCATTAGTATATTAAAATAAATAAGTGCACTGATTCGTTTATTTTAACTTGACACTTTTAGCATCTTGTGTGTCATCGAAACGTTCAAGGTGTTGAAATTGTTTTCTAAATACTCATCCAAAATGTATTATGGATTGTTTGTTGTTTATTTTGTTATGCTAAATATGGAAGTGCAAACTAACAACTATTCGAAATTAATCAAAATTTAAAATAAATTGATAAAAAACTCAGTCAATCATAAAATTAGTTTTAAAATAAATTAAACATTTAAGAAATATAGTTCTATGTCTTAAAAAATGTTTCAAATCAAGAAAATATTAATACAAAAACATAGAATTATTTAAGTAAGCTTCAAATTTTGTAAATTATTATAAAATCTAAATTTAAAGAATAATTTTAATTGTTAATGTTTTTTAACAAAAGAAAAAGAAAAGAAGAAAAAATAGAATAATTTCAAAATACATAAAAAGGGAGAAATAGAATAAACAAGTATTTAACCATAAAAAAATAAAAATAAAATATTTGATATTTAAAAAAAATAATAATAAAAATAATTTTATTTAAAATTTTCTAAGTTAATAGACAATTTGTTGTTTTTTAAAGGAGAATTTTAGTTATTAAATTTTTAACTAAAATATATAAAAACTATTTAATCAAAAACTCTATTAACAAACATAATAAAACATTAAATAAACAGGAAAACATTTTTAAAATGGTTTATTTTATTAAAAAAATATTCGAAATGAATATTATATTTAAAAAATAGTTTAAATAATAATATATAAGAATATAGTTTTTAAAGGACAATTTTAATTATTTAATGTGACAAACTCAACCAAAAAATAAGTGAAATGGAGAAATAAAAGTTTTTCAAAATATGAATGGGTATATTTATTATAAAAAATGTCCTAAATGAATATTATACATAAAAAAATAGACTAGAGGAACAAAAAATTATTTGACCATAAAAAATGACAATTTAAAATATAAAATAGTGTTTTTTATCTCAAAAATTAAATTTTATTAACACTAAAAGATATAAAACTTATATAATTAAAAACTCTGTGAAAAACAATAAAAATTTTAATAAAAAGGAGATATGGAACTTTTTCGAAATGTAAATTAAATAATGTAATAAAAAATATCCTAAATGAGTATTATACATAAAAATAGACTTGAGCAACATTTAAAGAAATAACACAATTTAAAATAATAAAAAAGTGTTTTGTGTCTCAAAAAATTGTTATAATACATAAATATATTATTATTTTAAATTATGTAAATTACTAGACAATTATAATTATTTTTCTAAACACTAAAAGATATAAAAATTATATAATTAAAAACTCTTTACTCTAAAATTATTTGACAATAAAAAGAAATAAATTATTTAAAAATTTAAATAGTCTTTTATACTCGAAAAATGTGTATAATATTTAAATATAATATTATATTAAATTTAATAAATTAATAGACAATTTGGAATTTAAAAATTTTAATTATTTTTTATTTTTTAATTAAGTAATTAAACACTTCTTTAAAAATTAATAGGCAATTTGTAGTTTTTAAAGGACAATTTTAGTCATTATTTTTTTTAATTAAGTGATTAAAAACTGTTAAAAATAAAAAAAATATTTAATAAAGGACAAAACAATTGTCTTTCGTATACCATATTTCTTATTTTGTAATATAAACTATATTAATTGCAACATTAAACTTAATTGATCTACATTTTCATAATTATTATATTAACCGTAAAACCTGAAATCTAATTATTCCTATTGATCTAAAACCCATATGTGACACATAAACCACAGAACAATACGATTATAATAAATAGTGTGAAATAGGTTCATTTATAAGTTTACACGAACCGAGAAAATACCAACAAACAAACTGTATATATAAATAAATATTTTCCCAGACACGTTTTCTATTTCGTAATTTATTTAGATTAATTAATAATTATGTGCCGGAGTGTTTTTACTAACGTAAATAAACTTATTCACGGCGCATAGTTTGAAAACTAGTCCGGTTATACGATTCTGGGTTTTGTCTTACACCACTTTCAATGACTTTTAAACTCAAGGTCCTCACGACAATAACTAGTTAACAGATCTTATTAAAAATCTAATGTTTGTCGCCGTTTTCGGTTTAATTAGCGAAATTAAGGCGGCGCGCGTGCGCCTGCGCCCGTTTATTTTCGTCGGGCGAAAAATATTTTTAAATGGAGCGCACATTTATAGCGCGTAAAAATAGTTTAAATATGCGGTTCGATTTTTGCAACTTTCCATCTAAAAATACAATAAATCGTTTTTATTTTCGGGACGGATTTTCACGAGCGATTTATTCCACGTAATTTAATAAATAAGAAATATAAAAAGTTTTCGAGCATGAGCAGATGTCGCGCATAAAATTTAACTGTCGTTGATTTAGAATGAGAGAAAGATCGTTAACTCATCTCGGATTAGGGTTATTTGAATATGTGTCGCCGAAAAGTAACGGGACGGTACGAAACCGGCGCTGAGATAATTGTTGGGCAATATATGGTACAATGGGCCCACGAATGTTGTTACAAAGTATAAAAACTACATTACTACTCATAATTATCAATTTTATTAAAGAATTCTCAATTAACATTTTAAAATGGTTTATATGTATGAGCAAATAATATGTTATAATAATGTGTTAACTATGCAACTGTGTAATATAACTTTATTCCTTTAAGAAGTGCCTAAAAATTATTAAAACTCTTTACTTTATAGGTTATTTCTCCCTGTGAATTTCTGCCTATAATTTACTAACAATCTTTTGCCTACTATAAGTATACAATAGTCTGTCGTTTGAAAACTGTATCAAAAGCTGTAAAAAAAATTATAATTCAGCCAAGCCCGAGAGAAACAAGTTTAGATTGTAAAGAATTTACGGCTAAATAAGTCAATCGTTTTCTGTATTATTAAAAAATTTAGTGAATAAGAATTGATTACGGAAAATATTGGACGAAGTCCAAAAAATATGTTCTATATGAATATTATATATGTTATAAAAATAACATAGAAAAACAAAAAATTACTTGACTAATATTTTTTACATCAAAAAATTAATATATGTTACATAAACAAATTAAATTTTATAAATTAATAGACAATTGTTGTTTTAAAAACAACAACTGTCTATTAATTGTCCTTAAAAGACAATTTTCTTTATTATTTTTTTAACACTAAAAGATATAAAAACCATATAATTAATATAACACAATAAAAAATTAAATAAATTGGAAAAATGGAACTTTTTCAAAATGTAAATTATTTAAAAAAAATGTTCTAACACATATACATAAAAAATAGACTAGAAGAACAAACAATTACTTGCCCATAAAAAGAAATTTTTATTTAATCAAAAATTCTGTAATAAATATAATAAAAAATGAAATAAAAGGAAAAAGTGGAAACGGTATATTTTATTAAAAAAATATTCGAAATGAATATTATGTTTAAAAAATAGGTTCAAACAAGAAAATATAAGAAATAACATAATTAAAAAAATAAAATAGTATTTAGTATGAAAAAAATTGTTATAAAACATAAACATAATATTTTCAATTTTATAAATTAATACAAAAAGGACAATTTTAATTATTTAATTAAAATCTCTGTGAAAAAACTCGATAAAAAATTAAATAAAATGGAGATAAAAAATATCCAAAATAAATATTATATATAAAAAAATAGACTAGATGACATAACATAACATAACATAATATTAATATTTTAAATTTTATAAATTAATAAAAAATTGTAGTTTTTAAGTACAATTTTAACTATTTTTTTACAACAAAAGACATAAACACTGTTTAGTTGAAAACATGCAATAAAAAAATTTAAAAAATGTATAATTCAAACTTTTTCAAAATGTAAATTGGTATATATTAATAAAAAATTTAAATTCACAGAGAGCAATGGAAGATCATAAAGTAAAAAGTCCCTATATTTTTGTCCATTGAAAAATAAAAAAGGACGTAATTTTTTAAAGAATAAAGTTAGATTGACCAGTCGCATTGTAAACACAACAATAAAAGAAAAATTATTATAGATACTGGCATCCAATTCAAGAAGTACAGCTCACATTTTATATTTTAATAAGTTCCTATAATTTTGGCCACTACTGTATATTACAAAATATTTAGTAATTGTTAAAAAATTAATTTAAGCAAAAAATAATGATCAATCAATCAATTAGACGTTTGAAATCTCACTTCAGTTAACACAAAAAGAAGCTTAAAAAATAGTGATACATTCAATAGTAATTTAACCAACATATCAAATAAAAAACATAGGCACAATACGGATACATCGGCGCAAATTTTGAATATGGCAGATGGCGAAGCCGATGGTGGAATTTTTGGACCATTATGGCTAATAAAAAAGTTTCTCCTCTTTGTAACCACATCAATGAATTCAAAATTAAAATTCTGTGGTTAAAGTTGGTATTTGGACTCTCTCTTAAATTGAAAACTAGTTTGTTTTATATAATATCACTTCCAGGTTTTCTGAATTTATTAACCCCCTGCACAATTTTTATAATAACCATTCATTTTAAATAAAATACATAAAAAACCATATCACAGTGTATATTAAATAAAATAACAGTAGTTTTTATTGTTTCATTCTATACTTCTCATATATTTACATCTCCCAATTAGATCTACCAATTCTAAACAATTAACCGAACTAATATAAACCAACAATTACACTATTAACTCCACAAACAATCGAGACAGAGCAATAATTGTGCACTTAAAGTACCATTAACCTCGGTCCTGATTAAAATCAATCGGCCTAACGTTCTGACAAAAAAAACTCCAAACATCCAGAAATAAATGGATGCAAATGTATAGATCTGACCTCAATAATCATTAAATAGGTGTGGAGGTTGTCCGTTTGGACAATGTTCCGCCGATAAATATGCGAACACAAAGGACTGCTAATTGCATTATGCACTAACGAGATAAACATTAAATGCGACTTGCTTAAATGCGAAACGGTTTCCAACCTAATTATTGTAATTGCTTATGGTGGAAAATTCGTTAAAATCAAATAACGCAACGGTTGCCCGAATTTAAATAACGCCACGATTAAAATAATGTTAATAATTCGTCGCAAAAATGTTGATTATCGAGCGACCTTGACTAAAAAAAAACTGCAAGCACTTTTACTTAAGGAGTAACCGAATTAATTATTATAATTAACAAATGCATTAAGTAATATGTTTGTTTCAGAAAAGTTAATTAATCGTATGGGATATGCATGTAATTAATAAAATCTGGTTTACGTTTTAAGAAACTGATCAACAGGTATCAAGATAAAAATGAAAAAATACAAAAAATAAATAAATCAGAAGAAACTAAAATAGAAAAACTTTTATGTTATTGTTGAAATAAAAATAATATCTTTGTCATTATTCTTTTTGAGATCTTAAGAATATTTATTAAGAAATAAAAAATAAAATTGATATAAGAAATAGAAACATGAATAAGAAAAAAAATGAATGAAATAAGAAAATAAATTATTTCTTAATATTTTTGTTGAAATTTTAATGTGTAAAATTCAACATTTTAAGAATATGTATTAAGAAACAAAATAAAACTGGTAAGATACGAAGAAAAAAACATAAAAAGAATGAAAATATGAAATTGAAATTTTAATGTATGAGGAAGAAATAAAATAAAATTAGTAAAATATGGAAAAAATAATAAAAGTAATTAAAAAATTTGACTGTTCACATTTTTGTTCAGTTTTAAGAATATATATTAAGAAGAAACAAAATAAAATTAGTAAAATACGGAGAGAAATCATAAAAAGAATGAAAATAAAAAACGAAAATAAATAATTATTTATGAACATTTTTGTTGAAATATTAAGAATATGTATGAAGAAGAACCAAAATAAAATTGATAAAATAGAAAGAAGAAACAAGAAAATAATGAAAAAAACTCTCAAAAAACTTCAAGAGGAATGTTTAAGCAGTAACAAAATAAATTTCAAAAAATACGATGAACCAAGATAACATATAAGTAAAAAAATTGTTTGTCAGTGTCTTGCTAAAATTTTATATATGAAGTAGCAAAATAACATTAATAAAATATTATGAAAAAAAAAAAACAAGGTACAATAGGAGAAAAGATAAATGTGCCCTTCAAAAATCGTATTTATGAGGAATATGAAATTTAAAAGAACAAAGTAAAATATAAAAAATAAATAAAAGAAGAAAATTTGTTAAAAGCTATCACAAACATTTAAATTCACCGCATAAATATTGATTACAAACCGACCTTGAATAACAATACAACAAATTGAACTAAAAAAACCACTTTTACTTAAGGCATCCGCACTATTAATTAACGGTATGCATAATGTTTCAATCCAAACCAATTAAAATTAATTTCCTTATTAATTATAATTAAAGATTTTTGCCTCCACCAAACAAACATTCCTCATGATTGAACGTTAGAACGGCGACGCAGACGATTTAACGACACAAGCAACAAAAGATCGTATATTAAAAGTAAAGAATAATCTACAGTTAATTGCATATTGAAAGAAGTTGTTTTTTTTATTTGCGCACAGCCTTAATAATGCAAAAGGTCTTTCACCTACATACGCATTTTCGAGCCGACAATATAACGAGGAAGTTTACGTTCAGCAGCCAGACGTTCAAGTATCGGTTTACACTTTTTCCCATTTCTCTTTTCGCATTCTATTTCTGTACGTGTTTATGTTGTTTGGATTGTTTCAATTTATCACTGCGATTAAACTGTTTGTTTTATTTTATAATATTATTTTAATGCTGATGATGGTTGATTTGAACAAGATTGTTTTGATTGTTTGTTTTAAAATTGAACTAAATGTTCTGGAATACATGGTTAAGACATAATATTTAGAATTTGACTGACATTTCGGCATCGGTATGCTCCAATATTACAACCATCCATTTAATCAATTAAATTACTACCATTATTGGTAACCATAAATTGCTTTCTTTTACATGGAAATTATGTATTAATATTTTATTATTTTTATTATTTACTAAACATATTATAATGCATGTATAGTATATTCAGTAGTTGTCAATTATAACAGCTTATTAAAAATATATATACTGTACTACTTGTATTGATTGCCAGTACATATATTGTTTATTGTTTTTTTCTGATATTATTGTGTCTACTATGCAATAGGTCAATATAATACAATTATTGCCCATGTTTCATTTTTTAATGGACAAAATTATACCAACTTTTTACTTTACAGTCTTGATTGCTCTCTGTGGATTTAAATTGATTATGTTTAGTACTTTAGTTCGAAAAACTTGAAAGAAAATTGATAACTGGATAATTCGAATCTCAAAAAACAATTTTACCATCAATTGAAATTAAAGTCAACTCATAGATATGAAAATGAAATTTGTTCATGTCTGTATTCAAAAAAATATATGTTATATTTTATAGAATTAGACTGTTATCAGTAGTTTTTAAAGTACTATCTAAAACAACAATAGTAAATTAATATTATTTTAATAGTTTACATTAAATAAAAGAACTGTGGCTAAAATATATAAGATTTTAAAAAGTTGCTCTAATATTTTACCTCACTTTTGACATTATGTGTATATATTTACTATAGTTTTACTCAATGAATATCTACGATCTAATTTTTATCAATTTAATAAACATATTGCATTGCCAGTTAATACCATTTGCAATATAAATAGTGGTATATCTATATTTAAATTAAGACAGTATTTTATTTTTTTTAGAAAACCATCGGATATCAGCATCAGCAGATATAATTGTCATTATTCGAGTCCCAATAATTGTATTACAAATTAAAAAAGAAATGGGTGGAAGTATGTAGTTAAATAGTTTTTAATAAAATTCTCTTGAGTCACTCCTTAAACTTTTACATTCCACCCAAATGCTGAACACATGTTACATAAAATAACCTTTTACAATAATTAATATTATTTTAAAAGTTCACATTAAATAAAAGAATCACGAATAAAATATTTATAGTATATACTTTTTAAAAAGTTGCTCTAATAATGACCACTACTGTATATTTTCTATAGTTGTAGACAATAAAAAATTACTCCCTACGTTATACAAAGTAATAACAATAAATTAAATGTTACTTATTTAGTCATTATTTTTTCTAACAACATTGTTAAATTACTATATAATTGGGTAGAAGATATTAATAGACATATATATAAAATAATAAAATTAAAAATATTTAAGTATATGTAATTATTTTCCATGTAGAAGAAAATTTATTGTTTATAGGCATGTTTCTAATTGAAAACCTAAATAAGTGGTAGAAAAATCAAGAGATCAAAAAGCAGTGGCGTACCACACTATTTAGTTCAAATACAGCATATATGCCACTTAAGGAAATAAAAAAAATTGTACTAAATATGCCTCTTGATGCATAATAGCTATATATCAAATTTCATTAAAACATCTAAAGTAATATCATTGATATTATTGAAAATAGATAATTTTTTGAAAAGTTTAACATCCTGTATCTCAAAATTTAAAACTTATAGGACAAGTTTTTTTCATAAAATGCACTAGAGAATAATCCCCTTAAAATTTTTTACCTCAATTAATATCTACTATCTAATTTTTATTAATTTAAAGTCAGTCAATACAATTTGCGATAATATATGCAAAAAGTTATTTTTTTAAATTTGTACAAATTATAATATTTTATTACTTCTATAAATCATTTACGATTAAATAGTGATATAACTATATTTAATTTAAAACAACATTTTAGTTTTTTTAAAACCATGGGTCCAGTAGAGACATAGGTCAATAGAAAAAAAATTGTTAACGTTCAAGCCCCTATAACAGTATTACAAATTACTAAAGAAACGAAGGGAACTGAGTAGTTAAACAGTTTTTAATAAAATTTTCTTGAGTCACTCCTTAAACTTTTACATTCCATCCAAATGCTCGACACATGTTACATAAAACAACCTTTTACAACGGGCGTTATTTTTAAACACCACTCTAGAACCATCAATGTGAATATGTGAATAATCCCGAGTGTAGTAAAATTTTTCAATACGTGGGCGCGAACGAAAATAAAACTGTGATGTCGATTGTGCAGTCATAGTTTTTGGACGCGATGCAATCGAATTTATTATTTTATGGATGAACAATGCGCACCTGATTTAAATACATCATCGGGCTTTATTTGTGTCGTTTGTTTTAGTCATAATTTTGTTTGTCGACATTCCTTTCGAATGTAATTCGATCTATGCCAATTTTTTCTGATTATCTGCATGTGCGCCAGATAAAGTTTTTTCGTCGAGATGCTTAAAAGAGAACTGTTAGATTTTCAGTTGGTGTGTTGGGTAAAATTGAGCATAACTAACAGTTCCAACTGTTAACTAGACCCACACCGAGATGCACACCATAAACCTAATCTCCCATAACAGTAATTCTTGTTATTCGAATTTAAAAATAACAGTTCCAAGATGTGTGTGAGTGTGTGTGTGTGTTTATCGTTTCGATACAGATTTACATAATAATTCGTTTATTTTACGGGGGGCATAACTGACGCTTGTGATAATAAACAAACCAAAATGGTCGAATATAAAAACTTAAAAATAATTAAAAATAAAACATTAAATGGACGAAATGAATGGGAATGAAAATGTCAAAGGTTTTTGCAGATTCATCTCAAGGTTTAGTGAAATGTGGGGCATTTGATTTTGTTGAAAATTAATAGATTGTTTTGTTGATAGTTAACAAAAATTCCAAGTGTACAATTCAATTAGATAAGATAAATATTAGCATCATTATGAAATTGTTTAATTTTATTAAAAGCAAAATTTTAAACGTACTATTAAATTATTATAACATAAATAAAATATAATAATAATAATAGTATAATTTCAAAGTAAACGTATGAAACGATCCATTGATAATTTTCAGAAAGGGTTAGGAAGATAAGATAATATTTTTTATACCGGAAATTTATTCTACCTATCTTTTATTACTTATATACAAATATTAAGAGAAATTAAATTAAAATAAGTGTTACAAAACTTGAACAAAAGTTAAAAGGAATCATTTGAAACAATGTTTTGGTTCGCAATTTCTTATCTTGTGGTTTTTATGTCAATTTAATAAGAACTTTCGAAACACTTTTTCCTTTGAGTAAAACAATAATTTCTCTAACCATTAAATTATGTATAATTAATGGGATCTTCACTTCTTAACAGAAGAAAACAATAATTATTCTGAATAAGCATTAAGTGACTTTTAATTAAAATAAAACGAATTAAGAGGTAAAACTATTAAGTTGATAATTTTAGCTTTAAACTTAATTTAAAAATAACCAAGTCAACAAAACTGAGATTTTGAAAGGCGTCATTATTAGTATTTTAAATTAGGTCAAAGTCTAAATTGAAAAGATCTTTCTAGGTATACTACAAAAGCAAAATTAGTTTTTTGTTTTAAATATACATTTCTGAATTTCTAATAAACAATCTTAGTGTTGTCCAATTTAAGTATATAAAAAAATTTTGTATTTTCATTTAATAAATAAAAATAAAATCAATGACATACAGTTCTTAAAAAGAAGTTTAGAATTTAATAAACTAACTTAATTAATTTTTTTGTAACAAAAAATATAATAAATAAGTTTTAAAAACCTGAACTTTGAAACTAGAATAATTTAAAGAAACCTTGAAATAGTATATTTTTCGAAATTTTCACTATTTCACTAAAATCAAAAAATATGTGAAATTTGAAAGTGTAATTTTGCATATACATACATATGTAGTTAAATTTACATAAATAATTTTAAAAATACAATAATTTAAAGAATCCATCAAATATAACTACATAAATAATTTTAAAAATACAATAATTTAAAATGTCCATCAAATATAACTAAAAAATTATATATTATAGACATAAAATAATCATAATATTAAATAATTAAGTACAATATTTAAAAAATGTATAATCAAAAAATAAAGAAATCATTTTAAAAAAATCATTAAGTTTTTTTTTGAAATCTAAAAATTTTCACCATGTTATTCTTTAAAAAAACTTATATACACATTATATTTATATTAAAAATCAAAAAATATATGGAATTATAAACGATTTAATAATTTTATATATTAAAAAGTATTAAAACATTCAAAATTTCTAAAAATGGGGCTCAATAATTTAGAGAATCCTTCAATAATTTTTAAAAAATCATCTCATTTTTGAAATCTTAAAATTCTACTAATTTTATAAAGTTTCAATATACACATTTATTATATTTATAATATCAAAATAAAAAATATATGGAATTATAAAGGATTTAATAATTTTATATATTAAAAATGTGCTAAAACATCCAGAATCTTTATTTTTTAAAGTATATTTTTAAAAATCCATATAAAATTTAAAAAATTAAATTAAAATTCATATTATTATATGACAAATAACTTAAAATATTCTTCAATATCTTATTTTATTAATAATCTTTGTTTTCTAAAAATTTTTATACTAAGAAATTAAAGAAACAATTTTTAAAAATTCATTCAAATTTTTTAAATGCATTTATTAGATAAATTATTTATTTTACATTTATAATCAGTATTTAAATATTTAGAATTTTTAAAATATTGATCTCGAATATAAACAAAATTACAATAGTTTAAACTAAAAAATTATTTTTATCAATTTTACATTTTTATTGAAGGGATTTAAAATTCTTCTTTTATCACGCTTAAAATTATCTATAAATTTGACTATTAAATAAAATTATCAAATCTAATTAATTTCTAACAAAATTTAATTTGTTTATTTCTGTAAAATTATTACAGTTACTATAATTTTGTAGTACTATACCACAATTTGTAATATATATCATAAATATATTAACATATATTAAACACAACTTGGTAAAATAAACTGTACCAATATTACAATATTAATTACTAAAATCTCTTTGAAAACTGTTTTTTTGATTATGAATTTTAAAATTAAAATAGGCAATAATTATAATTATTTATTATCTACAATTTACATATTTTTAGATGTCAAATCAAATTAATTTTTTACATTTTTAAAAATGTATAAATTATGTTCTTTCAATTATATATAAATTATATATGTATGTACTCATTTTAAGAAGAAAAAGTACATAAATTAATACAAAAAAATGTGAATGAAACGGTTCGTCTCATATTGAAACCACCACGAGCAACACAGAGTAAATCCTGTGGGAAACGACGCCGCGACGGCTCGGCAAAAGTAACAAGAACCGCGGAACGGCGAGATGTTTACGGTTTAGCGTGCGGATCCCTAGTGATACGGGAGCGTGTGCGCGGCATCCATTTTTGGTCACGGCATCCAGAAATCCGACGCCCATGTGCCCGTCTCACTCCCACGCGGCGCAGCTGCTGCTCCCGCTCCACTGCCGCGACCGTCACACATCTGTGTCCGTGCCGTGCCGTTTTCGCTTTTCACACATCGCCACCGCTCGCGTCGGGGCCGTTTTGCTTCATTTTCGTTACGTCGAAGCGAGATAATAAATAATAGAAAACATTTTTCCCCAAAAGCTTTCGGCAACTGTTGCCCGGCAATTTCGTTCAATTCGACTCGACTTCTGAATCATTTATATTGCTGAAAACTATAAATAATTTTATTTAATGAGTATATTTGGATTGCAATCAGATGTGTCCCACGTTTTTCTTGTTTCCAATTTGATTTGCCCAGGAAACTTTCTTGAAAATTTTTTGGACACATGATAAAAGTCCAACATTTTTTGAATTCTAGGCGTAGTAGGTCATGGTGGTTTCAGTATTTTTAGATTAGACGCTAGATTCTATTTGTCTCACCAGATAAATATATAATTTATGATCACATTCCAATTTGTGTTTGTATTTGCACAACTGTTCTTAGATTAAGTTAATATTTTATATACGGTTATCAGTAATTTTATTACTATTTAATATTTTTATCAGAATTACCTATTATAAAATAATTTACTATTTTTTATATTATTTTATTAGAAAAGTTAATGATATTAAAAATAAATTCGAATTATAATATTATATAAATATAATTATTATTAACTTACATTATTTATAAATTTAAAAAATAAAAATAATATTTAAACTTTGAAAATTAATTAAAATATTCGATGAATTTCAAATTTTATTGGTACTTTATTGTATTTGTTAAGAATTTAAATATTTTATTAAGATAATTAATTGACTAAATCTAAAACAAACATTTAATTTTTAGATAATTTTGATCATAATTAAAAATTGATAATTAATAAAAATACACAAAAAAATCAATTATCAATAATAAAAAAAAACTGAAAAACCATTTAATTTATTTAATTTTAACAAAAGATAAAATATTTTAAATATGTACTCAAAGATCAAAAAAAAAAATTCATTTATTAAAAAAATTATTTATTATTCTATATTTTGTTTGAATCTTATTTTAAAATTGACTTTTGAATATATTATAAATTTTACTTACTAGAAATCATTAAGAATTAAAAATTACATTAAAATTTATATTTACGTAAACTAAAATATTGTATTATTTTTAACAATGTCGACGAATTATTAAGAATATTTTTTAAAGCTGAAGAAATTTGAGTAAAAATATTTTTGACGAAGAATTTGTGCCAGAAAAACAATCAACAATGTAAAAATAAAACGTTAAATTCGTCACAACTTTCAGTTAATGCTTCTAAAATTTATGCAAGATAAATGAATGTTTCAAAATTGTTCGAAAATTATTTAAAAATATACGTTTTTCTTATTTAGCAAGAAGGATTACTTTATTTATATTTTTAGTAAAAATTTATAATAAATTATAAAGATTAAGGATTATTACAGAATAAAATAATATAATGTAATGTAAGCTGGTAGTTTAAAATAATTTTAATGTTGATTTGACAACAAATCCAAAAATTGGACTCCAAAATTACATGTGTCACAACCATGACCTGCATCCAATTGTTTTCATTGAATTTTTCAAGACAATTGCATTCAAATCACGCCTGATATATTTGACTCATGCCTTTTAAATCATTTTAGATTAATAATTATCCAATATTACAAAAAATTCTAAAAATAAATCATCCAGTTATCGTTGCTAAAAGAAATAAACAATATTCCTTAACACTTTCGTAGTTATTGAATTGTCATTTAAAAATATATATTTTTGTAAAAGTGGACGTGTTTTATTAACATAAGAATTTAATGATTTAAAAATTTAACATTGAAATTCTATTTTTAGTCTCAAAGGAAAAAAAAATGTAACATTAACATTTGCTGATCCATTGTTTTCCTTCTAAAATTTAATGTGATGATGTGACTATAATAATTTATTATAATTCAAATTAATAATCACATTTTCAAAAGTATTCAATGAGTGTCAGGATCATTTTGATTGGTCAGTTTGAACCTTACATCTATCAGATTAGATAAAACAAACGTCAGCTCAAATTCCTTTTGTTAATTATTATACCATCATAATGAAAAATATATTTTTAGTTGAGTTATAAAAAGAAATAGTTTTCAGAGGTTTGTCTCCAGATTGTTTTTTGATTGGTCCATTTAAATAAAAATTCGATGTGATTGGACGAAATTATTTTTACAAATTTCTTAACCCAATCCAAAAATAACATTAATAAAAACACCGTTTCGAAAGAACCGTGTAAAACAAGAAAATTTCTCGGTGGCGAAAATGACTAATGGACTTCTGCACGCCACTGTTACAAAATGTAAAATCTGTCCTACACAATAATCCGGCGGACGAAACAGCATTTTGCTAATATTTCGAATGGTTCCATTGAAAAATCCATTACATCACGGTTTTAAGTAAAGCTTGCCAGGCCGGCGAACGAAAATAGTCCCGCGGGATTGAGTTACGGGGCCTAGGTACGAATAAAATCGGACGTTATGTATTAATAAGCCGCGAAGCCCGAAATACCCAGGACGCCCGCTTTGAGGTTATGCTCGGATGTTTACAGTACCACCCCGGGAGTCCTACCTTTTTCTGTTGTTTCTCCCAGGCGGGATCGAGGAGTCCCTCGCGCTCCCATTCCTCCTCCTGTTCCATGTACCCGTCCGGGTACTGGTCGACGTTGTTGTAGCCGTCGGTCATCATCTTTCTATTTGATAATCAATCCCAACACCGTTGTTGTTTTTTTTTTTTTAAACCGTGTAGCGATGGACGGTCGTTTTGCGTGTTCGTTCGATTTGGTTGTGTTTCAACTTCGTCGTGCAAAAAGCACACGACCCAACGCGCACTTAACCCCACTAGCCCGTGCCCGACTGTTGTCTGCCCGTTTCTCGACGATCGGTGTCTCGACCGTTAGGAAGCGGTGCGCTTTCGCTCTCGCTCCCTCCTCTGCGGCTCCTGCATCCGGGACGCCATCTTTGGGGCCATGCGGGCACGTCGTCGGAGCGGTGTGACACGGGGATCGGTTTCAGGACCGCGATCGCTACTTTACGCATGATTAACCACTTACAAATGGTTTTTTAATATTATTTGCAATTGCATGTTTAAATAACTTTGCAGACTTTATTCTATTAAAAATTGCGGAAATAATTTCTACAGAACAAATGTAATTGTTTAAGTAAAACACTTTAGAAACTATTTTAAATGTTTAAAACCGTTTATTTTCTTTTACAAGAAGATTATTTCACAGTTTTTAATGTCACTTTATAAAACCACAGTTATGAGAACCCACAGAGATTTTAGGAAGTAATGGAACATACAGAAATAACAATAATAAGTGAATAAAGTTCCTTGAATATTGTTTTGAACATATATAGTTGGAAAATTTAATAGTTTACCACAAATAAATGTTTTTTGAAATTTTCTGTTTGTGATTTACAAAACAAATGGGTTTTTTAATATTATTTGCAATTGCATGTTTAAATAACTATGCAGACTTTATTCTATTAAAAATTGCGGAAATAATTTCTACAGAACAAATATAATTGCTTAAGTAAAACACTTTACAAACTATTTTAAATGTTTAAAACGGTTTAATTTGTTAAAAATTAATTCATAAATTTATTTTCTTTTTCTTTTACAAGAAGATTACTTCACAGTTTTTAATGTCACTTTATAAAACCACAATTATGAGAACCCACAGGGATTTTAGGAAGTAATGGAACATAAAGAAATAACAATAATAAGTGAATAAAGTTCCTTGAATATTGTTTTGAA
This sequence comes from Aethina tumida, assembly GCF_024364675.1. Classification (NCBI taxonomy): domain Eukaryota; kingdom Metazoa; phylum Arthropoda; class Insecta; order Coleoptera; family Nitidulidae; genus Aethina; species Aethina tumida. Next base: position 3,902,011 of record NC_065441.1, read on the forward strand.
CATATATAGTTGGAAAATTTAATAGTTTACCACAAATAAATGTTTTTTGAAATTTTCTGTTTGTGATTTACAAAACAAATGGTTTTTTAATATTATTTGCAATTGCATGTTTAAATAACTACGAAGACTTTATTCTATTAAAAATTGCAGAAATAATTGTTTAAGTAAAACACTTTAGAAACTATATTAAATATTTAAAACCGTTTAAATTATTAAAAATTAATTTATAAATTTAATTTATTTTATTTTACAAGAACAATATTTCACAGTTTTTAATGTCACTTTATAAAATCACAGTTATGAGAACCCACAGAGATTTTAGGAAGTAATGGAATATAAAGAAATAACAATAATAAGTGAATAAAGTTTCTTGAATATTGTTTTGAACATATATAGTTGGAAAATTTAATAGTTTACCACAAATAAATGTTTTTTGAAATGTTCTGTTTGTGATTTATAAAACAAATGGTTTTTTAATATTATTTACAATTGCATGTTTAAATAACTATGAAGACTTTATTCTATTAAAAATTGCGGAAATAATTTCTACAGAACAAATGTAATCGTTTAAGTAAAACACTTTAGAAACAATTTTAAATGTTTAAAACCATTTAAATTATTAAAAATTAATTTATAAATTTAATTTATTTTTTTTTTTACAAGAAGATTATTTCACAGTTTTTAATGTCACTTTATAAAACCACAGTTATGAGAACCCACAGAAATTTTAGAAAGTAATGGAACTTATAGAAATAACAATAATAGTGAATAAAGTTCCTTGACTATTGTTTTGAACATATATAGTTGGAAAATTTAATAGTTTACCACAAATAAATGTTTTTTGAAATTTTCTGTTTGTGATTTACAAAACAAATGGTTTTTTAATATTATTTGCAATTGCATGTTTAAATAACTATGAAGACTTTTTTCTATTAAAAATTGCAGAAATAATTGTTTAAGTAAAACACTTTAGAAACTATATTAAATGTTTAAAACCGTTTAAATTATTAAAAATTAATTTATAAATTTAATTTATTTTCTTTTACAAGAGGATTATTTCACAGTTTCTAATGTCACTTTATAAAATCACAGTTATGAGAATCCACAGAGATTTTAGGAAGTAATGGAATATAAAGAAATAACAATAATAAGTGAATAAAGATTCTTGAATATTGTTTTGAACATATATAGTCGGAAAATTTAATAGTTTACCACAAATAAATGTTTTTCGAAATTTTCTGTTTGTGAGTTGCAAAACAATAAATAATGATTATTTACACAATTGTCACTTTGTAAAATTACATCTATAAGAACACCACAGAGATTTCAAGAAATAGAGGATATATATGGAAATAAGTGAATAAAGTTCTTTGAACATTGTTTTAAATATACATAATTGGGAATTCTATTAGTTTACCATAAATATGTTTTCTGATTTTTTTTGTCTATTATAAAAGAATAAATGTTCATCATTTTTTATCACTACAGAGATTTCAGGAAATAGGGGTAGATATGAAAATATCTACAATAACAAGTGACTAAAGTGCCTTGAACATGCGTTTTATTTTACCATAAATAAATGTTTTCTGAAATTTTTTATCGATTACAAAAGAATAAATATTTACAATTTTTTTTGTCACTATGTAAAACCACAGCTCTGAGAACACCATAAAGATATCAGGAAGTAGAAGATATCAAAATAATAATAAAGTTCATTGAATATTGTTTTAAATATAGTCCAAAATTTTTATAATTTACAGCAAATAACAAACATAAAATTTAAACATTTTGGACATTTAGAAAATTTAATGTTAACAAACGTTGCAGACTGTAATTGTGTTCCACAGATTTAAGAATTGAGGCGAAAACTACAAAACTGTTGTTTAAACATTTATAACGTCTTTTGTGAATGAATATAATTCTTAATATACTTTCGTGTTATCAAATATTCAACAAATTATAAAAAGGGTTAATTGAAACAAGGGAAAAAAGTTAGGTTCCACCGAGATTTGAACTCGGATCGCTGGATTCAAAGTCCAGAGTGCTAACCATTACACCATGGAACCTGTTATATCAATTATGTTTTAAACATCGATTACATTTGACTTGACCTAAATTTAAACAATTTCACTTTTAATATGAGAATTTCAATACAACTAAAAATAAATTCATAACCTATAAAAATAGTATAGTAATAATAAAAACACAAATTACATTAAATAAAAGATTTGTTATAGTGCCTCTCAAATTTTATTCTTATTTTATTATAGGTATATATACAATATTATATGTAAACAATATAAAATATAAATATAAATATAAATATAAACTGGTCCTATGCATTGAATGTATAAAATATAAAGTTTTTCTTACTAGATGTATACATAAAATATAAAAACCCAGAAGTTTTTAATTCATCTGGAATTACTACGTTTCCGCGTCCACTCGGTCGAGTCCTGCGTGTCCCCGAAACGCGTCTGCTTCACCTCCACGAACCTGAACGCCGAAAACACAGTAGCGATCTCCCGCAGGAAAAAGCCGATGGACTCCGCCAACGGTCTGACGAAATCGCGGAACGACACTGCGAGGTTTTTAAGGAATATCAAAGGAGGTTGCAGGACCGCATTGAAGACGGTGGCCAGCAACGGTTTTAACAGATAATCCGACGACACTTGCATCAGTCCAACCGTTAGAGGTCGAATCAAGCTGACAGTTATGAACCTGCAAAACTGCAGACAAAACGACGTGCAAAACGAAAAACCAATGTGCAGAGTTCCGAACATCTCCGCCCAAAATTTCGTCGTGTAATTTTCGGTTCTCTCTGCTAACAGTTCGGTGGACGCCAAAGGAGATCGGTCCACTGTTTGCAAATATCTACAAATACAGATGCTCAATTATATGTTGTTGTAGTTTAAAAAATTGGGTTACTGCGTATCTCCATGATCAAAATAATAGACGTCAACCCTAGTGGTTCCGTCGCAGTCCAAAAGTGTAGCCTTTTTAGGGAACGGCTCGTGGTGAACATTCTTGTTCAGAACCGATATGGTTTCTCTCAATTTTTTGACGTTAGACAATTGTTCATCCCCATACATTTCCCTGATAATCAAATTTTCATTTGTTTTGTTTTTCATACGTTTGTGTCTGTCTGGCGGAGCCTCCTTCCTGCATTTTGGATTGTTGCAGTTGAGAAGAATGTTTTCCCGATTTTGCTTCAACGTGCGGTCCACCAGCTCAAACACCAACTTCTGCAAAATAATCTGTCACATTGACGTCGGGGGGATTAAGAAATTGATTACTTTAGGTGGAGATCTATGTATCGTAGACTCCTTAACGTTGATTTTGTAGTAGTCATTGGTGGAGGCTTCGCTGTGATTGGCACCGACAAAACGTCGCAACCACTGCACTATATTTCTCCTCTTGTTCCCGTATCGTGCCACAAACCCTAAACCCAAAACATTAACCAACAAATCACACACATCTGCTTAACTACAATTCATTACTCGGTGTGTGGTTTTTAGCGATCCCCCGGTGATAGTGTCGTCTGTTGTACGTGGCACTGTTCTCCGGACAGCTGCAGCGAAACTCGTGCCCGTTCCAATAACTGGGATGGGGGCAAGGCTGGTTGCAGGTGGAGCATTCGGTGCCCGTCGTTGCCGGTTCCGCAATTGCTGAAGGGGCTTCGTCAACGGGAAGTGTTTCCGTACAAGTTGTCTTGTTCCACGATTCGTCCGAATCAATTTTCGTCTGCTCCACATACTTCTGGGCGTGTGGCGCCAATTTCGGCACCTTTTTTGAGAAAAAAAAAATACTAATTATTAAAAAAATAAACTTTTTTTTACCTTGCACTCGTCCATGATTTTATCGCTAAACGAAAAGCTTTCCAACTCTGGTTCCTCGTAGCTGCTCCTAAACTGCGGCGTTTCTGGGCCCATGAGATCGATTACTGCCTCTAAATCCTTTTTGACGCCAGAAATCGAATGTTTGGTGTATTCATATCTGTTATCCTCTTGAGGTGAAAGATCTTATTAACTTTTTTAGAAATAATCGTCTTTCAGAGGTAAATGCTCACCTTCGGGACTTGCAGTAACTCCTCTATTCACGAAATCGTATTTGTTTTCATTCATTGTATAAAATTTGTATAAAATTTGTAAATGATATTTGGTCTGGTTGAATGGATGATTATTCAATCATCGAAACCACTTTACAGCATTGTTAATGCAAATAATTTCGACGATTAGATGGAAAAATAATCATCTTCAAAATTGTTAAGAATGTCTCCATACAAAATCTGTTCGTATTGCGATGTCTAGGAATAGACTGAATTGTAATGATCTTAAATATTATTAGTTGATTTAGTTGTTGTCATGACAATTTAATAATTGAAGATGAGTGGGCGTAACTTTTTACAAATCTAGTATGTATGGTGTGGATTCTTGCAAATCTAGTTGTACAAGCGTAGTATTTTTTAGTTTAGAACAATAGTACTATAAAAATATTATTTAGTTAAATTTGTTTATTAATGAAAAATGTGTATTTATTTAATTTCAACAAATCAATTATTTTATTGATTCAAAATGTGAACAATATAAAAATAAGTAGGATTAAATAAAATAATTAATATATTAATCCAGGATATAAACTATTGTTAGGTATTAAAATTCTCTACAATTATTTACACAGAGTAACCCCCGTATATTAAAGAACATTAAAGAATCATAAGTGTATTGGTGGTTGCCTATCTGCATATGTCATTAATTTGTATTTCATTGTTTTTGTTATAAGTGAACATGTAATCAAAATATTGTGTATAATATATATTTTCTAAATAATAGTAACGAAATAAATATAGTTTCTCAAATTAGAGGAAAAATAATTAATTTCTATTGTTGGCCAGAATGAAAACAAACATAGGCCGCGCACGCGCAATTTGTGCGTGAAAAGCCATTCGAATGTCATCTGTCACCGTTCTGTCAAAGACAAAAACAGCCCCAATTTTTGGGTAAAAAATGTATCAAAACGCTTGCGGGGCTGCGGCGGCAAGCGCGGGCGGTTGCGTGGAGACGGACCGAGACTGCCATGGTCTGATCAACCAGGAGCCCAGCGTGCCCACCATCGAACACGACTATAGCGGCTTCGACATCGTCAAAGCCACACAGGTAAACACACTGCTTCAAACTTGAAATATTCAAGTAAAAAATAAATTGTTTTAGTACGGAGCATATGGGAGAGTGAAGGAATTGGTGGAGGCGGGCTACAACGTGAACCAAAGAGACAGTGAAACTGTAACACTGCTTCACTGGGCGGCAATAAACAACCGGAAGGCGATCATCAAATTCTTCATAGAAAAAGGGGCGGAGGTCGATGCGGTTGGGGGCGAACTGAACGCGACTCCCCTGCACTGGGCGACTAGACAGGGCCACTTGGACGCGGCGGTGATTTTAATGAATGCGGGCGCCGACCCGACCCTCCGGGACGCAGAGGGCTGTTCCTGCATTCACCTTGCGGCTCAGTTCGGTCACACGGCGTTGGTCGCGTATTTCGTGGCGCGGGGCGTCAGCCCCGACTTAGTGGACAGGACTGGCATGACGCCTTTAATGTGGAGTGTGTGGAAGGTGTGCAGTTTGGATCCCACAAGACTGTTGCTCACGTTGGGCGCGTCGCCGAATCTCAGTGACCAGCAGGGCAACACTGCCTTGCACTGGGCCATCTTGGCAAGAAATACCACTGCTATTTCCACCCTTATCTTACAGGTGACTAATTTATAATGTCTGTGTGTAAGGAATTATAAACTGTTAATAATTTTTAGGGACATGCAAGTTTAAATGTTCCAAATCACAGAGGTGACACTCCATTGTCAATGTTACAGTCCCAAATTGGGTCTATGTGGGTCAGTCAGAAGGTTTCAGAACACATAAAAGATCACATTAATATAGCTAGTTCCAAAAATTTTATTAAAAGAATAGCTAAAGATAAGGTAAGTCACATGAGTGCATTGTTCTTTAATTTATGTCGAGTACTCTATTATTAATTGCACAATTACTGATTTTGTTTTGTTAAGTTATCTATTGAGAAAACATATTTATTTATTTACTCTCATAGATTTGTAATATTTTATTTTAACTATATTTTAAATTTTATCAATTTTTTAGAGATTGAAATGGTGGTGCATGGTTGGAACCCCATTCATGGCGTTTTACATCGCCGGCGCAATTCTCAGCACAAGTCTATTGATCCTCATCAAGATCTTCTTGCTGGTGTGTCTGTACATTGTGATCCATTACGTCGGTCGTATTTTGTACGATGATCGACTAATGGCCCTCTTACCTCTCAGCATATATTTGGCAACCAAAATGTGGATGTATTTCACCTGGTTCATCTACATAATGCAGTTCACGACTATCATAACGACAGTTGTGTTCGTTACGAGTTCTTTGTTACTTTGGTACTGCTTCCTTAAGTCGTGGTTGGGAGATGCAGGCATCATTTCCACATCTCAACAGTTACAATTCAGGGTATTAATTTTATTTTACTGTCTGTTGATAAGTGTAATGCAATATATTTTCGTAGACAATCATCGATTTGGCGGAGAAAGGGCCGGGAGGCTTCGAGCCGTCGACATTCTGTTCCGCCTGCTTGGTACGCCGTCCGTTGCGTTCGAAACACTGCTCCGTCTGCAACCATTGCGTAGCCCGTTTCGACCATCACTGTCCTTGGGTTGCAAACTGCATTGGTACATTTCCTTAATGATTTTACTTTGAATTTAATATTAATGGTGGTGCGTTGTAGGAGCGAAAAATCACAAGCATTTCATCGGTTTCCTGGCCAGTCTTGTGCTGATGTGCTCGCAAATGCTGTACGGTTCGGTGCAGTTCTGGCAAAACGAGCCGTCGTGTAATGTGACATCAGGTGAGGGTTTCTTTCAGATGATGGTGGCAATCAGCCAGTGCGACACGTGGGTCGCCTGGGTGGCTCTAAACGCTCTCTTCCACTGCATCTGGGTCTTCATGCTATTCGTCTGTCAGATGTACCAGGTATGTTTCGAATTCCATGTGTTCCAGTCGTATTTAAATGTGTTACAATATTTAAGGAGTCAATTACAAGAGGAATTATTAATATTGAACATGTGTCGGAAAAAATGGTGAAACCGTGGATTTGTTGTTTTAGATCACTTGCTTAGGAATGACGACGAACGAGCGAATGAACAAAGGTCGTTACACCCACTTTATAGCGAACAACGGTAAAAGTCCATTTTCCAAGGGTCCGATCCAGAATCTGGTGGAGTTTTTCGAGTGCGGCTGTTTCGGTTTGTTTAAACCGGAGGCACGGGACTGGCTAACCAGTTTCGATCTCGACAAGAACATCGAGAGGCAGCCGCTGCTTAGGCACAAGGAGAATTATCAGTATGTGTGAGGTCACAAGAGGTACGCAAGTCTGATGATGAGAGAGAAAACGTTCTGATTCGTCGAGGTTTCGAGGTCGGTTAGGAAATATGTGGTCGATTATTTCGGGTAAAAGATTTATCAAAATACAGGATAAATATTCCGGATATATAATAGTTAACTGCAGATTGAAAGGAAGAGCAGAATACTCTGGATTACTGAAAATAGAACATAATTATATGTTTTGGATAAATATAACAATAGAAAATGGATTGAATCTTAAAATATAAATGAAATATATTTTTATAAGATTTTTGTTTTTTATAAAGTTATATTAAATTACACTTTTTATTATAATTTTATATTTATTTTTTATATATCTACAATTTGGATTGTATACAAATTATATATCTTAAATATTACCTGTACTAAATCTGTATATACAAAAATTTATAAGTATTATAAAACAATTTTTAGCAAAACATGTATGTGCGGATTGCGCCACATAATTTATAACTGACCATTAAGTAGATAAGTGGCCTAAATGAAACTAATCAAAATAATTGCTTTTATACCAGCACAGTTATAGAAAAATGCATATTCTGATAATTGTGGAGTTGAAAATAGGAAACTCCGTTTATCAACAATGGTACAAAAATTGAATTCACAACTTTAAATATATCAAGAATATTATTAATAATTGTTTTATTATTATTTTAAACTAAACATTTGGGTAACTTTTACTATGGATTGTTTAAATTTTTATTGAAATGACTGCACTAATAAATCAGAAAAATAATAACTAACAAACAATTAAATATTAATTATGTATAAAACTGCAATTATTAGAACGTTTTGATATTAATCCAAAGAAAGGACTGACATTTAAAACTATATTAATTAAAGTACACTTGTGATTCTAAATTAGTTTAGCTCTCTTAGATAATACATTCCAAGTAAAGCATTTTTTAAATGTTTAAATTTTCCTTAATACCTTCTTTTAATCATGACTGTTTTATTATGTAAGGTTTAAACAAAATGTTCTAAATGTATATTTGTAAATTTTACATAGGTTCGTTTATTTTCAAATATCAATGTGTAAAAAATCCGCTTTTTAAATCTAGTCAATTGTACTTAAGCACTGTACATAAAACACTGTATATTTAATTATGTATTTCCACGATTTATGTACACCTAACACCAATTTATCATATAGGTCTTCCATTTTTTAAAGTGGATTATGAAATTGGTCTTTGAACGCAGAACAAATTAAACCAAATAATGTTATTAATCGACAATAACAAAAAGGCCAGTAAACAAAACTCGTCAGCTTTACTTCCGATTTTTAGTATATAAAAAAGACAACAACGAAGACGCAATAAGGAACTGGACCAGTTTCTGCTAAATCAGCAACTATTCGCTTTGTGTCGCACTTTTCAATGTTTGCTTCAAAGCGATCATTTTGTAAAATATGTGTCATCACATTTACTATATAGTTTCCACAAAAATACTAGGAGAAACACCATGTAATTTATTTGTAATAAATATTGTATATATACGATTAAATGTTTAAATAATGCTAATTTGGTTGTTTTAATATGTAATGATCCTTTTGAATAGGTAGGGGAAAGGTAAATAAAATAAATTGTGTGTAACATTTGGTGATTTTATTTTTCATTCTTCAACAAATGCTATATCTAATAGCCGTTTACAGAATCTAAAAATAATAAACTAAAATTCATATTACAATATAATATATACATTAGCATCAGGAACAATCAACACTGTACAGAAAATAAAATGAAATGCCTCTTTTTAAAATCACAATAATAAAACTCTCTGAAATATAGTGCACAATCGATTTAAGTCTTTAAGGAAGATTCATCTAAAAATTCTGGACAAAAAGAGTTACCACTACTCTTTTAATTAACAATACACTTTTATAATAAAATATGCTTAGAATTTTTTTATTTAAATCTCGTGGAACGTGTGAAATTTTCTAATATGTAATATATAAAATTGTGCTTGACTAAATTGTGAATATACATTTTGTTGTTATGCAATACCCAAATGAAGCATTCACATATAATTCAACGTGCAAATGTTCGCATATTCACAAATAATCATCAATGCAATGTCAACTCTGTTTGTCATAGGTTCGCCTTGTGATTCATTAAGTACCATCTAATTGTGTCTCATTAATTTGTCCGGAACACTAGATAGTTGTTTTAAAAAATGCAAACACAACCAAAAAAGAAGCATACCAATATAATTGTCCCGTAAATTAAAAAAATATTTGGTAAAAATGCGTTAGGTTTTAAACGATTAAATACACAATACACATAGTTAATTAATCATTTTTCAATATCACAGGAAAAAACAAGTCAAAGAATTTAAACGCTAAAAAGTAACCTACTAACTAAAAGTCCGTAAAAGCTAAACTATCTGGTGTTCGAAACTCCCAATAAATAAAAATGTTTACGATGAACGTGAGGAACAGATAATTAAGGTGATGGTCGATTAAAAAGGGCGAAACTGAAACGGGGACGAAACGTCGAATAACAATCGATAAATTAACAAAACAAGGCGTGCACGTAATTAATATGTGAATGAATGAACGTGTTTGACGATTCGAGCAGTTTCCTAAGAACAAAATAAAATTTGAGACTAGAAAGAATACTTCTCGCGAACATTCCGTCCGTCCCCGTTTTTCTCGTAAGTCATCATCCCGTTGGAGCACAATTGAGAAATTCAACTATTCCATCGTATAAATAATTAACATTGTTAAAAACAACAAATTAAAAAATAAAAAACCGCAGCACTAAAGTCCTGGTAAATCACATGCTCTAGCTATTTTAATATACGTCAACAAAACATCATCATTTCGAGAGGAGATCGCCGAAATAACTTCCCCGACATCACATGAAGCTTCCAGTCTCTCGCCGATTAGGATTTATTGTCGCTATCTGAAATAAAATATTTTTTTAAATTCTATCAAGCATATTAGTGAAGAGTCACCTTCTCTTTATTGGGGATCAAAGCAACACTTTCCTACTATTGTTTTTATTTTTTGTTAAATAGTTACAAATTGTTAACAAATTAGAACACATGCCACATTTTAGATTGGATGTACAAAACAAGTTTATATATTATTTATTTTAATAAATAAAAATTTATTTTTACTTGCATTGATTTGCATTTATGATGTAGTCCCGGATGTTAACCAGGTCAAAACATGCGTGAATTTAAATTTAAAATAAAGGAACATCAGGTGAGTGATTTTTTAACTCCAACTAAAATTTTAATGTCAAACCTTGATAGGAAATTAGTCGACTTACTGGCGTCGTCCTGGTTCAGAGCCCGCGCCCCCTCCGCATCGCCGCCCTCGGTCGCTGCGACCGCCACATCCGGCCTATCGCCCGCCGCCACATCCAGCTGCGCCTCCTGCTCGCCGGTCAGTCGCAACGCGACCTCCAGATCACGCAACACCTCCGTCTCCTTAGCGTCGATCAGCGCGAATCGGCTGTGCAAGGCGGTCAGATGGGCGAACGTCAGGTTCAGGTGGGCGTGGAGGCCGAGCAGCGCCACCTCTTTGAAATGGGCCGCGTAAAGGTGGGCCACCACGTGGAACAGCAGCCGCACGATCTTGCGCACTATTGACTCGAACGACGAGGGAAATTCATTTGCTGAAAGGACAAACAAACGTTCTGGATTAATAATGCATGGAGTATTTGCATTTTTATTGAAATATTCGTCTTTGTAACTGTATAATAGATTAGAAAACAATGTTCCATGACTCAATATGTAAAAAACAAAGAAAGTCGTAACATTAATATTAATAGTATAACGATCTTACCATATTTAGTAGGAAAAATATTTTCATCACTTATAGTTTTCTGAATAAAAGTCATCACATAATCTATATATTGAGGGGCGGCCACTTTCGTCTTCTTTCCCTTCTCGTCAAACCACAAATATATTCTGGAATAAAATTAAAATTAAAATCAATTGTCTATGCGACGTTGTGAATTATATCCATAAAAACAACATTATCAGTTATAAATGTTTATAAACTTTCGCATAAAAACAAAACAGTAATAAAATCGATCTCCTGTCTTCAACACACGAAATAAATTACGTAAACAATGGTAAAGCATCGCAATAGCAAATTTCCAAATCTTCAATATAACCCAATTACGCTAATCGCAATCGACACGTTTTTTCCACAACGAAAACACATTATTATTGACCCACTTCCGCGACACGTTTCGAGGAAGGTCGCGGCCCTGTTTTGTTAGTCGCATCTCTTTAATCTTTACATTATTTATTTATTTTTTTCACCGACTAAACAATAGATTTCGGGCGGGCACTTACTTTTGACCTGGACCTGTCATATCTGGACAACCGGAGGGAGTACAAAATTCACTAACTGTCCCGTACACTAGGTTCACGTGGTCGAATAGGGCCATCGCTGAAAAATACAGGTTGTTATTATTTTGCACAATTTTACTCTCGATTAGTGAGAATTGACTTAATATAACTAAAACATATGATTTTTATTAATATTTTTCAACAATTCATATTTATATTAAACTACATACAGTACAAAAATTTAAAATTTTAAAGAATCAAAACTAATTACAATAGTAACAAATAACTTATTATATATTGAGTTATTTTAATCATATAATCAATATAACAAGCTATTTTTTATTAGTATTTTAAAATATTTTAATAGAAATAATGTTATTTAATTTATTTACTTTAATTGAAATTTTACATTAAATACTTTAATTAAAAAAAATAATTTTTAATATTTAACAATTTCTTACATCTATCATCAAAGTCTTAATAACATAATAAACAATGAATTTATAATCATAAAAACAAAATAAATTTCTGTACTTAAAAATAACAAATGACTTAATTAAACAATCGTCTGATCAATAAAACAAGTGATTTTTTAATTGTTCTTTTTTTTCCAATCTTTTAATAGAGATGATTCTATCTAATTTATTTTAAATTGACGATGACAATAATTGATCAAAAACCTAATAATTTTAAAACCACGATTAAGCAAATATTTGGACGAATGAATTATAGCTTAAAATTAACATTTCAAAGTAGAAACATCAAAATAAAATATTTCAATATAAAAACAAGTTTGTATCAAAACAAATTAAAAACCGACGACTTAATAAACACCACATTAATTAAAACAGTTAATTCAGACATTTTCTACAATGGACGAATTGAAATTTTCCATGGCGGTGATTTAACTTCCTGTTTTCGTGAACACCAAATTAAAACTGTTTAATTTCGCTCGTTACGCAATCCAAAACGGCGACAGGAAAATCTGTGGGTCGCAAAAACCGTCGATAACTTTTAATTAGGCACAATTTGATTTTACAATTGAACGATAAAAATGTGTGTATTGTTACGTAAGTTGTTTGGTGAAAAATTAGGCGGATAAACATAAAATAATTGAGCTAATCATTTTGTGTATTATATAATTGTCGTGCGTTAAGACCCAAGATAATTATCGAAGATAAATATAATTGTTTTGAAATAATCAGCCAGTTGCTTTTAAAGTTTATTTTTCTTCGACTTGTGTTTGATTCAGATCTAAACTACAGCCACATTTCCAAGTACTTAAGCTGCAAATATTGATAGGAACATAATCAGATTATGTCAAACAAATGATTCATTTTTCTGGTAAACATTTGCACAACTGAACAAAGGATCATAGAGGCACTTACTGTGCGACGCGAGCCACTCGTTGTAGTCCAGACCAGCTGGCAAATCGACTAGGAGTCTCATGTCTGTTTCGGGCAGCTTCCTTTCCAGGACTTGTGCCTCCAGGTACAGTTTCGAGTCGCCGCTGGTGTTTGCATCTGTTCCCTCTTTTTCTTTACGTCTGGCCTTCCTGTAACAACATGAAAATATTAAATTGTATCAGAATTGCCGTATTAAAGTTGTCGTAACCGGCAGAAACAGCTGACAGTTTGGTCAATGTCCAGTGGTAGAACACGGACTTGATTGTCGATTTTGGCTCGCGACAAAGTTTTGCCCAACCACATCTCACTCAAGTTCAGGGTGGAATAAACCCCGATAACAAGATTTCATTACAGGCGTCGCGAAACCTTACAGCTCACGATTTATTGGATTTACCATCAGGAGAACAATTAAGGCTCTAATGAACAATAAACTTGTTATTGGTTTAACGCGTACGTTCCTTTAATAAAACAGGCGACAGTACTATAATTACGCGTGTTGTTTATTACAAATAATATTGATTGAGATGGTGTAATTGTACGAAATTAGAACGCCTAATTTGGAGGCTCCAACAAAATAACTAAAATACACCTTACCCGATGAACCAGTCAACGGTGTCGCGTAGATATTCCGGTAGACGCTCCAGTTTGTTAACTTAAATGCCACTTTCGTCCCGAACAAAAACAAACACAAATAAATCAGTCCCGAAAATCGCTAATGCACCACTCAGCTGATATATTTTGCTTGTTAACTATTTTTAGTTCTAACACCTGTCAGGTTTATTGCACTCAGTTACCGACGCAACAATTCGACGATCGGTCCGTGTTGTTCGACCGCACTTTCAAGACGGCTTTAATAACAATTCAGGCCCGTCTAAATATTTGTTCGATGGAAAATGAAGTCATCGTCTCAAATCGCAAATTAACTCCATATTTATTTCTGTCAATGCTGCCAACATAACGGGCCACTGTCATGTGAGTTAAATTAAATTATTTACAATTATTCGGATATTAATAACATGTTTTCAATTATGTTTAGCATTTAATACACATTTTTGAATTTCAAAAGTGTGTTATTTATATTAAAGAGCAAAAAATAGAGGATTTGTTGTGATGATTTTATTTTAACAGTTGGTAGCATCTGAATAAACTTGAACAAAAACTTTCAAAATATAGCTTTTATTTTGATTGTTATTTGGGACAATTATGGTTGTATTTACATATTTGAATATTTAATGTATTAGATAAATTGCTTATATACCTGCACTAAAACTGCTAATAAAATATTAAAACCATTTATTGCTTTATTTGATTTATAAAAGTATATCATAACTTGAGACGTTTATAAATCATAACTGTCAAAGACGATTGTCAAAATCCAATATTTGTTACTATTTTTAGAAACAATTTAAATATAGTAAACAACGACGTACATGTTTTTATTGTTAATATTATTATGACCTAAGTTTCAATGGGTAATTATGTACTTTTGAATTACACCGGTTATGGGTTTATCACTCGAAATCCAAATAATGCACATTATTTCATTAATAACGGTTAACGGGGCATTAATAATTAATTATCCATTTAATTGCTTCGATTAACGCTTCTTGTTTTTTTAGAGGAAAGTCCGGAATCTCTCGATTTATCGAATAAAAAGCTCAAAAAACTTAACAAACCCAGTCCCACTGAAAGCAATGTAACAACCCTTATTTTAGATGACAATGAGCTCCAACGTTTGGACAACATTGATTCATATTTTAAACTTCAAAAGGTACAATTAAATAAATGTGAATGTTAAAAAAATAACCTCTTTTTATTTATAGTTGTCTGCTGTGAATAATCAATTGCTGCGCATGTATGGGGTGTGCAGATTACACTCATTGCACACTCTAAACCTGGCACACAATGGTATTCTTACAATTGAGGGGCTGAAAGAGCTTGTTTGCTTGAAGTGGTTATGTTTATCAGGAAACAGTATTAAGGTTGTTTTTTACTGTGCTGCTGTTACAGTTTTACTAATTTTTAAGTTTTAGACCATTGAACATTTACATACAAACACTAATTTAGAATATTTAGATTTGTCTGAAAACAGTATTTCTCATATTAGTGATTTATCATATTTAAAGAGTCTCAAGGTAAGATTTCTGTTAAACTGGATTGGAACTATTAAAATTTAATAAATAACTGGGTTTTAATTGATTATTTTAGGAATTGTATCTGCATAAAAACAAGATCAATCATTTAAGCCAGTGTGATAGATTTTTGCCTGTTAGTTTAACAACATTAACATTAGCTTCTAACAATATAACTGATCTGAATGAGATTTCAAGATTAGTCAATTTGACAAATTTAACAAAAATCTCCATTGCTAACAATCCTTGTGTTAACATGACTGGGAATAATGTGTATCCTTTTTAACTAAACAATGTTTTGGTGGGAAAATAATACTTCATTGTGATTAAAAATGAGCAATATGTTTCATATTCTATCTCTTATTATAATAAATAATAAAAATATATGTGCTTAATGTGTAATATTTTTCTTAACAATTAACAGAGGCTTTGATTACCGTCCATTTGTAATAAACTGGTGCTTGAATGTTAGTGTTATAGATGATTATGTAGTTGATGCTATAGAAAGGTAAACAATTAAGTTACATCAATCATTTGTCACTATTACTTTATTTAATATTCCATGTCATAGTTTAAGGGCTGAATGGTTGTATTCGCAAGGTAGAGGTCGACATTTTCGAGTTGGTGATCAGCAGGAACTTACTCAGTATTTAGCTTCTGTCTGTCCTTTAACTGGTGAAACTTTAGAGACTGAGGAGGATCGTAAACTCAGATTGATACTAAGCAAAGCTCAACATCATCAGCAACAACTCAAAGAACAAGGCGGTAATGATCAATTTGTCATGCGTTTTTGGGATTATATAAGAAATAGAATAATTAAATATTTATGAAGCTTTCTAACTAAAATTGGGCGATGAAAAATCATAAAATTACAATTTTCTCAAGAAATCGCTCTTTTCTAGTTTTTTATTCATAACTCATTCACAATAAAATGACATGTAATTATATAAATTAAAAATTTGATTTGGTGTGGAATTCCCTATATAATTTTTATTTACATAGTTTTTTGTCAAGTCTGTTTTCAATGACAGATTAGGTTAATTAATGTTATTTCAACCACATTCATTAAAGAAAATGTTCTAGACACTCCAACACCATCACCAATAACAAGAAAGAAATTGCAAATCAACAAGAGTTCGCCAAGAATGAACGGTATTATCAGTATATATCAGAGTATTTTTTAAATTTGGTATTTATATGTACCTTTTGTTTTAGTCTCAAGATTAAGCAATAAATTAAAATCGCCTGATCGCATGACTTCGAGCTGTTACAGCACAAACAACGACAGCGACAATCCGAAACTAATGTCGAGAAGTTTAGATCCTACAATGTTCAGACAGAACAACACCAAAACAACAAATGACACCAACAATTACATAATCTCTGAAAAGTGTTTAGGTAATTCAAAAGAAATCAAATTGAACATGATTAATACTAATGTTTTTGCAGATTCTGAACCTATCAACAGTCCACTTCAAGCCCTCTCAAAAATGGTCCCAGTTCCGGAGTCGTTAATGAGTCCGGATTACCGACCTCCTGGTTTGGTCGGTCGCATAAATTCAACAATCCCAACCCCAATAGTCACCAACAAGACTAAAGTGCAGCCGGTCAGATCCCCGAAACCGACCAGACCGACTCCTGGTAGACTACGAACGAACATCAATCCGGAGATGCGCAAGACCGGTTCGCCGTCGCCTGCACGTCAAAAGCGCATCAACAACAACTTAAATTCGAACAGCAAGCCGGACACGCCGAAAAAGACGATTTTGAGAAAGTCGCCGAGTAGCGAGGAGGAGTCGGAGATTTGCGATTCAAAGCTTCAGACTATCCAAATGAAGGCGGAAGAGAGGAGGATGCAGAAGGACGCGGAACTTTCTAGCAACGGCAGCAATGAGGACAAAGTTGAACAGGCGGTGGTTTTTATTCAGAAAATGTGGCGAGGCTATTACACCAGGAATAAAAATAAGGAGGTGCAGGAGATGTTCAGGACTTTGCAAAATCAGAGGGCCAATCAGTACATTCAAAAACTGGCCTCGGATATGGAGAACACGAAGGCAGCTTTGGAGAGTGAAAGAAAGATACAGATGTTACAGACTGAGGCGATCAGTGCCCTTTGGAAGAAGATTTCTGCACTCCAGCCGGAAACTGGAACCAGCGAGGGTGTTAGCAACTCTGTTAGTATGACTAACTTGTCTCTGGGCAATAATACTGAAGTCGTCAAGGAACTGGCCCAGACCTGCACCATGCTACAAAATCAAGTACATATTCATTGACAAGTCATTAAAACATATTAAACAATTATCCAATTTCAGATACAACAGCTACAAAGTTCCATGCAGGACATTGTAAAAGTAATGACCGCCTTCAGCCAATCGACAGGCATAAGCCAGAACTTTAAAGACAACGGAATAGCGACTCAAACTGAAATCGTCGCCGTCCACACCCCTCAAGTAATAGTCCAAACACCATAGTGTAATCCAATTTTTACGCGGTTCATTTTTAGGGAGAAGCCGGCAAATTGTTTCCGTTCCAACGTCAGACGCGTCCGTCGTCGTTGCCGTTGCCGGTGGGCGTGCGCAAAAAGGACGCCAACACGGCCACCACGCTGAACTCGGAGCTGAAGCAGTACGCCGGCACGCTGGTGGACGGGGTCATAAAAACGGTGTCGGAGGAGTCGAGAGACGACTCCTCCGCCACGCAATCGGAGGGCGAGAACACTGTCACGGAGGACGACGTGGAGAAAACTGATGAGGATAAATGAAGGGTTAATTAAGTACAAACTCTTGCCTGTGTTACTCATTTTTAGCTTGCGTTTTTTTGTCTTAATTTATTTTGTTGCACCGAGACTGGAATCTTATCTTGTTTTTGATGTTTTTTTTGTCATTAATGATGTATAAATTTGTTTTCTAAACTGTTTTTTATGTTATTCTACCTCTTTTGTTAGGTATTGTTTGTTATATGCACACAAGTTACTGTTCTGTTGATCACTTGTGTAAAAAAATCAAGGTAGCTTAAGTATGTACTAATTTTCAAGACGACGACAAGATGCTGTATTTTTAATACTTAAAACCAAAGATACTCTAATTATATTTAAACAGAAATCTCTTGTGTTCGATGAATATTACAAAATAAACTGTGAGATAAGTTATTTAAAGAATCTCAGGGTGGGAATGTTATTAATGGCGCATTTACCAAACTGAAAACACTAAGGATGAATAGTTTTTCATGTGAGCACGTTATATAAACAGCAAATCTATAGATCTGTCGAAGTTTATTTATAGTAGTAATAAAAACCGCA
The DNA here is from genome assembly GCF_024364675.1 of Aethina tumida. Lineage (NCBI taxonomy): Eukaryota > Metazoa > Arthropoda > Insecta > Coleoptera > Nitidulidae > Aethina > Aethina tumida. The sequence continues at coordinate 3,920,597 of NC_065441.1, forward strand.
TTTAACGTCAGTTTTTTAAATTGTGGTGAATATAATTTGTTAATCAATCTGCCTTTCAAACTACATTTGCTGCCTGGGGACTTCCTTTTTAAATTTATTACCCTCAACAAAATTATTACCCAAAACAAATATACTGTTTGCTTGGCAGTCAATAATCATTGCTTATTACTTTCTTTTGGCATCTCTAACTGACACTCCGTCTCCAAACTGTGAGATAATCAAGAAACTAACCGAAAATAAATTTTTAATGGTCTGTGACTACTTAAATTTATTTGTAATAAACAACATATAAACATGTAAAAATTTTTAGTCACATTAATAAATTATAATCACCTCAATCTTAACATTCATATTTTACTTGTTGCATAATAGTAGATATTAAGACAATACTCAGTTCACAATATTCATTGACAGCAGTGAATTAATCCATTATGTAATATATTAAAAATTCTTTTTAAGAATCTTTTTATATATTTATATTTTGTATTGTTGGCTTCAATTGGTCCACGAGCACTGATATATTGAAATATGGAGATAGGGTGTATTATTGGACAAATGTTTCACTTAAACTTGTGCAGTATTTAAGAGATTGCAATATTTGAGCTTTATTAATAAATGTTGGATGCTATAATGTGTTTTATTAATCTTATAGTAATTAAAACTCCAGTCAAGATAAAACTTATATAATAAAACCAAACTTACATTTAGTTAACAACATTGTACGATTTAAAAAATACATATAAAAGTCTCATAATTCGTTAATAATAAACCTGCTTATTTTGAACGATACATACAAATAAAATTTATCACATTACTTAAACAATTTAGAAAATACTTTCTTCTCCTGCTTTAGATAGTTCAATTTAGTCTTTTTCGTCAGATCCAAAAAGTCTTGGATTTTTTTGTCATTTGGGTGCAACGTTATCGCCGTGTTAATATCGTTTAATGCTTTGTCATAATCCTTGATGCATAAACGAGCCTGGGCACGTCTGTAGTACGCTTTCCCATTGTCCGGATCCTTTTGTATCACCTAACAAAGAAATTAATTAAAGCCATAAAAGCTAGTTAAAGAGACCAACCTGTGTACAAAGATGAACCACCTCCTTATGCTTATCAAGTTTATGTTTCGTCGTCGCCAAATTTAATATAATCGTCAGTCGCATCTTATTAATCTCTTCGTTTCCAGCATCCGCGACATTTTCATGCAAATACCAGTCAATGTACCTCAAAGCTTTTTTGTATTTCCGTTCGGCATCCAAATAGTTGCCTTTATAGAAATAGTGAGCACCTGACGATTTAATTTTTTCGACCGCATCCTTCACGACATTTACATTAGACGATGACACTTCCCAGTCGTTGGGCCAGGGTGGGAACACGTCTTCTGTCCCGTCCGATTCCTCAATGGAAAACGGCTCACCCGATTTTATTTCACCACAATCCACTATTACTATATCCTGAAAGATTTATTTATTAAAGACAAGTTGTGATTATTAATGTGGTTTACCTCTATAGGTTCGTCTTGGTGTCTGGGCAAGTCGCCCATTTCCACCACGATGTTCAGGCCTTTGACTACTTTGCCGAACACCACGTTGACGCCGTCTAAATGCGGACAAGGTACTGTTGTAATGTAGAATTGGGAACCGTTCGTATTGGGTCCGTTGTTCGCCATACCCACTGCCCCTTCGCAGTCATGCTGCAGAAACATTAACATAAATAATGCATAATTCGACAGTATGAAAATGGACAAAACTAACCAAAAGATTGAAATTTTCATCCTCGAACGTTGGCCCGTAAATGCTGTCACCCCCCAGTGAACTTCCTCCTACGTTTCCACCCTGCACCAAAAACTGAGGAACAACTGAAAAATTACAAGGACATAAAATTAACACACCATTAAAATATTATACTAAGTTTACAACATAGTTTTTATTAAAAAAATACATGTTTTGACATGATATTTCTAAACGTAAAACATTACAACAACTATGTTTCTAAGGGAGTTTGTTTTTAATTTGATCAATGTGCGCCAGCCTCCGTTGTTGCGCCTTCCTCATCCGGTCCCTTATTCCCTTTCCTTCGGCCTGGATCCGGGCCTCCTCGATTTCATTCTTATGAGGGTGAGGAACTTGAGACGCCGAAAAATAAGCCTCCTCGCTCTTCTGTTTGCTAAGGTCTTTTTCGGGTGAGGCTTTCACGTCCAGATTTGTGACGCGTTCCACCCGCTCCGTGTTTGGGTCATTGGCTATAAGTTTACTGTCCACCTTGTGTTTTATTTCCGACATAATGTCGCTTGACGCGTCCGATCCACTCGTTATTACCTTATCACTCAAGATCGGGGAAATGGGCTTCGATTGTTCTTGTTTGTTGTTCGCCGTTGGAGTTGGGGAGATGCTTTTGGGTTCTTGCCTTTTGTGGTCATTTTCTGGAGTTTCTTTCACTGTAGGTAGTACTCTTTTCGATTCAGTTTTCTTATTATCTTTTTCTGCTTTCTCGTTTACAATTGGCGAAACTCCTTTAGATTCGGTTTTCTTTCTTTCTATTTCTGATTCTACAACAGCAATTGGAGAAGATTTCCTTTCAGTTTTGTTTCTATCTTTTGGTTTCTCCGGTGAGACGCCCGTTTCAGTTTTCACTTTATCTTTATCTACCTGAGTATGTATTGATGAAACTTCTTCCTTTTGGACACCGCTAGAAACCTTATTTGGTGACTCCTTCTTAGGTAAAACTTTACTTTCCATAGGCTTAAGTTTCTGGACATCTCCCTTGTTTAACACTTCAAAAGATTTGACCTCAAAAACAGGTTTGCCATTATCCATCGTATAACCGAGTTTATAATTACCTAAGAGATTCTCACAGGGACAGTTAACTAAAATGGTTATGCGTTCTTTGTCGAATTGAGCATCTGCGTTATTTCTTTCTCTCAAGCAAATCTTCAGACAGGCTCCTTTATCCTTAAGTAGTTTATTAATTTCCACTTCAGGTGTTTTAAACAATTCGTTGGCGTTCAATAACTCCTTTGTTGCTTCCACAATTTTCGTTAACAGTTCATTGCTTGGGTCCTCTGGTATTTTAATTTCTTCGTATTCACTTTCAGACTTGTGCTTTTTGTCTTTCGACTGATTTTCAGTTTTAGGTTTTTCTTGTCTGGTGCTTTTTCTTAGCGATTCCAAATCTGACGATACCGATTGTCTCTTTTTATGTTTCTTATCGCCGGATTCTTTTGGTGCAACTTCAAGCTTAGAATGTTCTTGTTTAGAATGTTTTGTTTGGCACATCGAGTCGGACGAAGTCGATTGTTTTACTTTATGTTTCTTATCTCTCGATTGTTTTGACGTATCAACCACTTTAGATTTTTCAACTTTGCTCTGTTTCAAATTTACCGATTCGGATGAAGTTGAAGATCTCTTTTTGTGTTTCCTATCTTTTGATTCTTTTGGTGTGTCAACTACATTAGTCTTTTCTTTTTTGTTTATTTTCGTTTCAGATTCCGAATCAGATGAAGCTGAATGTTTCTTTTTATGTTTCTTTTCTTTTGCTTCTTTCTTAGACTTACCATTCTTCTTCACACATTCCGAATCAGATGATGTTGAATGTTTCTTTTCTTTTGCAACTTTTTTAGATTTGTCATTCTTCACAGATTCCGAATCAGATGATGTTGAATGTTTCTTTTCTTTTGTGCCTCTTTTAGATTTGCCATTCTTCTTCAGAGATTCCGAATCAGATGATGTCGAACGTTCCTTTTTATGTTTCTTTTCTTTTGTTTCTTTTTTAGACTTGCCCTTCTTCTTCATAGATTCCGAATCAGATGATGTTGCGTGTTTCTTTTTATGTTTCTTTTCTTTTTTTGCATCTTCTTTCATCACATAATGCGATTCAGAGGAAATAGATCGTTTTCTTTTCTCTTTCATACCTTTCCCTTCCTTTCCCTCTTCAGTTTTTGGTTTTCCGTGCTTAATTTTTTTCCTCAAATATTCAAGGTCTTCAGATTCAGTTGATGTCGTACTTTCTGATGTTTCCTCTTCACTTTCAGATTCTGATTCGGATGTTGATGTTTCTTCAACTTTGTTTCTTCCTGATGCTGATTTATCCCTTAATTTTGTTTTGCAGTTACACTTAACAGTTGATTCATTTACGTAACGTCTAGATTTATCTTTTTGTTCAATTTTGTGCGTTTTATCTTTTCTGCATCTGTCAGTTACCGGTTTGTGTTCTCTTTCATTTTTTACATTTTCTAAATTATTTCTTTGTTCATTTTCTCTTGATGGCCTTTCGTGTCTTTCTGATACTTTTTTAGGTCGGCTTCTCGATTTATCTCTTGATTCTTTGTTTTTCGATTTGTTTCTTAATTTCTTTTCGCATCTTTTATCTTTGGAATTTTTTTCTAATTTACTGTAATTTGAACTTGGACGGTTATGCGTTTTATCACAAATTTCTTCTAATAGTTTATTCCTTGGGTCTTGATCTAACCTTTTATTAAAAGAGTATCGGCGATCCTGGGCTTTTTCAAATTTTTTTTTCCCCGATTTATCCCTTGTATCCTTTTCGAATCTTTCACAATTGGGCTTTTTATATCTTTCATTGGTCGGTTTATCTGAAGAATCGACTGCATGCTTTTCTGATTTAGCTCTTATACACTCTGATCTTATGCGTTTCGAATATCGATAATCCTTGCATTCTTCTTTTTCATAATTGTTTCTTCCCTTTACTTCTTCCATTACTTGTTCGCATTCGTCATCCTTGGCCCAAAGGCTCCTGCTGCTTCCTACATCACTGCTCAACATCTCCTCCAACGCTTCCAAGCACTCTCTACACTTGCACTCCCTTGCAATCCGTTTTACTCGATTGTCACAGCAACACGAATAATTTAAAGCTTTCGTTAGATTCGGACAGCTGAATTCGTTGACTCGCAGCTTGCACTTGCACAAATCCTCAATCGGTGGACAATTCAGCCACTCCTGTAACTTTTTGCACTTCTGCTCTATGTTGGAGGGCGTGTCGCGAATTTCCAGTTCCATGCCGCACGGCCCGTCCCCTAGTTCAGGCGTGTCGGCATTCCAAGCGATCGTGAAGAGTCCCTTCTTCGTCCAGGTTTGATTGCACGTGCACGACGTCGTCGTTGATTCAGACTGGCAATATTCGCACGCGCAATCCTCCGCATAATCCTGCGAGGTGCAATAGGCGCAGGAACACGAACAAGCCATCGTTTCATACTGAAATTTTGCCATCTTAACTGTTAATTTTTTCCTTATTTGATGTCAAAGTGCCAGTAGTCAAACAATTAAAATTAAACCAGTGATTTGTGTTTGAATTGACACTGACAAAAGTGTCAACACTCAAAATTTATAGTTAGTAGACCGCATGCCGCGCATAATGAGAGCAACGTACGGAGCCCACGATGAGTTGTAACTGTCCCCAGTGCTGCCTGAAACAATTGAGTAACACGGAGAGCTGCGGCTGCGATGCAGGAAACGACGGCGATGTCGGAGACCAATGTGATTGCTGTACGCCGAACGATTGCGATGCTGTCAAAGCACGTTTCACCATTGCGTGGCTGGCCGAAACACCAGACATACCATGCCCAAAAACCTGTGGCTACCAGCTCGAGTTCTGCGAGAAACCCTGCTGCGTCAAAAAAATCATCAAACAACTGACCGAGTGGTTGAACTGTCCGCCGGTGGACGAGGAGGAGGACGACGACGAATGTTGTCCACCGCCCAAGCCGAAGAGCCATTCGCCGTGTCGACCGCCGCCGCCGCCTCCTCCGCCCGTCTGCAATCGCGGCTGTTCACCGACGCGTCAGCCCTCGCCAAGCCGACAGACTTGCCCACCGCCGCCCAAGTGTCCATACTGCAAAAAATGCTGCCCGCCCGAGCAAAAGAATTGCTCAACTTGTTGCCCATCACGCGCCCCCTGCGGCAAGAAGCAATGTTGTAGGTAAACTGTACGTTCTGTTGCATTTGACTGAGGGGTGACCGTTTCATATTTGTTGTTTATAGGACGAAAAAACCGAAAGTCAAAAAGACGCCGACGTCCAATTTGATATTTTATACGAAAAATGATACGACGCCGAAAAAGAGGAATTGTAAGTCTAAAAAGTGCTGAAGCTGTATCAATGTAATAAAATTTTCATATTTGTTTGTATTGTTTAATAAAACGTGCCATTTTATTGGATATATTATTTCATTTATAACAAAACAATTAATTTAGAGAAAGAAACGTGGATTCTCAATCAATTTTCATTTTAGTTAACTGTATTTTTAATTTTTTTTTTATTTTTTCATTTATTTTATATTTCTCATTACAAATATTAGATTTTTCTTTGAGTTAGTTCTATGTTCAATTTCATGTTTAAATTTTTTGCTTAATTTACGGTTCATTATCGTCCCAACCAGCTTCTAGTTTATGCTTTGTTTTATCATTTTGTAATTTATTTGTTTATTCATTTCTTCTTATATTATATAAAAATCCTAAATCACCAATATTTTTCTGAGATATTTAATTGACGTCTGTTAGTTTAGATTTAGCTAGTCTGATTAGTTTAGAATTTAAAAAAACATGCATAAATTAATAGTAAAATGACCTCGAAAATAATTTTCTATTTTATATATATGCATCGTGAATTTAATTAAAATGAAATTTTATCGTTTTTCTAACACAAATAATTTAGCGCTGCGTAATAATTACAATTGTTATTCTAGTAAATTCGTAATTAAAAAACGTACACCTAAGCAAAAGTCGTTGGACTGAAGTATATTTCAACAAAAAAAATGATTATACAACATTTTTAATGATCAGATATCAGATCAAGTATTAATTACATGAATTACATGAGTTGCATGAATTGTTTGCATTTGGATCAGCAATCATTACCCATCCTCTGTTTGGATACCACACATAAAAACACTTGGGCTCAGAACCCTTTGAGTCACAGCAATTAGTTTTGAACCAGGAACTGATCTAAAATAGCAAACCATGGGTTAAAATAAGTTTAACCAAATTTTATTTCTAATTAGGATGGTTGTTACCTCTTGAGCTGTTTTACAGTCAATGCCATTTGCCACTGAAAACTTGCCACTTCCCTCAGACAAAACTAAATTAACACAATCACCAATTGGTGCCAATTTCATCCAGTCCTCAAATTCTTTCCTTTTCTTTTCAACCTTATCAACAGTATCTATATAATCAAACTGGAAGCCCTGTGGCATTGAACAATTGCCATCCGAATCGTCGGAAATCCATGCCAGGGCAAAACTGGCTTTAATTTTCTTGTTACATAAACAACAATCACAATGATTTTTATTTTTTGGACCTGACATTACAGCCTCCCTACACGATCTAAGTGGACAACAAGATATTCCTATATCTCTACTCATATTTTAGCTATGATTCATAACAAATTTACACACTTTAAATTTTGATGACAGTGACATTTCTGACAAATCTCAGGCTATCTGACTTACCTCGATGAAATTTGGTGCCTTTGTAGTGTAACTTCTTGTCACCTTGTTTCACATCACCCACACACAGCGCAAGAAAATTCTTCACCGTTTTTGGCACGACGTTTTGATACAACTCAATTATGATTCTACCAGCTGCAAAAAGCGAATTAAAAAAAAGTTATTTAGCTAATTAATTCTTACCTTTCTGTTTGCCGAAATACACATCGAAAAAAACGTGCGGATTTGTCTGAACTGGGGCCATTTCAATTAATTTATTTCTGTGTTTATTTAATATGAAGAATTATATAAAAAAACAGACTACTATCTCAGGTAAATATTTGTTTTCTGGAGGACAATGTGGCCAACATACTAAAGTCAGCAGGTGTTCTATATGTTATCGGATACGATACAACAATAGTGTGGATAAAAATTATGTGAGTAATTAAAGCAGAGTGGTGGCCGAACTATGAAATATACATAATTTTATAAATTTAATAATATTCAAACATTATCCATTATTAAATAAAATGAGCCATATATCTAAAAAATGTTTAATTTACATTATTTTTCATTATTAGTTAATTTCTATTAAATATTAATGTACAATGTTAGTAGCGCCATAGGTGGTGGAACTAAATAATATCACTTAAAAAATTGCAACGTTGTTAGTTCTTTATGAAGAGTTGACGTATTTTTCTGCATATTGGTAATCTGTGATTAAACAATGCGAAAGTGAGGTTACATCTCTTGTCAAACTTTGACAATTCCAAACAAAATCACACGTGTTCTTAAACTGCCGATTGTTACGAAATAATTCAGGTAAGTTCAGCTTTGGCAACAACTGTTTATTGTATCTGTTTCGTTACACACGGTTAATTGACTCTTAGGTAGTTTAGAAAAGGACACACCAATGCTCTTATTCGGACAGTTAATTCGCAAAACTCGACGCGTTAAATATCGAAATGTGTGGCGCAGAAAGGCACACACTAGAGACATATTACCCTCTTCAGTTACAAAAATATTCATGCCCAATCCGAATAAAAAACGTTTGGTAATACCCAAACCAATAGTGGGCAGAACTGAACAACAAGTCACAGGTCCCAGGAAAAATAAGTTGGGAATACAGATGCTTTCGAGAAAACTGTACCAACAAATCTTTCTGGAAAACCGTCCGGAACGTGTAGACCCCGAATTGTTGGAGCGTTGTATAAAAACATTGAAGGATCATGGTATGCAATCCAATGAAGACCAATTTTTACCAGATGTAGACCTGAGAATTCCACCACTGAAAGGTAACAACATTGAGGAACATTTTTACAAAATCGCCAGCGCCCAAGCACAACCTTATTTAAATCTTGTCAATGAATTGGTGAAAGAAACTCCAACAATGCCTAAGACATGGCTCATGGAACCAGGTTGGACTTGTTATAAACCTGGAGAGGAACCTAAAAGTGTGCCATTTCCAGATGAAAGGGCTTTAGTCTTTGATATTGAAGTGTGTGTTAATGCTGGCAAAGCTCCAACTTTAGCCACAGCAGTTAGCAACAGTGCTTGGTATGGTTGGGTCAGTCCAACATTGATTGCAGGTACTCACAAACCTGTTACCAGTCATCAATATAATGAAGAAGCACTTATACCTTTGGAAAGCACCAGTGAGGACAGCCCTTTAAAAATGACGCCTTTCATGAAGAAACCAAAGATAATTGTAGGTCACAATGTGTCTTATGATAGAGCAAGAATCAAAGAGCAATACTGGTTAAACAGCACTGGCACAAGATTCCTGGACACAATGAGTCTGCACGTGTGCGTCAGTGGTGTTACTAGTTACCAAAGGGCGGTCATTAAATCCAAGAACTTCGACGAAGAAGACGAGTCGTGGAAAGACAACAGCTCATTGAATAGTTTGGTGGAAGTGTACAAGTTGTACTGCAAGAAAACATTGGAGAAAACCACAAGAGATTTGTTTGTGGATGGAACAATGTCGGAAATCAAAGCAGACTTCCAGAACGTCATGAATTATTGCGCCCGTGACGTACGTGCCACTCAACGAGTTTTGAAGGAGTTGTTCCCGATGTTTCATGAGCGTTTCCCACATCCCGCCACGTTTGCTGGCATGCTAGAAATTGGCAGCGCGTATTTACCAATAAACAACAACTGGAACAGGTATATTTCGGATTCGGAACAAGCTTACGAAGACTCGGAGATCGAGGGAAGAATTCTGTTGGCAAAACGGGCCGATCAAGCATGCCAGTTGCAACACGACAACATGTATGAGGGCGATTTGTGGATGTGGGATCAGGATTGGTCTGTAAAAAATATTAGGGTTAAAAAGAAAACTTCACAGAAATCACAGAAAAACAAAAGCGAGGAGCCGTCTAAAACTGCTGAGAACTGTGAAGAAGATGAGGAGGTTGATCCCCTAGAAGAAAAATTCAGAGACCTGTGGGCAACAAGGGAACAAATGTCTTCGGTTAAAACGTTGCTGCCCGGGTATCCGAAGTGGTATAGCAAATTGTGCAGTAAGCCGAATACGGACGACTGGGTTCCCGGGCCCAATTTAATAAGTACCTCCATGAAAATTACCCCTAAATTATTATCGTTGACTTGGGAGGGTTATCCGTTGCATTTTATCAGAGAGAAAGGCTGGGGTTTTCTGATACCTTTCACCGACGATTTGGACGTACCCGATAAGTTGCCACTTAAACAACTGCTGGAGAAATGCCCACTTCTGACGGACAAGTCTGGAGTTGCCGGCGGCCTGGATTCTTTTAGCGTCAACAAGGAAGTGGAGAACAATTTAATGCGCAAGGAGTTCTATTCAAGAATTAAAAAGGATGGGACTGGGGGACTATATAAGGGCACAGGCGTTTGGTGTAACACAGACATTGACAACTGTTGCTGGTTCATGAAGCTGCCTCACAAGAACGGTCCGAGTTATAACGTCGGAAATCCTCTGGCTAAAGATTTTTTAAATAAGTTTTCGGAGCACGTTCTGGCCGGCGACACCGAGAGTGCCGAAAAGATTTTAACGATAGCCAGGATGCTGTCTTACTGGAGAAACAACAGGGATAGAATAATGGATCAAATGGTCGTTTGGCTGGACCAAAATAACCTGCCGAAGAAAATGAGGGGCGACGCTTACGGAGCGATTCTACCACAGGTAATTAGTAATTAAATAAATAAATTAGTTAAAATAATATTAATAAATGTTGTGATGAAGTTTTCTAATACAATTAATGTTTTGTTAAGGTGGTGGTGTGTGGAACATTGACACGAAGAGCCATGGAACCGACTTGGATGACAGCTTCGAACGCCCACCAAGAAAGAATAGGTTCCGAACTGCGGGCGATGGTACAGGCACCCCCCGGTTACAATTTCGTCGGAGCTGATGTAGATTCACAAGAGTTGTGGATTGCATCAGTGCTAGGAGACGCCAAATTTGCGAAAATGCACGGGGCAACACCCCTAGGTTGGATGACCCTGAGTGGTACCAAATCAAACGGTACAGACATGCACAGCGTTACAGCCAAAGCGGTGGGAATTTCCAGAGATCACGCCAAGATTATAAACTACGCGAGGATTTACGGGGCGGGGCAGAATTTCGCGGAACAGCTCTTAAGACAGTTTAACCCCTCCATGTCTCAAGGGGAGGCCAGATCAAAGGCCACTAAAATGTTCAACCTTACAAAGGGTAAACGGACGTACTTTCTAAAAAAAGAACACATGTTAGACTTCGCGGACATACCCTATAACAAATGGCAGGCGTTTGAAATCGCCAAAACTTGTGGCAAAACATTGAATGACATGTTCTACGAGTCAAAATGGGTGGGCGGTACGGAGTCGGCGATGTTCAACTGCTTGGAAGAGATCGCGAACGATCCGGAGCCGAGGACACCGTTCTTGAAATGCCGCTTAAGTCGCGCATTGGAGCCGAAATTTGTGGCGAACGACCGTTTCTTACCCACCAGGGTGAACTGGGTGGTGCAGAGCGGCGCTGTCGATTTCCTTCATCTGATGCTCGTATGCATGAAGTGGCTAATGGGAGACAAAGTACGGTTTTGCTTGAGTTTTCACGACGAGGTTCGATATTTGGTGCCAGAAGAACACAAATACATGGCGGCATTGTCCATGCACATAACCAATTTGCTTACCAGATCTTTCTGTTCCTACAAGTTGGGCTTGAACGACCTGCCCCAGTCGGTTGCCTTCTTTTCGTCGGTTGAAGTGGACAAGGTTTTGAGGAAAGAGAGCAAACAAGACTGCGTGACACCGTCCAATCCACACGGATTGAAAAAAGGCTATGGAATTGAGAACGGGGAATCTTTAGATATTTATCAAAGTATTGAAAAGGCGAAGGCTGAAAATTCCTTGTTGTTTCACAGGTGAATATGTGAGAAATTTCACGCTAAATTGGACAGACTAAGAAATATTTGATAAACTGCTCAAAAATTGATATATTATGAAAGATTTATAAGAAAAAATTACTAACAAACTTTTACAAGACCTGGGTCCATATATATTTGGTGTGTCCTTAAAGTAGTCAGTTAAAAAAATTTATAGTATAGTATAATTTTATTGCCTCATCTCCATTTAAAAATTAAAAATTTAACGTTTCAGATAGGAGTAACTAAGTCTTCCAGAAATAAACACGTTAATGACATCTGAATCATCGATGGAAATTTTGGGACTGCGTCCGAAGCAGTGCACATTAATATTTTCACAGTCTACTAATTCTACGTCCTCCAAACTCTTTAACAAAATGTTAACGTTCTTGCATGAATCAATGCGTATAACTTTAACACCGTTTTCCAGTATAACATTGCAGTTTTTGCAGTTATAAATGAAAGCTTTGTCCGCGTTTTCTTGGACTTCGACAAGTAGATTTTTGTCGCCCTTCTTGTGTTCAATTCTCCATTTACTATCAGCTGGTAAATAATGTGAACTGACTTTTTCTAAACCATTGAATTCTTCGCATAACGTTGCAGCGGATGGTGAATTTACTTTGACCTGTCTCAAAACTTTAATTATGTTTTCACCCTGATTTATTTCCTTAAATAGTTTCAAATGGTCGAAGATCCTGTAGATGCTGGAAATATCGCCTAGGATTACAGGGGGAGGCAACGTATCAGTCCCATGCCATGTTAAACCTTCACTGTAATTATCTATAATAAAAGTGGAAAGATCTCCCAGTACCTCCATCCAGGAGTCCACCCATTCAATATCGACTTTTTCATTTTCGTACGTAATTTTAATTAGATCTGCTTGTTCTTTACCGTATTTCATTATATCGTTCACGAAATCGGTTGTGTCTGTGTGGTCGATCCAACCGAATATTTCTCCTGTCCGACAAATTAAGGAAATGTGCAGCACGTATTCGGAAGTAGCTTTTTCTTGTTTAAACTTCTGCAACGATTGGATTTCATGTAACACTGGCTGTTTGAAAAATTCCTCTGCGTTGCCATGTAATGGTTTTTTGTACTTGTATGTGGTCTCTAAAAGTTCCAGCTCCAGCAGAAATATCCTGTCGAGGAGGTCACTGCTTTCTTCCAATACTTCGTTTAGTTTTTTTGTAAATTTGCGATAACTTGTAAAGGATTTTTCGTAGATTCTTTTTAATTTATCTGTGTTCATGTTGTTGAACTAGTGAGACTGGATTTTTATGGAGATGATGGCATTTTGATGAAGAAAAGGACTGTTTTAGTTGTCCATGTTTTGAGTTAATTTGTCATTTATAGTAATTTCAAAATTGTCAGAGTTAAAGGTTATTTCACATAATCGTAATCAAATTACAAGACATTTGTAAGTCTGTATACTTTAAAATCGAGTATTAACAACGAATTGTTTTTTTTCAGGTATGTCCAGGGCTACAAAACGGAAACATGTAATGTTGGAAGTGCTCCAAGATGACTACTCTCTTCCGACAGAAAACCAACAGATAGTCAAAGTGTTGCTGAGCAAAGGCAATAATTTGCATGAAGTGGAAGCGACAGATGGTTCCACATTTCTCGCCTCCATGCCCTCGAAGTTTCGCAAGAACGTTTGGGTGAAGCGTGGCGATTACGTACTCGTCGAACCAATTGAAGAAGGGGATAAAGTTAAGGCTGAAATGGTCAGGATATTAACGCCCGATCATATTAAGTATTTCAAAAAGGATAATGCGTGGCCCGCCGAATTTGACGTTGCGAAACAGACCACCAACGACGAGGATGATCTGTTCATTAACACCAATCGGCTTGCGATCAGTGACGAGGACAGTAGTGACGATGTTTGTAGTGAAGACAGTAGTGAGAGTGATGCGAGTACGGATGAAAGCGAAGAAAATTAAAAAAAAATTAAATTGACTTATTTGATTTGTTACAAATGTTATATATTTTTTATTATTAAAATATGAAACTTTTATTGTAAAGTTTTTATTAAAAGATAAAGTGTTCTATATTAATTTTATTAAAATTTATAACTTATTCTACATTGATTCTCTCATATTCTTAAGTATTCTGTTTTGAACGATATTTGTTATGTTTCCATCAACGTTCGTTAAAGGTTCGCCTCTCCTAATTGCATACTGAAACAAAATTATGTTATTTCTATTAATTAATACACATAATACAATCATTTACCTCAATTTGTCGTACTAGAGCAACTTCTTCTGGCCCGGAAATAAAATTAGTAACCCTACAAGAAACCGGACTTCCTATCCTTCCAACCCTTCCGACTCGATGCAAATAATCGGCCGCATACAAGGGAAAATTATAGTTTAAAACGTGCCGAATTTGAATAGTATTCAGACCTCTAGAGCCTACATCAGTCGCGGACAAGATTCTCGTCTCGCCCCTAACAAATTGGTTCCACTGATCAATTCTTATCGCATAGTTCATGTCGCCGTTGATATTTGAACAGGCAACTTGGTTTTCACGCAAAAACATCGCTATCCAATTGCACGTCTGGTTTCTGTTGCTAAAAATCAACATGGGTTCGCTAGTATTCTTGACGATCTTCAACAAATAACTAGGTTTAGCCGCCCTGGTTAATCTGAGAAACTTCTGCGTGATGTTAAGGGGTGGTTTGTGCAAATTCGGCGACGTGACGTGCCGCAATTCTTGCTCGATCGGTGCTAAAACCTCCGGTAACTTCCTCGGTAACGTTGCAGAAACCAGTATGATTTGTGAACCCGAGACTCGTTTAATAATACTGTCGATTCGTTCAATGAAACTGTCGTCTATAAGTGTGTCAGCTTCGTCCAGCACCAAGAATCTAGCTTCATTCAGCTTGTACACGCCCACTGTGCTCAGTTTTCCGATCGCGCCAGGGGTCCCTACAAGAATATCGATGTCTTCGAATTCCGGGTTCATCATTAGCTTTTTCGTGCGTCCGCCCACCACAATTTTTGCTTTCAAGTTCACTGATTGTGTTAACGAGATTGCTAGTTCCCCTATTTGATATGCCAGCTCGCGATTTGGTACAAGAATTACTGCTCTTGGTTTATTTAAATCAGTCTGTTTATTACCTAAAAAAATTACAACATACGTTTTCTTAAAACTTCTTTGTACAAAGACTAAGGTAACTTACCAATAAGACTTTGAACAATGGGTAATAAATACGCCAACGTTTTACCACAGCCAGTTTCAGCAGCCAGCATAACATGATTTTCCCCCAATATAGTAGGTGCAGCCCTAAATTGTAGATCTGTTGCCTTGTTTACACCCCACTGTTTTAATGTGTTTTGGAGATCTGCATGGATGTTCATTTCATCAAAGGAATGGAGTTGTTGTTCGTTCGTTGTCCCGACTGGATGTACCGTAAAACTATCATTTTTACTTTTGTTGTGGTTCCAACCTTTGGATATTAATGGAACCTCATCAAATTTTGAGTAAACTGTGTTGGTATAGTGGTTCAATTTTTCGCGTTTTGTACTGATGACACATTGTGACGATTGATTTAAATTTAAGGCTTGCTTTGAGTACTTAGAATTCCAGTCCAATTGGACTTTTATTTTGTTCCTTAACAAAGTACGAAAAGACATCTTATTCACATTATGTACATGATAATTGTAGGTTAGGATAAAAAATTTGAGGTTAGGTGGGTTGTCAAATTTTTAAAGATAACTTTAATTTAATAAAAATACAATATAATGGTGTTTTACAATGGTTTTATTAATATATTTATTACTAACATTCACTATAATTTAAACAAATCACTTTTCATTTTCATAATCAGCAGGATTCTTCTTCATCATATTGTGATGAGCCTTCTCAATTTCTGAGTATGTAACGTACCCAATTGCTAGTGCTGGAAAAATATTTATTTTATATCTCACTATTGCATAACCACTTAAATAACTTACGAGGTACAATGTATAGGACATTTTCAGCTATCCTACGAACTGTGTTGGGAAGACCATGAGAAATGATTCCAGCAAAAGCTTTCAATTCAAATGGTGAAAGCCTGTAGGTAATAATACCGCGGAGTTTGTACAGTTCACCAAAACCGTGACCCATCTTGATATAACTGAAAGAAAAATACGTAAATTGTTTAGTTATAAGCTTATTACATAACCGTAGATATTGATTTTTTCTATGAATTTCATAAAAATTCATATATTTAAAGATTACAATGTGGTGTATTACTTGAAATATGACTGGTTAAATTTAATTTTACTTAAAATTACATAAAAATTTCTTGTTTCCTCACCGAATGACAAGCACAGACAAATGCACTTATTAACTGTTTTGACAGTTGGTAGGTACAAACGTGCTGCTTATGCAACAAATAGTTCAAACGTACCAGGAAGTTTAAATAAAACGAGGCAAATATTTAAAAAGATCAAATTAACAGTATTTCAAAAAAATTTATTACTACAGAACCCTGTTTACAAATTTATAACTTGTTAATATTAACCAATATATGGTTACTTCTCAAAAGGATAATATTTGTGATCTTTGTATGCAGAACTTGCACTAACTCTTATATTCTTATTTAAACCATTCAAAAACTCCGTGTCCTCCTTATCCAATTGGAAATCGAAGATATCAATATTTTGAGCCAATCTGTTTTTGTTAACTGATTTAGGAATCACACTAATACCCATATCAACCTAAAAATTACAACACTTGAAAGAGTACATCTTTAATACATTGGAAACAAATTACCAGGAATCTTAAAACTATCTGAGCGGGTGTTTTATTATATTTCTTGCCCATTTCAATAACTCTTGGATCAGCCAGAGCCGAAGCCGGTTGTCCTGTGGCAGTAGGCACAGCCAGATTCCTGCCAAGAGGAGTAAAAGCCGTAACAACAATTCCTTTACTACTGCAATAATCGCGGAGTTGTTTTTGGTTCATGTTTGGGTTGACTTCTATCTGATTCACCACTGGTTTGATTTCGCAATTGCTTAGCAAACGTTCCAGTTGCTCTTCGTTGAAGTTGGAGACGCCGATGTTCTTTGTCAGGTTTTGTTTTAGACACTCCTCCATTCCTTGCCAGGTTTCGAGATAGTCTACGTCGCTGTAAGCTGAGGGAGAGGTTGGCAAAAGTTCAGCATCCTCCTGACATTAAATAGAAAAATTGTTTAATTCAGTTGCAATTATAAAAAGTAAAGTTTACTTTGAATCCCATCGGCCAGTGAATCAAATACAAATCAACATAGTCGACCTGCAAAGCTTTAAGCGATTCTTTCAATTTAGGCATCACATTCTTCCTGTCGTGGAAATTGTTCCACAACTGAAACAATCTTAAATGAAACATTAAATAAACAATGTAATAACAATTTGTACTTTGGTTGTTATAAAAAGATCTTCGCGTTTGACTTTTCCAGAAGCAATTGCAAATTTTATTCCAGTTCCTACTTCCGCCTCGTTGCCATAAAACCAGGCACAGTCAATGTGACGATAGCCAACTTCTATTGCATCTTGTATCGCTTGTTCTATTTCACCAGGTTGGCCCTAGAAATTAAACAATCAGTAATTAATTGTATAATTACGGAAATAATTAAAATAAAGGTTGCGCAACTCACTTTAAACGAACCCATTCCAATAATCGGAATTTCATTGCCGTTGTAAAATCTTAAGGTTTTCATTATAATATTTACGAACTGGACTGATTCATTTAATTAAAAATGTGGTTTGTTGTATTTTATATCTGTTGTAAACTGATATTTAATGATTTTTTTAAATGATTGAAGTGTTAGATTACGAAATATGATGCAACCAATTAATTTCAAGATTAAATCATAATCAGATTTGAAATAACGTATTTTTAGACGCAAATGTCAAAGATCAGTGAAATAAAACAAATTATTCAGATTCAATTGCAAAGTGTATTAAAATATACAAATCATATATTTTTCTGAAAAATAATTCACATATTTAAGAGTATTTTAAAATTCGGTGTTGAAACTGTAATATTTATGATTCTTGAACTCGTTAAGGGGGCAAACTCTCTGGTTCTTGTTGCAAGAGTCCAAGTACGCAATATCCTCAGGCGACAAAGTGAAATCAAATACATTAATGTTCTCGATAATCCTTGATTTCGTTACAGATTTAGGGACAACCGTAATACCCAAAGTAATCTAAAAAATTCAATAATTAATAAAATATAAAATCTTTTGCTGTTGACAACTAACCAAATAATTCAAGACGACTTGAGCAGGCGTTTTGTTGTACTTCTTGCCAATTTCCGCAACTTTGGGATCAAAAATAGTGGGATCAGGGAATCCGGGAGTGCCAGCGTGTTCACTCCTACCCAAAGGACAATATCCAGTAACGACAATATCGTGCTTCTTACAGAACTCGATCAGTTTCTTCTGATTGAGATTCGGATTTACTTCGACTTGATTAACCGCCGGTTTGATGGTACAATTCTTCAAGATACGTTCAATTTGTTCGGCGTTGAAGTTAGAGACGCCGATGCTTTTGGCATAGCCCGCTTTCTGGCATTCCTCCATTGCAGACCACGTTTCCAAATAGTCGACATCACTGAGGGCGGCTTCACCTTCACCCACCGGCCACAAGGAGGCGGTTTCTTTGAAGCCGAACGGCCAGTGGATCAAATACAAGTCTACATAGTCCAATTTGAGAGCGCTTAAAGTTTCCTTGATTTTTGGCATGACGCATTTTTTCTCGTGAAAGTTGTTCCACAGCTGAAACAGTCAATTAGTTTAAAACTACTAATAGTTTAGTACAATTAAATTTATTACCTTGCTGGTGATGAATAGGTCTTCTCTTTTTACAACACCTTCGTCGATTTTCGCTTTGATTCCATTACCCACTTCAGCTTCGTTGCCGTAAAACCAAGCGCAATCGAAGTGTCTGTAGCCGGCGTCGATAGCGTCTTTTACAGCTCTTTCTACTTCTCCAGGGGGAGACTAAAATGTATTTTTAAATAAAGACGTAATTGTATGATGATCAGGAATAGCAGCAGGAAATATTATGAGGATGTGAAATATATATAATTACTTACCTAATGTAAATTTAAGCACTTAACAGAATCACATATTTCCTACTAACATTCCTATTTTAATAATAATTAAAATATTAGTGGTGAAGATAATTAAACAATATTTTTGCAACACGTTTTTAATAATGAACGTTTTATCAAAAATGTTTGAATAATTATCTGGATTTATTTTCTTAAATAATTAAAAATTAAAAATATATTTTTTAAATGTTGAATTTGTTTTGGAATATTCCAGTAACTTGAGTTGCCTATATTTTTAACCTAACATAACTTAATACCAAAAGTATGATAAAATAATATAATAATATATATAATAATATATATATTTAATTAAAATTAAATTCTTACTTTGTAGGTACCCAAACCAACAATTGGAATTTCCCTGCCGTTGTTGAGTTTCAAAGTTCGAGACATTTTAAATCGAAGCTGACAACACGTCTTAACTCCGTAAATCCTGCCGATCAACTATCAACAATTATGGCGGATTACGTAATAAATGATAATTATTAATATTAATCATTGGTTAATTATTTAAATTATCTTTAATGAGTTACACATGTTAAATTTAACAGTCATATCTAACGTATATGTTCATGAATCATCTAGTGGAAATTGCTCTGGAATGTTTTGCAGGATAACGAATTTAAATATTCCAAAAATTTTAGATTGAAAGTTTTAAAATAAAATAAATGTAAAATAGAGACAATATATAAAAATCATGGGTAAAGTTGCATTATAGCGGCCTGAAATTATGTTGGTAGTTCCCGCAGGCGCATTAGCGTCAAGAATTCTCACAACGTTGCCGTATCTGATATTTTATTACTTAGTGAGATATTTTGTAACATTCCGACGAGCAAAAAATGTACATTATAACGTAACCTAATTTTTTTTAATTTATATTTTCAATAATTTACGGAAAATTTTGATTGAAAAAAAATCAAATATGTAAACTTCCGTTTTACCAATTTTACCATCACAGATAAAGTTACATTTATTATCGATTAAATTTACTGAAAGTTTACGAGATATCCGTTGGTGCTTGTTTGTTTTATTTTATGATATATTTTTGGAATTTTATTATCTTGTTTATTTATTTTAAAAATATTCTTTCTTTTTGATGAACTGTTAGGTTCGGTTAGGTATTTCTTTTTTTTTTTGAAAACATTCAATTTTTAAATAAACTTTCTGAAAAAAGAATAGGCATACAGTGGAAATTTTTTTCTACAAAAATTTCAAGGGAAAACCTTAAAAATAAGTATTGTTCAAATTTAAAATTATTTGATTGACCAACACCGAGTTCTCATTACGAATAAAAATAAAACATTTAAAAAAATATAAGAAAGGAAAATGTGGGTTTTTAACGAAATTTTGAAAAAAATAGGCATATAATATAGAAAAATTTTTTCATAACATAAATAAAAATATAAAATAAAACACTCTAATTAAAAACATATTGTGTCCTAAGACAAACTAAAATTGAACTAAAAAAATTTCCGTTTCTTCTATATTTATTCCGCCACACAAATTCATGTAGGTGGGAAACAAATAATGCTTCAGACGTTCCAAATTGGCGCCGCAACTTTCTTTTGGCCCTCATCCACATGTTTTCAATGTTTTGTGTATGGATGGTGGCATCATCAGGATCCACAAAATTTCTCTCATGAATAATTCTATCATGAGTGTAGATCCCATCCCTAATTGTATCTACCCCATCATATGCCCTCCATCCATCTGATATAATATGGGATCCGGGTAAAATATACCTATTAAATCATGACACTTTTAATTTTAAAAAGGAAACTATAAATAAAAATAACTCAAAAGGTATTCTGTAAGATAATAATAAAATAAACTCAAAAGGTATTCTGTAAAATAATAATAAATCATAATTGATAAAATCTTAATACTACCTGTCTTAATGTTACCTGTCATCCATCTGGTTTGGCATATATTTGTTTAAAACATCACTTACCATAAATTGTTTTTTGTCTAAAAATAGTAACTACAGTGCAATTTTCCTTATAAATCGAGAAATTTCCATGGAAAATCTGCGATTTATTTGGAAATGAGCATGCATTCATCAATTATAAGCTATTACAAAGCCCTAATCAGAAATACATTCAAACCTCTGAATCATTTCGTGGAGGGTTGCAGTTGTCCTATCAGGAACTTCAACAAGGAAGCATTTCCCTGTTCCCCTTTCAATTCCTCCAAATACCCACTGTCCCTCAGTCCACCGACCTCTATTATATTTGCGGTGGAAAAACTTGGACTCGTCAATCTCCACCGTTTTGGGCTCGAGAGTTTCCTCATCAAAACCCCCAATAACGTCCGGATTATTTATGAGGTCCACCTCACAAATTTCCCGGCAAAACGAACACCAGTCCACTATTGTGTGGGTGGAATTTGAACCAAGGTGGGCCTCCCTCTTAATGTCTTCGTGTGGCATTTCTATGCTCCAACAATAAATAATGATCATTGATTGCAGCAAACTAAGTTTGCTGTTAGCAAAAAATGAGCCATGCCTAAATAAAAATTATTAATAATTTACAATAAGATTCAGTAAAAAAAGAACCAGTTTCACCTTATCGATTTTCGGGTGGTACATAATCGGCATTTCCACCGAAAACCGTCTATTCCACCTGAATATTTGTTTAGAGACATAGGAATGTCACACACATCGCACGTGAAATGGTTTTTTATTAAGCCTCTTCTGGCCAACCACTCCATCATCTCTTTTTTTGATTCGGGGAAATCTCTTAAACAATGATTTTCAATTTTAATTTCCTCAACAGTGAGGACTTCGTCAACAATTTCTGTTGGCGCCATTATATTCAAATCCTTAAAAAAAAAACTAAACAATTTTGTTTCAAAATTATTATTATTCATAGCTAATAGCTAATATTATAATTAAAATAAATATATGAATACCTAAAAATACTAAACTAAAGCTATAGCACAATCTGAAATAGTTGAAATAAGATTAATAATATAATATATATTTAAATTAATTTTTTACTTACCAACAAATTTAATATAATACCAAATCAAACACAATAAAAATTGTCTATAAATCAAACTAACACAAATTAATAAACACGAAGATAAAACTACACAAAAGGATAAACACGAACACAGGTTAGAAACAAAATATTGAATGAAAATATAAAAAGTCACAGCGGCAACGTTGCGTCCAATTTCGAGGTTCCAGAATTGCCAACTTAATCTTAGGCCGCTATAATGCAGTTTTACCTTATGTCTTGCCAGCGGATTATAACATGTTCGTTGAGGAGTACAGGAAAGCTCCTCAAAGCACTTGGATAATGAAACCTTGCGGCAGATCTCAAGGGTCAGGCATTTTTCTCATCAATAAACTGTCGAAGCTGAAACGATGGTCTAGGGAATCTAAAACGCCCTTCCAACACCAACTAACTAAAGAAAGTTACGTAATATCGAAGTAACTGACTCACTGTTTATTTATTAACTAGTATCAACTAACGAAATTATTCTAGGTACATAGATAATCCGTTGTTGATTGGTGGTAAGAAATTTGACTTGAGGCTGTACGTCCTGGTGACATCGTTCAGGCCGTTAAAGGCGTATCAATTCAAGCTTGGTTTCTGCAGATTTTGTACAGTCAAATACGATTCAAGTGTTACAAAACTGGACAACATTTATGTACATTTAACAAACGTATCAGTACAAAAACACGGGGTACGACTTTAGTTATTATTTATTTCACTATAATATAAATAAAAAGTTATTCCACGTTTAGGGTGAGTATAACTCGATGCACGGAGGTAAATTAAGTGTGGACAATCTGAGGATTCATTTAGAAAGTACTAGAGGAAAAGTCGTGACTGATACGTTGTTTAATCAAATCAGTTGGTTGATCATTCACTCTTTAAAAGCCATAGCTCCAGTTATTGCGACGGATCGTCATTGTTTCGAATGTTATGGTTACGATATTATTATCGATAATAATTTAAAACCGTGGCTGATTGAGGTAAAGGTGCAAAAATAATAAATTGCGAATAATACCTATACTGTTTGTTTTAGGTGAACGCTTCTCCGTCCCTTACATCAACAACTGCGAACGATAGGATTTTAAAACATAAACTGTTAGACAACATTTTTTCAATTGTCGTTCCACCGAATGGGATGCCCGAGTATGATATACCAATTTTTCATTTACTTCAACTAATTAAAACTGTTTCAGTGTCAGATGGAATAAAATTCCAAATCAGGAGGCCCTGGGTGATTTTGAACTTTTAATCGACGAAGAGGTCATCAATATGAATAAACTCTAAACTAAATCATATAATGATACAATCATATTGTATATTTTATTGCGAATACATTTGTTTTAATGTTTCGAATTCATTATTAAAATAAAACACTGCAATTGTATATACCAAATATACGACATTTATTAAACAACAAAAATATATCAACAATTAATAATAATTAGTTTATGTGCCAACTTCAAATAGTGTTGTTTCATTTTTTTGATAACATGTATAGGTATATACATAAACTAAAAATTAACAGGTGTAAAACGAATTTCTAATTATTCTTATGCATGACACACTTTAACTAGTAAAAAATATATAAATTTTGTTAATAATTGCAGTGATACTATTGCCGTAATAATTTCTTAGCAGTTTAGCTGTGTCATGAGTTAGAATAACCCTTTTAATATTAAATATAACAGTAACAAGCAAACAGAAAATTAATTTAAAATGCAATGAACTATAAGTTAATATGTATCATAATTAATTACTAATTTATATATATAAATCTAAATAATGCAAATTCGTCTGTTGATAAATATTTCTTATGTCCTAAAACTGCATTAGCTTCATATTTGTAATGATCAGCAATGATAAATAAAAACGTAATAACAAAATAATTGCTTAAGTACATTTTATGGTCGTTACCCGAGATTCGGTAAAAATATTTCTGACTTTTTCCTAATGATAACACTGAGTGGCTACATGTCTTAATTAACTTGTCAGGAACCGACATCTTATCAAGAAATAGATACTCCAGCTAACGATGTACAATATTAAGTGAAGGTTCCCGCAAAATCACAAATCTTGAAATTAATCAATTAGTTTTAAACAAAATACAGAAAGGCACATCAATAAGTGAATTTTCTATTCAGTGATTGTTGTATTTGACACAAGATTTCTTTATTAATTAAACCAGTGAAACGTGTATACATTCTTACATTTTGTCACATCCTCTGGACTTCATTATTGATTAAAAACAAACAATATAACAACACCGATTATAAAAAAGTATGAATTAAAATTTATACAAGTTTCACTTAACAAATTCTATTATGAACACGTAGTTATAACATCATCTTCAATAAGCAAATCATTTGGCATATTCAATTTTTCTTTCGATTACATCCCGTCCGGTTTTGGTATGTTGGTGTCATATGCTCGAATAATCGCCGTCTGGGAAACAACACCACCTTCTTCTTGAGAGAACGCGAATCCATCTATCCAAGAAAAATGTTAAATTTGGGTATATTGCTTCAGTCACCCAAAAACTAGCTTTTGGGTAACCAATATTAATCGTAAAAATATTGACAAGACGAGATACTTTTGGAATAATAGTAAAGGTTGTTTAAGACTATATATTTCTGTCAATATTTTTAACTAACAAAAAGTATTAGTTGTTTATATTATTTGTTAGCTTCATGCATTATTTACAATGTGAATCAATACTGATACTTTTTACAATACTCTAAACTAACTCAGATTAAAATGAAGTAAATAAAATTTTATATTTAGTAATTTGTATTATTTTAAAACGTTTTTATGAAGAACACACTGTAACATTCTACAACATGTAGTTAATATTCTTGTTCTAAACAATTTTTTTGAAGGATCAGTATCTGATTTGCGCTCAAAATTTAGTATGGAATTGTTAGTTGGCAAAATTTGGGTATCAGTGCGGCTGAAGCCGAGTGTAGGGTTGTGTTAAAGTTAATACTTACGTGACAGCTCAACTTCTAAATCGATCCTTGGCGTTCTTCTTGAAAATACGTTCTTCAACAACCTGGCAGTCTCCGATAGTCTGTAACCGCATTTCAACCTAACGCTCACTGGCCTAAATTTTTCGAAATTTGTGTTTTTGGAAGGTAAAAACTCGTATAATAATACTTTGTGCTTATGTATAAAGAAATTATAAAATATCAGCGAATTCTGTTTAATATTATTAAGCGCTCGAATAATTCGTTACCTTATCTCATTTCTGTTTCTTCGATTCGTTATCGATATTAAATAAAGTTTTTGATTTGTCTTTATCCTGTCTGTTACCATCTCCACTTGACACATTCGCAAAGGTTAATTCTGTGGCTGATTCGGCAACAGAATGAAACGATTCTTCACTTGAACTCGAACTTGGATCAATAATTATCAATGTTGAAGCTCCAGCTCTGCTGTATAAAAAACTAGCATTAATCTGTTTCTTTGTTTTTAATAATAGTCACCGCTTTGTCTGTAAATGGGTACTCTTCCATAAACACGAATTTTGCGCATCGAAACGGGCATGCAATTTAGTACGACAGCGAACTACAAGGGTGTGTGGTAAGCGGTTAGTGGTGCTGCGTCCGGGAAAAAACCGGACGCGAAAATCAAAATAAAAATATAAAACCGGCATGCGTCTGATACTTACATATTGCAAATTGTTCCAGAGCATGCATTGGTCTTGCAAAACAAACAACAAATTATTACGACATAAAAATATACCAACATGTAAAAAGAAATCCTACAAATTAGTACAAGCCAAAAGATTCGGTTAATACCTAGATTAATGTTTAAATTTGATGTTTTAAAGATACATTGGTTTTCTTATTACTTCTTAAACTGTATTAATTAATTATATTATTTATAAGAACAGTTGAAGAAGTTACTTAACATTATTACGTATTAATTTTCAAACTGATTTATAAATACATACAGTGTTTTTTAGTTTACAAAAATATACAATTAAGGTTTGGTTATGGTCATGAAAATGAAACGCCAATTTGTAAATATCAAATTTATCGATTCATTAGAAAACTACCAGAAAAAAACTAATTATCACAATATTCTTTTCATCATTTCTCTCCCGCCTACATTTTCTGAATTTCAACATTCAGTTGGTTTCTCTCTGAAACTCTTTCTTACTTTCGGGCCCACGTGGCTTTATAAAAAATTCAGAGTACGCCTTAATGGAATTTCTTCAATCCTGCATATAATTAATTATTAATTACAATTTAAATTTATTGTTAAAACAGAAGCAAACCCCAAAGCGTAAACTTTCACCATGTTTTAGAAAATAAAATGAAAATATTAAAATGAAAATTAAAATGTTTGTTCTTCACAACAATAACCAATCCTATAAAATAAACATACTCTAATAAAAACGTTAATTAAAATGCTTGATTGTAGTTATTTAAAATATCACATTTTGTTGTAATATGGTCCATAAAATTGTTGGTTACAAGATTTAAGATTATTTTCTTCTTTATTTAATTATTGTTTTGATATAATTTGTTAATAATAAAATCTTGAACCAACCTCTCAGCATCAGTGTAAAAAATGGTCTTCTCAACAGAGAATTCAGTACATTATTGCAAAAATGTATATTTACAAATATAACACTATTTACTTTGTATACATAATAAAAGCATAAATACAAAGCAATTAGTTTAATAACAAAATATTTATATAAAAATAAAAATTCATGCAATTTGTGTTCGTATCGTAGTTTTAAATACTGTAAATGTAGCATTTAATAAATAAGGAGTTGCATTTGTGCAATTAATTACTTAATAATTGGACGAATTTAAAAATTGTACGTTAATTATTTCTGAAAACAGTACTGTGCGTACGTGTGCGTGTTTTCATTTCATTAAATGTTTAAGTCTTAATTTTAATATCACATTTCGTTTATCTACATATCGAACTGCAAAAGTTATTGCTGGACGCAGAAACTTTTGTATTCGGAACCGACATCATCTACATAACAGACTTATTGCCGTTTTTTGTCGGGGATTTTCGTAGGAATTGAACCATTTTCTAACCGAGTGAGGCTTGTGTGCGTTAAATGATGGTCCAGTGTACGTTTTCCCCGTTACATCGAATTGGAAGTGGTCCCAGGCCGCAACAAATTTTAGAAAATGGACGGCTGATGCGGATCAACGACGTTGTGCGGCTTCCACCTAATGCCCTTCACACCTCTGCCACAAGAAGAAAAGAACGTTTTTTTGTCTACGTTTATAATCTAAATCGGATAGGCTAAAGTTTTCGATAAACGGAAATAATAAAAAGGATAAAAGCTAAGTCGTCGCGGAAACACGTTGCTCTGCAAAAACACCGCTTCACCCTTCAAACCACTAGAACCATCACAACACGTGCAAAAGGAGCGTGCCCAATAAAGTAATCAGTTCGCATAACATTTCTCACAGTAGAATGATGTTTTACGAACTTTTGAAACAACAGTAAGAAGCGACAGTAAACATGCCGAACTAAGACGATGATTGAACCCTGTGGTTTAGTACCTATATGCATAAACACGCAATAATCTTAAAGTGACTTACGAGTTCTTCGCCTCACCACTCTCCACACCGTTACCCCGCATGTGGTGCTCCCGTACTTGGTCCGTCGGCGATTTGTATATCGTTTTTTGTATACTGAAAGTAAACGAATAAATTTATAAACTTTGCATGTGATTATTGTACTTACACTTTGTAAATGATGTCAGGTATCAGAGTAATGACTGGCAACAAGAAGAAGCCGAACCAGAAAACAGCCGTTGAGAACAGTAAAAAGATCATGCCGCTCATGACGGCACCAACAGGTATCGTCGGAAAAACAAAGCTGTAATCAACAAATTAGTATATTCTGAAGACAACAACTGAATTGCATACCTGTAAATTATCACAAACACGAACCAAAGAAGTATCGAACCCCAAATGGCGCAATGGGTTAACCAAGTCCATGCACTCATCACTAGCCCTGCCTTTAAACATACTGCAACTACAGTATACTGAAAAGAATTAAAATAATTAGATTTAAATTTAAAAAACGTTTTGTTTGTTATGTACCGTATAAACGCAGTTGCCAAAAACTAAATAACCGCCATCCATGCCGCTCATCCAAACGATGTCATGGTCCATCATGTACATCGGCACCCAGAACAATATAGCCGAATGGATCAACGCATTAATCATCCACATCCAAAACACCTTGATGTTGAACTGTTGGCCACTCTGCCACTGTTTGTACAAATGTGGATTGTCCATCATCTGCTGAGCACTGCACTCTCGATCGAACAACCCCATGGCTAACGGGGGCAACGCCGTGAACAGCACGTTGTACAACCCAATAGACCATCTTTCGAACAAAATCTGACCGGACCAACCGGAGTAAATGGCGAACCACAGTTCGATCACATAGAGACAGATGTTCTTGTAGAAACTGTACAGGATCAGCTTGCACATGCGCGAATAGTTCC
The DNA here is from genome assembly GCF_024364675.1 of Aethina tumida. Classification (NCBI taxonomy): domain Eukaryota; kingdom Metazoa; phylum Arthropoda; class Insecta; order Coleoptera; family Nitidulidae; genus Aethina; species Aethina tumida. The sequence goes on from NC_065441.1 coordinate 3,949,006, forward strand.
AGGCGCCGTGCACCAGCAACAGGCGCAGCAGGAACCTGAACTGTCCAATGCTGTAGTCGGATGCGCAGGCGGCCTGCAGGCCCTCGACGCCAGATATTCCGACACCGACGTGCGCCTTCTGGATCATTGCCACGTCGTTGGCGCCGTCTCCGATCGCCAGCGTCACTGTGTGTGTGTGTTTGGTCACGTACTCGACCACTTCCGCCTTCTGGATCGGCGAGACTCGGCAGCAAATCACCACCTTGCACGAGGTGCACAGGCGCAGAAAGTCGTTGCGCAGCTCGAAGGTTAGTGCGTACTTCAGCGTTTTGCCGTCGATTATCAGCGCTATTTCGTTCGGTTTCTCTAGACTGTCCCCTAGGTCGTTGCACTGCTTCAAAATTGCTTCCCGCGTTTTCTACAACATTATAAATAGTATTAATATTCTAGAGATTGCCAATCATTATAATAGTTACATCTAAGCCGTCTTCATTGAGGATTATCAGTTGCATGCCCTGTGATATTAGTCTGCACGAGTATCCGATGTTGATGGCAGTTTCTTGTTTGTCCCCTGTTAAAACCCATACGTTAATGTCGGCTTTTAATAAAGCTGCTATTGTTTCAGGAACGCCTTCTTGCAATTTGTCTTCAATAGCTGTGGCACCGATTAGTTTCAAGTTGTTTTCTATTTGACTGGCGGCTTCTTCAATTTTCTCTGCAACAAACCACAACTATTAGCTATGAAATTGTAACGTTTATACAAATATACCTTCTCTGTTGGACAATGAAATGCACGCTTTATGGTACAATTCTTTCCATTCTTTAAAATCGGCCTCTTTTAGTTCTGCCACGGCACAACACAACGTCCTCAAACCTTCAGTGGCAAAACTCTCCAAATGTTGCAACAAAATATCCCCGCTTTCTTGTTTAGATCTGCTCTCAAGTCTTTCGTAGATGACAGTATCAGCTCCCTTACAGAACAATCGCAGTTTGCCCTCGGGATCTCTGACAATCACCGACATTCGTTTTCTGGACGACGTGAACTCCAACACCGTCAGTATTTCGTACCGTTCCTTGACGCCGAGGGCGTCGATTTGCACGTAATCGGGCGTCCGACTTTCAAAAACGTAGCCGTATCGTGACGCACCGTAAACCAAAGCCCTTTCGTCCGGCGATGCGGCGTGATAAACTACGGAGCCGTCAGGGGACTTTTCCGGTATAACGGTGTGACAGACGGACAACAGTATCAACATGTCTTTAATTTGGTCCGCGTTCTTGTGGTTTTCCTTCAGGTCCTTGACCATTTGAGATTCCTCTACTGATTCGGTGATTGGGTAGATTTCTGTGCCGATGGCGCATCGCTTGAACTCCATCACGTTTCTCGTCAACGTTCCTGTTTTGTCTGAGAAAATGTACTTGACTTGGCCCAGTTCTTCGTTCAGGTTTGACGTTCTGGCGCACGCTGGTGTGTCTGTCTCTGCGTGGTACATTTCTATGTCCATGTTTATGAAAATTGCCTGAACAGACGCAGTTAATACAAACATTTTGTGATGTGTGATAATAATAGTACCTGTATAAACCTGACGACCTCCAAAGTAACTTGCAGTGAAATAGGTATGAGATTGTTGAAAAGGATCAGAAACGTCAAAAACGTGAATAGTACGTTGTCAACACCAGAATCTGAAAAGGAACTTAACTTTCACAACAGCCTTTCAACGTTTCATCAGATGTCAACCTTCTAAACCGATGTACCATTCTTTGGAGCCATGATGTCTGGTCCATAACATGTTGAAAACGGTACAAATAATGCACATCACTGCCAAAACGCCGAACAGCAATATAATCTGAATGTTGGTGAGCTTATCGACGGATGACCGTTTCAGGGGGGCCTTGGTGGAATTCCTCATCAACTTCGTTTCGTGTCCGGTGTAAACGACGATGCCGAAAACCCAAGAGGTGTTGCGTAACATCGCCCCACGTAATAACAATTGGTCCGGTCCTAAGGGCTCAGCCCTGAAATAAGACACGTTGTAATCACTGCTTGGTTTCAAGTTTAAGACGTTACGTTTTGTTGGTTTGCTTCAGGACGCCGTTGAATTCGTATAGGTGCCTGTTGGGTGCTTCGCATTCGATTGTTCCTTGCATATCTTTCAGGTCGTCTGTTTTGGTCGCCACCGCCGTGGTCTGCAATGCCTGACGTATTTTCAGATTGGTCTCGCCGTCCAGGTTTGCCGTTTCTATGAAACACATACCTTGAGGTTCGCTGTAAAGATTAAACAAGCATTGATCAACTGATTGGGGGAGTGGTGTTTTTGTTGTACCTTGAAGATAAGATCACCAGGTCGGCGGGGAAAAAGTTGTTGTTTAATACTTTGACTATGTCGCCGACTATTACGTCCTTCCATTGGATTTTGATCCAGGAGTTGCCGCGTAAAACTTCCACCTCTCTGTGATTGATCTCGTCATCAGCTCTGTGCCTTTTCTAAAAATGCACCAAGATCAACAATCAATAAATGTGGGCAAAATTAATTTTCGAGTTGTCTTAAACTTGTTACAGACCAAAAAAGTTAAACAAATTGGTGATGGAATTATTTGGTGTAAATGTCATTGTCCAGGGTTCAAAAGCCTGTAATTACCATACTATAATAAGTTGACATAGGTTTTTTCTGAACTGAACTATTAATGATAATCTTTTACTTACTATATCTTCTATGATCTCCTTGATAGCTGACACAGAAAGTATAAAAATAAGAGGCACTATAGTGGTGTATCGACCAGTCGGCGAAACATCTGGGATCTGTTGCAGAAGTCCTATCATCAAAAAAAATACGTTCGCCCATCTTCTGAACTGTTCGAATAGAAATAACGGAATAAATCTTATCACACTGCAACAAAACATCAAAAGATTTATTAATTTAAGTCCGTCACAAACGTTCGAGCGGTATTCACCTATATTTAGCAGTAGATATTCTATTGTGAACGAACTTAACAACGGGCGGTTGTGCCCGGTTAATAAATATCACGCGTTCGTCCTCTTTGGCCGTATGTGCATCCTCGGTTCCGTCCCTGGCAGATGATGCCGTGCCATCTTCATCTGAAACGTACACTATTTCATTGTTCGAACGTTTGATAGTCGGTGGGCAGTTGCGCACTTAGCTGACCGTTTCAGGATAAGCGTAAATCTTGTTTATCGACATTCCGTTTGCAGGATTTATTGCAGGATGATTTAAATTAAGTTTCTGACGTTTCATGTCAGAATATTTTGACGAATTTTATTATTTTGTGCTTCATCATCATATTTACTTTTTAATTTAAAATAGATATAAATAGTATAAGAAGAATTTATTGTTAATGAAACGTAGATTTATGGTTAATTTAAAAATAATGTAATTTTAAAATATGTTTTAATTTGTTTATGTATTTTTTATGAAGTGAAGTTTTGACCAGTAATGGAAAAATACATTACTTACAATTTATATTTAAATTGTTAATACCCATATTTATCTTATCATATTAAATCAATATAATCAAGATATTACTTAACCAGATAACAATATTTATAAAATAAGGGGCGGTTTTAATAATTTTATTTATAGTTTCTATCTGTATTTTATTAAAAGAACTTGAAATGTTTGATAAACTGCTTAGAGCTGTCAATTTAAAAGAAAAAACATGATTTTTCCACCTCTGTCTATAATTATATTAATTAATTAATATTTTTCCAATTTATTTTCTGTGTAATTTTCAGACAAAAATAAAAAATATAAAAATTTTTAATATACTTATCTTTACTGCTTTTTATTATAAAATATAATTTTAAAACTGATATAATTTATAAGATTAAATATTAATATGGTTTGAATTAATTTCAAATTTAAAAAATAAAAAACAGTTTAAAAAACAAAATGTACAGAAATTGTTGTCACCAGATAAGAATAAATGAGAATTGTCAAAATCAATTTGGGGTTGAACGTCCCATATGCTTTGTCATGTTAATTAGTGCATTTCCTATTACTAACTCTTGATGATTTACTCCATTATTTTTAATTAGAGTAATCGAATCAAATAAAAAAGTTAACGAACACACGAACCGTATACATTGCTGCATGTTCAAACGACATTGAAACAATTGTAATTAAAACGTCATTGATTAATTGAAGCAGTGCAAAACAAGGTTGCATTGACGATTGCTCAGACAATAAATCTGTTGTTAACTTCCAAAACGTGAAGAAAACAAATCCAAACGAAAGCCTTACACACACAAAACACAGCAACAATAAACTTTATGACTGCCACAAAAATTTCAACAAAACAGAATCAACAGATCACAGTTATCAACCGATCGATTGGCGTCGTTCCCATCGCCTCCGGCCCTTTCTCAATGTTACTCACGTCCGAGAAACCGATGCCTCAGTATGTTGTAGAACTCGACGTACTTCGACATGGCACCGTACCGTTGGCGTCGTTCATTTTTCAGCGCGTCTCCGCCGTCCGCCCCGTCATTTTCGAGGGCGCCGCGACGTTCTTTGAGAGGGCCTGATCGATGGAGGACGCGCGCAACCCGGTAGCCCGGCAACCGTAGCGGACGCCGGTTTTTAAAATTTAACACCTATGGATTTGTTGCTTCCAGCACGGCGTGCCGTTTGGTACTGGGTTAATTGTGTGCTTCATGCGGGACCGTCTGTTTAAACGATGTTAATGATGTTGTGTGTGTATGATACGAATGTTTGTGTTCGGTTTTATTTTGTTGTTAGTCCGTTTCGGAATTTGGCGTTCGGTAAAAATGTTTACCGAAGCATAATTTAATAAACACAGTGTTGTTGTTTAGTAGTGTGAATTATATGTATTAATATTTACTTTAGATATAGTTTGCATATACTAAACTGATCTAACATATAAGTGGTTTAGGCATAGAAATATTTTTGTTTACTAATTAATTTATGTAAACATTCCCTATTTTAAATGGGTCAATCCAAAAGGGTAAAAGTCAGTCTGACAAATTTCTAAGTCTAAATCTAAGTTTGACGGTGAAAATTGTAAAAAATAAAGTTTTATATAAATTGTTAAATAGACTATAGATTAAATTGAAGTAATACATAATAAAAATATTCAATAAAAATGATTACTTACTTTTTTTATAATTTAACAGTTCTATCATATTGGTACCATATCACAAAATTTGACTCATAACAACTTTTATCATATATCCGTTTTAGATAGACAACTTAACAAGAAACGTTACCAATAAAACTCACAAGACGTCAAAAATTAATTAAAGATTGTATTATTTGTATTAACCGCTAAGATTTCAAATTTTAAACTTATGGATATTGAAACACCTCAATTTAACATATTTTTCCATGATTTGCTTTTATGAAGCAATAATAAAAATAGATTTACGATCTTATAAAGTTCTTTTAATTACAAACGTTTTTTTACGATCGCAAATTTATGTGTGTACAATGTCTAGGCAATTATTGACGATATTGGGTCGCATGCAATTAAATAACCTTTGGCAAACCGCCCTTTTATCGCGTGTACTTTCGCTTCATTTACTCTTAGTTTTTCTCTCAATTTAATTTAATAATATATTAGACTGAATTACTGTTTGCTTAGGAATTAATGGATATTAATGTTTACTTACTTTTTTTTCTCACGCAGAGTTTGAAGAGGAATTTAAAACAATTCAAAACAGTCATATTTACAATAACTAAAACCTTGATAAAAATTAATAACCGTTTATTTGTCTGATTTATTAATACTTTTAAAATACTCATATCTAGGAATCATATTAATCGTAGATAGAAAACATGGAGTGTAATGGTAAATTTACAATATAAGTATTCGTTGTAAAATGAGTTTAGTTTTCGACGTATTAAAACTCTTATCAGTCAGATAAGCTGGTTGTTGGTAATGCCGATACGAAAAATACGATTAATTGTTGTGGAATAAATTCCATTTATAACTTTCTTTTCACTAGGTGATCATAATAATAATTTGTTTAAATGTATTTATAAATAATTTATTTTACTTAATCACATCGTTAGTTGTATTTTCTATTTCTATTTATAGTATCGTATTTAAAATTATAATTAATTTTGCATAACGCGATGTATTACAGTTGTAAACGTTTTAGAAAATTACTTCGAATAACACGACATTAAATGCACTCGAAAACACCGTGAACGGATACGAATCAAAGCATTAAAATCGAATTGGTTGGTACAAAACATATAAATATCGATCTATCAATGTTAAAAACGGAATTTGTAAATATTGCATTAGCTAATACGGTGTCGAAACTGAAACGAAATCAATGTTTCATTTCTTATAAGGTGAAATGCACCATTCTAATTACTTTTAAATTGTTAATATAATCGATAATGACACACACACTTGTACTTGTTTAGTATATTTTATAAGTAAATGTACAAATTATATGTAGTTAATTAAAAAATTAAGTTATTAATTAAAATTATTTGGTTTTACAACAAAATTACTTTATATTGATATACTATAAAACAAAAGTTAATTAATTTTTTAGGGTCAAACAATAATATAAAAGTATGGTGAATGAGCCAGTTTATTATCTATACTAAAATGAACATGGAAGAAACAATATAAATTTCAACAATTAAAAATTTGAAAGGTTAGTTTCCTCAACACGTCACTTTACAACACACTTTTAACATAACAAAAAATCAATAATTTTAACCCAAAAACAGATAAAAAGTTTACATTTAAACCAATAATTTAAAAATATGGTGTATGTGCCAGGTTATTGTTTACACTTAAATGAATGAAGAAGAAATAATATAAATTTTAAAATTAAAAATTTGAAAGATGACTATTCTTAACAATATGAATAATTATGAATATATTAATACATTTTAGAATATTAATCAATTTTGTATATATGGATAATTTTAAAAATATGGTGAGTACGCAAGTTTAAAACTTACTTTTATGTAATTTAATATAAGAAATCAATAACTTCAATCCAAAAATGCAAAGTGCATGAAAGTAATTAATACTGAATAATTGACAACATCGATGTTGTAAAACTACATACATCTGCAAAATGAAGGACCCATTTAATTAAAACATCCAGTTACAAAAATTTTAAATATTTTAGTTGTTTTAATGGCATAAGTTAATATTTTACTTTTATGGATGGATGGAATAAGTTAATATCAATACATTAATCAACATAATTCAGGATAAAATAATAATTTAAAAATATGGTGTATGTGCCAGGTTATTATCTACCCTTACATGAATGAAGAAGAAATAATATAAATTTGAACAATTAATAATTAATAAACCAATATAAATAATTATGAATAAATATCTTAATACATTTTAGAATATTAAACAATTTTGTACACATAGAATAATTTTAAAAATATGGCAAAAATGTCAGTTTAAAACTCATTTTTATGTAATTTAATATAAGAAATCAATAATTTCAACACAAAAACACAAAATACTGAATAATTGATAACACCGATGTTTTAAGTTAATGTTAATATATTAATTAACATGGTGGAACTAATTAAAAATATGGTGAATGTGTAAGGTTATTATCTACACTAAAATAAACACAGAATAAATAATATAAATTTCAAAAATATTTAAAATATGACATGTTAGTTTCCCTAATAATATAAATAATTATTATTATAGTAATATTTCAAAATACAAAACAAATTTGTAGACATAAATAATTTTTAAAATATGGTGAATACGCCAGTTTATAAGTGACTTTTATGTAATTTAAAATAAAAAACTATAATAAACCGAAAAACAGATAAAATGCAAGGAAGAAATTAATATTGAATAATTGATAAGATCGATGTTGTAAAAGTACAACTGTAAAAAGTAGAATTTATTCGAAGGGCTCCTGAGCGAAATCAAGGTTGAATATATTAAAAGTAATAAGATTTTAGATTAGTTATCGTACGTATAAAAAAATAATCTAGTGCATATTTCATATTTACTATGAAAATATTTCTCCAGTAAAAAAAATTGTTTAGTTTTTAATCCCCTTTATACTGTTAACTAATTAAGTTCAACAATAAAATATTACAAAGAAATATACACACAAGAAATGTTTTTATATCTACAATATTTCTGAATAATTGTATTTTGTTTTAAATATTAAATTTCTTAAATCTTAAACGAAAGTTATTAATTGTTCTAGAATACATTAAGTGTTTAATTATAACAGTAACCATTCCAGTTAACAAAGTGAGAGGCTATTACATAAAAAGTGTGTTAAATTCGGTTAAAAAGACCAGAGTGTTAGTGGGAGAAGGTGAAAATTAATTCTTGAAAGTGTTTGACTAAGTAAAAGCACACTATAAAAGCTATCGATTTTTAACTCAGACTATTTCAAATAACATTATTTATTAACTTTGAATAAGTCGTCACTGAGGTTATTATTATACTATTTTTACGTATATTTTATTTTTACCACCATAATCCCAAAATAAAACAAATGTTTCCATAAGAGTAAAAATAAATAATTAATTAAAAGTTTATTTGAAATTAAAAAAAAATAGTCTGAGTTTTGTGTCTATTTGTACCTGGACCATGTTGTGCGTTGTCGGAAGCTGATCCGTTTGTAGGGTTGGAATTTTGAAGCTTGTCAAGCTCAATATTCTGTTGTTGCATCCGTTCCCGTGGGCCTCCCTCAGCGGACACCCTGTATATTTTTAAAAATATATAATAAATCGACTACACCCCCAAATTTTCTTGTCTAACCATTGATTTTTGTTTGCTAACAGAAAAACTGTAAACTATTAAATAAAAATTAATATAGTTTAAAATCCAATATTTATTTTATAATAACTAGAAAAATAAAATTTACTTTTTTAATAATTATAAAATATATACATGTCTAAAAAATGTATATTTTATTTTTTATTAAAAAACTTATTTATAAAAATGTAGGTTTTAAAGAAACACCCAAGAATATATGTACATAATGTTATAAATATAAATAAATAGCCAACGTAGGATGATGAAAATGAATAAATAAAGTAAACAATGCATGGTACTTATTCAATTTAATGATCCAACAATTTATGCACTAAAATGAATGACAAAAATAAATAACATTAACAAATGGTTAGTTATTGGAAATGAAAAAATAACCTTAATAATTTTATATTTATATTATCGTAAGGTACTAAATAAAATAAAAATGTCCAAAAATAAATAAAGTGTAAAAAAAGTTAAGTGAGGCGCATCCGCCATAATTACAACAAGTGATATCATACAACAGAAATATTAATCATAATAATAAATGAGTTGCGTGAACATTCCTCAGGTAACTAATTAGATTCCGTCATTTTTTGACCGTAACATTACAATAATTAACAAGGGAATCGCACATCGAGCCTCCAAGATGATAAATCGTCGTCTTTAATTAGTAAAACGACACAAAAATGAATTTAATTAGCTGCATCGTTTACAAAAAAAAGGGCATCACGTGACATTTGTTACTTCGGTTACGCTCATCTAGTTTATTAAATTGTCTCGTGACACGTGAAACGATACCGAAGAATTTTCACGTGTAATTATCCCGGTTGGCGAAATATTTATTTATTGTTGGCATGAACGCAAATTTTTACGCCACATTTGCCTTTAAAACTGTACAATTTTTGAGCTTCAATCTATTTTGGTCGCATCATCGATAAAACGGATAAGGAAATGACATTTTAGTTTTTACATGGGAATTCCCGTTACTAAAAATAAAATAAATGGTATCGAACTAAATTTCATCCGTTTACATTTATGTAGGAGTGGGATTAAAAGGTTTTTCACCCAGAAAAACTGATATTAACGTTTCAAAAGTGATCAGAATTATAAATAACATTTGTTGTGTTTGTGTTTTACTATTTTTTATAAATAAAGTCCCTCCGTTTTTGTTTGATTTGATACAAACCAAATAAAATTATTAATGTAAAATAATAAAATAAATTAAAAACTATTATTTATATTAATTAATTTAATATAATTTCAGAAAAATATTTTAAATAAATATCGTAAATAAATATAAATAACTATTTGGAAACATTCATTGTTAAATTGACAAAAAATTATTTAATTATATAATTTTATAACTTTCTAGAAAAACTGATAATAAAAAAAAAGAATTTTTAGTAAAGTTAGTATATAACTATTAAACAAATTACAAAAAATAAATAAAAATCATTTGGAAACTTTTATTGTTATATTTACAATTACAAATTACCTAATTATAAGTATCAAAAAATTAAATAATTGTGTGATTTATTAAAATTATTTTTTATATAATTTATTATTTAATAATTTTGGTCGGAAAACCTGTAATAAAACTTAAAAAAACAATTAATATGGTATAGGTTTTTAATAAATTTACTAAAATTTAAATTCTAAATAATATAAAAATTATTTATATTTTATTATTTTCTTGAAAAATTATATAATTAAATTAATTTTCTTAAATAAATATCATAAATAAATATAAAGTCTTTGGAAAACTGATAATAAAAAAGAATTTTTAATAATAGTACATAAAAATATAACTTTTATTGTTATATTTACAAAAAATTACTTAATTATAAATATCAAAAACTTAAATAATTGTGTGATTTTCTAAAAATATTTTAATATAATTTATTTTTTAAGAAGTTTAGCCTAAAAATAAAAATAGAACTTAAAAAGTAATAATACTAAGGTAAAGGTTTTAAATTAAATATATTAGAATATCTAATTGATTAAAATTTAAATTTATACAAAATTATATAAAAATTGAAACATTTATACTGTGTTATTTTATTGAACAAAAAATTTTATTTAAATAATTTTTAATATAATTACAGTAAAATATTTTTATTCTTAAATAAATATCATAAATAAATGTAAATAAGTTTTTGGAAACATTCATTCAAATTTAAATACATAATTTACATAATTTTGTATAACTTGTAACTATAAGAATTAAGCAAATAAAAAGATAATCTTGTAAATAAAGACTGATATATCTGGAACTTTTCCGCAAATAAAATCAAAATTATACTTTCATATAATAAAATTACCCCCTTTAATTCGAAACCAAACACAACAACAAACAAATTTCGTGAACGCCACAAATTATTTGCATAAAGGCCACACGCAAAACGAATCTGAAAGCAAAAATGTACAAACAAAAAAAAGCGGTTCGTGTGTGTGTGTGTACAAACCTGGCGTTTACGTTTAGTTTCGGGAACGACGCCTCCAAGAACCGTCTCTTCGTCGCCGAGCGAAAGAACGGACTGAACGTGCCGTGGCGGCCGCCAGCTCGCAGACGGGGGCGGTTTCGCGGGTACAAGCGCGTGGAGGGTAATTTGATAATTGGGGGGTGTGAATTTTTGTCGTAAAACAATTTGTATTTTGCTTTCCGTGAGTTGTTTCGACTGATTTACATTTAAATTGAGCGGTTTTTCCCAGTTATTAGATTCTGATTGAACTCAATAAACACATTTCATTTTTTTATCAACAAATTAATCATTGCTTCGTAAGAAATATGTAGCAATGATATTCAGTTTATCTAAAGTTTACGTAAATAAATCATTATCATTTAATTATATTTTTCTGTAATGATGAGACTGGGTTTTTATATCGATTGTAATCACATTAAAATTATTATTAAGTTATTATCGGACAGAGTTCCAGTTATAACTGTATTAAAAACACATTTTACTTGTGCATTTATAAATAAATATTTATTAAAATGTTTTGACGTCAATGTATGTTCATGCATCCATTAATTATTAAAATCTACATTAAAAACTGAATAAATTTACACATTATTTAAATAAAGGTTAAAACAGTAAATAATTACCTAGTTAAACATCTTATATCGTTACAACAACACACCTCACAGACAACAATTAAACGTGACCGTGAAAATAGACTTGTAACACTACTACTAATTGCTAATTCCATAACTATCGCTCATTTGAACAAAAACATCGAATAAAAATTAGATTAACACTTATTTTATATGAATAATTCATCGATTCCTACTCATAAACCTAATTGATTTTCATCATTGTTTAAGACAGTAAAATATTTCTAATTGTGTGAATCCCCGGGAACAACATGCAACATAGTACGTTTCGAAGAACGAGTTTATTATTGATCTACCTGGTCACCTTTTCTAACTAAAATGTCATAAAACGGATACGGATCGTTAAAATCGGTAAAACGGAAAAGGTCGAATTTACGGGATGTTGCTTTCAGCGTTACTCCATTGATATTGCATACTTTTGTTTTGGGAACGTGCAATTAATGCAACATTTCGATTTTGTTTGATTAATGTGCCAGTCATTTTTGTTTATTTCCTTTGTAATAAATTGCTGTTTTTTACAGTTATATTTCAAATTTATTTCCATGCAATTAGTTAATTGAGTTCGTTTTTTATATACAGGATGTTCCACATTGATTGTCTTTGGCTGTTACTGCTTTTTCAAGACAAGTTAGAGAAAAACTGACCTAAGTCAGAGTTTAATTTTTTAAAAATATTGTTTTTTAAGAAAAATCACACACTACCATTAAGAAATAAACTACTAGGCTACACTTTTCTTCCTGGTAATTTGAATGAAGAAGAGTATCTTCAATTTCTAGGGACACAACATTATAAATTACTCAAAAACATCCCACTAAACATGGTATGGCGGAACTCCTCTCCATTTTAGTCAGCAATGTTGTCAGTAGTAAATTTTTCAAATCAATGGTTTGGCCGTGGTAACGAAGCGTCGTTACTTATAAATTGATTTTCAAGTTCACCTGATCTCAGTCCATTAGATTTTCAGTGTGGGACCAAATGAAAAAAGATAAAACTGTATTAACGAAGAGCATTTTCATTTTATTTCAAAAAATAATAAAATTATAAAATTAATTAAATATGTTTATTAAATTGATAACAAGATATAGTGCTTTTTTTATTTTTATCACACCTACTTGATATTGTATTGTATCAAAAATGATGATCAAAATTAATCAAGAGTACTTTTTTCTTCTAAATTGTTCAAAGAATATGAAGTTTAACAGTTTTAACAAATATTCAGTGGTGGAATAGGACGAGGAAAAGAGGAAAATCCCTTAAAATCTATGCTCCTTTATTATTATTATAGAAAAAAATTCTTACATTGAATGTATTTTAGGATAATACATATCAAATTAAAACTCGATAGGACCAAAGGTTGTGGAAATTCTTAGGAGAACAACCAATATTATTATTTATTACCTTTTCCAAAATTTTGACCCCTATATTATTAACACCTTATATATGGTAGATTTAACATAGTCACCAATAAAAATGACAAATTTTTATATATTCCATAAATGATTAATACTTATTTAATATCTCCTAATAATTTAAAATAATAATAAAAACTTATATAAAGGTTAAGGTTTACGTGACCATTGTTTATAATAATATTTCAAAAACATTTAAACATTTCAAAATCCGATTTGCAGCAATCAACGTTTTAAAAAAAGAAACGAACTCTGCAACTATCAATATTTCTCTATTTGGTCTTAAAATACTCAAAATAGCCATATTGAATTCACATTGATTTGTAAGTTACTTTACCTTTAATTCTAAACCCAATAATATTGCTATTCACATCATTAATAAGGAATATGACCCCGGAGTATTTTAACACTGGGACTTTATAATAACGTCATTATTAAAGAATATTATCATATTTCCTAATAATTACAACATAATGTTCGTTAATAAGGATAGTTTGAAAGCTTCCTTTTGATCACTACTAATGATGAAAGAGGTGATTAATAGAACAAACTACCTTAATGGTTCATTAGAGCGAATGAGTTAATTTTAACAGTTGTTACACTGTTTGTTCCAGATATTTTATTTTGTTTAAAACTATCAAATTATCCAAGTTCAAAGCAGATTAGAATAAAAGATTTGTACATAGATATATGTAGTACTTTCCTACCTTTAATTTACACCAAATATAGGAACAACTGATTGAGATCTACAGTATGTTCTATCTATGCAGTACAATTAAACAAACAACTTTTATCTATCTGAACAAACTAGGTGTTTTAAAGAGGATTACAAATTCTATTGTAAACTACGAAATATTATTTATCGCAACATTTTATGGTGTCAGGTAATAAAATGTGTGTGCTATTTATTTTTATCTGTAACTTAACGATCAGTTAATATTGAAAAACAAGAAAAAATGTTCTATTCTTTACAATTTAATCCACCAATTTTTTGAACATTATACTATTATTATACTTATATTAATACTCTTAACATTCAAATGTTGTTTACTGTCATCAATCCACCATTTAATTCAATGTAATTATTCTATCTTGATCTTGGGCATCTTTCCCAATTGTTTTGGGGTAATTTCTGCACATGATTCATTAATGAATCACAAAAAATTGAGTTTTAAATGTACGAGTAAGTACAGTATAGCTAGTAAAGTATTACTAGTATAAAATTCCAGTATAGTTGAAAAATTTGTTCTATTTCTATAATTTAATCCATAGACTACTTGATTAAAAAAATAGATTTATAAGATTTTTATTTTTTCCAGAGAATTATGGACATGCTTAAATTTGTTATACAACCATTTTAGGGGGTGCTTAATCTAGTAATGAAGTTAGATTTACTATAAAAAAATTGCTAGAAAATTACGAGTAGGTTTTGGTTTTGAACATTTAGTCTGTACTGTAAACCACTTTTATAAAATTCAATTTGGCTAAAACGTTATAAAAAAATACACGACATCGCAAAAATTATGTCATCCGAATTTGCTAATTAAATCCGCATTGTGCGATGTTAATAATTAAAACCCGGTAACCAGAAACCTGAATGTGTGTGAATCTGTGTCGCGTGCCGATCGAACCGAGCCATTAAACATAATGAAATTTTGTGTCAGGGTGGAACTGGTAAAAATTAGATTTGTTTCGTGGCGAGTGACACTTCCAGAGGTGCGGCTGATGCCGCCGCCGCTAGGTGTGCCGCCACGAACGCGAACACTTCCCGTTGTGTCATCGACCAAGACGGAAACTGTCGCCACTTTAATTGTGAATCTTTGCAAGATTAATTATCGATTCAATTCGACGATGGGAAGCGTGCAATTCGGTGTGTGAGCGGTTAGTAACTTGGCAAACAAATATAAACAAATCTATCTATATATACATAACTTGTAATGCTGTCATATTTATATATTAATGAACATTAGTAAATTCACAAATAAAATCAAAACATCAGTATAGGGATGCCATCTATGCGCCCTTGCGGCAAGCGCACGAAGGAAAACGTTTTCCATATTTAGTGCGCATGGTTCGTTTCCGCGATTAGGAACTTTAATTGGTTAATATAAAATACGTATACTGACCTAATAGCACTTCTCCTATATTTAAATAAACATAACGCCGATTTAATAACTTTAACATAATTTGAAAAGCAACAACATCACATCGCGTTTTAACATAACGGTCGGTGACTTGTGACCTTGGTTATTTGGCCATGCGGGGACTATATGGGGGCACAGCTTGCATTAACGCGGGATCTTTGAAATTGGCTACTCATACTATGTATTACATATCTACTTGTTTTATAATTTACACATTGATACAATCAAGGTTCGAGCACATTTATAAGTATTAGATTAAATATATTTTATTATTTAATTCAAAGATTTAATGTAATATTTTGTTGACGTGTTTGTCTTTAAAATTAATGAATTCAATGAACAAAGTTTAAAAACAACTTGTTTGTTGCAAAGCAAAACAAACCTGAAATAACAAAATTATTAAATAGGATTCATTAAAATTCAATTTGATCTTGCAAAAATCGATTGTTTCGACTTGTATGAATAATTTTTAACAAATATATTTGTTTTCAGTTATTGTAATTTTATTGCAAATGTTTTTGAATACATTTTGATAAGTAAATGTTTATGTACAATTTAAAAAATACTCAAATAATAAATAAAACTCAGATGTGTAACAATTTAATGTTCTGAAATATGTACAGAATAAAAAAAGAATCATGCTGTTGACTTAAACATTGATAATTATAATAAATAATTTTTTTAGGTAATATATACATGTTGTTTAATTTCATAATACATATGTTTGTAAATAGATTGAACCATCAATACCAAAGACTTGACTGAAATAATGTTACCGAATATGGAAAAGAATATTAAATTGATTGGCGAAATAATATGAATTGAAGCAAAATAATGCAAAAATATTGCTACCAATATATCACAAATAAAAAATATCAAATTGTAAAATACTATACATACATACTATAATAAAATATTTTAAATGCCGTTAAGTGTTATATAACTCGATTATGACTAGGCATTTAAGAAAAAAAGTAGTGTGACTATATAAATAAGATTAATAACAATTAAAATAAATATATTTAATAGTCTTTTTAATACACCTTATCACTAAATCTGATAAACATAATATACAAGTAAAATGACGAAAGAAGACTACTGGATTTCTATTGTAACCCAGTAAGAACAATCCATTTTAAGATTTCAATGGAAATGCAACGCAACAAAAAAAGGAAACTTACACAGAAATGCGTACAACATACATAACTCAATAAATCTAGTATTTATACCACTTTTATTATTGCTACTTATCATTTCTTAACAAAGAAAAACCAGTTCCTCTTTAAGCAACGTAATAACCGAATTTATACGCACTACTACTTTCAGAATCAATCAGAATCGGTTGAGCAATAATTTTGCATTAATTTATATCCAAAAAATGAAACTAACCAACGCAAAACTACTTCACTTGAGTTCTGAGATGTTGCAAGAACTCGTGGTAGGAGAGCGCCGTTTCCACCCTATCCTCGATGAGGCGTTCGAAGAACACCATCCTGTTCGGACTATTGTCTCTGATTATTTGAATCGTTGCCGCGTAGGGCTTGTCGTCATTTAAATAGTTGACGAAATTCACCAGTCTTTGATTGTTGACGTTGTTCAATGTGGGCAGCTCGTACATCTGATCCGATATGGAGTTGTAGTCGGGAACGCCGAGCACTTCGTTCAAGAACACCTTCGAAACGTTGGGACAAACCAGTATTATCATAAGCTCCCCGGCGTCCATGAGGAACGCCCCGGAGCTATCCAGACAACGGGCGGATAACTGCAACCGTGGGGGCATCGACACCGTCTCGTCCTCTGAGTTGACGATCACTTCTTGCGCTTCCAGGTTATGAATGGGGTACAAGTCGGGGTAAATCTGCTGCATCAAAACGTGCAGCGGTTTACTCTTCATGTCCATCATAGCCTTGACTCTGTCGTCTACACGTGTTGTGGTGCCGGTTCTGAACGCCAGATGTTTGAGAAGGGCGGAAATGTATAGCGGAAGGAGTCGCAAACCGGCAGGGGCGAACAGGCCTGATTGTCCGCTGCCCATGTTCAATGCGAACTTGTACGCGGACAATATATCGATGGCCACGTTGATGAAGGCTTCTCTGGCATCTGAAAGGTTGCTCTGCATAGACCTGTCCACGGCCATTTTACTCAACAGTCCCACTATGCACTGTTGATCTGCCGAATGGATGATGTCCTGTAGCGTGGAAGCAACTGGCAGGCACAACGTGTGCACCCGGATACGTCTCTCGCCTTTGCTGGACGTGTACAGAAGTGCTGCTTGGAAACACACCGTCTGCACATCCGAGAGACTCTCCTCAATCGAGACTTGCATACCGAAACCAGCATCCGGATTGATATTAGGCAGGGACAGCAAATCGGTGGAACGGACAAAGAAGTTTCCATGGAAGGTGTGTATGGCCAAGCCTCTGGTGCATCTGATCCTCATTACCGCCTCGAAACCGATCTTCCTTGTCAAGTATCGCCGGAAGCACTTCTCGAAACTGTCGCACTGTAACGTCCTCGTCGCCTTGAACAACGGGAAGTGATTGATGCATCCACCGCTGAACCTGCTTATGCCCGAAATTGTGGCGATGTCCACATACTGTGAGTTAACCACGAACAAGTCGACGGCTATTTGTTGGCCGCTGCACTCCAGAGCCAGGCGCTTGTAAAAATCATTGGCAGGATTCAAATGGGCTACCTCCACGGTAGTCCTGTGACTCGGATCTTCTCTGGCTGTCAAGGCACCTGGGCCAACGTTGGGCAACGCAGCCTGGAACACAGTGATTCTGCCGCCGGTCGGACTCATCATCTTGTAGGCGGCTTGTAGGGCAGCGCCCAGGCACGAGTTAGTGTCGTACGTATTGTTGTAACGTGTCGGCAATTGGCCCAATAAATCCGTCACCAATTCCGTACAATCCTTCAGGTTAACCAACAAATTATCCGGACACGGGAGGAACACGTCGTCTATGTCCAAGACGGTCATCTCGTGCGGTTGACTCAGTCCTTCTGCCAGAGAGAAGAAATGCAGTGCCGAATCGTACGCTATGAAACCAATTTGAGTACGGGCATCTCCGGGCAGATTCTTAAGCTCTTCCAATAAAATGTTACAGACGGATATCAAGTACCCGCTCTCAACGGCAAGTCTCGAAACATCCAACAGGAATAAATAGACGGCTGGCTGAGGTGGTCGTAACATATATTCAGCCGGTGCTATGTATTCGATCGTGCTCGCCTTTATTTCGGGCCGCCGCGACGGGTCGCCGTAAGTTTTACTAACCGGATCGTACTGGAACTCCTCGGGTAGCTCGTTGATGCGGTAGCACAAGTTACATTTCCACCGTTTGTTGTCGACGAAATAGACGAACGGATTGATGTACGTCCTGCACGTCCTGCATCTGACGATCACGTTGCATTGTATGACAGGCAGATGGTTCAAATCTTTGAACGGATGTATCAGCACGCCAAGCGGCAGTCGGGACTTTTGTAACAAGGAGTTGTTCTCCGGTATTTTGGTCATGGTGCACCTGAACACGTCCGGACTGCAGTTGGCCGCGTCCATCGACTCCCTGCCCAGATGCACTTTGGGCGGCTCCAGTTTGGTGGGTGGTAAGATGTTGGTTTGTTGCAGCAGATCGTAGTTTTCGGTGCCCCAGAATTTGCTGAATCCGGATTGCACTACGCTATTGTAGGGTTGTTGGAATTGTTGTGGTTGTTGTTGGAATTGTTGGGGTTGTTGTTGTTGCTGTTGCACAGGGTTCACCGAGAAAGGTGGTTGGGAAAATTGTTGATTCTGTTGCTGATACTGATATGAATTGGGTTGGTTTGGTTGTGGTTGTTGCATGGGAGGTTGTTGTTGCATGTTGGCGGCGGGATACCTGTTGTTGTGTAACGTGTTCCTAGTTTGGTTTAAAGGAGGATAATTTTGTGGCTGAACTGATTGAGTGGTGTTTGGAGGTGGAAACTGTCTGTTTGGTACGGGATTGTTGTTTGGCAATTGGGTCTGATTAGCACCGTTAATTGGACCGTGCGGCGCATTACTTTGTAACTGTTGTGGGGGCTGTTGCATAGTTATACTAGGAAATTTGTTTGGAAATTGTGGATAAGCCCCATTGGGAAACTGCCCAGGCACATTTTGTTGAGGGTATTGTTGCTGGTACATGTTCTGTGCCGGCGCCACGTTCGATTGAGCTTGAGGATAACCATACTGACTTTGACCACTAAACTGAGGGAAAGGAGCTGCAGAAACGGGAACTTGCTGGTTTGATGGACCGCCACTCAACGGTACGTTATCCAGGACGTCGCTCCTGGGCAATTTTGGCACTGCGTTGGTAGTGATGGGAGAGAACGCACCAGTTTGCACGAACGACGCCGGTTTTTGGGGCGGTGGCGCGTTAGGCGTCGACGTACTGAACTTGGGACTCACATTCGGCGTGCCCACGCTCAGCTGTCCCATTTTTTGCGTGGCCAACGTGAGGGGCGATCGGGACGGCGGCAATTGAGAGGCGGGTATGTTCGGCCTGGCGGGCGGCAACTGCGACGATGGTATCGTGCCGAGACGGGGCGCCGGTGACGAGCCCCTCGACGACGAATTCGACGAATGAACTCCGTTGAACTGGTACTGCGGTCGCATTTGCGGCGGAGCGCCGTTCGGTATATTATGTTCAGCCATGTTCTGTTGGGACATATCTACATCACCTGGAATTCAATAACAATTATACGCGTTAATTGATAAAAATTTTGTTTGTTCTAAACACAGTAATGTATTACAACATGGTACTTGGATTGTAATTGTCAAATGTACATGAACTATTTCAATGTATAATTAAGGATCAGTATAACATTGCTGTAATAATCTTGTACTCAATGCCAAATGATTATACACATATATTAATTAAAAATTGGGTTGTATGACTTGTTGAAATTTCTAATGAGGATGTGCAGTGATTAATGAATATATTTATATCTGCAAATCATTAAATTTAATGCAAAGAATGTCAAGGATTATCATTATCAAATTGTTGAATTTTAGGCACATTTAAACGTAAATTTAAACACAACTGAGAGTAAGCTGGATTTAAATTAAAGTTGACACGTTTATGCCCTTATAATTCTAATTAATTAACATTAGAATTCAACCTTTGAACTTATTTCTATTATTTTAAGTGCAATTTTTAATATGTATTGCACTAGAAACTATATTAATTTAACGAACGAATTCACTAATTAATTACAACTGCATTTCTTACCTTTTTATTAACACAATTTCACTATTAACTATGATGTTTGCACATTTTATTAGAATAAATTTCTTAAGAATAACTATGAATTGTCATTGTCAATCTTACGTGGCCGACGTCAGCGCCGCTCACAAAACTACTTTGTAATATTCATAGTCACCACCAAATTCCATAGATTTAACAAAATGTAGAACTAACAATGTACAAATACATATTTTTAAGCTGAAATCGACACATTATTAAGACGAATGTGGATTAAGAATATATAAAAACTTGTTGTTAATATTTTATAGAGTTAAAATTTTAGTAATTTCACAAAATGGAAATTAAATTCCAATAAATTTTTGTTTGCTTATGGACTATGTGGCATCGAATGGATGAGGTTGAATGTTGTCGACGCGAATAAAAGTGGGTCAGTGGCGCAGCATGTGGGTCAAACATTTCACAAAAACCGCCTGCGAATAAACTATTATTTATTAATGGGCTAATCAATAAATTCCGAAGTCGTTTTTTACGTAATTATGACGTTGTGATAAATATTACGTTTTGTACAATCCATATACGTATTAAATTATCAATTATTCATGATTTTTGTCATTTAAAATTAACTTTAATATTAATAAAATTAAATTTCCCTAATAACTGTTATTTATATTTTTATGAGAAATATTTAGTTCTAAACAACGTTATTTTTAATTTAAATTTATTATAACACATTTTAGCATTTTTTATATTATATTAAATTAATTCTTCAACTTAATATATTATTAATATGTTTATGTGATTACGTTTCTAGTGATTATACATAATACTTAATATTAAAAAAATATTAAGTAATATTATAAGGACTTATAATTATTTTGGTGAATTTATTTCACAATTAAATTTGTTATCTCAAATCATGGACATGTTTTAATTATTTTTTCATTTAATTTTAAAATAATATATTATAAATAATTAAGAAAATAATAATATTACAATGTAAAAAGACAGATAAATAAAAATAAATCTGTTACAATAATATTATAATAAAATGTTTGAATTTTTTATTTAAATAAAAATTTGTCTTTAATATTGTATATTTTTAATATAATTTGAATATCTATAGAAAGTGGTAACTAAGCAATAATTAAATAATTACTGGAATATTGGCGGTATATGTCAAATTTAAAAAAAAATGGCAAATATTGTGTGATTTGGTTGGACATTCCTCCTGGTTTAAAAACTTGGTACGTAAAAATTATTGAAAATTTATATTCAACGATTGAAAAGGTAATTTTATAGGCAACTAAATATCGATTTGGTAAACTTTTACCTGAACTTATTTCAGTAATAACAGTAAATAACTGTTAAATAGGCCGCCGTTAATATTTAAGTAACTTAATTATAATCATTTGACTTAGTCACAGTTCTTGTCGACTTTTGGTTAAATAAAAGTGATATATACCTATTACCTTACTGATATGAAGTATGAAATTATAATTAAATATATTTCAGCAGTTATAATAGAACATCTCAATCGAATAATAATCGATCTTATAGTTATTAATAGAAGACATTTTAAATATGAAAACAGTTTGTAAACAATTAACCTCGTTAGTAATTTCACCAACCGGCTGTTGGCCAGCCTGGACGTTGGCGGTTCTCATTGGCCGAAGTTGAAATCAATTTTACTAAAATTGTCAGAAAAAATTATCGATGAAGTGTGACACCGTCCGCAATGTTTATATTACCCGTATTACCGTAAATTCCACTCGTTTTCGTTAGTTATGTGATTCGTATATTTGAATTTCGACTTCATCAACGAGACGTGGTGGGGGTGATAATTTTAAAACAGACAGTTTAGAAGAACATTTCCAACTGACAGTTTTTGTTGTGTTTTTTATCATTATTTTTTCGAATTCCGCCAAGAATAAATCGGGGCACGGTCTGAGACGCGTCTAAATTAATAACAGTGTGTTCGTCTTGTTTGTTTGCTGGTGAGTTTGCAACATCTGTCTTGTACACACCATTTTTGGCTAATGATTCATAACCGACCAATCGTTCGATAATAAAATTGATCCCGTTCGTTTTAGTTTTGAGACATGGAGGACGACGAATATAAAAAACTGCCGGTCGAAGACAGATGCGTGCACAAATTATGGAAGGCCCGCGTAAACGGCTACGAGGATGTCACGAAGCTGTTCAGACAAATCGACGACGAAAAGTCACCGGAGTTCAGCAAGTATTTGGGACTGGTCAAGAAGTTCGTCGTCGACAGCAATGCCATGGGTCAGGAGAAGGGGCTGGAAGCCACACTGGCTTACGTAGAAAATTATGCCCTGGCTGGGAAGACTGTGTCTGAGGTGATGTCAGGAATTGTGACCAAGTGTATTGCAGCCCCCAAAACCAAGACCAGAGATCTAGCATTGCAAGTGACGCTTATGTATGTTGAGATTGAGAAACATGAGGCTGTGGTAGAAGAACTCACAAAAGGGATGGAGCAGAAAAATCCTAAAATAGTGGCAGCCTGCATTAACGCTTGCACCGTCGCCTTAAGGGAGTTTGGTTCTAAAATTATTAATGTCAAGCCTTTAATCAAGAAGATATCCACCCTGTTTGCAGACAGGGACAAATCAGTCAGAGATGAAGCCAGACAGATGGTTATAGAAATATACCGGTGGATTGGACCAGCCTTGAAGTAAGTACAGAGGAATTTGAATAGTTGGGCATTTCAGGAATTTGTATTTTTAGACCTCAGCTCACTAATTTACAACCAGTGCAACTGACAGAATTAGAAGCAGAATTTACTAAAATTGATGGACAAAAGGCTGTACCAACTAGATATATCAGGTCACAACAAAAACAACAGGCTAAAATTGCTGCTGAAGCTGAAGAAGTGGATGGAGGTAAGGATTTTGGACAAAAAATTATAAGTTGTTCATTAATATTTATATTATACTTTAAATATACTAATATTGTCCTACTGTTTTGTAATAATTACCA
The DNA here is from genome assembly GCF_024364675.1 of Aethina tumida. Lineage (NCBI taxonomy): Eukaryota > Metazoa > Arthropoda > Insecta > Coleoptera > Nitidulidae > Aethina > Aethina tumida. The sequence goes on from NC_065441.1 coordinate 3,972,638, forward strand.
AAAAATCAATTATATTAATGGGTATAAATAGAAAGTGTCTATAACTTGAAACTGTAAATGGAAATTTAAGTAACTTTGAATTTATACTATAAATATATAAAAGATAAGTTCTATTATTCAAATTTAAAGATTTTTTGACCATGTCCTAATATTCTGACGTCTAAAATTATGCTTTAATATTTGTAATAAACTATAATTACCTGTCTAGATCAATATTTCACTTTGTATTGTTCTTTAGAAATTACTAAAATATTAATTACATCAGTGGGTAAAAATAGATGTGTTAGAGATATAATTTACATAATTTGAACCTGTTATGTGAAATTATATTAAAGAGATTTAGTTGTTACTAGAGAAATAATTTTGAAATTAGGTATTTGCGTAGTTTTAGAATAGTTATTAACTATAAACAACGCCTAAATTTGTCACTTACTAAATTTAAACATTTCTAAGAAGATTAAAATGATTTAACAATATAAAAAATATAATTATCAACTATTATTAAGTTCACTAGACAATATGTTATTTTATTTGTTTGATGTACCATGAAATGATTGAAAATTTATGAGCCTTAACGTATACATATATACAAATGCAAATAGCGCAAATTTAAGTAACTGTTCTGTATCGAAATAATCAGTATGCGACGCAGGCAAACAATATTATCTAAAAGTGAGTTTTATTATAACCATTATTCATAGTACACTTTCTGATAAGTGGATAGCAAAACATAATAACCCATAAAAATTATAAAACTAAAACATTTTATTTTGTTTAGGGGGAGACGAAGATGAGGATAACGAAGAAGTGGCGGTGGAAGTCGATCCGTACGACGTGGCCGACCCCGTCGACATTCTCTCGAAATTACCGAAAGACTTCTACGACAAACTCGAGGCGAAAAAATGGCAGGAACGCAAAGAAGCGGTTGAAACTTTAGAAAACCTAGTCAAAACGCCCAAACTTGAGAACGGCGACTATGGTGACTTAGTCCGAGCACTAAAAAAAGTAATTAGAGAATTATTTCAACGTGTTACACAGTTAATTTACACTTTTTTTCTTGTAGATTGTACAGAAGGACAGCAACGTTGTGGTGGTGGCGTTGGCGGGCAGATGCATAGCACTGCTGGCATCAGGTTTGAAGAAAAGGTTCCAGACATACTCAGGGGCGTGTGTGCCCGCCCTGTTGGAGAAATTCAAAGAGAAAAAACAGAACGTGGTGACCGCAATCAGGGACGCAATTGACGCCGTATATCTAACTGTATTATTACTAATTTTTATGTTTGATTTAAAATTAATGTGGTTTTTAATTGCAGACGAACTTAGAGGCGATCCTGGAGGACGTGCTAGAAGCTCTCGGCAATAAGAATCCCTCGGTCAAAGCAGAAACGTCCCTGTTCGTGGCACGAGCCTTTACGAAAACTCAGCCGACTGCCGTCAACAAAAAACTGTTAAAGGCCTTGACGACAACACTCACGAAAAACATCAACGAGTCTGGTATAAAAATTGTGGTAAAACGTAACGATTACATAATTGGTGGGTGTTATTTTAGATCCGGTTGTACGTGACGCAGCAGCTGAAGCGATAGGCACTTTAATGAAGCTGGTGGGTGAAAAGGCGATTGGTCCGTTCCTCGTGGAACTGGAAAAGGACAATTTGAAAATGACCAAGATCAAGGAGTGCTGTGACAAGGCCGTGATAACGGTGAAGACAGTCGGAGGCGGTGGCAAGAAGGAGAGGGCCGCCACGGCTCCAGCACGAGGAGAGCCGAAACCAGCCCCAGAACCGGTCAAGTCTGCACCACCTCGAGCTGCTGCCAAGAAACCACCCGGTATACAAAAGTAACATGGTGTTTTTTAACTTGCAAAATAATTTTGTTTTATTTATAGCCAAGAAAAAGGCAGAAATCTCATCCGGATCGGCGACAGTTACCCGGCCGAAAGGAACTAAACCAACGCCCAAAGTACAACCCGTTAAGCCCATAGAAAAAACACTTTCGGACGAAGAAGCTGAAGAAATCGCCAGTTCCATCATACCCCCTAATTTGGTGGCGGAATTGGCTGACACTAATTGGAAAACACGGTATGTACGATACAAAATGTAGAAACAATTAATTATAACATTCCTTGTAGTTTGGCAGCTGTAGAACGCGTGTCAAGTGACTTGCGTGATCTCGACGCCAAATCCGTGCCGACTCAAGCCGTCGTCAAAACTCTGTCGAAAAAACCAGGTTACAAAGATACCAATTTCCAAGTACTAAAGGCCAAACTGGATGTGGTGCGTTACTTGGCAGAAAACTGCCAGTTCAGTACCACCACAGCAGAATGTTGCCTAAACGACGTAGCCGAAAAGTTTGGCGATGCTAAAAATGGTGCCACAGTGGCGGAAGTAATGACGGCGATCGCCGAGGCCACCAGTTTAAGTTTCGTGTCTGAAGGTGTGATGAATTTCGTCTTCAGCCAGAAAAGTCCGAAGGTGATGCAGGAGGCGTTGATCTGGCTATCCGGGGCCATAAAGGAGTTCGGCTTCGCCAACCTGAACACCAAATTACTTATAGACAACAACAAAAAAGCACTGGCCTCAATAAATCCACAAGTGCGGCAAGCAAGCATCACACTTTTGGGCACTATGTACTTGTACATGGGTCCAAATTTAAACGTTTACTTCGACAACGAAAAGGCCAGTCTCAGGGATCAAATCAATGTGGAATTCGACAAATATGAGGGAGTGAGTCCACCCGCCCCAACCAGAGGTAACATCAAACCGTTCTATTGCGACAACATTTTAACACCTTTAATAATTCAGGTCTGAGCAAGTCATCAAGTTCCGGCACTATATGTGACGACGGCGACGATGCGCCTGTTGATGCAGCCGAACCGGAACCGGTGACCGTTCAGGATTTGCTACCTCGCGTCGACATCAGCTCTCAGATAACCGAAGCGTTGATTAACGAGCTGTCGGACAAGAATTGGAAGGTGCGCAACGAGGGTCTCACCAAAGTGGCGGCCATACTCCAAGAGGCCAAGTTCATTAAACCGAACATTGGTGATTTGGCGCCTGCCCTCGCTCATCGTCTTACCGACAGTAACATCAAAATTGCCCAAACAGCTATCAACATTTGCGAAGTCATCGCCAAGGCGATGGGTCCGCCTTGTAGACAGTATGTTAGGACTCTGTTTCCCGGATTTTTGCAAGGTATTGATATATATTCTCATTGGTGCTTAATTATGCAAAATGCATTAATTGATTAATATTGTTTAGCTCTTGGTGACAGTAAAAGTTGGATGAGAACGGCAGCTTTAGATGCCATTAACACCTTTGCCGAACAGTGCGGATACAAGGAATTCTTCGATGGTGAAATGATCGCTGATGCCCTTAAGTCTGGATCTCCGACTTTGAGGTCCGAGTTATGGACTTGGTTAGCCGATAAAATACCTAAAAGTATTAGTTCGAAATCCGCCCATCAATTTTTAATTTAACACCGTTGAATTTTAGTACCAGTAAAGTCGATACCGAAGGAGGAACTTATGGCGTGCATTCCGCACCTCTATAACAATTTGGAGGATAGGAACGCGGACGTTAGGAAGAACGCAACCGAAGCAATCCTCGGTATCATGATCCACGTGGGCTACGACACCATGGCCAAGCAAACGGAAAAATTAAAGCCCGGCTCCAAGATGGTGATTATGGCGGCGCTGGAAAAAGTGCGACCTAATTTGCCCGTGAAGCCTCTGCCCAAGAAACAGTCGCCTTCGGAGAAGGAGGACAAGGCTGTCAGGGGCACGAAACCGGTGGCGAACGCCAAGAACGCCGTCAAACCCAAGGTAACTTATTTCTCCTTGATGAGATGACATGACATGACATGACTGGCACACATAAATAAATGTGTTTTAGGGTCCTGCAACGCAAAAGGCGGCACCAGCGCCTGCTGCCAGTTCGAGAAAGAAAGAGGAGGATGTGGACACGTCCCCGCTTCTGGCATTAAACAATCTCAAGAATCAACGTTCATTAGATGAGTCCAAGCTTAAGGTTTTAAAATGGAACTTCACGCAACCCAGAGACGAGTTCGTGGAACTGCTCAAAGATCAAATGGCTGCAGCCAACGTGAATAAAACTTTAATGGCCAACATGTTCCATTCAGACTTCAGATATCACATTAAGGCGTTAGAATCGTTGAGTGAAGACTTGCCTAACAACAAGGAGGCGTTGCAGGCCAACTTGGATTTGATACTCAAATGGTTGACTTTGAGATTCTTCGATACGAATCCGTCGGTTTTGCTTAAAGGTCTGGAGTACTTACAGAGCGTGTTCAACGTTCTGATTGAAAACAAATATCACATGCAGGAGAACGAGGCGTCATCTTTTATTCCGTATTTGGTTCTTAAGGCAAGATGGTATACACTTTTGAGTTTTTAAATTTTAACGTTAATCGTGTTACAGATTGGAGATCCAAAGGATTCTGTTCGTAATGGTGTCAGGGCACTGTTCAAGCAGATTTGCAATATTTATCCAGTTCACAGATTATTTACTTACATAATGGAAGGCATCAAATCTAAAAATGCTCGTCAGAGAGCTGAATGTTTGGACGCCATGGGTTCCATCATTGAAACATACGGTAATTTATTACCTTTAGTCTACGAATTTGTATTAAATCATTGTTTATAGGTATCACGATTTGTGTTCCTTCGCCCGCCGCCTGTCTCAAGGAAGTGGCGAAGCAAATTTCAGACCGTGATAACTCTGTACGAAATGCCGCCTTAAACTGCGCCACCCAGGCCTATTTCATTGTCGGGGAAAAGGTGTTTAAGATGGTTGGAAACGTAAGTGTCAGTATTTTTTACTTATTTTCCTTTGTAACCCAGTATTGTTACAGATCTCCGAAAAAGACATGTCGTTGTTGGAAGAGAGGATCAAGAGATCACACAAGAAAATGTCGACCGTGGCCCCGAAGTTGAAGGCGGATCCGAATGCGACGGTTTCGATGCCGAAATCGCCCCCGCCTCCAGTACACGAGTCACCGGTCAGGAACGGCAACGACAGCGGCTCCAACGAACAAGACGAGGAAGTGGACGACGAGGACGAGGACAACATACCCGCCGTTACGTAAGTGTCGCCGCCTTCATTTTATTTATTGGGGTTTACTTGTGATTTTTACCGATTTACACAACCAGTGACTATGAAATGAATTCTATAAGCACCTAGGTCTTTATTTTGGTTAGTGATTTTTGTTTGTTTTTGTTCGCACAGATTGCCACCGCAAATCGCGGTCGAAACACAGCCGGAAGTGGTGAACGGACCGTTCCGTCTGGATCCGACCGTGATGCAGGAATTGGACACAATCACTGAGCAGATCAATCAAAAACGGAAGGACATCGAGAACAACATGAGAAAATTGCAAACGTTCAATCTCGATTTTCTCAACGAGGAGATCAAAGTGCCGTCGACAGATAACGATGTGGTCAAGTGAGTAAATTAACCGACAATCCTGGTTCACGGCATGGAAATTTTACGGATTCTAAAATTGGTGTTTCTGTAGCTCATTCGACGAATGAGAAGTTCACTCTGGTATGGTGCAGGATCTGAAACGTTCGAGAGAATTAATGCTGCATATACTGGATTTTGGCTGTGAGAGTATAAAAATATTTGGTTTTAACTTTATTTACATGTTTTTATTACATTATAAATATATGAATTTACCCAATAAATGAAGAGCAAGTTTGTACGTCTTCGGATTTATTTACAAGAACTCGGGACAATAGAAAGTAAACCATGAATGTTCAGTGAGTAATTAATTATTTAGGAATTTAAAATGTAGAATGCGCTACATAATCACTGGTTCTTGCGGTTTCGGGTAAAATTAGAAAGTTGCAAATAAACTATGTATTTCTAGTATATCTAAATTGATTCTAAACACTACTATTTATTATTTGTTTTTCTATTATTATAGAGTAACACCAATGTCGCCGCCAAAACCGATTGCGCCCAGCGTTTATGAAAAAACTTTAACGAAAAAATTCACTACCAGACCAAAATCAGAAATCGACGACGACATTGAAAAGTACATTAAACGAGTGAAGTCTGTGGACAGAGGCATCGCTGTAGAGGTAAATGAATTCATCAATTCATTTTACAATAATATCTGTTAAAAAAGTGTGATTACTTTAGGATTTTTAACCGTAATTAACTTTCCAGGTAGATTAGACTTTCTTGTTGAAGAAATGAATCTGAAGTTAATTTGTTGATACTTTCCAGGAGATTAGTGCCTTTTTTAGTCTTGTAACTTTCTTATTTTTTCACAATTTTTAATGAAATTTCTGTTTGTAAATGTAAAAATGTTTTGAAATTCATATAAATATTTCTTGTTTTTGAAAATCTGTTGAGAAACAAGTATGTAGAATGTACTGTATTCTTTTTGTTACAGGCAATCGAACATTTGAACGAAATTTTGCAAAGCAACAAAGGCGTCGCCGTCGGCGAATACGAAGACGACTTTATGAGCGCTGTTGCAACACAACTCAAACATCTGAGCAGTTTCGACCCTAGTACGGACGAGGAGGTCGTTAAAATGTACAGAGCGTTGCTGATGCTCATTGATGGGGTAATAATAAGCTCACTTCTTCAAGTCAAAATATTAAGTATCTTTTTCCAGTTCTACAAAAACAAAGGTTTCGGCAGCAAAGTAAGCGTGGCGGTGCTAATGGACTTACTGAATCAGATGATAAATTTGTTGGTGGAAGGCAAATTAGAGAAGTGCAACTCTGGCGACTCGTACGTACGCGTCGTCAACTCGCACTGCGTCAAAATCATCGACAAGTCGGACCACACCAAAATAATTTGGTAAGCACAACCCCCTTCATTAATTTGCCACTCTTAACAGTGAATTTATTTCGTTGCAGTGCTCTGATCCAGTTGCTGCAGGACTGCATCCGCAACGACATCGGGCTGCGACACACCGACCTCGTGATGAAGTCGATATGGCGCGTTTTGAAGCTTATGCCCGGCTGGAGCAATCAAATCGACTACGATTCGGTGCTGCTCGAAATCCACTTCTTCCTCAAGGAGTTCCCCACCACGTGGTGGAAGAGCAGGGAATCAGACACACCGCTGCGCACGATCAAAACGATCCTGCACGCTACGGTCAAGCAGCGAGGCGCCTCCATCTGTCTGCACATGTCCAAGATTCCGAACACCAAGGAGTCGGAACTGGAGGCCTACATCAACAAGCTGATTAAGGTGACTCGGCGATCTTTGTAATTTTTGATAAATGCGTTTTGTGACATTTTTAAATAAATTATTAAACGGTGATGTTAATTTAATAGGATTATTGAAATTTGCCAGGAAATTGTCTGGCAAAATTATTTCTAACCTGATTTCTTTTTATGCGTCAATGTAACCATGGAAATAGGATCAAGACGGCAATAAAGCGAAGAATTGAAATGGAATATTAGAAATAAAATTTCACGTTACGTAATTAATTCACAAATAGACATTTTCAAAACGCATTTCCTGGTAAAAGCCCCACGAATGTTTGACGAAATGTGATAAGAATTTAAATGTTGTTTTCAGATGATGAAAACGGACGAGAACAAGCCGGTGGTTCCGCTGACGCGTGCCTATCACAACATGCTTACGGAGATTTTCCAAAAGATCGGCAAGCAGGACGAGACTAAGGACGGAATAACGTTACTGTACGATTTTATGCAACAGCATCCAGAGGCCGATATCGATCCGTATTTGAAGAAAACGAACAAATTTTTCCAGGATTATATCAAGACGGGGCTGAAGGATATCGAGGACGAAAGGAAAACGGCCAAAGCGCAAATTGTTGGTATGTATTTTTTGTTTGACGTCTTAATTGACATTTACTGATATTTTTTTATTAGAAAAAGCTTCTGGAACTTCTTCGGCTCCAACGCAGGCGAAATCGGAGCTGGCGACTAAAGATATTGACTATTATATGAACCGGCTGTCATTTTGGAAGAACAGATATAGTGACGTAAAAGTCCCACACGAGTAAACCATTTGTCGGATTATTTTATTGATGGTTTTTTCGTTATTTTATTTAGCCGAAACGGTTGACTTAATTATAGGATTTGTACGATATTGAAAATTGGACTATGATTGTGATAAAACCGTTTATAGTTGCGCTAGGCCTTAAACCTCTACAGTATTTCTCTTTGTATGTAATATCAACTACTCGTGAAGCATCAGATTATTTTTAGATATAGATCCAGTCCAAATTTGTTAGGTGTATATTACATATAAATTGATATAATATGAACCTAGAGTATGTGTTTTCTAGCATGTATATACTATTAATTGCTCTCTGGTAGATTAATAGGTGAACGTTTTTACCCCATTTACTCCTATCATACGTATGTTGTGATATATACAACAGTAATGTTCGATTTTTCATTATTTATTATTTTATTTATATTTTTACACGTCACGTTATATTAAGCGTTTCTCTCATTAAACTAATTTGTTTTACTTACTATTTGTTAGGTTTTAATATCAAGTACATATATTTTTTACTGTTAATTGTAGTTAACTATTGATTAAATATATATTCACTATAAAAATGTGTTTTATATTTCTGTCCATTGCAATAAAAACCACAAAATCATATACATGTTCTTTATTTTCTCAAGTAAAATAAAACATGTCAAAAGACATAACATGGATAAAATAAAAATTACAATTAGTGTTACTAATTAAGAGAAGTGAAATAATACAATGATTTTAATAAAATTAAATTTCGGAATTAGCCAAAACACCAAAAACACATCAAATAAGCAATCTAACATAAAATTATGTTGTTTGAATACTGCAACCAATTTAATTAACCTCTTATTATTGATTTACTATTTATTAATTTACAATTCCAATCATTCTTACTTAATTTTAGTGATATAATACTATGTAGGGCAAAGGGTATATAATGTACAATATGTTATGATATAATTGTGAGTGAAATAAAACGTTTCTTTGCCCACTAAGAATGATAAATTAATTTTTGGTCAGTTTATAAAATACATCTCTAAACTAGAATCTAAAAATGGTAACAATTATATTGTAAATACTGTATAAATATTTAATATATTTAAGTGTATACAAATACCACATACAACTTCAACAAATCTGCCAACACTTGTATAAATTTGGCACTGATTTACTTATACAGTCCAATATGACTTACATGTATAAAACCATTCTGACTGACTTATTGTCCAGTTGTAGAGTAAAAAAATGCAACAGCAATATGAGATTTCTGTAATAATCAATATTTATCACATCCCTTAAACTTACATGTGTTGGTTCCAAATCTTAATTAAAAAAATGCGGATTAACTAAAAAAAAAGCTCAGTCAAATAATCATATCCAAATGGACCAACTGATTGAAAACGCAATTGATAACATATTCTCATAAGGCAAAACTTTAATGGTAGGAAGACACGACGAGTTAATTGTCGGGGGGTGGAGAAACGGGAATGCGTGCTTGCGAAACGATGGTTAAACATGACGTTGGGGAACTGGTGAATTTCCAATGGACGCCGGCAACGACCTGGCGGCTTTCGCCTCATCTCGACGAAAGACATCCTCGTCCTCTTGAGCGATGATCCTCGTCATCTACAACAGAATCAATTCCTTTTAATAATCGTTCGTTTATGGTTAGAAATATTATGAAACGGTCTTTTCGTTATTTGTCCTAAAATGCACTAAAAGATTACACTTGTAAACAAGTTATGACTATTTAATAATTTAACTAAAAAAGGATCATGTACAAACACTATTCTGTACGTGCTCCTCTTGTTATTGTTATAAATCCAATAAACAGCCAAAAATCAAATAAAAAACTTCTGCCACAACCACTTGTAAAATAACACACAAAATATTCAAAAGCGTTTATAAAGTATCACAGACTACGTAAAAAAATGCAACTGTTCTAATGTTTATCTAATAGAAACTAGACTACACTAACAAATGAAGAAGTATTAGTTGCAAAAAACACACCTTGACACGCTCCCTGTCATTCACAAAGTGACTTTTTGCATTGAAACAGATTCAGCAGTGTATTATTAAAATTTCGGGGATCTAAGTCCGTTAGGAAGACGGGGGCATGAAAAAAACCACAACCACTTTTTAATCCACAGCTTCGGTATTTTTTAATTGGGTTAATAAACGTACTTACTGTTACCCTATTCGAGACCTTGCTTCAGTACTTTCATTGTGTTGATGTTTGTGGTTGTGAATATCGAGTTATTGAACGTTTTGTGTGTGGGTGTGCGTGGGTATTTTGAAGCAAAGTCCATGTGAATAAAAATTGTTAGAAAGTTAGTAACTTACACCAATTGAGCTATTAAGAGTTGAGCCGTTTAGATCACCTGATTTGTCGGGATTTAGGGGACATACTAAATCACCATAGTCGGCCTCTCCTTTGCTCTTCTTGCGTTTGAGCGAAAACTGGGACTTTTTAGAAACCTGCAACACATCGTTGGTAAATCCCGCAAATAATTTTTGTGAAAAATACCTTTAGTTTTGAGGAGGGTGTTAGGGGGATGTATCCCATGGTACCTTCAGCCTCTCGTTTCTCTTGTATGACGTCTTTGCCCAGTAATTCTTTGAAATGTGTGTTGAGATGCCGACGCAGCAAAGTTTTACCCGGTGGTATGGATAATAATGATGCCAATAATTCGGCAGTGAATTTCGTCTCATACACCATCAATCCGCCGTGCACTCCCGCACCTCGCAAATTCGGGGCGTACTCTGCCAAATCAACTGCCTTCAACCACTCCATAACTCTACAAATTAACTTGTTAATGTTTTATTGGATTAATGTTTTTGATTTTACCTGTGGGTGGTCCATAGGGAAATGTCTTTGGGTGTAGGTTGCTCGGGATCGTCTGGAAGTGACCTCCTTTGCAGACAACCTGAAGAAAAACAATTATAATAAAATAGTTTGTGGTTGGACTTTTAGAAAATTACCTGGTTCGTAGTTATTTTCACGCAGCACTTGAATACCTCGCTTAATACTGGCGACGTGTAAAAGCGATGTGACGTGTAGAAGTGCCAAATCGTCTATGGTCAGTCTGTGCAACACTCTTCCATCCACGCGGTTAATCAAGAAGTTCTCCTTGTGTTGCGGAAGTCCTAGAACACCCCGTAAATTAATTACCGTACAAGAAACTATTTAAAGCATTTACCGGTGTCATCGAGCCACCTCAACACCCAGGCGGTGTCTAATTTCCCCGCCATGGTTAAATACGGATCGCTCGAACTGTTAATGTCAGTGTCGATTAGAGCGAGTTGCAGCTTCTTCCTGTGCAACGGGTTTTTGATGTTCAGCTCCTTCTCGATTTCGTTTATGCTCGTTTCCTGCAACTGCTGGCCCGACTTGACGAAGCGCTTCGCTTCCGTGATGTACTGGTCCAAACCCAAGTCTTGCAGCCAATCGCATACGTTCTCCGTGTCCCACTTCGAAAACGGTTTATCCGGTCTGTAATCCAAAGTTATCGTTTATTTGGTTAAGTTGTTTGGACGCATTAGTTTACTTTGGTACGATTTGCGGTTCGCTCCATCCCAGTCTGCCGCCAGCTGTAGCTCTTACGCCGCCGCGTTGGAACTCATTGATTCCCGGCAGGTCTTCCAGGTTTCCGGAACCGGAGCGTTTCATACGTCCGAAGATTTTCTTCAAACCTTTTTTCTGGTTGAAGATGTTGGGGGAACCTGGCGGTTCGGTGCTGCCGTCATCGATCATAATTTTCTCTGCTTCAGCTAATTATAATAATGATATAAATAACACTTTAGTTAGTTGTGTAATAATATGGTAATGTGTATATGTTTCACAGTTTAACAAGGACATAACGAATTGTTAAAAAGCATTAATCTATACAGATATAATGTTTATGATTAAAATTTTGTTAGAAAGCAAGAATTTAATTTTGGTAACAAGTTGTGTTTGTTTCTAAATAGGATAAATATAGAAAAAAATATCAAATAGTCAAAATGCATAATAAGTCAGTAATAAATCAATAAAATTCCTATAAACTAAGACAGATAATAAGCAAAATAAACCCGATTTTAAATGTTAAGTAGATAGCTCAAGTCATTAGTAAGTAACTTAAAAAGTCGACATGATTATTGCATGATTTTTAAATGTAAAGTATTAACCCCGCATTTCGTAACAAGCTAAACAAAAAGAAACGTATCTAAAGCAGGGTTAAATTAAAATAACAGTGTTACGAATATTTAGAAAAAGTACGACAACAACTTAGTTGTGCAACAGTCAAAGCTAAGAAATCATTAATGAACAAAATAGGTTAATAGGCCTCATTACAAAGGAAAGAAATTTATAAGAATTTCCTCCCTGTGCGCATGACAAGATCAAGTACATCGCTGAAGCGTCGTGTGTGTGTCATGCGTTCGGACTCGTTCGTGCGACAGTCCTGAGCTATCACCTAAATTGGGCACCGAGTAGCCCCTATTCCTGACCCCGACCAATGAGGATAGTGTCCTACCAAATGCGACGCCCCTGCCCCTCGCGGCCACACCGTTGACGGTGCCATTTGCGTTCGTTTCTATGTTCATGCTGTTGGTGCTGCCGTTGCTGAGGAATTGCTGGCGTGGCAGGCTGCCGTATTGGACGTCGATCTGGCGCTTGTATGCCTGGGTCTACAATTAAACATTACATTGTTACTAACATGTGTTTTTCATAAAATAGACAATTACTTTTAATGGTTGGCCATCCTGTGAGTCCCTCCTCGGGCTGTTACCGGTCAGCGATACGGGACTAGGTGACGGTGACATCCTCAAGTTCTGCAATACAAAAATAAAAAGTATAGATTCCATTTGACCTGTACATAAAATCAGTACTTGGTTGCTGGTTTGTACTGGTGTAGATGTGAGTTGGGGTTGCGGTGACATCCTCGGCATTACTGGAGGTTTCTTCATTTCCTGGCTGGCGTATTGGCTGTTTCTCAGCTCCAAGTTTTCGCGTTCTAATGCCGCCTTCTGTAATTTCATTTCGCTCATTTTTGACAGGAGTTCCAGCTTTTGTGTTTCCAGCGACGACCTGGAAAGCACCTCCTAAAACACAAAACTTAATTTAAAATCAATCCGAGCAAATGTAATGGATTATAAAACGTGAGTTTTGTTACTGCAGTAATAAAAATCAATTTTAATAATAGTTGGAATTTAATAAATGCAATATTTGAAAACTAGTAAAATTTAATATCCACATTCCATTAATGTTTCATTTAATTCATAGATATAAATTGCTCTATTAAAAGTACATTTATATTGATTAACGTTTCATACCCTTTGTAAATTCTCTTCGGCCTCACTCAAATGATACTTTTTTTCCTGCAGCATCTTTTCAAGATCAGAAATCTTGTCGGTTTGTGCCTCGACCTGTTCGGTGAGTACTTGTACTTGCAACACCAGGTTGTCTCTCTCGTGCTGGATTTTGCGTAATTTTTCATCTTGCTCTCCAGGCTGAAAAAATGCAAGACACAACCGTTACATAACTACACCACAAGCAACGTTAATTAGTTAATTAAATTCTACATTAAAAACAAGTAAATTGGGACTTTCAACAACGTAATTTCAGTTTTATTTATGCGACCTTGGGATAAGGTGGCTGCATCCAGTGGTAGCCGCGATCGCCGTAGAAACAGCAGGGCGGCATCATGTGGTAGCCGCCGCAACAGCCGACCGGCTCGTGCCGGAAGCGGTTGCAGTCGCCGTAGATGTCCGGATGGCTGCCGCGGTCGCTGTAACTCCTGTGGTGCTGCTGGTCCAGCAGCATCGGCGAGCTGCCGTAGCGTTGGGGGTCGAGGCGCTCGTGACGCCGATGGAAATTCTCGAAACAATGACCTGGATTAACAAAATTTAATTTGTGTTTTTTGAATTTATGCCTGCCAGGTGGAATGTGTATTGCTTGTTTTCGAGGGACTTAAATGAAACAAATTAGTTTCATAATTTGAAATTGTTTAAAAGAATTGTAGCACTGTTAATTTATGAAGAATCTTAGAAATATTAATACACTGCTCCAAAAAATGACGAACCACCTATAATTTTTTATGCAATGGCCTGGCCAGCTCGCAGTCCAGACCCTAACCCAATAGAACATATGTAGGACATTCTTAAAAGACGTTTAACCGTCCGAATAACTTACAAGATGTGGAGTGCCTTCTACTTGAAATTTAGGAGAATTTGGACCAAAATCAAATTCGAAGCCGGATTTTGAGTATGAACAGAAGATGTGAGACTCTCATTCGTATTAGAGGTGGAAATACCTCATATCAAGTTTTTTTAACAATTATAAATAGAAACCTATTTTTAAATAAAATATTAATAATAATCATTTATTGTTGGTTGCGTTAATTTTTTGAAGCAAAGTATTTAAGATTAAAATATAATTAATATAATAAATTAAAATATAGTTCATTAATTTTTATTCCACTTTGAAGTTAAATTTTAATGTAAAAAATTTAATTAAATCATTTAATATCCACTTTTCCCATCTATTTTGCTCTTTTTATAACTCAGGATCTTTTTGTACTCTCTTAAATTGCTGCTAATTTAACTGAATATCCATTTCATCCGGAAATGGAGCACTGTTAATTTTATTTCAGTTAAATCCTCAGTTGTAGATTGAGTGTTGGCTAACTTAATTAATTATTGCATTCGGTGTTAATAGAAAATTGAATTATTCTCAGCAACTAGCCCTGATGAGAGTGCGGCTGTTAAAAGTACCCCTGAAGTGTACAGTTGGTTAATAACCAGTAAAACTTTCTGTTGTATTTGATGTCAATTTTCTATTTAAATTTTGAACTATCTTGGCGATTATTAACGTTTATAATAAACCTATTGTTTTACAACTGGTTTCAGCCAGATAATCCGGTACATTAAAATTTAATAACCAAGTTTATGATCCTGAAACTTTTCTGGATTACACATGTCTTAAATTGAAAAGTCGTTAATGTTTATATGAAGTTAATTTAACGTCCAAGTTAAATAAATATAATTAAAATTTCATTCGTGATTGATTAAATGTTTTTACGATTTTCTCAACCGTTTAATTTTGCACATCGAACGTGGAAATTTGGCACGCAATTCGAGGAATTATAACGAACCGTGTGCCGCCCGAAATGTTCCCGGTTGATTTGACATGTGGCGGGGCTGAAATTCAAATTATGTTTAATTAACCGGCTGCCGTTTTTCATCCCGCATCCAAGACTCAAACCCTAATTAAATTTCATTCGTTTAAGAAACAATTTTGCCAACCAAACATTTATCTTTCATAAAGTTTTGGAAATTATACAAAAGTAATACACATTCCGAAGAAAAGACAACAACGGTGTAAACAAACCTTCTTGCGGCACACAACAGTAATTCTGACACACAGAATTTGAGTAAACCGAAGATCCGGAAGTGTAATCGTCCAACCTGGGTGGACTTTTCATGGCGTGTGTAGACCTCGACTTCTGGTCACGCTCTTGTCTGGACTGCTGGTGGGTGCGGCGTCTGTCCAAGCTTCCGGGCGGCGTTTTCGGCACCTTATCCCTTTTCGGGGTGCGATCACGCAACGACCGACTGATCGGTGGCTTGGACGCCGGCACCGTCGTCTCCCTTTCCTCCAGTTTCAGCGTCAGAGGCAGATCGGAGTCTTCCATTGCCTTCGGCGACGTCGTCTGCCTACGGATCCATTGGAAGTCGCTGTTGCATCTCGTCGAACTGTCTGTTGGAAGTTTAAACAATGTATTTTGACTCGGAAATTGGTTGTTGTGTGTTAACCTTTGAGGCTTATCGGTCGTTCCGACGACGTGGTGGATATGTCTGAGGTGGAGCCATTGTTCGAGGAGTGCGACCAACCGTTCTGATCCTTTAGCGTCGAGTCTTCCTCGAGGCTCGACTCATTCTCTTCCAGTCCTGTTGGAATTACCCACTCACGTGATATTTGACTTTTCTCTTCCAATTAATTATTGTACAAAAGGGAAAATTGACCGGAGACGATTATCAATTGTGATTTATGTGACTGGCACGAATTCGTTTCGAGTTTTATTGGCGCAGAGAAGGAATTAAATTGTTTACGGAAATCATTTGTGTCGGTTGCAGACTCGTGTTTCACCACTGTCTAGACCAGATATTACGTCTCTATTGTATTGAAAACGACACCGCACACACAAAATTATTGTTTTCGTTTAAATGCCGAAGTTTTCTTCAACATTAAGGTAGATCGACACAACAAATACATTGAACTAATTAGAAATAAGATAAATATTAACTAAAATGTTAATCCACTAAAAGTAAGTTTCAAAATCACAAATATATTGAGACAATTAAAAATAATAGAAATATTAACTAACCTGAATAAAAATATTAATCCAATAAAAAGCTAATTAAAAATAATAAATATATTGAACTAACTAGAAATGTTAGAAGTATTAAATAAGATAAATAAAATACTTATCTAACAATAGGTGGATCTAAAATAAGAAATATATGGAAACAATTAGAAATAATAGAAATATTAACTAATGCAAGCAAAATTATTGACAGAAGACAGATTTAAAATAATAAATATATTGAACTAACTAGAAGTGATAGAAGTATTAACTATCACAAATAAAATACTGATCCAACGAAAGGTACTTTCAAAATAAGAAATATATTGAACCAATTAGAAATAATAGAAATATTAAGTAATGCAAGTACGAATATTGATCCAATAAAAGGCTGATTCAAAAAAATAAATATATTGAAGCAACTAGAAATGATAGAAGTATTAACTAACATAAATAAAATAGTGATCCAACAGAAGGTAGTTTCAAAATAAGAAATATATTGAAGCAATTTGAAATAATAGAAATATTGATTAATGCAAGTAAAAAATATTGACCCAATAAAGACAGATTTAAAATAATAAATATACTGAATTAACTAGAAATTATAGAAGTATTAACTAACATAAATAAAATACTGATTCAACAAATGATGGTTCAAAATAAGAAATATATTGAACCAATTAGAAATTATATAAATATTGATTAACTAACTACTGACCCAATAAAACACAAAAAAATGTAATTTAATTAAAAATAAAAACATAATTAAACCGTTCAACATTTTTAATAAGCAGCTGCTGCGCCAAAAACTATTTTTACCACTCCCAAATTACTATATTAATTAGCACTATCCAAAAAAAGCAACTAAATATAACTGAATAACTTATTTTCGTCCCATTTTCTAAATTTACCTTCGTTTCACCGACTAATATTATAAAAAATAACGTACAAACCAAATTTTTTCACGTTAATTTGTCATTCAATAGAAAAAAAGGAACACGGAAAAAGTTGGACACAGACACCAACGGGCCGCACTTAATCACAACACTGAAGGAAGCAAATGAAATTCCTCCATATCGAAATGTGAAACACTTGAGAAAAATCTATTTCTGACGGTTTGTGTATGCGGATGGTTCGTCGTGCTTTGCCCGCTTGTTTCTGGCACGTTTTTGTAGCCACTTTACACACACGCAAGATTAATGAACTTCCAATGCATCCGAGAGGAGTTATTTTCGTGTGCTCGAATTTAGATTAATGTCTGTATGTTTTGGATTAATGTAAAAACCAAAACTCGTGCGTCCGATTGATGTTGAAATTGTGTTTTCGTTTGATGTTTGCGGGAACCTTTCCTCATTGCAGATTTACTATTCCATTCATTATTTCGACGTTTGAACGTAATAAAATGGAACACGCTCGTTCGTCGGGACACATAAAAATGCCCATTAAAACCGATAACAGAACGTCACATTGAAATAGATGCGAGTCAAAGGGCCATCTCTCATTGCTCATTTACGAGGCATCCAGACTTTTTCGTTCTGAATAAGATGCGACACAAAGACACGACCGAGATCCACGGCCGTAAAAGCGTTTTCCTTCGGATTATTAAAAGATCAAAGCGCCCCGGGGCGCTTTGTGAATGCGGCCAATTAAATTTCGTCGTGTGCTAGTGTTTTCATACGCGGACGTTTATCGGGCCCTGTGTTTGCTTTATGGCGAATTATGCGTTTGTGATGCTCTAAGCGGTGTTTGAAATGCATCTGTTGATGTTAATACATAATAAAACAGTTATTTAATTTTATGCACTAATGAAAATAGTTATAAAACATCGTAATTATATCATTAAAAACATACATTGTGGAAAATGACTTAACTCTTCCAACATACTACTCCAAATCATTATATTTTTTTATATATTTGGGCTTTCTAATATATCAATTCATTTATATTTGAAAGTGTAACTACCAATTTGCTGGTAAAAATGATAAAATACAAGAAAATTGTAAGGTTACCTTGCTTTTCAATTTAACCTTATTCTGTAGATTTTGTGGCTTCATAAAATATCAATTAATCTTCACCTAAAGATGAAGCCTCCATTTCGTTTATAAAATTTGTAAATACAGCAAAATTACATGGTTACCATGTTTTCAATATATGATTTTTATATAGTTCTTGGGTCTTCCAAAAAATATCTATTCTCTTACATCTGAAACTTCCTATTTGCTTTGATAAGATTGATAGAATGCAAGAAAATTGTAAGCTTACCTTGCTTTTTAGTTTAATATTAATCTACAGACTTCGTGCCTTCATAAAATATCAATTAATCTTCACCTAAAGATAAGGCCTTCATTTTATTTATAAAATTTGAAAATAAAACAAAATTAAATGGTTATTTTTTAATGGATCTTGGGTTTTCCAAAAAATATCAATTCTGATACATCTGAAGGTGAAACATCCAATTTAACTATGATAAAATACAAGAAAATCGTTACCCTGCTTTTTAATTTAATCTTATTTTATAGATAGTTTTTTCTATAGTTCTTGGGTCTTCCAAAAAATATCAATTCATCTACATCTGAAGATAAAATCTTCATTTCATTTATTAAATTTGAAAAGACAATTGAATTATATGGTTATCAAGTATTTAATATAAATTTATTCATTAGTTCTAAAGAATATCAATTAATTTTCATCCCAAAAATGAATCTAGTTTATGTCTTAAATTCATTAAATAGCAGAATTCTTCACTTTGAAAGACTTTTAAATAGACTTAATTTTACAGCATGGCGTAAAAATGTTTATTATAATTGTATTGCAAGATATTTGTTATATAATTTTAGATAATTTAAAGTGAAAATGGTAAAGTATTTGCAAAAGGATGTTCGCATAATCTAGGCCATGTTAAATTGCAGATTGCTAATGGACTGCGTATGTTGCAGTGTCAAGATAAAACAAACGGCCATCCCACATGTCAATAATTGACCTAAACAAGATATATTGTCGTGTCAAACGGTTTAACCTCGCAAAAACTTGACGTGAGTTATTAATAAATAAAAAACAACAGAGATTATGTTGTAAATTTTAAGTTAGATTGGCTTACTTTGTTTTAGAAGTTTAATTTGAAGTTTCTCAAGACGGCGACAGAAAAAGGAGAAAATAATATAGACGATCATAAATATTTAATGCTGCTTTGACACCGGGACAGAAGATTTTTGTGAAGTGAATTATATTTTTATGCTTCGGTGCGAGAAATTTTAAATAAATTCAGAGTTTTATTGGCGGTTTTCGCCCTTCTGAACGGGTTTTATGTTCCTTTTATATTTGATGTTGTCATTATCGAATATTCCATCGCTTTATAATTATAACTTGTATAAAATATACACTCACAACTGTGTATTACGTTGAATAATTTCATAAATCGATACGAAATCTGCATCCTGAGATGATTTACGAGCATTCCGTTGTTTCGACTTTTTAGCCGAGCCACACAATATTGTTGCGCTCCACGTGACCCAATTATTAGAATAGCAAGAGATTAATTAATTGAATTTACTAGTGCGGTCGAGCTTCTGTGTCTGTTGTCTGTATATACGAACCTCAACCAAAAATACACCTAGAAATCTATTCGGTTTGTCCGCCGTAATTTTACAAAACTCTATTTTATTTTTAACCCACTGCAACTTAGAAAAAATAGCCGTCGTTCTTTTAAACCATTTAAACGCTCGCTTAATTAGAAACAAACAATTTTTCGACCGTTTCTCCAATCCAGACACACTCGGGAGCCCAAGAAACCAATTACCCCGTCGGGTTAATCCATCTTCCCACGACGAAAAACGGAAAAAACTGCTCGAAAAGCCATTTCTCATTCAAAACGTGGCGTGGAAAAAAAGGCGAACGTCCATTAGTGCGACGTGTTGATCGCCTATTTTCATGTGCGATCAATTTCGGTCGCAGTTTTCCTTCACCCACGTGACTCACATAAAAAATCATTTTCGTTTAGGGTTTTTTATTATTGTTGTTATCGGCGGTGGATGAAAAATCCCCGTCCCACGGCGTGTATGTGTGCGTGTTGTTATCGTTTCGGATGGGGGGGAAAATGAAGTTATTTTCACGGCTTTATTATATGTTGGGGACAAGCTTTGGCGAAGGGGAATTAAAAAGGTTGCAGCAGGAAATGAAATTGTCATTATGTATATTTTTTGTAACAAAATAAAGTAAAGATTTAGTTGAATAAGTATTTTTTACGGTTTCACTGTTAAGTTGTTTCGAAGAGGAATTAAGAATTTTCAGTAGTAAAATAACAAGATTTATTTTATTAAATTTCTGACAATAAATTATCACATTTTATCATTTATTGTTATAGTAATTCAATATTGTGAACAAGTTTTATTGAAAAAGAATTAAAATTATTGCAGCAGGAAATGGAGGTGTCATTATATTATATTATAGCAAAATTATGTGAATATACACTTGAATAAGTATTATTGACAGCTAATTAATGTGATAAAAAATGTATTAAATTTATAATATATATTGCTAATAAAATAGTGTAAATATTATTTGAATCAATATTTTTTTAATGCTTTGACAATATGGTAATGAAACAGAAGTCTAAAAATAGATAAAATTGTCAGTTATTGTCAATAAATCATATTCCACTGATTATTATTGTTGTAATTCAATAGCAAAGTAAAAATACATTTCCTGTTCCTGTAAACACACTTCTTCTATTTTTAAAACGAACGCAGAGCAAGTTTACAAGGCAAATTAATGCATCATCTCGTATAAAAATAAATAAAATCAATCGAACATTCGAGCTATTTGCAATCGGCAATAAATATACCTAACCCAAATAAAACGTGGAATAAATTAATCCATATAAACTGCATTCCAACGTATGAACACTGGCCGACAAACACACTTTGTTGAATTTGTTTTTATATTTTAGCACCACTACGTCCGGAATATAAAATTAATTAATTGATAAATTAGAGTACTATAGAGACTGAATTTGTGTGCATCTACGTGCACAAAATTTTAATCAATTATGTTTATATAATTGTGTTTTAGAAATGTATTTAATTAAGTAACTTGTTGCATGACTGAATGTGAAACAAATATTTGTGTCAATGGAAATTGATTTTAAAATACTCTTTTATGATTTATGTTTCTGATAATTTTCACACAAGTGTTTTGTTACAGTGAATTGAAGGAAAAAATGACAATTAATAATTCCAATAAAAGTATGATTACAAAATTGTATTTGCAATTGAATGTTTAAATAATAAAGACAAGGTCAAAATAGTTTAACCTTTTAAGTAAATTAAGTAAAAAATCGTTCTAGATTGTTTAAAGATTATTCTAAAACAGTATGTTCAATTCTAAGTGTTAATGAGAAGAATTAGAAGAGTATTTTTCTTTAAACTCTGAAAGATTTTTAATATTTCCTTTTAAATGAAAGAGTCAACAATAAATATAATTATTACAATATAAATTCTCTTCTTCGGCCAAATTAACTCTACGAATCCAGAAGGAGTACTTCTTAGTCGAGATTCCCCCATGTACAACAAAAAATCGGTAAACAGAGAAGTCAAACGTCACAATTTCCTGAAAAACCAACCCCCACCACCTGGTCAGCAACAGGTGCACGAACCTGCATAAGAAGCGCTGCTGTTGGTGCGCCTGTCCTCCTCGGCGATCGTGTCCAAGCCGTCGGCGATCACATGTTCCCGTTCCACGTCACTGTCACTCTCACTACCCTCACTGTACTCGCTACTCGAATCGCCCCTTTCGCTCATCAAACCCTCGCCGTTCCTGCCTTTCAACAGGAGATTCTGCACGTCTTCGGCCACAAAATCGAAATGTTTGACTGCCGTGCGAAAGTTTTCGTCGGCGTTCGCGTGCCGACGCCTATTTTTGAGCTCGACGCCGAACCTGGTGCCGACGTGCTGGTCTTTGGTGCCGCCGTACCGGAACTGGTGTTGTTCCTTTTGCTTTTCGAGGGCGGCCACCACGGCCGCCACCACCGCCCCGCTTTTCATCTCTGGCATGTCCAATGGACCTGGTTCAAACTTCGATGTTGGGGGAAGAATTTAAGGAAGAGGCAAAAATGAATCATGACTAGATATTAATAGAAATAGTTTACATTTCTTCATCTATAGTTTACAGATTTTGATAAATTTCATACACTTTTTATTATTGGATTAAAATTTTGCTTAGAATTCAAAAATTTTACTTTCTTATAGTGGTTTTAAAAGTAAACTACTTTTACATAATTATTAATTTTCTTGTTTCCTGAACAACAGTCTTAAGGGGCAACCACCATCGTACGTCATTTTCAATTAACCTCTGAACAAATTTGTCATTATTTGAGCATTAGAATATGGCTTGGGGGTAGCTAAACAAACGTCTTTTAATATTCTGAAAATACAAAGAAAACTCTTAATAATTTTTACATAATTATCAACTTGCTTTTCTTCTGTAAAACAGCCTAAATGGCAGCCACCATCGTAAGTTTGAGTAACGAAGGATATGACACAAATGAGGAAATTTAAATCCTTAATTACATTTCTCTATGTGGATAAACTGAACTTGAATATAAGTTATTGAAATATTTCTTTAACTATGATAATTACGAATAACTAATGCAACAAAATGTCAACAAAACTTCAAAGAACATTGAAATGTTATAATTATTACTCATAAATGCGTTAATTTATCGACATGTTTGTGCAAATATCTAGTCACGATTCAAGAATCTACGTACAAAACGGTCTGTTCCGTTTGATGCGAATGTTTGTTTATACCGTCGTTGTTATATTGCCGCCTGGAGGTCAAATTCGACTACGATTTTGGCAAGCCACCAATACAACTAATACGTTTCGGAACACAATAATCGTTCAGTAAAATAGACTTCTTCAAACGTTAAAAGAATGTCGTATTCTAAATATATCTCCTCCTTCACCGAAGATAAAAATAACCCGATTATTTGTTTATCTTCAGCATCTCACGTTCCGGGGTTATTTTTACCGGGTGGAAATCCGATACGGGCACGCACTTTTTGATCGTTAACTGATCTATAATTATCTCCTGTTCCTGTTCGGTTACAAATGCACTTTTATTTGATTTGCAATAACGGATTGGTGCGGTTTCTTTTTTTTAAAATCGGGAAGTTTGAAACTTTCACGACGAGCCGAAACTTCCCCATATTGGATTCGAGTCGTTCCTTTAGGTTTTCTTTTTCGAGTTTTAATGTTAGTTGTGTGTATTTGGGGAGTTTTCTGTTCGGATATGATGCATTGTCGATTTAATCATGTTATTAGTTTTGTGCATACAATTCTTGGTTTATTTTTGTCTTGAATTCAGTTTAAAATGTCAGCTTGTTTAAAAGAATTTGTATCACAAGTTGAGTCATAAATTTAGCGTTATTGAAATATTAAAAAAATTGGTAAATAAGTGTTACAATTTTTGTTTAGTTGAAACTTTTACTTATTGTATCAGTTGTTATTAGATTCGATTTAATTTAAAATCAAATATGGAAACATGTGTGTAAGAAAATTGTCAAAATTTATTTTTAAAAATGACTCATATTATTAATGTAACCCAATGCAAATTTTAGTATTCCCTAGTTCAGATTATTACTAATTTAACCTTGTATTAATTATATATATTTTTACTTAGATTACAGATTTAAAAATCGATTAACCAAATAATTCAGAAAAAATTATTTAATATTTTATAATATGACTAACTTTTTAATAGTATGAATTTGTTTGTCTAACATAAAGTGGTTTAAAGTATCAAAATATTTATTTAATAGAAAAACACAGCAAATCAAACACCAAAAACATATAAGATAAACATTGAGCCGATTCTTTTTATAGGGAATTAAATTTAGAATCGATTAGACAAATATTTGTTTTAAAATAGGATTTCTATTTTTTGTTTACACAATAGAAAAGGAAATTGAAGAAAACAACATATTTAAATTAAATTTCTCCTTCAACTGTTAAGTTTATTGCATTAAAATTATGTCAACAAGCTTATTTATCAGTTCTAATCATGGTTAACTTCATTAAGGTAGTTTTATTAATTACTATAGTTTAAAGTAATACAAAAATTATAAACTGAAGAACAATTTATAAAATATGAATTACGTATTCAACAGTCAATAAAATAAATTATTCAGTTTATAGCACTGAAATTATGTTTACAAGCTTATTATTCAGTTCTATTTGATGTTAATGTTTTGTTTCATTAAAAATTTCTTAAATATTATATTTTATTAATATCTTTTCAAATAAGAAAAATAACACACAAAAACCATTTATGAATTAAATTGCCTCAAATAGTTATAGTTATATAGTATACTAATTATTATTAAGTTCAATCAATTCTTATTGTTTAAATTTTTAAAACCTTTAAATATTTTATAACTTTAATTATAAGAAAAAAATAAACCATTAAAGAATTCAAGTAAAAATTTACAAACATAATAATATTTTAAACAAAAAAAAAATAAATATTTAGAAAATTTAAAAAATTTGTCAATGATTTTAATATATAAATAAAATAACTTTTATTCACAAAAAATATAATATCTCTGTGCATCAAATATATAAATGAACACTGAAGACGACAAATGCAAAAAAATAAAATTTCATTAAATAAATAATTTGAGCTAAATTTAAGTTTATTACATTAAATTTATTATTTAGTTCTATTAATATCTACTGCATAAAATGTTATATAAATTATTAAAAAGTTTAAATATTTTATAATATAAATAATAAGGATTAAATAAATAATGTTTATAAGCTTATTTTTCAGTTCTATTTGTAATTATTTATTAGTTGAAAGTTTTTAAATATTTTACAACTACATCAATATTATATTATTTAAAATACAAAAAGGAATATTGAAAAAATCTGTAAATGATTTTAACATACGAGTGATAAATTTGAATATAAATATAATAATATAGAAAAAATATAAATAACATTCAAATGAATTAAATTGTTAACTTTTATTAAATATTTAGTTTATTATTTAGTTCTATTTATTTCTATTGTTTAATGTCGTACAGAAATTATTAGAATTTAAACAATTAAACAAAGGGCAATTAAATATGTGTGTGCGTGTCAAATTTTGAATATATTAAATAGAAATGAGGAAAGATATATTTAGAAAAAAATATAATATTTTTTGGCATTAATAATATAAATATTGAAAACAGAATAAATAATCTAAATTAAATTGCTTCAATTATTAAGATTATTTCATTAAAATTGTGTTTATTAATATCTATTATTTAAAGTAGCACAATTATTAAATAATAAAAAAACAATTACCTTTAAAAAAGTATATTACATGTTCAACTGACAGTAAAATATTAATTTATACTGTTTAAGGTAAAAAATATTAAATGTTTTACAGAATTATTAAACTGAAACCATTAAAGAAGAATTAAATTTCACTGCACAATAAAATTTTAATTTCAAAGTTTTATATTAATATTTCTAAAATCCATAAATTTCGACCATAAAAATTCTAAATTGCCTTCAAATGTAATTTGAATAATTTATCGAACTTTAATGTAACCAACTAAGATTTTTGCATTGGAATTATGAAATAAACGTATTTAGAAATTGGCACACGGAACAACACATTTATTGTTATTGCGAATTTTACGAGCAACAAAAGCGACAACAGAAATGTAAAATATTACATTATTTAAAGCAGGATATTAAATACACGTGTCTCGTTTACAAATCATCAATTACATCTGTATAAAGTAATGGACAATGCCCGACCATATTCGATTGTGAATGTGGATTCCATATTTACTGTTACTGGTTAGTGTCAGCTACAAGAATATAATGCATTCAATGGGCGACTCTGTTTATAATTATAATTTATTTATAACCCTTTCCCAGCTTATTATTTTAAGGATGTTTTGTTTTGGCAAAGTGTTGTACAATTAACTGATCACTTCACACTTTTATGAGACTGGAGTAAAAATATTGAGCAATTTAATTGATATATCCTTGAAATAGTCCAAACATAAAACATATTTTGAAACTTAGTTTAGGAACAACTTAGACAAAACCAATCAATTCGATTTTGGAAAGGTGGTAATTGACAGACGATGGATTATCGAGTGTCTGCACTTACTATCGGCTTTATCTCCACGAGTGGCTCGCACACCCTCGAATCAATCTTTGGAGGATGGTTTCGAGAGGCGAATTGCGAACCAGGTGCTCTACACGATTAGCTCTCTATCTGTGTTCAACCACCAGAGAGTGTCTCACATAAAATTTCTTGTATTAAACTATGTGTTGTGTCATTAATATGAGTTGTTGGTGCTGATTCTCCCGTATGAATAATAAACAATAAAACAACGTTTAATGTTTTGTTTTTGAACCTATCGGTTTTCTTTGGAAGATGATTCATTCTATGTAAATTGTGGCAGATAATGTGTATGATTTATTTATGACCAACATGGTATTAAATAACTTGAAACGTTTTCAATTAAAAACGAACCAAAACTGAACGTTACGACTTAAATATCCTTAAGCAATTCGACATTGTAACTATTAATAACCGGCGTGACCTCTTGCAATTTATCCGGACATTCGCAGACGAAACAGACGCATCATTGTACCTCACCACTTTCGCCTCCGTATTTATCGGTCCCGGTCCACGTACGCACAAACAAGAAAAATGCACATTAAACAGTCCGACGGACGCGCACAAGAACACTACTGCTCGAAAACAAGTGCAGTTGTTTATGCATATGGCATTAATGGCGAGAGAGTGTACGTTCGGTTTGTGCGTGCGACACTCCGACTTTGCGAGAGCGCATACTTAAAATAAACCGGGTGTTCGTGTTTGTGTCGCCTTTCGTTGGGTCGCGGACCGGTGCCGTTTCGACTAAGGGGGAACGTTCTCAAAACGATGACACGCTTTAAACTTTTCAAAGAGAGTGGTTGTGTGCATTTCGGTCCTGTTTTTATGGTTGGGATGCTGAATGATTTAAGTGGGCGGGTTGATTTTATTTTGTCGATTATGGTTGTGGTAAAACGGTTATGTCACGGTTTAATTTATATATTTGGCAATAAATACGTTGGCTGGAGTCATTTGCTGTTTCAATTTAAAATAATTTAAAAATCCTGCAATTTTTTTTTAATAACTAAAAGAACAAAAATTATATTTATTTGCTGTATTAATATAAAATAATAAAAATATTTAAAATTTTATAAATATTTATATTAAAAAATTTATTTTAATAGATTAAATAACACGGACACGGTGTTCTCTTGGATTTTAAAATTTTTTGACTCTCGTTAGAGATAATATTTCACAAAGAACAAAACAGATTTTTATAGAAAAATTAACGCTCTACAAAAAATGTCTCTTACACTTTTTTGATATATTTATTTTTTCAAAAGTTATTTAACATTAAATTTGGATTGATTTAAAATTTTGACATTTTTCTCATTTTCTGACGCAACCATCAACTTTATGGAAAAATTTTTTATGACATTTTTTGTAGAGAATTCAATTTCCTATAATTTATCTCCGAAAAAGTTTTTGATATTTTTTACAGATCATAAGTTACCTGCTGAAAACTAAAAATTTTATTAAATAATTGTTATTTTACTGCTTAAAATTGAGCAATTTATTTAAATAAATAAATTTTTACTAAAAAATTGATTGTTTACTATAATGAAAGTAGTATATATCGTTACACTAACAGACTTTTAAAGTTAATTAAAAATTATTATTAATAAATAATAAAAACAAATAAGTCATTATAATCAATTATAAATTTTTTAAATAAAATGAAGTTTGAAATATTTGTATTTAAAAATTAATTAGTAATTATTTTAATTAATTTAAAATTTTAAATATTTATATTTAAAAATTAACTATTTATTATGATATAATGATATTTTTCACTCAAACTATTATTTATTATAGGAACTAAAATATAAATGTAGAATATTTTAAGATTTTAATTAAAAATGAATAGTATTAAATAATAAAAATAAATAAGTCACGAACACAGGAGAAAAAAATTAATTCTTTAAATAAACTAAAATATCAAATATTTATATTTAAAATTTAAAATTTAATTATAATGTATATTTTTTCATTCAAACTGTTATTGTTTATTATTGTAACCAAAACATATATTTAAGATTTTAATTAAAAATGATAAAAACAAATCTTTCAAATAATCTGGCATAAAATTTTAAATACTGTTATTTAAAATAATAAATATTCAATTGTAATAAATATTTCCGGTTCATATAACTATTATTTATTGTTGCAACAAAAACGGACAATAATTCTTGATTTTAAAAATATATATAAAAACAAATAGTATACATCCATACAAAAATTGTGACGGACTAAAAATTTAAATTATTATCGAATGGAATATTTCACTTCACAATTTGAATACAAAACAAATACATGTTATCAAACATTTATAAATAATTTATGTTGTTATTTTTCATGCAAAAATTGAAACAAAATATTTACTTAGCAAATAAATCGAAATTTTATTTGGTTTTTGTTCAAAATTCCATACAATAGTATCATTCTGTTTGTTTAAATTTAATAGGACACAAATAAAATTTAATAAACAAATAAATGATAAAATATATATAACAGTTTATTAATATGTAATTCAATGCTGACTCAAAACCAGGCTTAGTTTTTATACATAATTAATTAAGTCAACAATTTAAATATTTATAAAGTGCAAAAAAAAAACAAAAATATAAATAATTATTACTAAACATGAGAAATAATTACTTTACACTTCTTCTGAAAACCACTAATGTATAATTTATATAAAAAAAAACGCTGGCATTGGCTTTATCATAAATAATTCTAACGTCGATTGAATTGCTTCAGTCTATGTGTTATGTTGAAAAAATTACTTGAAATGTTCGTTCATTAAGTTTTGTGACAATTTAATATACTGTGCAAAAGGATTTAAATTTAAATAAAATTCATGGTTAAAAAATATTACTAAACATAAAAAGAGTAGAAACAGATACAAAAAAATATTGTAACAGAAACATTAAATAATTATGGAATGAAATATCCCACACACTTTTCACACGGTTTCATAATTTTATAGAATTCAGCAAATAACAGTAAAATTATTAAATTTATTTATATATAGCGCAAAGAACAAATTTTAATATCATATATTTAAATTAATTTAATAAATGTATAATTAAATAATTAAAACACATAAAATTGTACTTTATTTATAATTCAATGCAGATTCATAACCAGGATCTGGCTTTAATACACAATAATTAATTAAATCAACTATTTAAATATTTATGAAAGAAAAAATAACGACAGAAAAATATAATAAGCAATTATTAACAACATGAGTAATAATTACTTTACACTTTATGTAAATCTGAAAACACATAATTGTATAATTTATACTAATAAAACCGTTGACATTTATTTTAAACCCTTTTAATGTAGATTAAATTACTTAATTTACAGTAATAATATCAGTTACAGTGTAAATGTGATATTTACGCTCCAATAAATTGGATTCTATACAAGATAAAAAGACATACTTTTAAAACACATGAAATAATTATAATTAGCTAATTTTTAAGTAAAGTTGTTGAAAGCCCAAATTACTTACCTAACTCTGAGTCATATTAAATAAGTAACTTACCTGAAACAAAAATATTACATTAATAATAATATAATCTAACTTAAAGTCGTCCTTTCATACTCAAAAGTAAAATAATGGTGAATAATAAAATTTGAATCAGATAAGGTTTTTACAACCTTGTGATATGATTATATGAAAACACATTGGCACTTATATATTCAATTTTTAATGTTAATTTTACAGACAAAAATAAAAATGGTATTCATATAGACATTCAAAAGCGGCGATAAAATTCATGCATGTGGAATCTATTCAAAACCAGGTCGAAATCATAAATCAGGTTTTAAAATCGAATTTTACAAACGAATCATTTTCATATCAGATTAGTTTTATGAGTTATAAAATAAATTTCAATTAAGAGCGAGTGCATAAAATAATTTTTGTTTAAAATGTAATTAAATTATAATGATTTTTGATAAATTAAGAAGCAAAAGTATAAGTTGAATTAATTAAATTTATGTACACTTCTGAACCTTAAGATATATTTGTTTAAAATAGCAAATAAACAATAATTATAAAACTAATAATTCGCAGTGTATATTACAGTTTATTTCTGTAATAGAAAAAATATCATATAAAGTAGACAAAGACCCAGTTTTTTAACAAGATATAAGTTTGGAAACCCCTTAAATTTAATTTATTTTACTTATTGTTTATTAACTATTCGAATAATAAACAATTCAATTTTAGGGATTCCAATTATTTTTTCAGGAGTGTAGTACCATTAATTATTTTAGTTTTAAATTGAGGCTACAAACTGAAATTGTTAAAATTTCGTTTATTATTTAAACCAATTTGTAATTTTTCAACCCGGTTTCGCGTACACACAAACGAAGTTGCTCATTAAAGTAAACAACTTTGCATGAAAAATGTCGCAGTACCCAGGAATCGGGGTCGCCCGTTTAACCGAGCTTTTAAAGTGGCCGAGAACACGAGATCCAAAAATCTTGGGATTCGAATCCGTAGTAGTAGTAGTAGTAGGAAAAAAAAACGTGGAGAATGTGGAACAAAATTTCCAGGGAATGTCGACCATTACAAACCGCCGCCTTTAAACGGAGTATCCGGTTTAAAGTTTAAAATTGCTGTTGCGCCGGAATTTCCGCTTGAAACTGTAAGCTATGGACGAATGAATGTTGTACGTAATATTCCGGGATTAACATTGTTTAATATGTTTAATGCAGTTTTATTCTAAATTCATAATCGATCCAAATTATAAAATACGCGTTTATTTTTAACTTGTTTCATCGTCCGAATTGACCCACTTATGCAGTTCACCGCCTAATTAACCCTTAAAATTTCCAATTCGACGCCAGCGAAAAACTTGATAACGATTAAACCGTAAAACTCTTGAAAAATTGTAATATTCAAATCACAAAAGAAACCGCAAGGGGAAATTATGAATTCGAACATTGTGGCACTTGAACCGGTCATTAAAAATAATTACGGTCGAGTAATAAAAAGCAGCTGAGGAAAATTAAATGAACTGGATACTCGCAAAATACCACGACGAAAATTATTTAATTACTGTTTCGAGGAATTCCGATGTTAAGACCCAGAAAATTCGCTTTGAGTCTTACGGTTTTTAAATCTCGAAATCATGAATTTACATGTTGGATAATTACTCTGTAAATGGGTCAATTATGAATGTTCAAGTTTTATTCACTTCTTTATTTTTTGAAGTTAAAATGCTACATTAAAATGTAGCATAAAAACTCAAATAATTATATCTGATTTTATATTCAATAATAATATAATTTATTATAGCCACAAGCTGTTGTTAACTGTTAAAGTTGAGCTTTAGTACAATTTTTAAACCGGCGAATTCGCCATTATTGAAAAAGAACAAGACAATTCGAAATAAAATCAAATCAATTATGTACAAATAAATTTGAAGGCAATAAAATAAAATTAAATAAATTATAGGTGCAAATAATTAAATAAACTTAGTAGAAATTATTTTAAACTCGGGCTTTGATAAATTTGAAAATAATAATTTTAAGAAACTGTACAAGTCTGAATCTGTTGCATGGGAAAATATAAGTAATATTATTAAATCATATTTGAATTGTTATAATTTTAAGACCAAATTCTAACACTTTTGTATTTAAAATTTTTATCTAAAAAAAAAAAGATTATTATTAAAGTTAAAGACTAAATTTTGAGACCTAGATATTTTTAAATTCATTCAAAACAAAATTATGTACAAATAAATTTTAAGGCAAAACGAATTGAAATAAATTATATATACATATAATTAAACTAATTTATTGAAAATTATTTTAAACTACAGTTTTAATTAAGTTTGAAAATAGAATGATTCAATATTTTTAAGAAACTGAACAAAGCTGAATCTGTTATACAGAAAATGTAAGTAAAATTATTAAATCATATTTGAATAATTTTATAAAATATTCATAATAAATTATTCATTTCTCCTTAAAAAAATAAAATTTAAGTATATAAATTTATTATATTGAAAATTGTTAACAAAAATAATAAATAAAAAAAATAATGAAAGTGAAATAAAATAAATAACACCAAAGATATTTATTAGAACATATTTTACAATGGACCTTTAATAAGTTTTAAAACAAAATGATTCACTCACCATTTTTAAGAAAGTAAAAAAAATGTCTTTGTTAGATAGATAAATATAAGTCATTTTATTACATCGTATATGAAATTTGTATTTATATAATTTTTTATAAAATAATGATAAAAAATTAATTTATTCTTAAGTGTAACCATTTTTTATATTCGTAAGTTTTATTATTCATCATTAAATCATAATTTAAATAAATGAATACTTCAATCGTAATTTCCAATTCAAAATAATAATAATAATAATAATAATAATAATAATGGTGAATGCAAAGCTTAATATTAAAAGTAAACTTGCGCATCCACCATTTTTAACACTAACTTTGTTCAAATTAAACCTGAAATATCTCAAAAATAATAATCAAAATTTATCAAAAGTATGTTTTTTTTATCTTTATTGTGCAAAGAAAATTATAAAGACAATGGTTAGAGAAATATGAGATGAAAATAATTTTTTAAATTTCATTTTCAAGAGAAATATATATATATATATATATATATATATATATATATATATATATTAAGATAAAAATATCATTGTTAAATATAATATGTATAAACTGTAACAAATAAAAAGACTAATACACAATAACAAAAATGGGAACAGTGCATTCTACGTTTTTTAAATTTTTCCAAAGTTATGAACACTTTTTCGCCATTCTCCCCGAAATGACCAAGAATGTAAACGTTCGTTTACCTTATTTTTGCGGCGGAACAAAGAGCCGTGCAGCTATATAAACCGTGGAGCCTTTTTAGTTCGGCCGTTTTATATGCAAGACAATAAATCGGGCGAAAAGTTTCTGCGTGCATACACAACACAATGCCGGATAATAACAGACGTTTCGTTCCGTTTCTATCCACAATAAAAACTATTGTTTGAGATTTTAATTAAGATTCCGTCGTTTTGTTAATGAGCCGCGTTGTTTATTTTTTATATATGTTTATAAAGTAGCCCCTGTGTGTGTATGTGGTTTGTTAAGCATTTGATGATTTAATGAGATTTACTAAAAATCGATGCCCGTTCGAGGTTCGATGCCGATTTATTTATGGGTCGGCTACGATTTTATCAGTCGGCGGTTTTAATAACGTGGGCGAATTTGCTTCCGACTATACTTAAAATTAGAGCACGACTGCGATTTTGTTTTGCCTATTTTTTGATATTAAGTTTATTAAAGTTTTCTTTGTGCCTTTGTATAAAATATAATATAATGAACAGACTTACTATCTTTGGAACTTTGTTTTAAAAATGGTGAATTCGCCAGTTTATCGAAGGAAACTTTAGACTATATTAGTTTTGACAGAGTTTGTTCTTTTAATTTTTTTAAGCTCAAATAATATACTACACAGGTTTGTGTCTACACAATTTATTTATGACCTAACAAAATTATTTACATTCACTCGTGTTTGGTGTTCTTAAAAATATTGAATCAGTTCTTTTTGAAGCTTGAGTTTAAAATTAATATAAATTTTAATTAATATTTAATTTTTTCAGAATTATCATTTTTTTATTTTGTTTGTTTTTATTTCAAAATCTTGTTCATTTTAATAAAAATTTTGAAAACTTTAAATATAGTTTTCAACAATAAATTAATTTTATAAAAAATTATAAAAATCAAAATTTGATGTAAGTTTTAATAAAATTAGTTATATTATTCAAACATATTTATTTATTTTTTTTTTCATTTTAATAGTAATATAATACTGATTAAAACTTCACTTTAAAATATTTCCTAACAAATATCTTTATTGTTTTGTTTATATATAAATTATTTTATTTCGTTTCTCCTTATTGAAAATGTAGTTATTTTTGATAAAAATTTTGAATATAAATTTATAAATTTATTCATATTCAATTTATAAATGTATTATGTTTATTTTATATAAAATTATAAAATTCACTTAAATTAAGGAATACTCAAAGATTTTCTTAGTAATATAACACTGATTAAAATTTCACTTTAAAATATTTCCTAACAAATATCTTTATTGTTTTGTTTATATATAAATTATTTTATCTTTTTCTTTTTATTGAAAATCTAGTTATTTTTGATAAAAATTTTGAATATAAATTTATAAAATTTACTTAAATTAATGGATACTCAAAGATTTTCTTAGTAATTTAATACTGATTAAAACTTCAGTTTAAAATATTTCCTAATAAATATCTTTATTGCTTTGTTCATATATAAATTATTTAATTTCGTTTCTTTTTATTGAAAATCTAGTTATTTTTGATAAAAATTTTGAATACAAATTTATAATTAAAATGCATTATGTTTATTTTATATAAAATTATAAAATTCACTTAGATTAATGAATACTCAAAGATTAAATATATTGATATACTTATATCTTATATTTATATAATCGTTTTAACATATATTACATTGGATTGGGAATTTGAATAAAATTCTTAAAACAAATTATTTTGTTAGGCAACAGTATTCAAATATTCAACCAGATATTCAAATAATTCAGTTTTATAAAATATGAATTATAATATTATGAATATTTGAATATTTCTGTAATAATTTATATTAGGTATAATAAAACTATTGGTATTTGTTTAAACGTAAAATATATACAAAAATCTATGTTAACATAAAAGTAAAACTTATAAGAACAGTTAAGTTAGTTGAACACCCTTTTTCTTACTAACCCTGTTGTCGCCATCCTCGCTGTCACAAATCTTTTTCAGGCTGGTTCTGGGAAGCGGTTTCGGAGGCTTCGAGGTCACGTGTACCGTTTGCTGTTCCTCAAAATTTTGCACCACCTGCCCGTTATAAGGCCCGTAACGCCTAACGCCAATCGGCGATGCTAACAGGTGAGTAGAATCCTTCGCTGCAATTCGACCAAGGAGTAAAACGGAGCTGAAGGTTAACGGGTTAGTTGTTTTTAATTAGGGTGACTCTATTAAATTAGTTCTATGTTTTTGCAAAAGCACACAGTTATTAATAAAAAAAAACCTCCATTTTATAATAAAGACATCTTTTCGCCCCCATCGTAAATCCTCCAGACCGAAAGCCATTGTTTAAGTTTGTTGCACCCGTTAATTAACTGTGACTGAAATGGAAGTTCGGGTCCAAACTCCCGACTCGAGCAACATTAAATGCAACTTCCCCCGAAATACGATTTGAATGTGTTCGTTTCGAATGTAGAAACTACGACCGTAATTATGAAACCTGGTCGGAATGAAAATGTATCCCTTAATACGGTTTAAAGGGTTTCAGTGTTGACGTGGAGATAAAGGCAGAAAAAACAGATTGTTGATTAGTAAAGTGAGTGAAAATCAAATTGTTAACAACAGCAGTAAAAACACCTTCAAAAAATTTAATGGAGCACCTCGTACCTTGACAAATGATGTCAGGAAATTGCTCGCGTCGATTTTGGTTATCGGTATAATGAATGTTAGGGTAGGTCGTGTGAAAAGTGACGGGAGGGCCGGCTACAAACGGCGGAATTATGGGAAAATACGGTTTCGGGTGCCAGTTCAGGTCCTCGACGATTTCTTGGGGCGGCGCCGACGGCATGTACTTAGGCGGCAACGGGGGCGGCGCCTCATCGTTTTGCTGACCTAACTGGCCTAAATCAATTTTATTCGATCACCCCTTTTGACGATGTGTCGCTGAAAGTTACCTAGGCTGAAACGACGGAGGAACTGCGGCGAACTGTCCGGGGTGTTTCTTCGCTCGACCACCACGTCCCAACCTTTGGGCACGTCGTTTTTGCGGGTGGTCTGGGGGGACTTTTCGATGTGGTGGCAGTCGGCACTGAAACGTTTTCTTCGATGCGGCGGAACGGGGGACGGTTTGAACCTTAGCAGGAACGTCACCTCGTCCTCGCTCTCTTTGGAGGATATCGAGGCGGTTTCGTCGTTGTGCAAGTTCATTTTAAGCCAGCATAGCACAGCTTATGTTCTAAAAGATGAAGATGTCTGTCTCTTATTGTTGAATCGCCCTTTTTTTGCTTAATTTGAATATAATACTCAAAATTTTAAAACAAGAATATATTTTTTTCCACGAATTCAAAACTTTTATGGTTTTTTAATCTTGATTTCAATTTTGGAAGAATTATGGTATCTAAATGGCTTAAAAATAAATATATAAAATATTTACTTTGTCTTTTTTAACAATAATTTTATGGGGATCGATATGCAGCAATTCAAATGTTCTTAATTTGAAAATCTGAATATAAAATTTATCCATTTTATTGAATATTTGATGAGTTGAATAATACAAATATTTTGATTAATAACTTTTATTCTCCAATTCAAATATTAATACAGTTTTAAATTAAATATCGAAAAATTTATTTAAGCATATCAATATACTTAAATATTGAATATTATACACTAATTCAAGT
Source organism: Aethina tumida (assembly GCF_024364675.1). NCBI lineage: Eukaryota > Metazoa > Arthropoda > Insecta > Coleoptera > Nitidulidae > Aethina > Aethina tumida. The sequence continues at coordinate 4,009,667 of NC_065441.1, forward strand.
ATTATAAATTTTCAATTAAAATAATGTATTATTTTAAAGGTAATTTAAGGTAAGTAAATATATTTAAAAATTGTATATATTATTGATATTATAAAATATGTGAATATTATATACATATTCGAATAATTGAATATTAAAATATTTTGAATTTTTATTTTTAAATACTAAATCAAAGATTTTCAAATTAAAAATAATTTAAGGTAAGTGTATTTGTAAATATATTTAAAAAATTAATATTTATTCAGTTAAGTAAAATATGTGAATATTGATTCAAGTATTTTCAAATGAAATAATAATTAAATTAAAAATAACATAAAGCTAATGTATAAATAAATATATTTATATATCAATATTCAATACGTATTCGCAGAACTGAATATTAAAATGAGTTTTATATTACGAACTAGACAATTTCAGATAAATTTAAAATAATTCAAGGCAAGAGTATACGGAATATTTTATATATAATCCAATATTGAATTATATACTCTAATTCAAGCTAAAAATAATTTAAAATAGGTATATAAAAATATTGAAATATTTATTTTTAAAACTCCTAGCTTAATATTTTTTCAGTTGGACGTTAAACAACAACAATACAAATATTCGATTAGTTCTATATTTAAAAAATACAAATTGGTAACATTTAAAATAGTTTTTCTCACTTAAGACTATTTATTCAATTGTCAACGATTCGTGGAGGAGAAGTAACACAAACGGGCCAGTTTCACACTCGATCGTCGCGTTAGTTTTATAATTAGAACACTCGGAAACCCTTTCCGGCACTTCGTGCTTTTGGTCGCGTTTTTCTCGTGTTATGACAAACGAATTTATGCGTGTTGAAAACACCGTAAACGCGTTCGGCTTCGACCAGTCAAATAAAAACGTCAGCCGAATATTAATTAAGGGATGAACCGTTATTAGTTACGATACATCTATTGAAAAAATAAAAAATAAAATGTGATCCGTCCGTAATATAAATTAATTAAACATCAAAATGGAACAGGAATGAAATAATAAATTTACCGAGTGAGCCGTCGTGATTCAATTTTATTCGAGACGAATTTCCTACGTTTGAGTCTCTATTAAATGATAATCGATTTAAGTGTTCGCAAAGTGTCTGTTGGTCTTTATGATTTTCGTTAATGGATCTCGTTACGTTTAAATTTACACCAGACAGTTAAATAAGATAAGTTGAAGTTATCGATTTGTTCTTTGAGTATTAAATCAATCGGTTCCTAGTTTGATATTGAACAACTGGAAGAAATACATTAGTGATTTTTATCGTTAACATTTAGGCAAAATGTTTCTGTAATCATTTAACCCACTCAAATTTAACGAGTTGAATTCCAGATGGTTAATCATTAATATAAATGCTGGTTTTTATCTTAAGTTTCAGGCATTTTTCTTGTTAATTTGGACAAACCTGTGATAAATTGAGCCTGTTAAGATGTACTACATTTTTAGCATCTTTGACACGTACTAATTAGTAACCACAAAATTATTGTACTGTGGTAATAGTAAAATATGTTCAGTTGACACCAAATGAATGAAATAATGTTTAGAAAAGTCTATACAAAAACACAGAACTAATTCATAGCTAATTGTGACTAATTAGTTTAAAGCCAGTGACAAATTGTACTAATTAACACAATGTTCTACTTGTAGTTTTGTAAAAACAGTGAAAATTATGACAGTGCCTTTATTTCCCTTTAAATTTACTATAATACATAATCTACATAATTTTTTGTTTTAAAGCGTCACAAAAATAAACCGACAAAAACACTTTTATCTTTGTGATGTGCCCGTTGTGTTTATAACCCCGACGGAAACACATGTTACCTTTTTAGTTTGGATAAATGTAGCCCGACAATTGTACTGTGAAAAAAAAAACTTTTGACGTCACTTATCTCGTGAAAACCCGCTTTTACGCTACGAAACAGCCGGAAGAATTAAAACGTGCGTTTGTTAGATGTTTTTTTAAAAAAATGGGGTTGTACAGTGTTTTTCACTTTTTTGAGCAGCAGGATTGATGTTGGAAGTACAACAAAAGTTACTCTTTATTACGGGGGGTTGAATTTCGAAAGGGATTCGACGGAATAACCGATGAAAAATGCTTTTGCATGCCCGTAACAATCGTACGGGTCTTTGTCGCTAATGTACGTATTGTTTTACTTGCTTTGTTGCGGCTTATGGGCTCTTACACCTGCTCCCTACTTATATAAATATAAATGAGACAGTTCAATCGTGATTTTGTAAAAAATTGAGCAATAATTATTAATAAATAGACAGACACCTTCATTTGCAAACTCCCTGCGGAAGACAAAACAAGACGGGAAACGTGAAAATTAAAATTCAAGGCACACTCGTCCGCCAGCTCCGAATCCAACTCAAATCGTCGGCGGGTCAACGAACAATTAACCGCGAATTTTTCACCAAAAATACCAAACTTTCACTAAACAATTTCAAAATAAAAAAAAAAAAAAAAATAACGTTGGCACAGGTCCACCGGACACATTTACACATTTCCCTCGGACGGTTTCTAATCGTTTCGCCACATGTTTTCGGTCGCGAGAAAAACACCGGGTCCGCGGCAAGTGAGACGGGACGTTGTCGACGACTAAAAACACGCACACACACGCGGACAACGCGGCACTTCTAAATTCACGTCGTGGATTTTGTGCATCCCGTTTCCCGGTGTCGTCGTCGTCGGCCATTAGACGAGATAATGCGTCTGGTGGGCTGTCGCACGATAACAAAACGTTTTAAGCGTTGTTTAGTACGGTCTAGGTGTGCATCTTTACAAAGTGGTTTCGGTTTTATTATGGGCTTCTTGAGGAGCAGCCACTTAAGAAATTATCGCGAAGTTGTTCCGCTGTAAAATATTGGGGAAACTTAATTGAAACTATTTAAAGTTTTTCTTGTTCAAAAATAAAAAAGTCTATTCCCAAACATAGAAGAAATTTTAATTAGTCGTACTGAAACTAGATGAAATGTTTAAAAATGAAAGATGTATATTAACGACTAAAGATTTCTGTAATTTTGTCTTCTTATTAGAAACCACCTTCATAAAATTAGTATACTTAAATTAACAAGAAATTTAATAAAAATGTAATTAAAATATCCAATATTGTAGCTTAAAGAAATTATTTTTGAAATGAATCAATTAGTTAATTAAATCTTTATATCGTATAATTATTATAAATTAGAAACATAAAAAATAATTAAAAAAAAAAAATGAAGATAAATTATTAAATATATTATTATGGTATTTATAATTTCTATAACTTTGTCTTTTCTATAGAAATAATAAATTAAAATTCATCCTTATTTTTTGTTTAATCTTTAATAAACTGCGGTAACAATAAAATTAAGATACCCAACGTTTCTAACAAAATGTAAAAATAAAGTTTATCACGTGATATTTCGAAATAGAAGTACAAATAAAGTTAACGATTTCGTTTGTAATACATTTTTTACGTAGCATAAACAATGAAAAACGCAAATAATGATTTAAGAAAAAAGGATTTTCAATTATTAAATAGATTATTATAGTATTAATAGTTTTAGAGTTACAGATTTCTATAACTTTGTCTTCTCGGTAGGAGAAAATGCACCCTTATTTTTTGATTAATCTTTAATAAACTGCGGTAACAATAAAATTAAGATACCCAAGGTTTCTAACAAAATGTAAAAATCAAGTTTATCACGTGATATTTCGAAATAAAAGTACAAATAAAGTTAACGATTTCGTTTGTAATACATTTTTTATGTAGTATAAACAATAAAAAAACACAAACAATGATTTAAGAAAAGAAGATTTTCAATTATTAAATAGATTATTATAGTATTAATAGTTTTAGAATTACAGATTTCTGTAACTTTGTCTTCTCGGTAGGAGAAAATGCACCCTTATTTTTTGTTTAATCTTTAATAAACTGCGGTAACAATAAAATTAAGATACCCAAGGTTTCTAACAAAATGTAAAAATCAAGTTTATCACGTGATATTTCGAAATAAAAGTAAAAATAAAGTTAACGATTTCGTTTGTAATACATTTTTTATGTAGTATAAACAATAAAAAAACGCAAATAATGATTTAAGAAAAGAGGATTTTCAATTATTAAATAGATTATTATAGTATTAATAGTTTTAGAATTACAGATTTCTGTAATTTTGTCTTCTCGGTAGGAAAAAATGCATTTTTTGTTTAATATTTAACAAATTATGGTAATAATAAAATTAAGATATACAACGTTTCTAACAAAAAGTGAAAATAAAGTTTACCTTATGATATGTTTTTATTAAGTATAAATAAGATAAGTAAAAAGACCATTTTCTAATAAAAGTACAAACCATAAAAAACCCAAATAATGATTTAAGAAAAAAGGATATTCAATTATTAAATAAATTTATATAGTATTAATAGTTTCAGAATTACAGATTACTGTAACTTTATCTTCACGGTAGGAATAGTAGATACAAATGTAACAAAATAATAAATTATAATAATTTAACCTAATTTTTCAACTAATCATTAATAAATTGTGGTAATAACAAAATTAAGATATTCAACGTTTCTAACCGAAAAGGTAAATAAAGTTTACCATGTGATATGCATTTTATGAAGTATAAATATAACAAATAAAAAAACCAAAAATACCAAAATAGAATACATAAATAATAATAAAAGAAATTAGGATATTAGATTATTGCAGTATTACTAGTTTTAAAATTACAGATTTCTGTAACTTCGTCTTCTCTCTATAATGAGTACAGAAAGTTTACAATTTTTTTATGTGATATATTTTATGTAAAATGAATAATGTAAATTAAAAAAAAATTGAGTGGAGAGGAAAGGGGAAAATATATAATTTAATTAATAAATAATTAGTTTCAATAGATTTAGAATTACAGATTTCACTAGAAACAGTACAGGTAACTCGTCATTTACTAAATTTTTCTTCTATAATTCGTTTTCCTAGGCAACACAAAATTAATAAAATAATAAGGAGTAATTCGTCGTTTGATAAATCTTTAATAAATAGTGGTGAAATAAAATTGTTAAAATATCCAACATTTCCAGCTAAAAGGGCAAAATAAATACATAAAACCGACACAGACACATAAAATTCGCGGTTGACGTCCCGTCCCGGTAAAATCAATGAACGAATTTGATTTAAACACCGACTTTATATCCATTTTTGACATTTATTCGGCCGTGAAACATCGAACACTTGATCCGACGTTCGTGTGTTCCGCCGGCCGAAGTGCTAAAACATGCTGCGGTTGCATTTTCACATTTTCCGCCGGCGGAAAACAGTTTTGCATGCAAAATTTACTAATTAGACATCCCGCTTAGTACTTACGACCGCGTAATTGATTTGTTTCGGGCCTCACCTGAAACAGAAACAAGTCACATTATTATCGAAGGTGGATGAGGATAAATTTGCGTGCAACGTAACAACATGAAATCCGAACGTATAAATCTACTTGATCCCGTGCATCTTTTCACCGGGACTCATCCCGTTCCGTCCTCGACTTTATGCTACGTATGTGCACTTTGTGCCGTGCATAAATCAAATTCGGGCTTACACTCGTGTACGTTTTAATTTAAAACTTGCGCGTGAGAAAAACTAGAAAAGTAATTTGGGACGACGCGTTCCCATTCCGTCGTATTTTATTATTCGGAATTCCTTTTTCGGGAATGCAGCGTTCACTTTTATTAAATATTTCTTTAGTGTATTTATTTCGTCGGGGAATTTTTTCTAGTTCATAAACGTAGTCTATAAATAATCGCTATTGTTACGTGCCAAGCGTCGCATCTTAAATCAGAATTCAAACGAGGATGATAATAAATAAAATGTTCAAAGAGGTGAAACCCGTAAAAATCCGTCGAAAATATCGTTATATTAAAAGCGATAAAGAAAATTTTACGCTAAAAATATAAATCGTTGCAGAGTTCTGTAGGTTGTTAAACAAACCGATGCTTGTAACTCACTTTAGCGAGACCGGCTCCTAAATTTATTATCTATAAACGGCTACGGATTCCGATACGTATTTCATTATTAAGCCCTTTCGATTTGCCGCGTGATAAAATTTAAGAGTTCACGTTTAATACGTTTGCACTGCAGGTTTTCATTTTTTGGTTACGTCTGTTTTCGTTTATTTATAAGGCAGTACATTGGTCAGTATTATCAATCTTTAGAAGCTTAAGACTTAAATTTAAGACACTACATCAGTCCAATCAATACCAAAAAACAACAGTAAAATATTGAGAAAGGGAATGTAAAGAAAGACCAAATCAGATGACCACTCCATTAAAAAGCCCTCCTTTTTATTCTGGAAAAGTCTTCTCTTTCGTTTACAACAGTAAAATGGTGGGTGGGAAAGTTTAAACGAGGAAGTGAATGGTCGTATAGGATAACCTCTCCAAAAATGGTTAAAAACATCCACAATATGGTCTTGGATGATCATTAACTAAAAATATGATTTAGTAGAAATTGTAGGCATTTCAAAAAGATGCTTTTTTAATAAACTTGGGAAAACGTTGTTTTCCTTATACGAATGAACATTTTTTTGAAAGGTCCTTGAACAAATATCAATATCAAAGACCAGGTTTCCCTTCTGGAGGAGTCTACTCATTCGTTTACAACAGAAAAATCATAGATGGGATAGTTTAAACGAGTCAGTGAAAGGTCAAATAAGATAACCACTGCAGAAAAACATTCACAATATTATCTTCATTAACATGATCATTAACTAAAAATGTGATCTAAAAGAAGTAGAAGGCATTTTTATAAACTTGAAAAGACTTGGTAATCCTTATGCTAATTAACATATGTTTGAAAAGCTTTATAATTAGTCAACCAATACTAAAAAAGTTAGTTTCTACTTAGGAGGAGTTTACTCTTTCGATTATATGAGTATAAAATATTGAGTGAAAATTTAAATGAAACATTGGATGGGTTAGGTTAGGTTATTTTAGTTTTAGTTTTGAACATGTTTTTGAAAGGTCCTTGAACAAATATCAATATCAAAGACCAGGTCTTCCTTCTGGAGGAGTCTGCTCATTCGTTTACAACAAAAAAATCATTGATGGGATAGTTTAAACGAGTCAGTGAAAGGTCAAATAAGAAAACCACTGCAGAAAAACATTCACAATATTATCTTCATTAACATGATCATTAACTAAAAATGTGATCTAAAAGAAGTAGAAGGCATTTTTATAAACTTGAAAAGACTTGGTAATCCTTATGCTAATTAACATATGTTTGAAAAGCTTTATAATTAGTCCAACCAATACTAAAAAAGTTAGTTTCTACTTAGGAGGAGTTTACTCTTTCGATTATATGAGTATAAAATATTGAGTGAAAATTTAAATGAAACATTGGATGGGTTTACCATACTAGAAGTGATTAAAAAAATTAAATTTTTACCGATACAAAAAAAATGGATGAAACATTTGTTGATAATTTTACATATGAGTCAAAAGAACAGTTAAAACATTGGACTAAAAGAGAAGTTGAAAGTGTCAATTTTTGAAAAACATATGGTAATATTCATTGAATATCTTCATAAATTTCAAAAAGGAAAAAACCATCAACAACTACGCATTAGTCCAAGCAGCGTTTGAGTGATGAAACTAAGAAAAATCAACTGCATTTGGCGAAAACGAAAGTATTGTTCTAACACGTCAATATATAAACGTTCAGATATTCGTTATTACAGATGAAATTCTTTTCCCAAGCACCCTAGACGACAGATATAGCCTCGCCAAACTATTTTTATATCCAAAATTGAGGAAATAACTCGATTCTAGATGATTTATAGTCAGTATAAAGGTGAATTTTGCAGTTGAGGTTGATATTTCTCAGTATAAATAGGGCTATTGGACCTCGGTGATACGTTGTAACTACTATATTTTTTGAGTTTTCTTTGTTAGGCACTTTTGGTCTGAGCTCGTACGTTGTTGTCAATGAAATTAAATATAAAGCTGTGCCGTTTCTCCGGACAAATGTGAAAAATGTTGTGGAGTGGAAGATGAATTTCCCAACGAACAATGTTAGTTGTGCCGCTACACAATTAGCACTGCAGTTGGAGTTCACTATTTGGGATTTTAAGTCCGTGATTAATAGAGTTTTAAAACAACAATCCGTTAGAAAAGAGGCGGGCACTAAATTAAAGTTAATTCGCATTTTCCAAGAGATTCGAATAAGAGAGTCGTTTTACAGTTTGCAAACATAATATGCAATAAATTTCATAACTCCGGGGAATATGAGTTTTACAAACGTTATTTATAGCTGCAGAAAATTGAAAGAAAATTCTCCTCCAAATGCATACGTTTGTGTTATATAATATCGAATCGATAGTAATTTATTGTTGCTCCGTTGCATGTACCAGTAAACACTTGTGTTTGTTTATTTTGTTCCGTTTACTTCAATTATTTTTTAATATTTCAGATCAAGATTGCTGTTTGGTCGCGTTGCCATGTAAAAAAACAATCGTAAAAATTTCTCAAGCAGGCGTTTAAAGTTTACCTCGGCGACGCACCAACAACGTACCACTCACAGTTCGTCCAGACCACAGAACCGATCTGTGCACTAAATGTCTCTGGGGTAAAAATCCAAGCCTTGGTTTTTTTTGAACAATTTTTCCAAAACCTGGTCGACAGTTAAGACGCAGTCAAATTGCAGTGATAACACGAACGATCCAGACTTGAATACCATGACCTCTACCAGCATCAACGTTGGATTCTCCGGGCAGCGTAACTCCAGTAGGGTACTGAGCCCGCCAGGCGGTCACAGCTCTATTTTCGGCACTCCTGAAGAAGTGGCGCAGAAACCCGAAGCCCCCACGGCCTGCGGAGAGGAACGGGAGCCGGTGAAGGCTGCCGAAGTAGCGGAACAGCCTGGAACTCCCGAGGAGAAGCCACCCGAGGTTGCAGTGAAGCCGCAGCCTCGAGCACGGGTGCCACCCGGCGGATATTCGTCAGGTCTTTGGTGATTGATTGCAGTTAGTTATAAATTGTTGTGTAAATATTACATCTACAACCATAGAAAAGCACAGTAGTATAATACAGTAGTACGCAGTATATTCCTGTCTTTCCGTCCTTTCCCCAGTCATTTTTATGGTGCATTTGGTGGGCCGTAAAATGTTCATTAAGATGCTACGTCTATTTATGTAAGTTTCAATAGTTCCAGCCATTAAGAACTTCATTTGCAATCAAGGTAAGTGAAAATGTCTTATTTTTGGTTAACATGTTGATGTCCTGTTTTAATGTCTAAACAAACGAGATGGATATCGGAAAATGATTAAGTAGAGAAAATGATTAATGACACGTTTATTTGAATAATCCAATTTAGATTGCAGATTTAGATTCAAGGGAAAATTGGCTTGATTCCAACTTGTATTTTCCAATATTTTCGATTCAAATGTTTAATATTCATCCCCTACAGATATAACATGTACGTCTCGTAACCAAAGGTTTTATCTATTTAACCATATTTTTATTCCACTAAAATCAATATTTTTAATAACAAAATTCACGCAGACCAAAATCAATCAAATAACTCATCCTAGATTAAATAAGATTTTAAAATATCTTCAATTTTTGACCAGTTATGTTTGAACATTTGAAGCTCTAGATGGGTCAGTAAATTAATTTTATTTCTTATATAATAGTCATTAAAATGAACATTTTGAACATCAATTTCTTGTAGACTTTACATTTTATTAGGCTCATTCTTAATTTATCTGTTTAGCACTGTAAAATTCCTCAAAGAAGACTTCTTGCCGGCATGTAACAGTAAAGGATATTTCTCCAGAGATTCCCAAAGAGAAGCTCATATTAATGGACTTTTTCAGTAGAAATCAGGATTCTTTTGTAGGTCTGGAGTCGAAATTTTAGTAGAAATCTGAATTGTGCAGAAAACTCAGCCAGATGTGAATCCGATGGGGCACGTGTGGGATATGCTACGTCAAGCAATTTTATGAAGACTAAAATCACCCACAACTCAGGAGCTATGTATTAATATTAGAATATCTGTGTTTATTTTAAATATTACAAATTTTAATAAACTACTTTTTTGGTTCTAGTTTCTTTTTATTTTTATTTCCACCAGTGTTACACTAAACAAATGCTAATAAAAACCTTTATAATAAAGCAACAAATTAATTAATACATTAGTTTTATTCCCAAAAATATTGAGTCCAAAAGTTTTGACGGTGTTGTCATTAAAAACCCTTTCAAAATTAGTTGCTATATTTATGTCCAGCTCACTTCTCAAAAATATATGTGACATTTTATAGAATAAGAATATAGTAGTAAAGTTGCTATAATAATGACCAATCAACCACAAAATTTGAAAGAGCTTGCTAAAACTCTTGGAGAACTATGGATGATGTGTTTATTATTCATTCCTTAATTTTGAGTTTAACTTATGTATAATTTTACATTAATTATTAAAACTAGTTTTGGTCGTTATACTGAATTTTGAAATAAATCAAATTATCCACTCCACCTAAAAAGACGTGTATTTAATCACAATTTTATTCTACTAAAATCAACATTTAATAAAAAAATTCCAGTACACTCAAGTCAGCCAAATAACTTATAATGAACTTCCATTATCATATTTTCTTTTTGGCTCCTTTCTCCTTGCTATTTGCAATTTCCCATTGCCCGACAAAATATGAACGGAGAAATTCAACCAAATACCCAGACATTAATACCAATACACACAGACAGGGGAAACACGGTGAAACTGTTGCACGACACAAAATCGATATATCGCTTTTCAGCACGGAAAACAGTGTGCATCGGATACTTTTATACGGTCCGAACCGGAAACCGGATGAATAAATGAACGGAAACCGAAACGGTTTCGAGTGCCGGACTTTTTCCCTCGGACATGCTCGAACTAATTGCATTCTTCGACATTTCAAGTTTTTTACTCGATAATAAAAATAATTGGAATGACGTTTATTTTTAGATGCAACACCTCGGCTTATAGATATAGAATTGAACGCGATACGTTTGTCTATTTATAGAAGTTATATAAATAAAATAGGTAACCGGCCATTTAATCAATGTCCATAAATAAGTTGGAGGTTGGTAATTTCGAAATTGATAACGAATGTTCCACGAGGATGAATTAATTTTACACGGCGACAAAATTAATTAGTCGCTTGTTTTAAGAAAATACTCCTTCCTTGGGCAATAAATATAATCTGTAATTAACGTGGTAACGAACCTAACTAATTATTAAGGGGGTTCACATTGAAATGACAACGTAGGGCCTCCTCAGTTCAATTCGACAGGAAAACAAGATCCTCAAAAATTTCATAGTGTTCCAAAAGGAGATAGAAATAGAAATGAACAAATTGTGGGGTTGAAAAATATACTCAGTGACCCCCCAAGAAGGGGGTGTTATAGCAAGGAGTAAACGATTAAAATTCAAAAACAATATATCAATAATTAATGTAGTAACGAACCTAACTAATTATTAAGGGGGTTCACACTGAAATGACAACGTAGGGCCTCCTCAGTTCAATTCGACAGGAAAACAAGATCCTCAAAAATTTCATAGTGTTCCAAAAGGAGATAGAAATGGAAATGAACAAATTGTGGGGTTGAAAAATATACTCAGTGACCCCCCAAGAAGGGGGTGTTATAGAAAGGAGTAAACGATTAAAATTCAAAAATATATCAATAATTAACGTAGTAACGAACCTAACTTATTATTAAGGGGGTTCACACTGAAATGATAACGTAGGGCCTCCTCAGTTCAATTCGACAGGAAAACAAGATCCTCAAAAATTTCATAGTGTTCCAAAAGGAGATAGAAATGGAAATGAACAAATTGTGGGGTTGAAAAATATACTCAGTGACCCCCAAGAAGGGGGTGTTATAGAAAGGAGTAAACGATTAAAATTCAAAAAAATATCAATAATTAACGTAGTAACGAACCTAACTTATTATTAAGGGGGTTCACACTGAAATGACAACGTAGGGCCTCCTCAGTTCAATTCGACAGGAAAACAAGATCCTCAAAAATTTCATAGTGTTCCAAAAGGAGATAGAAATGGAAATGAACAAATTGTGGGGTTGAAAAATATACTCAGTGACCCCCAAGAAGGGGGTGTTATAGAAAGGAGTAAACGATTAAAATTCAAAAAAATATCAATAATTAAAGTAGTAACGAACCTAACTTATTATTAAGGGGGTTCACACTGAAATGACAACGTAGGGCCTCCTCAGTTCAATTCGACAGGAAAACAAGATCCTCAAAAATTTCATAGTGTTCCAAAAGAAGATAGAAATGGAAATGAACAAATTGTGGGGTTGAAAAATATACTCAGTGACCCCCCAAGAAGGGGGTGTTATAGAAAGGAGTAAACGATTAAAATTCAAAAATATATCAATAATTAACGTAGTAACGAACCTAACTTATTATTAAGGGGGTTCACACTGAAATGATAACGTAGGGCCTCCTCAGTTCAATTCGACAGGAAAACAAGATCCTCAAAAATTTCATAGTGTTCCAAAAGGAGATAGAAATGGAAATGAACAAATTGTGGGGTTGAAAAATATACTCAGTGACTCCCCAAGAAGGGGGTGTTATAGAAAGGAGTAAACGATTAAAATTCAAAAATATATCAATAATTAACGTAGTAACGAACCTAACTTATTATTAAGAGGGTTCACACTGAAATGATAACGTAGGGCCTCCTCAGTTCAATTCGACAGGAAAACAAGTTCCTCAAAAATTTCATAGTGTTCCAAAAGGAGATAGAAATGGAAATGAACAAATTGTGGGGTTGAAAAATATACTCAGTGACCCCCCAAGAAGGGGGTGTTATAGCAAGGAGTAAACGATTAAAATTCAAAAACAATATATCAATAATTAACGTAGTAACTAACCTAACTAATTATTAAGGGGGTTCACACTGAAATGACAACGTAGGGCCTCCTCAGTTCAACTCGACAGGAAAACAAGATCCTCAAAAATTTCATAATGTTCCAAAAGGAGGTAGAAATGGAAATGAACAAATTGTGGGGTTGAAACATATACTCAGTGACCCCCCAAGAAGGGGGTGTTATAACAAGGAGTAAACGAAACATCAAAGAAAGACAAAATATCAAAGATTTTAGATTATTTTTAACAATTTAGTTAATTATGTGTTTGTCGTATTTCTCCCCGACGTCCACCCAGGCAGAATTGGGATTCTGGAGAAGACAACTGGATGCCATTCCATAATCGAATGTTGTCGTTCTCTACACCACTATAGTCGTTGTCTTCGATGATCAGCAGTAGGTACTTCCTACCTCTGGGTAGCAAAAGATGGGGCCGATAATGCTGCAGTACAAATAATCTTGAACCACATCCGTGTCCCTTCGATGTCCGGTGTCTTCTCTTCTCCGATTTTGGGTACTATAAAAATACGCTTGACAACATGTCAACAGTAGTTGGATTTCTGTTAGTGCGATTACCGATTTGTCGAAATGAAAAAACCGCCTCCAGTAGACCAATAATTCGGTCTATTTCAAATTAACTTCATTGGCAATAAATTTTACCTACTTGGGCTCCAGGCATTTTAGCATTACTAAACATCGATATTGCATCCAACCAAACCAAAAAAAAAAAAGAAATAACAAAATTTATTTGAATTGTGGTAAAAAATTTTCACATGAGAAAGCCTATACCAAACATTACTAACTCAAAATATTAAATTTGAACATCCTCTTCTTGGTGTTGCAATTTCTTTGTTACAGAGTATATTAAGAAGGTCCACACTAAAATGACACAGCTCAATTCGACAGAAAAACAAGATCCTTAAAAATTTCATAGAGTCCCAAAAAGAGGTAGAAATGGAAATGGACAAATTGTGGGATTGAAAAATAGATGGAACAATTTAACGGAACCGTCATCAATCTACGGGAAATGCAGGAGGGGGTTAAAAATGGCGACATAAATCGAAGGTGGAAAGAAAGCGTTTGTCTTATTTAGAAACGGGGACACACTCCATCGATTCTACGTAAAACGCTACAAATGCTCATGCAAAACAAGACGCGTACATAAAGGGAAAATCGATTGTTCCGAAGACGCGTCATTCATCTGTGGAGAAATGTCTCGGTTTAATTTCCGGCCGTTCGGCACAAACTTCACGCACACACACAACAACGGCAAGTCCTCGCGTGTAATTGATTACGCGACACCATCTGTTCTGGACCAGCCGCAAGATATTGTCTCCATTATAAAACCGGGTTTATCTCGACGTTCTATTGAATTTTTCAAGGGAATTGCATGGATCACTTCTCTTAATTACCATCCATGTTTATATTATAAATTCAACTGGTTAGAATAATTATCACAGACAGATGAGACATTAAATATTCTTCATGCAGTCTGTCAGACTTCACATCACAGATTCCGTATTACGTATACTAATTCAGCTTGTTGAATGGAAATTATCTAGTTCAGTCCAGTTGGTTTCAGTCTTGGTTTTAGAAGGGCTGATTATTGTGGATTGTCAATATAATCCTTTGACAAGCGCACACACACTTCACTTCGAATAATCCAAATCCAATTAGTCATTGTCCTGCCAACAATACAATCGGTGTGACAGACCAGAATTAAATCAAAACCACTGAACTTATTGGGCAGTTTTCTCATCTGTAATTGGGTTAAATATTTGCAACAAGTTACCCATTAAATTTCACGTTTAAAAAAACGCCGTTAACGTACAACCTTTATAATGTAGGTAGCGTACAAACATTGCGGAGTAAGCACCGAGTCAGCACCCTCTTCGCGCCCGATTTAACGTTTAATCGGCGGGACGTTCCTGCGTCTGCTGATAACGCTTTGACATCGGGGGCGGTTCGACTGTGTAAACAGGTGCTCGCATTTTTCCGCATTGTTCGTCAGCCCCGGCTCGGTCGGCACGCACATGAAAAATGCACGCTCAATTATCGGCGACAATGGGCCGCCAGAATGCGCGACCCTCTTGAATTATGGACATATTTTCAATATTGTCGCGACCACTCATGACGCGCCATTAGCCACGATCGGCTTAGGAACGGATCGGGTTGATAATCTCTTTTGGTGTGCCATCGAGCCGGTTAATCCCTTCGATTTTTGGGGGAGACACATGTCTAGGATGTTTCCTTTTCCTAATAACATGGAAGATATGCCTTTTGGTGATCCATCAAGGTAATTAATCCACTTGATTTCAACATAGAAAGTGTCTTTTTATAATAACATTCTTACATGTCTTTTGGTTTGTCATCAATTCAATTAATCTCTTCGGTCACTTGAAAACCATTTCTCATTTATATAAGAACATTAAAACATTGAGAAAATTAGTCCCTTTAATTTCTAAAAAAAAACATGATTAGGATGTTCCCTTTTATAGTAACATACCAGAAATATTTTTTGATCTTTCCTCAGGGCAGTTAATGCTTTGGATATCTAGATAAAAAATAAATTAAGGATGCTTTCATTTTATAATTACTGTTGAAATATTTCATCTTGTTTCTTATCAATTCAATTCTTTCTTTCGATTTCTTAAAATGAAGTATACCTAAGATTTGTCCCTTTTATAAATACATCCTACACACGTCTTTTGATTTTCTATCAAGGTAATGAGTCCCTTCGATTTCCAGAAAAGAAACATGACTGGAATTTTTTTATTTTAACATAAAATTTTAGACGTTTTGTTAATTTTCTATCGAGACAATTAGTCCCTTTAATTTCTAAAAATGAAAGATGGTAAGAATGTTCCTTTTTATAGTAACATCTCAGAAATATTTTTTGATATTTCCTCGGGGCAGTTAATGCTTTGGATTTCTAGATAAAAAATAAATTAAGGATGCTTTCATTTTATAATTACTGTTGAAATATTTCTTCTTGTTACTTATCAATTCAATTAATACTTTCGATTTCTTAAAATGAAGTATACCTAAGATTTCTCCCTTTTATAAATACATCTTAAACACGTCTTTTGATTTCCTATCAAGGTAATGAGTCCTTTCGATTTCCAGAAAATAAACATGACTGGGATTTTTTTATTTTATTATAAAATTTTAATGTTTTATTAATTTTCTATCGAGAAAAATAGGTCGTTTAATTTCTAGAATGAAACATGGTAAGGATGTTCCCTTATATAGTAACATCTCAGAAACATTGTTTGATCTTTCCTTGGATTTCTGGATAAAAAAATAAATTAAGGATGCCTTCATTTTACAATTACTGTTGAAATATTTCTTCTTGTTACTTATCAATTCAATTAATACTTTCGATTTCTTAAAATGAAGTATACCTAAGATTTGTCCCTTTTATAACTACATCCTAAACACGTCTTTTGATTTTCTATCAAGGTAATAAGTCCCTTCGATTTCCAGAAAAGAAACATGACTGGGATTTTTTTATTTTATTGTAACATTTTAGATGTTTTGTTAATTTTTTATCGAGACAATTAGTCCCTTTAATTTCTAGAAAGAAACATGGTAAAGATGTTCCCTTTTATAGTAACATCCCAGAAGTATTTTTTGATCTTTCCTCGAGGCAGTTAATGTTTTGGATTTCTAGATTAAAAAATAAGTCAAGGATGCTCTGCTTTTATAATTACTGTTTAAATATTTCATCTGGTTTCTCATCAATTCGATTAAATCCTTTCGATTTCTTGAAATGAAGTATACCAAGGATTTGTTCCTTTTATAAATATATTTTACAACATGGCGATTGATTTTCTATCAAGGTGAATGACTCCCTTCGATTTCATTATTACTGGAATTTTTTTATTTAAATAATTAGTCCTTTGTATTTCTGAATAAAAAACATGTCTAAGGTGCTTACTTCACTTTCGATTTCTTGAAATGAAGTATACCGAGGATTTGTCCCTTTTATAAATACATTTTACAACATGACGATTGATTTTCTATCAAGGTGAGTGACTCCCTTCGATTTCATTATTACTGAAATTTTTTTATTTAGATAATTACTCCTTTGTATTTCTGAATAAAAAACATGTCTGAGGTGCTGAATTATTAATTAATCTTAAACAGTCTTTTGGATTTCTATTGAAACACCTATAGTTTTGATTTCTAGAAATGAAATATGTCTAGGATATTTTCATATATAATAAAATTCTGGACATTCTGCGGATAATCAAACTACTAAACATGTAGAACCCTTCGTCCTTTCAATGTCTGTAAGTAGACAACCAGAAGATATTCAAAGCAATTTAACAAATTGCCGAAACGTCTCCTTTTAAAAATGATTCAGTTACAAGTATACATATAAAAGCAATATGAAATTCATTAATTCAGGAATGATGAAACGTCAGCGTCTGGTTTGCGGCGTTTTATATGCAGTGAAGTCGAAAACGTTCCCACAACTACAAACCAATTATTGCGATTCTTTTTCAGCAAACATACTTATCGTTCCACTTTCATTAATGGCACCGTAACAATGTGGGGAGTCTGTTCCTGTTTCCTTTTATTTCCTTGTATATAACTAAAATAATAATCCGGCATCAGAAGAAT
Organism: Aethina tumida; assembly: GCF_024364675.1. Classification (NCBI taxonomy): domain Eukaryota; kingdom Metazoa; phylum Arthropoda; class Insecta; order Coleoptera; family Nitidulidae; genus Aethina; species Aethina tumida. The sequence continues at coordinate 4,027,215 of NC_065441.1, forward strand.
GGTTCCGTAAATTGTTTTCCGTTGTTGGGCATTAAATAAATTAAATTCGAAATTGAATTCACGTTGGGAACATGTAAAATCCAAGACTGTGCCGACCTTCTTCGAACACAGTAAACGGTTGGTAGAATATAGTCAATTAGCCGCATAATTTTAATTAAAAACGGTTCGCAAACACCTCCCGTTAAATTAAAATATAAATAATTAACAATTATGAAATGGCCCTGTTAATATGATAATGAAGCTGATGCCATCCGCGTAGTTTACACATTCAACTTTCCAAGCACTATTTTTATTTTTCTAGGTAACCTACATTAATTAAATTTTGCAGGGCTGTCGTGCAAAAATATGCACGGTAAGGATTAGTCGAGTCGACGCTCTAAAAGGTTCCAGGCTCATGATCAATAATGTTTTAATCCCTTATCGATGAAGCAAAGAGTTTTCGTTGATAAACATACACTGCTCCAGGAAATTAACAGTTAATAATATCTTGCCAACTGGATTATTACTATAGCCTGATCACCTAGTAATCCAGAAATGATCCCAATAGAACATAAATGGGGTATTCGTTAAGGGACCATCATAACCATCCAGGATGTGGAACGTCTTCTACTCAAAATTTGGGCAAATTTGTACCAGAGTATGAACAGAAGATGTTTCCGTTGAAAGAAAATATTAATAATTAATTATTATTGGTGTGGTGCGTTAATTTCTTGGAACAGAGTATAATCACAACCACAAATTAGTGGTCCTAAATATACATTAACCAAAATGCACAGCTAAGGGATTTTCAACCCCGATAATATTAATGATTTATTAAACAGATAGAATCGCACCTCTTGTATCCAGTGCAGAATGATTTTGGCGACGGCCGGATCGGGCGGCGGAGGCGCCGCCGTGTTCTGTATGGCGGCCACCAGGTTTTGGGCCGCCTCCCGCACTCCGGGCGGCGACGACCCGAAACCGTAGTCCGGAGAGTGGGCCGACAACGAGCCGCTGTTGCCTGCAACAAAACAAAACGAACAATTAAAATTTTATTAGTTCTTAACCTTCCAGACTGAAATTGGTGGGGCCATAAATTCGGGGCGGAAGTGCAAACACAACTGCACCCGGGCAATAAATACAATCGCATCTAAGCACATAGTCCGTTGAATTACAGCTGCATCAACGGTCATAAAGCAAACGTAATCAAATCGAATAGGCTTAATTAAATTGGATGCGTCTTCCACTTTCGGTAAATTGATTACACAACGTTTGCACACGTCTCGCAGATTTCGGGACGGTAAATTTCAATATACGTCTGGCGTCGGGAAGCAAATTGGGGTGGGTTAATAATTTGTGAATAGGGCAAGGAAGTGTCAATACGGTTTAAGGAAACTGATGTTGCCACCATAACATGCGGGTTTACAGGAACAAATAGCATTCTGGACGCATTGCAGTGATTAAAAAGTTTTAAGCCACGATTATATTAATAACACAGACGGTAAGGGCTTCAAGTTGACGTATCCGGAAGGAATCGATAGCCACAGACGGGAAGACACGGACGAACGTTCTCCGTTATTCGATTCCACGTCAAACGGACCATATTGGAAACAATACGTCAGCCGAAATGAAATCTTAATCTACCGAGTTCAGACACCTGTCCGGGATGAGTTATTGAAACCGACGGTTTAACGTACAGGACAGGAAAACCTCCCCGGATTTAAACTATCCCTTGCCACACAACTATGTTGTGTATTTACTAAAAACTGACGATGTTATGCGGTTGAATTACTTACTGACATGGTGGTTGTGCTGTTGGTCCCTTAGATGGGCCGAATGGCACATATTGAGCCACCACCAGCGCGTCATAAGTGCGGGCTCCTGGACTTTTCACATCATCCGATCGGGTTTCGTTCCTCGGGGAATGTGACCGAACGACGCGACGGCCCGCAACACTTCACACCCCATTTCACGGTTCCCAATGCTCCGCAGACACGACACCTTACTTTCGGGCGAGAACAAGATAATTTCTAGTTTTGGATGTTTGTCCTAGTTTTGAAGGACTTTTAGTGACTTGTTATTGGTTATGTGAACTGAAGTTTTCTTGAAAATTAGTTGTGATTGGCTTTGGGAAATGTTTCTGTGTTAATGGGAGACCACGAACTTCGGTAGGGGGAAGTACAGAAGTCAATTTAATATATAATAAGTGACAAAGAAATTAATTGAGGGAAAAAATAAATTTACATGAGAAAACTTATACTAAACATTACCAAATTTTAATCGTTTACTCTTTCCTATAACATACATTTTTTACCAAACCAATATTAAATTGGAACATCCCCTTCTTGGTGTTGCAATTTCTTTGTCGCTGAGTATATTTTAATAATAATAATAATAATAATAATAATAATAATAATAATAATAATAATAATAATAATAATAATAATAATAATAATAATAATAATAAATTACTATAATTATGACCACCACTGTAAGTAAAATAAATAAATAAATACTGACCATCTAGAGGTGCAAATGTTCAAATAAAACATTTTTAAATTTATTTAATCCAGAAAATTCAGCTTACACACATTTATTTCTAAAATAAAACATATATAAAGTTTGTTACATTGTGAAAACAACTGAATTATTTATTATAGTATTTCCGCCATTTGTTGTCGACCACTATAAATAATTTTGATGGATTCCCGGCAACACCCTGCTATGACAAATGCGATTTAACTTCAGTCCGTTAATTATCTGGACGTATGCGAACAATTTTTTTCGCCCCCTGAAAATTCACACATTTACATTCATTATTGGTAGATTTGTAACAGGATTACGACCAGCAAAAAATGCTGATAATTGACAAGTAAAAATCTGGACGAAGTTGATTTATTTCCCGTACGTAACAGGGAAACCTTACGAACAAATGGAAATTGGAGACAATGGACGACCAGACTGGATAAGCTGAGCTTTTTCAAATCATACCGTTAATTGACGTATTAACGAGCTAGAAATTGTGCGTATTAACAATTCGCCTCGTTATAACTGCTAAGGAGCTTTATTGTTCAGATTTACGATTGAATTCAAGCTTTTTCAGTGGTTGATGACTGAACGGAGTGTGAGTCTTTCGCATAAAACTTTTAATTAATGTATGACTGCAATAGAGGCGATAAAACCACGTAAGTTGAACTCATAAAATGTTCAAGAATTTCTTAGTTTTAAGCAGTGGTGGATACTCAGAGAAGGCAGGTGAGGCATTGCTTCACATATGAAAATGATTTTATGGACGAAAAGTAGGAATTGATGTTATTTAGCAATGAAAGTTAGTTTAATTTATTTGGAAATGATGACAAGATGTTTGTAAAGCGTCCAATAGGCAAATGGTTTCATAAGAAATACAAATTACCAACAGTAGGGGCAACGGAGGGGGCATAAGGATAATATGCCACTAAAATGATTGTTTCAACAGGACTACGATTCCAAGCATGTTTTCAAGTACATAAAAGACTAGTTCGAACAAGAAAAAGTACAAGTTTTGCCATGGCCTTCACAATCACTAGATCTAAATCCTAAAGAACATCTTTGGGGGTATTTAGAAAGGAATATATTAATCATGAACTGTACTTCACGTACAATTAATAATTAAATTATTTGGTTAGCCATGCCTTTAATTTTCTAAACGTACAGAAGATATTTGGTATAAAAGATTTTTATAACAAAAGCACTGATCATCAATGTTTATTTGTGAGCCACCATTGGTTTTAGCATTTCTGCCATACTGTAAGTAAAATAAAACAGAGTTCAATTCAATTTAAGCATTTCAAAATTCGAAAACTTCTCGTTTTTCTTACGTCGACTCAAAGTCAATATGTCGAATTTTATTAAACCGACCGCATACACGCGTTTCGATCCGTTTTAATATGCGCATATAAACGATCGTCGGTTTCCGGATATTGGGAATATCAGGAACGAATAATGCGGTTTTGAGTAACGCGCTTTGTGTGTATCAAAAACGTTGACTTTCCCTAATAAATCACCACGAAAACACTGCGTTCATTTGGCCAGAACGTAAAAATCCCAAAACAAAACGCTTTTTGTTTATACGGATTAAACATTGCATTCGTTTTGTGGAGTTTTTATTGCCCTTTATAGGATTTTTCTCCATTGTTTCGGTTTATGTTAATGCACAAAAACCAAATAGAAACATGCGGGGCGCTAGTAGAATAAGACAAAGAACGTCGGAGACAATGAAAATTAGCGTGTTGCGGCAAATTGGCGATTAAAATGTAAAACAAGTCCCCGTAAATCAATTGTTCAAATTTGGAATTTTTAATTGCCGTTCGCAAACTAGTCAGGAATTAATTACCGCCGTAATTAAGTGAATTCCTGTTATTAATAAACGTGAACTACACTTTTAAGGTTTTTTAATGAAATATTATTAACGAAAAATCGAGATTTTCGTTAACGGGTTTTCCGGTGCAAGGAACACTTTACGATCGTGGCAGTTTTATTGCCTCCAAAGGGAGAGATAAAAGTTACAGTCACGGCCGTTCCCGTTAATCCCCTCGGGCCACTCAACAACTCATTTATCATCGTGGATTGGAATAAGTGCACTATTAAATCTCCATATGCATATCTGAATTAATTTTTTAATTTATGTGTGCAATCGATATTATATAATAAAACTTGATTAACTCGACTTTATGGACTCTACATATGATGTACCAAATTAGTTGTATTTAACTCTTATGTATATTCTTAGAGCAGAGAGAGAAAAACTGAATTAAATGTTTAGAGCTCATTTTTTTCTTAAAGTGGAGATCCATAATATATATAAAAATATTAATATTATTTTACGTAGGTTTCGTAAACGATAATATTAAATATCTATAAGATATATTTATAAGATAAAATAATTTTGAAGAAATATTTACCCTTTTTTAAAAAAATAAACAAATTAATTTTGAAACGCATAATTTTTTCTAACGCTTTAAAACTAAATTTATGTTAACTTGCACATATCTCGAAATTTTAAAGAAATATATTTTACCATTTGTTAAAAAAATAAATAACCGGAAATTAATCAGAAATATTGATGTCTGGCTAGTTAAAGATAATTTAATGTAAAACCAATTAATTAATTTTGAAAAGATGGACTTTTTCTAACACTTTAAAGCCAAATTCATTTATTGAATTACAGATAACTTGATATATTTTTTTGACATATTTGGCATACACTTAAGGGAGTTTTTATCTCTCTGTTTCTAAATCAGATACTTGGCAACAGCCTAAGACTATTAATTTGGGATACTCTGTATATAACTTGTTTTATAAAATAGAAAAAAGTTAATTAAAAACAAGCATAACAATAGCAAATTGCGTCTAGTAAATAAGTAACTTTATCTTATAAGACTTACAAAGATCCCCTTACATTAAACTTTGTAATTAAGATCATTTTTTTTTCATTTTCTTTACGTAGCTTTTCAAACTCATTTCAGGTTTGTTTTCTTAAGAACGTTTTATTCCTAATTGAAAAGTCCTCAATCATAATTGAGGTAAACTCAGTTCCAAACAAAAATTTATGAAGTATATCAACCATTCAGGTTGTAGATTGTGCACATCTATAATCGCATTTTAAATTCAAAAGCCTCTTTAAAATTTCAATTCTACCTTTTGATTTGTATTGTTCGAACAATTGTTGCAATCACAGTCAATTTATGCGGAATCGAGTTTCGCTAAATCAGACATGAAAGAAATAATGGAAGCTCGTCGAGGGACTTAATAAAATTTCGCGTTTGAAAGCGCGACGTTTTTTCGATGACACTCAGTGAATTATCTCGAATTTCAAATGGGGAATTAATTTTTTAATTGGTTCATAATTAATTTACGAAAGAAGTGGTAATGGAAATGCGGGAACGACGAACAAAACGAAATCAGAAATGTGTTCACAATATTATTTACGGTGAACTACGTTAGTTTCTAGTTTGTGAAATGCAGAAATATTAATACATCGAAATGGATTTACGTGCCACATTTAGGTGAGTTAGGAAAATGGGTCACAGTTAAAATACAGCAAACAGAATTCATAATAAGCTTTCGTTTTAAATGCAAATCGCCGCTAATTGTTAACGAATAACATAAATTATGTGCTCTTGAATGTTTTGTGCATTCAACAATTAATGCCTAAATGGAAGAGGGATTAGCTGCTTGCGAAATGGAATAAACGATTTACCTGACTCCATAATATTTATATTGATGTATATACCATGTAGGTTAAATTATTGTGGAACGCCAATTTTCGCACGAACACCTAAATCACTTATTACATTTTTAGTATGCTAGTTGTGTGACGAGGAGTGTGTTCACGTTGAGTGTACTTATCTTATCGCAAATAAACATATTTTATCCGTGTTTTTATTATGGATTCCAGTTGGAACTATAAAATTGAGATGAAAGAATTTCCGACTATATTCTCATTGCTTTTAATCCACAAATCCCAGCTAGTTTATCAAAATATTATTAATTCAGTTTTCAAGCTCTAAATGTAATCTGAAGCATTCATTGTTTTTTATTATTATTACATATTAATTAAAGTATTCATTTAGAATATTTTTATCTTAACGAGATTCAGTTAATGGGTTTAAAAGATCATTTATCTCAAATTGCTTTATCCATGTTTTATCTTATATTAATTAACGGCTATATAAGAATATATTTTAATGTTATATATATATATATATATATATATAATAAAAAGTATGTAGTAAATTATATGTAATAGGAATAATATTCATCTCCAAGATCTATAAATGAACATAAAACTTAGTTCCATTAAAGTAATTCAGACGTTGCCACACTAGAAACACACATCCATTTATTTTATGCCAACACAAACTTTCAAGAAAACTTCAACTTCCCGATTCCTTTTTAAAATCCAACCTTTACAACCGCCAAACCTGTTAAACTTTGTATTAAAGTTTTCAATAAACTCACAAAATATACAATTTTTATATTTGGTTCAAATCGCCGGCGATTGAGGAAGTCGCGTGTTTCGTCTTCGGCAGGCGGACAACCTGTTGACGGCGTCGCGTTTACGGCCCTACTGACGCCGCCGGTTGCCGTCTCCGGCGTCGGATGCTGCGGACCGCCGCCGAAATCTGCGCAACACTCGTGCATGCATATGTATATTGTGTGGTACTTTTTACTATGACTTTACTATATAAAATTCATGTTTATAAATATTAATTTGTAATAAATTACAGAGGATCGTGAGTGTTTAAAATTTCACTTTCTTTACTACCTGCCCACATTTAGATTGTTATGAATGAAAGTGAACATTAAAATTCCGGAAATTATTATCTATATAAGAGAACAATTGCTAATTACTAATACTATAAAGTGGTGTGACTAATTATTATTATTATTAAATTAAAAACACGTTAAAATTATTTTATGTTACTGGAGCATAAATTAGTTTTTAGTTTCTCAAATAATTTAACAATGTTCCCAATTTAAACTTTCAATTTTAATAAAAAACTTGTTTGTAGAAAGTTTTAATCAAACAATCGAAACACATAAAAAACAACTTGTCCTAACAAAAACTAACAGTAAAAAAACATTTATGTTTTACAATGATAATGCAAATTTGATTGCACACGAATGTGATTGGATAAATAATGAATGACAACATGCATAACGCATCCGTTTCGTGCCCGTTTTATTGTTGTTATTTGCGCATATTAAATAAAAACATTAACACAGTTTTTTCAGTTAAAAGTACAAGGTATACAACTGCCTACGACAAACGTAAACACAAATAACCTGATTCGACTCCTGACAAACTGATAAGACGATAAAGTTAAAGGGGAATGCGATCCAGGAACCCACCTGATATTATGCCGTCCATCTGCATTAGTGCCTGTTCCAGGAGTTTGCTGGCCTCATTCTGGGGCGACAGTCCCGGCACGTTGTCGTTTATTTGTTCCGCCTTGCCCATTTCGTGTTTGTTTAATTAACTGGCCGCACACAAACAACGCATTGAGGTTATAACAAGACGATTTTGCGAACGCGTCTCGGATTTTCGCACCCGCACCGGAACACGTGGACGCGGAAAACGCAGTGGCCGATTTTTTTGTTGTGGCTGGGCAGGTTTGTTTGGGTTTTTCGCGAGTTCACGCAGTCTTCTTCGGTCGCGACATCCGTCTTTGTTTACATGCGAGCGAAAATGAAATGTGACAGTTGATGCCGGGGTGGCCATCTATCGTAAGAGTCCTACAGTTAATTTTCCGGCTATTTCGAAATCTGCGTGAGGCTCTGTATCAAGTGGCGCCATCTATACGAATATAACAACATATCTTTCCAACATATAATACATCTCATTTTTTCAAAATTGTTCGAGGAATAATATACAGGGTGAATAAAACTCATATTATAATTAAAACGTGCATATATTAACATCTTATATTACATAATACTATTATTCTTCTCTGGTTAAAAACAAATTAGGATAAAACCTGATACCTTGTATGGAATCATCTCTACAACATTTTCCAAATCTCTCAGTGGTCAACAACCTCTCTTTAGCCAACGTGACAGATATGCCCAAACTCTGCGACAACTCCTCCGCCGAAAGCGACTCCCTTTCTTCCAGCTGCAATGAGACAAGTCAAAAAAACATCTCAAACCAAACAAACAAAATTACCAAGGCGGCAGTGGCATCGGCAACAGTTTCGTTATCCAAATTACTCGTTTGTAAGACCATAACGCCAGAATTAAACTGATACAATTTCAGCGGTAGGCCTAAACTGTCCATGAGTTTACACGCGTTTAAAACATCTTCAGGGGACAGCAATTCTAAACCTCTTGCTCTGTTCAGTCGGCAAAAAACATCAGTCATAGCCATCATTCCGCCCACATCTTCAACATGCTGCTGCATGAAATCGCATATTTGTTTTGCGAGACTTTTGTAGTATTGATTGTCTGATTTGTATGAATCTCTTGTTACTGGATCATCAATACCTAAACTCATCAAGTACGACTTGAATCTGACTGTTTCATCCTCAGTAATATCGCCTTGTTTCTCTTTAATCTTAGTAGATATTTGCCTGCTTATTCGTACCATATCCTTAGCCATTGTCATCAGTTTGCTTAGGTCTTGAAATGCTATGTTGATGCTCTCATCAGTCGCCTTTTGTTTCTCCTGCAGACTTCTCTCAATACCTACTATTCCCGTTCTAAGTTTTATTTGTGGCAGTGATTTTGTTGCAGTTACCTGTGGCGTCTGAGTTACCCAATATTTTTTCTGTAAAACATCATTGAGTGTGCCTATGACATCAGTGTGGTAACCTTCGCGGAACGATAACTTAATGAAGTTGTAAATGCTTCTGGATTGTGGACCATTTGTGTTATCTATGAAAATTAATAAAAGTATTAATATAAACTTAATTTAAATTACACAATTACCCTGTTCCGGATCACTCAAATAGATACTTATTTTTCTCGACCTTGTAAGATTGAACATGCCAGGCGAATCCTCCTCAAAGTACACCACAAGATTGAGATTTAAGGCAAGGCAAGTTTGCCCTTTGGCGATGACACCGGGCCGACCCCATAATATCCTGTGTGTAGTTATTATTAGTTCACCACCTTCGAAGTTTGTTTTTTGTTCGCCATCGTATAAACGCACATTCCAGTCACAAATTAATGTGTTTTCATTTTCCAAAAGTAACGGGCTGGAGTATTTAATACGATCCATTTTTTGATAACAAATATAACAATAACATAACCTATAAGTTTGTTTTGTCGGTTTTGACATTGGGGAATACAAAATTCCCTATTATATTTTGAAGTTTAGAATTAATTATTCTTATTCATCATCAAAGGTAAAAGTTTTAAATATATAATATTGTAAAATACCCAAAATTATATTCGTTTTTATGATAAATCAAGGGAAATAGAAAATAAATATATTCTATTCCCGCTTGTTTCTGCATTTCGTGCGTCATCAGATAGGACATAATTCAAAATTGTATTTCTGCAGTAGAAGTACAATTATGAAAATCCTATGACAAGCCTTACAATTTAAAAATACAATTTTAGGTTAGTAATTTGTACGCGAGCTTGTCGCTGCATTTATGGCGAAAACTATTCAATTCAAAAATGCTAATCTTCGCTGAGTAAATGCAGCCCTACACTAAGTTACAATTTACTAAAATCTAAATACTCCATTATCTGTAAATAAATTAAAATTATTAGTTATTATGAATTCCTGCAAATAAAAATATAATTAAAAAATGAACAAAAAGGCCAATAATGTGACGAACCAGAAGGAAACTTATTGGCCAATAATTTGACGAACAAAAGGGAACTTGTTGGTCAATAATATGACGAACAGAAGAGAATTTGTTGGTCAATAAGATGGGGAACAAAAAGGGAATTTGTAGACTAGGGATTTTGTTCAATAAAGGTGATGAAAATAAAACAAACTAAATTTTCTTTAATTTATTTAAGCTGAATTAGTATTATTTAAAAGGCATATAAATGAATAGAATACTCCTGAAAATCATACCAAACAAACATTTAACAAAACTGTATCATTAATTTATTTGAGCTGAAAAAAATGTCTGATTAGATTGGACAAAGAAAATAAAAATAAACCATTCCTGAAAATCATAAAAGATATCTTTCTTACATTTTTCAAAAACATATTTATATATAAATCAAAAGATCATGATGCAAGCAGATTTGGACTTAAAATAAATATGTTCAATAAACTTACTTTGCGTTGCCAGTTGCCAGGTTAACTAGTCTCGTTCTGGACCTACCTGAAATTAATCAAAAACCTTCAATTAATATAGTTTCATTGATAATTAAAATTATGAATTATTACCTTTAATGCCCTTTCCCTGTTGCCTTATCGTCTTTCCAATATTAGGTTGGGTCATCATGGTCCAGGTGTGAGCAGGTTTTGACGATCAACGAAGAAAAGAACAAAAAATCTTCTCTCAATGTTTTAACCAGAGAAAGAACCATTAAAAAGTCCAAATATGATAATGTAAATATGATACCATGCATTTATTCTTATTAACTAATCGATGCTATACTTATCCATGCAAAGTTTTATCCATTCATTTTTAATTGATCAATACTCTACTTATTCCAAGTAGAGTTGATTTATTTTGAAATTCTGTCATTTAAAGCATGCATATATTCTTATAAACTATTCATGCAAAGTTTTATCCATGCATTTATTTTTAAAGGATTGATACTCCACTTAATCCATGTAGAGTTGATTTATTCTCAATTTCTATCATTTAATGCATGCATTTTTTCTTATAAACTATTCCATGCAAAGATTTATGAATGCATCATTTATTATTTTAATTGTTATTAACCATTCAACTGCTTTTTCAATGGCTAAAACATTAAGAATTGATGATTTATTTATATTACTAGCGACTTCTGTAATTATAAAAACAATAACTAGTTACTCTATATCTTATTCTTAATTATGGTGTCGGTCTGTTTGAATTATTTTCTTAATTGTTAAGCGTTTATTTCCCAATAATTTTAATTAAAATTAATATAAATTATTTTAATATTTTAATTATTACTTATATAACAGACATTATAAAAATATTTATAGTGATTATTGTATTTAAATTACAGTAGAATTAACTAAATTTATATTTCTAGATAGGAATTGGTATAAAATAATTTCAAAATATAATTACAATAAAAGAACAACATTGATTTGTAACAAAAAGGCATCTACCTTGCAATCCATGGTTGTATCCAGTATATCCAATAGGGCACTGATCACAACACTAATTGAACACACGAGTCACTACACTAAACCGAACTACACCACCGAATTAACTTGGAAGGTATGGTGGTGCGGACCACCACCCCACTCGTCCGGTCGATGAGGCGGTCGATAACAGACTGACTCATGCGGCGTCTAATGGCGGCGACTCATCCCTTGCGTCTGATTGGTCGACGTCGAGGGTATGTTAAATCATGCGTATCGAGAACTTTCTCAACTGAATTGAAAATTTTCCTATACAATGTTTGAATATTTCTTTGATAGTTTAATATCTAATTAAAATTTCATAATTAAATAAATTTAGAAAATATTAATTAATTGGAAAAATTTATAAAGGGGAATAATTTTTATAAAAAATAAAAATCGAACAAGTATATAAAAAAATACATTAATATTATATCAACAAAAAAATATATTTATAAATTTTATAATAAAAAACAACACAATTATATATAAAACACATCGAGAATTTTATATATATTTCTCCATATAAATAAATAAATAAACAAATAATATTTATCAATAAATTGAAAATAAGTTAAAAAAGAATGAAAATACATATTTAAATAAATACATTACGATTGTCTATATAGTAAAATAAATTAAGATTGTGTTTACCAAAAAATAATGAAAATAATAAAAATTTAAGTACAGCTCTCGAATAATCTATAAAGTTAAATATCTAGCAATATATTAAAAATGATCTCACCAAAGAAATAAAAATATAATGTTTTAAAAATGAAAATAATTTGTAATAAATTACAATTATTTTCTTTGTTTATTATTATTTAATTTGTATTGAAATGCATTTATTGTTTATAAATTATCAATTATAAAATTATCTTAATTTTAAAAATGTAGTATATTAATTATAATGTTTATAATACCATATAAACAATTATTTATTATAAAACAATGAGTGATTTTTGTTTAAAATTCTAATGTTGTATAGGAAAAATTTCAATTCGGTTGAAAACGTTCTCGATACGCATGACTTAACAAACACTCGGCGTCGACCAATCAGACGCAAGAGATGAGTAGCCGACAGTAGCCGACATTTGCCGACATTAGCCGCTATATAAGACGCTCTCGTGAGTCACACCAGTCAGTCTGTTATCGACCTCTGTATCGATCTGACGGGGGAGCTGGGGTGGTGGTCCGCGCTAACATACCCTCCTAGTTAATTCAGTAGAGCAGTTGCATGGATAGTTTATAAGAATAAATGAATGCTTTAAATGACAATATTTAAGAATAAATCAACTCTACTTGGATTAAGTGGAGTGAATATACATCACTTGAGAATAAATGCATGAAAAAAACTTTGCATGGATTAGTTCATAAGAATAAGCGCATGCTTTCAATGATAAATTCATTACAATAATTCAACTCTACTTGGATTAAGTGGAGTGAGTATAAATCACTTGAGAATAAATGCATGAATAAAACTTTGCATGGATTAGTTCATAAGAATAAATGCATGCTTTAAATGATAAATTTATGACAATAATTCAACTCTACTTGGATTAAGTGGAGTGAATGTACATCATCTGAGAATAAATGCATGAACAAAATTTAGCATGGATTAGTTCTTAAGAATAAATGCATGATTTCAATGATAAATTCATGACAATAATTCAACTCTACTTGGATTAAGTGGAGTGAATGTACATCATCTGAGAATAAATGCATGAATAAAATTTTGCATGGATTAGTTCATAAGAATAAATGCATGCTTTCATTGATAAATTCTTGACAATAATTCAATTCTACTTGGATTAAATGGAGTGAATATACATCAACTGAGAATAAATGCATGAATAAAATTTTGCATGGATTATTTCATAAGAATAAATGCATGATTTCAATGATAAATTCATGACAATAATTCAACTCTACTTGCATTAAGTGGAGTGAGTATACATCACTTGAGAATAAATGCATGAATAAAACTTTGCATGGATTAGTTCATAAGAATAAATGCATGATTTCAATGATAAATTCATCTGAGAATAAATGCATGAATAAAATTTTGCATGGATTAGTTCATAAGAATAAATGCATGATTTCAATGATAAATTCATGACAATAATTCAACTCTACTTGGATTAAGTGGAGTGAATATACATCATCTGAGAATAAATGCATTAATAAAATTTTGCATGAATTAGTTCTTAAGAATAAATGCATGATTTCAATAATACATTTATGACAATAATTCAACTCTACTTGGATTAAGTGGAGTGAATGTACATCATCTGAGAATAAATGCATGAATAAAATTTTGCATGGATTAGTTCATAAGAATAAATGCATGCTTTCATTGATAAATTCATGACAATAATTCAACTCTACTTAGATTAAGTGGAGTGAATATACATCAACTGAGAATAAATGCATGAATAAAATTTTGCATGGATTAGTTCATAAGAATAAATGCATGATTTCAATAATACATTTATGACAATAATTCAACTCTACTTGGATTAAGTGGAGTGAATATACATCATCTGAGAATTAATGCATGAATAAAATTTTGCATGGATTAGTTCATAAGAATAAATGCATGATTTCAGTGATAAATTCATGACAATAATTCAACTCTACTTGGATTAAGTGGAGTGAGTATACATCACTTGAGAATAAATGCATGAATAAAACTTTGCATGGATTAGTTCATAAGAATAAATGCATGATTTCAATGAAAAATTCATCTGAGAATAAATGCATGAATAAAATTTTGCATGGATTATTTCATAAGAATAAATGCATGATTTCAATAATACATTTATGACAATAATTCAACTCTACTTGGATTAAGTGGAGTGAATGTACATCATCTGAGAATAAATGCATGAATAAAATTTTGCGTGAATTATTTCATAAGAATAAATGCATGATTTCAATAATACATTTATGACAATAATTCAACTCTACTTGGATTAAGTGGAGTGAATGTACATCATCTGAGAATAAATGCATGAATAAAATTTTGCATGGATTAGTTCATAAGAATAAATGCATGCTTTCATTGATAAATTCATGACAATAATTCAACTCTACTTGGATTAAGTGGAGTGAATGTACATCATCTGAGAATAAATGCATGAACAAAATTTTGCATGGATTAGTTCTTAAGAATAAATGCATGATTTCAATGATAAATTCATGACAATAATTCAACTCTACTTGGATTAAGTGGAGTGAATGTACATCATCTGAGAATAAATGCATGAACAAAATTTTGCATGGATTAGTTCTTAAGAATAAATGCATAATTTCAATGATAAATTCATGACAATAATTCAACTCTACTTGGATTAAGTGGAGTGAATATACATCATCTGAGAATAAATGCATGAATAAAATTTTGCATGGATTAGTTTATAAGAATAAATGCATGATTTCAATGATACATTTATGACAATAATTCAACTCTACTTGGAATAAGTGGAGTGAATGTACATCATCTGAGAATAAATGCATGAATAAAATTTTGCATGGATTAGTTCATAAGAATAAATGCATGTTTTCATTGATAAATTCATGACAATAATTCAACTCTACTTGGATTAAGTGGAGTGAATATACATCATCTGAGAATAAATGCATGAATAAAATTTTGCATGGATTAGTTCATAAGAATAAATGCATGATTTCAATGATAAATTTATGACAATAATTCAACTCTGCTTGGATTAAGTGGAGTGAATATACATCATCTGAAAATAAATGCATGAATAAAATTTTGCATGGATTAGTTCATAAGAATAAATGCATGATTTCAATGATAAATTTATGACAATAATTCAACTCTGCTTGGATTAAGTGGAGTGAATATACATCATCTGAAAATAAATGCATGAATAAAATTTTGCATGGATTAGTTCATAAGAATAAATGCATGATTTCAATGATAAATTCATGACAATAATTCAACTCTACTTGGATTAAGTGGAGTGATTGTACATCATCTGAGAATAAATGCATGAACAAAATTTTGCATGGATTATTTCATAAGAATAAATGCATGATTTCAATGATAAATTCATGACAATAATTCAACTCTACTTGGATTAAGTGGAGTGAATGTACATCATCTGAGAATAAATGCATGAATAAAATTTTGCATGGATTAGTTCATAAGAATAAATGCATGATTTCAATGATAAATTCTTGACAATAATTCAATTCTACTTGGATTAAATGGAGTGAATATACATCAACTGAGAATAAATGCATGAATAAAATTTTGCATGGATTAGTTTATAAGAATAAATGCATGATTTCAATGATAAATTCATGACAATAATTCAACTCTGCTTGGATTAAGTGGAGTGAATATACATCATCTGAGAATAAATGCATGAATAAAATTTTGCATGGATTAGTTCATAAGAATAAATGCATGATTTCAATGATAAATTCATGACAATAATTCAACTCTACTTGGATTAAGTGGAGTGAATGTACATCATCTGAGAATAAATGCATGAACAAAATTTTGCATGGATTAGTTCTTAAGAATAAATGCATGATTTCAATGATAAATTCATGACAATAATTCAACTCTACTTGGATTAAGTGGAGTGAATATACATCATCTGAGAATAAATGCATGAATAAAATTTTGCATGGATTAGTTTATAAGAATAAATGCATGATTTCAATGATACATTTATGACAATAATTCAACTCTACTTGGATTAAGTGGAGTGAATGTACATCATCTGAGAATAAATGCATGAATAAAATTTTGCATGGATTAGTTCATAAGAATAAATGCATGTTTTCATTGATAAATTCATGACAATAATTCAACTCTACTTGGATTAAGTGGAGTGAATATACATCATCTGAGAATAAATGCATGAATAAAATTTTGCATGGATTAGTTCATAAGAATAAATGCATGATTTCAATGATAAATTTATGACAATAATTCAACTCTGCTTGGATTAAGTGGAGTGAATATACATCATCTGAAAATAAATGCATGAATAAAATTTTGCATGGATTAGTTCATAAGAATAAATGCATGATTTCAATGATAAATTCATGACAATAATTCAACTCTACTTGGATTAAGTGGAGTGATTGTACATCATCTGAGAATAAATGCATGAACAAAATTTTGCATGGATTATTTCATAAGAATAAATGCATGATTTCAATGATAAATTCATGACAATAATTCAACTCTACTTGGATTAAGTGGAGTGAATGTACATCATCTGAGAATAAATGCATGAATAAAATTTTGCATGGATTAGTTCATAAGAATAAATGCATGATTTCAATGATAAATTCTTGACAATAATTCAATTCTACTTGGATTAAATGGAGTGAATATACATCAACTGAGAATAAATGCATGAATAAAATTTTGCATGGATTAGTTTATAAGAATAAATGCATGATTTCAATGATAAATTCATGACAATAATTCAACTCTGCTTGGATTAAGTGGAGTGAATATACATCATCTGAGAATAAATGCATGAATAAAATTTTGCATGGATTAGTTCATAAGAATAGATGCATGATTTCAATGATAAATTCATGACAATAATTCAACTCTACTTGGATTAAGTGGAGTGAATGTACATCATCTGAGAATAAATGCATGAACAAAATTTTGCATGGATTAGTTCTTAAGAATAAATGCATGATTTCAATGATAAATTCATGACAATAATTCAACTCTACTTGGATTAAGTGGAGTGAATGTACATCATCTGAGAATAAATGCATGAATAAAATTTTGCATGGATTAGTTCATAAGAATAAATGCATGTTTTCATTGATAAATTCATGACAATAATTCAACTCTACTTGGATTAAGTGGAGTGAAGGTACATCATCTGAGAATAAATGCATGAACAAAATTTTGCATGGATTAGTTCTTAAGAATAAATGCATGATTTCAATGATAAATTCATGACAATAATTCAACTCTACTTGGATTAAGTGGAGTGAATATACATCATCTGAGAATAAATGCATGAATAAAATTTTGCATGGATTAGTTTATAAGAATAAATGCATGATTTCAATGATACATTTATGACAATAATTCAACTCTACTTGGATTAAGTGGAGTGAATGTACATCATCTGAGAATAAATGCATGAATAAAATTTTGCATGGATTAGTTCATAAGAATAAATGCATGATTTCAATGATAAATTCTTGACAATAATTCAATTCTACTTGGATTAAATGGAGTGAATGTACATCATCTGAGAATAAATGCATGAACAAAATTTTGCATGGATTAGTTCTTAAGAATAAATGCATGATTTCAATGATAAATTCATGACAATAATTCAACTCTACTTGGATTAAGTGGAGTGAATATACATCATATGAGAATAAATGCATGAATAAAATTTTGCATGAATTAGTTCTTAAGAATAAATGCATGATTTCAATGATAAATTCATGACAATAATTCAACTCTACTTGGATTAAATGGAGTGAATATACATCATCTGAGAATAAATGCATGAATAAAATTTTGCATGAATTATTTCATAAGAATAAATGCATGATTTCAATAATACATTTATGACAATAATTCAACTCTACTTGGATTAAGTGGAGTGAATGTACACCATCTGAGAATAAATGCATGAATAAAATTTTGCATGGATTAGTTCATAAGAATAAATGCATGCTTTCATTGATAAATTCATGACAATAATTCAACTCTACTTGGATTAAGTGGAGTGAATATACATCAACTGAGAATAAATGCATGAATAAAATTTTGCATGGATTAGTTCATAAGAATAAATGCATGCTTTCATTGATAAATTCATGACAATAATTCAACTCTACTTGGATTAAGTGGAGTGAATATGCATCAACTGAGAATAAATGCATGAATAAAATTTTGCATGGATTAGTTCATAAGAATAAATGCATGATTTCAATGATAAATTCATGACAATAATTCAACTCTACTTGGATTAAGTGGAGTGAATATACATCATCTGAGAATAAATGCATGAATAAAATTTTGCATGAATTAGTTCTTAAGAATAAATGCATGATTTCAATGATAAATTCATGACAATAATTCAACTCTACTTGGATTAAGTGGAGTGAATATACATCATCTGAGAATAAATGCATGAATAAAATTTTGCATGGATTAGTTTATAAGAATAAATGCATGATTTCAATGATACATTTATGACAATAATTCAACTCTACTTGGATTAAGTGGAGTGAATGTACATCATCTGAGAATAAATGCATGAATAAAATTTTGCATGGATTAGTTCATAAGAATAAATGCATGATTTCAATGATAAATTCTTGACAATAATTCAATTCTACTTGGATTAAATGGAGTGAATATACATCAACTGAGAATAAATGCATGAATAAAATTTTGCATGGATTAGTTTATAAGAATAAATGCATGATTTCAATGATAAATTCATGACAATAATTCAACTCTACTTGGATTAAGTGGAGTGAATATACATCATCTGAGAATAAATGCATGAATAAAATTTTGCATGGATTAGTTTATAAGAATAAATGCATGATTTCAATGATACATTTATGACAATAATTCAACTCTACTTGGATTAAGTGGAGTGAATGTACATCATCTGAGAATAAATGCATGAATAAAATTTTGCATGGATTAGTTCATAAGAATAAATGCATGTTTTCATTGATAAATTCATGACAATAATTCAACTCTACTTGGATTAAGTGGAGTGAATATACATCATCTGAGAATAAATGCATGAATAAAATTTTGCATGGATTAGTTCATAAGAATAAATGCATGATTTCAATGATAAATTTATGACAATAATTCAACTCTGCTTGGATTAAGTGGAGTGAATATACATCATCTGAAAATAAATGCATGAATAAAATTTTGCATGGATTAGTTCATAAGAATAAATGCATGATTTCAATGATAAATTCATGACAATAATTCAACTCTACTTGGATTAAGTGGAGTGATTGTACATCATCTGAGAATAAATGCATGAACAAAATTTTGCATGGATTATTTCATAAGAATAAATGCATGATTTCAATGATAAATTCATGACAATAATTCAACTCTACTTGGATTAAGTGGAGTGAATGTACATCATCTGAGAATAAATGCATGAATAAAATTTTGCATGGATTAGTTCATAAGAATAAATGCATGATTTCAATGATAAATTCTTGACAATAATTCAATTCTACTTGGATTAAATGGAGTGAATATACATCAACTGAGAATAAATGCATGAATAAAATTTTGCATGGATTAGTTTATAAGAATAAATGCATGATTTCAATGATAAATTCATGACAATAATTCAACTCTGCTTGGATTAAGTGGAGTGAATATACATCATCTGAGAATAAATGCATGAATAAAATTTTGCATGGATTAGTTCATAAGAATAGATGCATGATTTCAATGATAAATTCATGACAATAATTCAACTCTACTTGGATTAAGTGGAGTGAATGTACATCATCTGAGAATAAATGCATGAACAAAATTTTGCATGGATTAGTTCTTAAGAATAAATGCATGATTTCAATGATAAATTCATGACAATAATTCAACTCTACTTGGATTAAGTGGAGTGAATGTACATCATCTGAGAATAAATGCATGAATAAAATTTTGCATGGATTAGTTCATAAGAATAAATGCATGTTTTCATTGATAAATTCATGACAATAATTCAACTCTACTTGGATTAAGTGGAGTGAAGGTACATCATCTGAGAATAAATGCATGAACAAAATTTTGCATGGATTAGTTCTTAAGAATAAATGCATGATTTCAATGATAAATTCATGACAATAATTCAACTCTACTTGGATTAAGTGGAGTGAATATACATCATCTGAGAATAAATGCATGAATAAAATTTTGCATGGATTAGTTTATAAGAATAAATGCATGATTTCAATGATACATTTATGACAATAATTCAACTCTACTTGGATTAAGTGGAGTGAATGTACATCATCTGAGAATAAATGCATGAATAAAATTTTGCATGGATTAGTTCATAAGAATAAATGCATGATTTCAATGATAAATTCTTGACAATAATTCAATTCTACTTGGATTAAATGGAGTGAATGTACATCATCTGAGAATAAATGCATGAACAAAATTTTGCATGGATTAGTTCTTAAGAATAAATGCATGATTTCAATGATAAATTCATGACAATAATTCAACTCTACTTGGATTAAGTGGAGTGAATATACATCATATGAGAATAAATGCATGAATAAAATTTTGCATGAATTAGTTCTTAAGAATAAATGCATGATTTCAATGATAAATTCATGACAATAATTCAACTCTACTTGGATTAAATGGAGTGAATATACATCATCTGAGAATAAATGCATGAATAAAATTTTGCATGAATTATTTCATAAGAATAAATGCATGATTTCAATAATACATTTATGACAATAATTCAACTCTACTTGGATTAAGTGGAGTGAATGTACACCATCTGAGAATAAATGCATGAATAAAATTTTGCATGGATTAGTTCATAAGAATAAATGCATGCTTTCATTGATAAATTCATGACAATAATTCAACTCTACTTGGATTAAGTGGAGTGAATATACATCAACTGAGAATAAATGCATGAATAAAATTTTGCATGGATTAGTTCATAAGAATAAATGCATGCTTTCATTGATAAATTCATGACAATAATTCAACTCTACTTGGATTAAGTGGAGTGAATATGCATCAACTGAGAATAAATGCATGAATAAAATTTTGCATGGATTAGTTCATAAGAATAAATGCATGATTTCAATGATAAATTCATGACAATAATTCAACTCTACTTGGATTAAGTGGAGTGAATATACATCATCTGAGAATAAATGCATGAATAAAATTTTGCATGAATTAGTTCTTAAGAATAAATGCATGATTTCAATGATAAATTCATGACAATAATTCAACTCTACTTGGATTAAGTGGAGTGAATATACATCATCTGAGAATAAATGCATGAATAAAATTTTGCATGGATTAGTTTATAAGAATAAATGCATGATTTCAATGATACATTTATGACAATAATTCAACTCTACTTGGATTAAGTGGAGTGAATGTACATCATCTGAGAATAAATGCATGAATAAAATTTTGCATGGATTAGTTCATAAGAATAAATGCATGCTTTCATTGATAAATTCATGACAATAATTCAACTCTACTTGGATTAAGTGGAGTGAATATGCATCAACTGAGAATAAATGCATGAATAAAATTTTGCATGGATTAGTTCTTAAGAATAAATGCATGATTTCAATGATAAATTCATGACAATAATTCAACTCTACTTGGATTAAGTGGAGTGAATATACATCATCTGAGAATAAATGCATGAATAAAATTTTGCATGGATTAGTTTATAAGAATAAATGCATGATTTCAATGATACATTTATGACAATAATTCAACTCTACTTGGATTAAGTGGAGTGAATGTACATCATCTGAGAATAAATGCATGAATAAAATTTTGCATGGATTAGTTCATAAGAATAAATGCATGCTTTCATTGATAAATTCATGACAATAATTCAACTCTACTTGGATTAAGTGGAGTGAATATGCATCAACTGAGAATAAATGCATGAATAAAATTTTGCATGGATTAGTTTATAAGAATAAATGCATGATTTCAATGATAAATTCATGACAATAATTCAACTCTACTTGGATTAAGTGGAGTGAGTGTACATCATCTGAGAATAAATGCATGAACAAAATTTTGCATGGATTAGTTCTTAAGAATAAATGCATGATTTCAATGATAAATTCATGACAATAATTCAACTCTACTTGGATTAAGTGGAGTGAATATACATCATATGAGAATAAATGCATGAATAAAATTTTGCATGAATTAGTTCTTAAGAATAAATGCATGATTTCAATGATAAATTCATGACAATAATTCAACTCTACTTGGATTAAATGGAGTGAATATACATCATCTGAGAATAAATGCATGAATAAAATTTTGCATGAATTATTTCATAAGAATAAATGCATGATTTCAATAATACATTTATGACAATAATTCAACTCTACTTGGATTAAGTGGAGTGAATGTACACCATCTGAGAATAAATGCATGAATAAAATTTTGCATGGATTAGTTCATAAGAATAAATGCATGCTTTCATTGATAAATTCATGACAATAATTCAACTCTACTTGGATTAAGTGGAGTGAATATACATCAACTGAGAATAAATGCATGAATAAAATTTTGCATGGATTAGTTCATAAGAATAAATGCATGCTTTCATTGATAAATTCATGACAATAATTCAACTCTACTTGGATTAAGTGGAGTGAATATGCATCAACTGAGAATAAATGCATGAATAAAATTTTGCATGGATTAGTTCATAAGAATAAATGCATGATTTCAATGATAAATTCATGACAATAATTCAACTCTACTTGGATTAAGTGGAGTGAATATACATCATCTGAGAATAAATGCATGAATAAAATTTTGCATGAATTAGTTCTTAAGAATAAATGCATGATTTCAATGATAAATTCATGACAATAATTCAACTCTACTTGGATTAAGTGGAGTGAATATACATCATCTGAGAATAAATGCATGAATAAAATTTTGCATGGATTAGTTCATAAGAATAAATGCATGCTTTCATTGATAAATTCATGACAATAATTCAACTCTACTTGGATTAAGTGGAGTGAATATACATCAACTGAGAATAAATGCATGAATAAAATTTTGCATGGATTAGTTCATAAGAATAAATGCATGCTTTCATTGATAAATTCATGACAATAATTCAACTCTACTTGGATTAAGTGAAGTGAATATACATCATCTGAGAATAAATGCATGAATAAAATTTTGCATGTATTAATTCATAAGAATAAATGCATGCTTTCATTGATAAATTCATGACAATAATTCAACTCTACTTGGATTAAGTGAAGTGAATATACATCAACTGAGAATAAATGCATGAATAAAATTTTGCATGAATTAGTTCATAAGAATAAATGCATGATTTCAATGATAAATTTATGACAATAATTCAACTCTACTTGGATTAAGTGGAGTGAATATACATCAACTGAGAATAAATGCATGAATAAAATTTTGCATGGATTAGTTCATAAGAATAAATGCATGCTTTCATTGATAAATTCATGACAATAATTCAACTCTACTTGGATTAAGTGAAGTGAATATACATCATCTGAGAATAAATGCATGAATAAAATTTTGCATGTATTAGTTCATAAGAATAAATGCATGCTTTCATTGATAAATTCATGACAATAATTCAACTCTACTTGGATTAAGTGGAGTGAATATACATCAACTGAGAATAAATGCATGAATAAAATTTTGCATGGATTAGTTCATAAGAATAAATGCATGATTTCAATGATAAATTTATGACAATAATTCAACTCTACTTGGATTAAGTGGAGTGAATATGCATCAACTGAGAATAAATGCATGAATAAAATTTTGCATGGATTAGTTTATAAGAATAAATGCATGCTTTCATTGATAAATTCATGACAATAATTCAACTCTACTTGGATTAAGTGGAGTGAATATACATCAACTGAGAATAAATGCATGAATAAAATTTTGCATGGATTAGTTCATAAGAATAAATGCATGCTTTCATTGATAAATTCATGACAATAATTCAACTCTACTTGGATTAAGTGGAGTGAATATACATCATCTGAGAATAAATGCATGAATAAAATTTTGCATGTATTAGTTCATAAGAATAAATGCATGCTTTCATTGATAAATTCATGACAATAATTCAACTCTACTTGGATTAAGTGGAGTGAATATACATCAACTGAGAATAAATGCATGAATAAAATTTTGCATGTATTAGTTCATAAGAATAAATGCATGCTTTCATTGATAAATTCATGACAATAATTCAACTCTACTTGGATTAAGTGGAGTGAATATACATCAACTGAGAATAAATGCATGAATAAAATTTTGCATGGATTAGTTCATAAGAATAAATGCATGATTTCAATGATAAATTTATGACAATAATTCAACTCTACTTGGATTAAGTGGAGTGAATATACATCAACTGAGAATAAATGCATGAATAAAATTTTGCATGGATTAGTTCATAAGAATAAATGCATGCTTTCATTGATAAATTCATGACAATAATTCAACTCTACTTGGATTAAGTGAAGTGAATATACATCATCTGAGAATAAATGCATGAATAAAATTTTGCATGTATTAGTTCATAAGAATAAATGCATGCTTTCATTGATAAATTCATGACAATAATTCAACTCTACTTGGATTAAGTGGAGTGAATATACATCAACTGAGAATAAATGCATGAATAAAATTTTGCATGGATTAGTTCATAAGAATAAATGCATGCTTTCATTGATAAATTCATGACAATAATTCAACTCTACTTGGATTAAGTGAAGTGAATATACATCATCTGAGAATAAATGCATGAATAAAATTTTGCATGTATTAGTTCATAAGAATAAATGCATGCTTTCATTGATAAATTCATGACAATAATTCAACTCTACTTGGATTAAGTGGAGTGAATATACATCAACTGAGAATAAATGCATGAATAAAATTTTGCATGGATTAGTTCATAAGAATAAATGCATGATTTCAATGATAAATTCATGACAATAATTCAACTCTACTTGGATTAAGTGGAGTGAATATACATCAACTGAGAATAAATGCATGAATAAAATTTTGCATGTATTAGTTCATAAGAATAAATGCATGCTTTCATTGATAAATTCATGACAATAATTCAACTCTACTTGGATTAAGTGGAGTGAATATACATCAACTGAGAATAAATGCATGAATAAAATTTTGCATGGATTAGTTCATAAGAATAAATGCATGATTTCAATGATAAATTTATGACAATAATTCAACTCTACTTGGATTAAGTGGAGTGAATATGCATCAACTGAGAATAAATGCATGAATAAAATTTTGCATGGATTAGTTTATAAGAATAAATGCATGCTTTCATTGATAAATTCATGACAATAATTCAACTCTACTTGGATTAAGTGGAGTGAATATACATCAACTGAGAATAAATGCATGAATAAAATTTTGCATGGATTAGTTCATAAGAATAAATGCATGCTTTCATTGATAAATTCATGACAATAATTCAACTCTACTTGGATTAAGTGGAGTGAATATACATCATCTGAGAATAAATGCATGAATAAAATTTTGCATGGATTAGTTCATAAGAATAAATGCATGCTTTCATTGATAAATTCATGACAATAATTCAACTCTACTTGGATTAAGTGGAGTGAATATACATCATCTGAGAATAAATGCATGAATAAAATTTTGCATGTATTAGTTCATAAGAATAAATGCATGCTTTCATTGATAAATTCATGACAATAATTCAACTCTACTTGGATTAAGTGGAGTGAATATACATCAACTGAGAATAAATGCATGAATAAAATTTTGCATGGATTAGTTCATAAGAATAAATGCATGATTTCAATGATAAATTTATGACAATAATTCAACTCTACTTGGATTAAGTGGAGTGAATATACATCAACTGAGAATAAATGCATGAATAAAATTTTGCATGGATTAGTTCATAAGAATAAATGCATGCTTTCATTGATAAATTCATGACAATAATTCAACTCTACTTGGATTAAGTGAAGTGAATATACATCATCTGAGAATAAATGCATGAATAAAATTTTGCATGTATTAGTTCATAAGAATAAATGCATGCTTTCATTGATAAATTCATGACAATAATTCAACTCTACTTGGATTAAGTGGAGTGAATATACATCAACTGAGAATAAATGCATGAATAAAATTTTGCATGGATTAGTTCATAAGAATAAATGCATGCTTTCATTGATAAATTCATGACAATAATTCAACTCTACTTGGATTAAGTGAAGTGAATATACATCATCTGAGAATAAATGCATGAATAAAATTTTGCATGGATTAGTTCATAAGAATAAATGCATGATTTCAATGATAAATTCATGACAATAATTCAACTCTACTTGGATTAAGTGGAGTGAACATACATCATCTGAGAATAAATGCATGAATAAAATTTTACATGGATTAGTTCATAAGAATAAATGCATGATTTCAATGATAAATTCATGACAATAAATCAACTCTACTTGGATTAAGTAGAGTATTGATCAATTAAAATTAAATGCATGAATAAAACATAAAGAATAAATGTATGGTATCATATTTGCATTATCATATTTGGGTATTTAAATGGTTCTTTCTCTAGTTAAAACATTGAGAGAAGATTTTTTGTTCTTTTCTTCGTTGATCGTCAAAACCTGCTCACATCTGGATCATGGTGACCCAACCATCTATTGAAAAGGCGATTAGGCAACAGGGAAAGGGCATAAAGGTAATAATAAGTCATAATTTTAATTATCAATGAAATTATATTAATTGAAGGGTTTTTGATTTTTTCAGGTAGGTCCAGAACAAGACTAGTTAACCTGGCAACTGGCAACGCAAAGTAAGTTTATTGAACATATTTATTTTAATTCCAAATCTGCTTGTATCATGATCTTTTAATTTATATAAAAATATGTTTTTGAAAAATGTAAAAAAGATATCTTTTATGATTTTCAGGAATGGTTTATTTCTATTTTCTTTTTCCAATCTAATCAGACATTCTTTTCAGCTCAAATAAATTAATTTACAGTTGTGTAAAATGTTTGTTTGTTAGGTGTTATTTTCAGGAGTATTGTATTTATTTATATGCCTTTTAAATAATACTAATAAGGCTCTCTCTTTCAGCCTAAATAATTAAAAGAAAATTTAGTTTTATTTTCTTCACAATTATTGAACAAAATCTCTGACCTACAAATTCCTCTTTTGTTCGTCAAATTGTTGGCCACCAAATTTCCTTTTTGTTCATTTTTTTATTACTTTTTTATTTGCAGGAATTCATAATAATTAATAATTTTAATTTATTTACAGATAATGGAGTATTTAGATTTTAGTAAATTGTAATTTAGTGTAAGGCTGCATTTACTCAGCGAAGATTAGCATTTTTGAATTGAATAGTTTTCGCCATAAATGCAGCGACAAGCTCGCCTACAAATTACTAACCCAAAATTGTATTTTTAAATTGTAAGGCTTGTCATAGGATTTTCACAATTGTACTTCTACTGCAGAGATACAATTTTGAATTATGTCCTATCTGATGACGCACGAAATGCAGAAACAAGCAGGAATAGAATATATTTATTTTCTATTTCCCTTGATTTATTATAGACACGAACATAATTTTATGTATCTTACAATATTATATTTAAACCTTTATTTATTTCTCTTTTAGTTCTTTTTCACATTTATTAATATGTATATTTTTAATTGTAAGAGTTATTAATGACTAGTTGACTGTTAAACATTAATACTTTTTAGAATAAATTTGATAATGTTAGTAATTGCTTGTTGTATTTATTTTAAATATATTGTCATTAAACAGGTCAAATGTTACACTTAAGCATATGTGTTAAATTGAATATTTAATGGAAAAATTCAATTTCAATGTGTTAATAATGTTATTTATATATTTATAAATTATTTTAAATTATATTTGAAATTGTTAATAAAAATGCAAACGTTCAATTTATTGTTATAATAATGTAGTATATATGTAGTGTTTGCTGTATTTTTATGGTTTATAATATTCTGAATAACCTAAACTAATTCTAATTTCTATCTACATTTGATTCTACTCTATTCAAAATTCGAATTTTGCATTTGTCCAAAAAAGAGAGATGGGAGATGTTAATGTGAGTTAGAGAAAGATGAAAACAGGGGGCAAAGCCGTGCCGGTAAAGCAAGCGGTGCAATTTCGTCGTGTAGCGTCCCTATGTTTTTAAGGTAATGGCTAATAAATAACTACTTTTCCTGATTGTAAGGTATATCAGTAGTTAGAGAATAAAATTAGATTCATTTTGATATAATATTTATGATCAATCATCTAATTACAATGATATTAATTCACTTCTAACTTTTTTAATGGCCGCCATCCAATTGTTTTCCTTCGAATTTTAATTTTAGAGAGAAGAAGGGATACACATGTTTTAGAAACATTTTAATAAGATGCTAGTAGGAATTATTAGTTTTATTTTTTACTTTTATGTTATATTTAAGTATTTTGTAAATTTATGTTATTCAATATTTGTGCTAAAACAATTATTGAAAAAAAAAAACAATTTTTTTGGTTATATTCAATTTTTTATGTAATCTTTTTGTTGTGTTTTCGGTAGAGGCTTCACGCAAAGTCAGTTAGTTCAGTTCTGAGTGCTTTGATAGTTAATGATAAAGCAACAGTGAAATGGCGTTAAAGGTGAGAATTATATATTTTTCATAATACTAAATAAACACTGATTGAATATTAATTATTTGCAGGTAGGTTGAGTACGAGACTAGTTAACTGGCAACGCAAAGTAAGTTTTTAAATAGATTAATCTGAGTTTATTCTAAGAGTCAAATTTTAAAATTTATTATAATAATTGTAGTTAACTTTATTATTGTATATATAATACAATTAAGGTTTCTCAAATTGGTCGTTTTTGGCTATTTGTGAGTATAATAATTAGTATGGGAGAAATTGAACGATTAAGGATTTTGAGCACGTCCTTAGGAAAATAAATAATTCATATAATCTTTTCAAATCGATTTATTGAAATAGTTATGATATAAAATGGTTGCTAAATAATCAAACATTTCCTAAAGGCACAAAAATACTAATGGTATTCAAATGTAAACAGCAATGTAATATCAATTATCTTGAACGTTAAGTACCCTATATACAAATACAAAATTTCCTTAATCTAGAAACATTTTATTGTCTTAAGAGTTAACATGTTTGTGAGTATAAAAAACAGTGTAGATATGGTATATCTAAAACGAATGGAATTTATACATATCACCAATAATAATTTAAAATATCACATAAATTCACGTTGATTAAGACAACAAAACAAAGAAACAAATCACAAAAAGAATACCTAATTTTTATATATGAATAAATGAAATGTGCCAAATACAATTATTCACATTTATAGAAAAAGATATGCAAGTTATTGTCTTATTTATTAAGCTGTTCTCGATTAACTTAAAGGAAAATTGTCTCCCCATAACGACAATACAAAAATAAAATAAATATTGTTTAGAGTTGTGCCAAGTGCCAAGTTCTAATTATTCAAATCAATAGGAAAATGTATAAAAGTTATTGTTTTATTAATATCGCACTTCTCGATTGATTTGAAAGAATATCGTCCATGTAAAAAAGACAATACAAAATTAAATAAATATTGTTTTGAGTTAATGCCTAAATCTACTAATACTTTCGAGTAATATCTAAAAAGTACGTTCATTAACTGTCCGATGTGGGTGTGGTTGGACCGAAGGATCTGCGGTTGATTAGCGGATCTGATTCGTCCATTTTTGTACTTACAGATCTTGTTAGGTTCAGCCTCAATCTAAAAAAAATATATACCATTAGTTTTGGAAACGTTTATGTTAATTTTATAAGGTCAAGCATTATAAAACAGCCTAAAAACAAAGCTAATTTTAACAAGCTTTATTATTTATGCTTGAAGCAGTGTATAAAAAGGTTGAGTTAGTTTAGTTACCAAGTTCCAACATTTCTGAGTTCATTAAAACCAGGTTCAATCTTTAGAAAGAAGATAAAAGAGTTACATGGAGATAATAAATTAATGAGATGTATTCAAAATAATGTACAAGTTGAATCAGTCGAAAATGTATACATGTTTTGGGAAAGGCAAATTTCCACTCAATTGTGTATTATATAAAAATTTTGCTAGACAATCATGCCATATATTGAGAATACGAAAACAACATAAATAATACCTATACTGTATCTCGTAAATAATCCCTCAAGCTTTTCGTTCTGAAAAAAGTTAACGCTCTCAAACAACACTTACAATTATTACTACACTTGATTGTTAATAACGATTACAAAAATAAAATATATACAACTTATTACGTACCGACTCATTCTTTCTTCGCCTCGCTTTTGTTTCAACTTGCTGAAATCGTCGTCGGAGTCGGTTTCGGAACCCCCAATGCTCACGGTGTCCGGTTGGTCATCGTTGGCTTCGTTGTCGGCTGGTGCTGATCTGGACAATGGATACGGCTCGTACACTTCTTCGTCGTGATTCCTTTTCCTAAAGGCACAGAGTTTCAATAATTTTGCATTGAAAGACATTATTAAAACAATGAGGGCAAGATAAAATAATACTAATAAACGTTGGTTGTTGTAACTGCTTTATTAACAGAATTGTATAAAAAACATACTTAACAATGAATCAGATCATTTCACAACAATTGAGAGAACATCAGTTTTTTAAGGTAAACAGTGAACACATTAAACTTTATGTTGTTATTACAATATATTTACAAAATATAAAAAGGAAAGTAAATTGTTGAGAGAAGCTACCAAAAAGTTTAATATCATAAGTTAATGAGTATTATTTGAGTAATATATCACAGCTTCAGCTACTTGAATTGCCTCATATTATGCATATAAATAAACAATTTGTTTCAAAATCTGAAACAATTAACAAATGTTGGTTGTCTCTAAGGAAAGCATAATTTTCGTCTTTTCGTGGTAACATGTACATATTTGTAATTAGGCCTCTTCTGACGTCTAACTTTTTCCCTCCTTATTCTAGTCAACGCTCTTGTAAAGGCTTTATCAAAGACGTTTATTTCAATGTAGCGCCTGGAACCTTTCTGCTTTACGGACTTTTTAATTGTAGTAGTGGTGGTTGTAGTTTTTGACGTCGATTCTATAGCAACTATGGTGTCTAGTTGTTCCGGGGATTCATTTGTGAGAGTTTTCGAAGTTGACGGCCCATCCACACTGATAACACAAGAGGCGTCACTTTTTGGTTTATACAGGGTGTCCCAAATTGGTCATTTTTGGCTGCTACGAGTATTTCCGGAGCAGATAGAGAAAAATTGGAAATAATCGTAACAACCAAAGACAACCAATTTCAGATACCCTGTATGTAGGACACATACAGGATGATTTTAAACTTATAGTATAAATTATAAATTTGTACTCACCTATAGTTGTGCTAATCACTTATGAACTTTTAAACACTAAGTTTTTCTTTTTTAAACAAACGCAAACACGGATATATTTATTCCATATGTTCAGAATCACCCTGTATTCAACTAACGGCTAGAATTATTTTATTAGTAAATAATCAAGCAAGAATCAGGTGAGTGCCATATGGAACGTGCATAATTTCGTAAAGAACCTTTAATATTAATTAATTAATAATTCCTTAATAATCCCGAAAAATAAAACTTACATGTCACCCATGCTTTTCGCGAGAGGTACGTCGATGGGATTGGATGGTGGTGGCGGACCAAAGACGTTCATGACCGATGGTCTGGCCTCCTGAGCCGAACGCTGTGACGTTATCGTTTGTTGTTCGTCCACCTTAAAATTGAACACTCGTTAATTATAGCCGTTCAGTCGGCGTGGAAGAAATGGGGCTGGCGAACACTATTCGCCGTTTCTTCGGATACTTGAACATATCGACATGATGACGAGGGTTGGGTGAATATGATCGATGAGATGAAACGGGACTGACCTCCTCTATAACTTCGCCGGCGAGCGATTTGGGCACGTTCAACGGTACCAAGTTGACCGTTTCGCTTGCGTCAGTGCTGGGCCGTCGCCCAGAACCGGCGGATGATGCGGCCTGCTGCTTGTCCTTGTCTTCTTTGCTGAACATCCTCTTCAGTTTCGCTATGCTTGAGATCGAGTTTATGCGCGGCATAGAATCCGGCACCGACGATCCGAATATCGAGTTCTGAGATCCTTTTCTCGGCTGTGCCGAGAACATTATCGGATCGCTCTTCATGTCGGCGTACGACTGCATCCCGTCGATTTTCAGGGACGAGGGTGTGAAGTCGGCGTCATTAGGTACGACGGCTATGTTTGCGGTTGAAGGCAGGGGATGGGAGTCGCGGAACGGTTCCGATTCTGCAGTGTAGGGTAGTTCCTGGGGGAACACCTCATCCCAGTACTGGTCTTTAATCAGCTCAGGGTGCTCGTGGTGCATCTCGTCCACAATCAAGTACGAGACCTTAAAAACGAACAATGTACTAATTTACTAGTATAAAATAGTTGGAGTGGATTACCTGTAGGTTTCTGTCGACCATCCAGTTGACCTCAAAGTCGTCGTCATCGTCGCCGAATGGGTTGATGAGTGATTCGGCCACTTTGAGCCATCCGACATAGAAAAAGAACTGCAGGCACGAGAACACTGGAAAGTAGAGGTCGAATCTGTATTTTGTGGATGAAACCCATTGATGGCCCATTAGAGTTGTAAGAAAGTATGTGTATACTGCTATTGTGACCACCTAGTATATGCAAAGGAAATTGTAACAAACATTTTTCTAATCAATTATCAGTGTAAGAAAGAAACTTGTTTTACCTGGGTGTATACGAGGGGGACGCTAATGTTGTCATAAGCTAGCAACTGCCCACACTGACCCCTGAACTTGTTAAGTTCGTCCAGTATCGTTTTTACGGCGAAGTCATCGCGGATACGGCCTTCTTTTCTTGCCCTTGTTACTATACTCGATGCCCAAACTATTGGCAACCTGAAATGTATTAAAATTATAATTTTAGTACAACTCAATAATACCTTATTTTACTCAAAATTTAAATTTGTAGTTTTAATTGTTTTCTACCATGTTAAAATATTTTATAGAAAATTTGGTATATTTTATTTTCTTTACGTCTAATTCAACTATTTTTCCCACAATTTTATAGTAAAAATCAACAATTTTGCTACTTTTCGCTATTTTTATTTTTATCTCTTTAATGTATTTTATTATTATCTATTTATTAATTAAATTACAATAGAAATTTTGATATATTCGTCTAATTAGACAATTTATTATTTTTCCCACAGTTTTGCAATAGAAATATGAGCACTTATCGCTACTTTATCTATTTTTTTTAATATATTTAATGTATACAATTATTATTTAGCTTCTTGTTATTTAAGTTATAATAGAAAATTTGATATACTTTATTTAATCTACGTCTAATTCGACAATTTATTATTTTGTTCACAATTTTACAACAGAAATCAGAAGTTATTGCTACTTTATGCTATTTTTTAACAATCTATTTAACATTAATTAATTGTTAAACAATTTTTTACAAAATTTTACAATTGAAATGTGTCACCTATTAGAACATTCTTAGTATATTCTGTAGACAGTTTTTAAAATAATTTTACTATAAAAATTATTAATGTTTGAAACTTTTTTTAGAACAATTTTATTTATTATTATTATTAGTTTATTTCTCCAACTGTTTTTTATCAGTTTTAGTTTCTTTATACAACAGTGTATGAACAAATTTTGATATATGTTTATTGTTGTCATTTTTAGTCTAATTTATGATTTTTACAATATTTTCAACAATTTTACAATGGCAGTAACCACTCTAAATTAATCTAAATTTTAAAAATTTTGGAGAAACGTAATTTTTAATATATACTCTTATAAGATTTTAACACATTTTTATTATTTTATTAAAAAAATGTTCTACTTTAATTTTTTATAATTCTTCTCTGGAAACTGAATTTCTATGTTTTTATGATTTTTTATACTAAAATTCTAAGAAAAAGTAGTAGTTATTTAATATTCTATTTTTATTACAAAATTTCAGTTCTGAATTTTCTGACAGACTACTATTTATTAATCACAGTTAAAATTAATTATTTTTATTCACTAGTGAACTCCTATGTGAATATTAATTATTTATTTAAATGAGTTCATAACATGAACATACATATTTGTCCATCAACAAGGTTACTTTAGCAATATAATTCTCGGTAATCATTTAAATATTAATTTTTTGTCCAATTAAATACGCACAATAATTCTGTGACTTCCGGTGAAAAAACTGAATATCTCATAAAATTTAGCAGAACTGCTATCAACAAACGTCTGATTTAATTGAATAATTCGTAACAGATCGTAAATGTGATGATGCACTTTAAAAATCTAATTGAATGACATCGCCCACAGAGAAACAATCGTCTGCCAAATGTTACGCTCGGTAAATCCGACTAATTGAAAGTTTTAAATAGAAAAATGTGACTGAGTTTATATTTGCACTTGCGCAACTTTGGCTTTTAATAATTACAAATTGTTAATTAATTTAATTAAGCCACACAACAGATGTTAGTTATTAAAAACGTCTTTGATAGAATATGTGAGTAAAATTACGGAATAAATTGTAGCCATTTTTGACATTATGAGTAGATTTCACATATAAAGGCCCACACGGTAATGCATAATGTTTTGCAAGTCGAGTTGGTAATAATACATAGTCATGTTGGCCTTTATATTCGAACGCCACTTATAATTTTATGACTTAAGTCACTTTAAAAACAAACTAGCTACTTAGTTGTATACTTTAGTGGCCACTATTTGGATCATAAACGCCAGTACTATGTAAACAACTCGAACCAATTTTTGGGACGTAGTTTAAGTAAAATTGACACGCTCTTAATTAAATTTGTGCCAGTTAAGTCGCTCCGTGCAATTTAACATCCACCCATACAAACTGCGGTGTTGCATAGATAAACTGACTTAACATTAAACCTGTTTTGATCAAATAATAATGCACAATTACGTAACGTTATCATAGAGACAATTTGTTCTAGTCCGTTTTCACCGATCAGATGCATTGTTCAGTTGCGTGTTCCCCACTTAAAATATAATTATTAGGTGGTACATTTTATCGTGTTAAAGAATGCGTGCTTTCAAGGTTAGCAGTTTCGTTTTTTATTACTCATATAACAGAGTAAATATATATACGGGGATTTCAAGAGATAAAACGGTTGTTTGCGTTTCGTGATCGAGAAGGAAAAATAACAATATGTAACACATTTTCTCTGTTATAACAATGTGGGTGTACTAATTCAAGATTTTGGAGTTTCTATATATATTTATTGTTAGTCGACGAAGTCAAGTTCAAAATGTTAATTTCTATAGCGTGTTTTTCTTTATAGAAAATAGCAGTATGGATTTAGAAATATCTAAATATTTACATATATGACATCATTGTAGCTGGCTTCCGCTTTGTTCATTTTTTACTGCAGTAAATAAATGGCTTTTATTGTAAAGAACTGTACTAGGAATGTGTCATGAAAATAATCTCATATCCGTTATAATTCAGATAATTCGTTTCCGGGTGATAAAATTTCATCCGATATCGGCGAATTCAAACCAGATTCTGTTAAGTAAATTATCATAAATTTGATACATTTCGTCAATAATCATTGAACCAAGTTGTAACTGTTACGCAACACACGTGTAAATAACGCGATATTTAAATATCCAATTACAAATCTACGTTTACCAAACCACAGTTATATTTTTAAAATTTACCAGTGCTTCGAATAGTTGGGAAACTTTTCGTTGAGATCTTTGATGACGTGCAGCTCGCTGGGTTGTAAAATGCCAGCGTCCACGAAATGTTCCAGCGACGGAAATCGTTTCTTCACCCTCGGTGAAATCATCGTGAAAGTCATCGTAACGCAGAGGCAGACGTAACGCAGAATCGTCCTGCGCATCACCCTTCCTCTTTCATCCTGAAACAACAACGTGTTTTTCCTGTTTTGTGTTCAACTGTGGAAAGTTGTGTATCTTATTCATCTTTTAATTCAATAGATTGATTAAAATTCAATGAACTAATTGTGTTTTTAATTAAATTATTTTATCTTTTAATTAGTTTTGTAATTTATGGTAGATAAGTCAATGAAGGACTGATAAACTAAACGTGATTTAGTCATACAACTTTTAATTTAATAAATATATTGAATTTTGGAAATTTTTAAAAATATTTATTACGTTTAAATAATGATGAAACTTGTTTACAATTAACATTAGTCAGTGAGAGTTTAGTTTATGACTCACTAATGTTTAAAAATTAACACAAATTTCTTTACCTGGCCGTGAATTGTGGCGCTGACAAAAACAGCGAGGGTATCAGGAAAAGGAATGGCAGTGTATTGGTTCCACCACCTCGTCATCACGACTGAAACATAGAAACCTAACACGAAAGATATGGGAATTAAGGAACTGTAGTGTTCGCAATACTGTTGAACGCTTTCGAAAACCCTGAAAATATATATTAATAGCATAATGGTACAGATTTTTTTTATTGGATTTACCTTTGCCAATGACTGTTTAAAACCAGTCTGTAAATTATGTTGAGGATATAGTATAAGAGTAAATAAATTATTAAGTCCTTCCATACTAGCTTGTAAATGCTGCCTCTCCATCTGAAAATATTATAAATTTATTAGGCCTTGAAATTTTAATATTTTGAAACATGTCAATATTAAAATTCACGTGATTTTTTTAAACCACTTGAGAAATTTGTTTGCATTGTAAACAACGTGATTGATTACTTAAAATGATTAGATTTTCACCCGTATTAAATCTGTTTAAAATCTAAATTAAAATTTTGAGACATATATGATTGATTATAAAAAATCTAATATTTAAAGATTTGTACTTTGTGTGTCTCAAAATAATTTTTTTACAGTTCAAATGAACATTTTTGGCATTTACAAGAAATATTAAGTTCATAAACTAAAAATAAATTTTCTAAATTTTACATTGAAACATGATGTTAAGTGTTTATGTTTCAATTTCACCTTGTGAAAGGATGTTAAATAAAGTTATCAGATGTCGATTATAATTTCAATATTTGATTATAGTTCAATACGACGTGTGTAATGATTAAAGGAAATTAAATTTGCAGTTACATTATTATTATTACATTATGCATTTCGTATTCAGTTCTTTGAGTTCAATGTCCCTTTTGTACATAAGTTTCCATGACTACACTGTGTCTGCACTTATCGATGAAAATGTAACGACAGGTAATTTAAAACAAGTTGAATCAATTCTACTACAATACTTTTTAAGTTTATTGTTCACGAATAAATTAAGGCAGAGACACGTTTTAAAATTGCTAAAGGTTTTTTCTTGTTTTATAACAACAATGTATCAATTTTTGATTTAAAATTGGTTCATTAAAACAAAAACGTGAGGTGAAATTGGATTTTAATGAGGCATTCGGTGTTATTAATCATTCCAAGTAAAAAAACCCGTCTGCAGGTCAAAAACTAAACAGATTATTATCGACTGACGCTTTGTCTGGTGAAGAATCACCGAATATCGTGACATTAATACTTGTTTTGCGCAAATTAATGCATTTGACTACACAAATTAATTGATACCTTATAGATATTCTATTTAAAGACGTTGACCTCAACATTTAAATACAATTAGTCATGCGATTTTGGATGTGATATATAGAACTTCCTGATCTGCATTTATTTTTGAGTATATTCTTAAATTAGACATTACCAACCACAAAGAATTACTGTGTATGAAATTAATTTAAGTTCAACAAAAGAAGAATTGTGTTTTAAACAAATTTACCTATAGATTATCTGTCTAAATGACTTATATGAATAATTTAATTGCTATTCCTTATTTAATGACTTACCAGTAACTTTTAGATGTTCTAGATTCATAATTAATAAAGTTTTCCATAATATTTAATATTTATAATGTGTTGAAAGATTACTTTCAAATAAGCATGACCATTCAGTTACATGTAGTATAAAGTGAAGTAATCTTATATAATTTCAAGAAAAGTTTTTAAAATAACCGCTTAACATTTATTACTTCAATTGGTGCTTAAAACAATACTAATTACTCTAATTAGAACACTAGTCTAAGTGTTTTATGAGCGTTGAATGATAATAAAATGCAAGTATTTGTCTCTAATTACTATTTTCTAAAGTATAAACTATAATTTTATGTATCAGTGGTTTGTCCTTACAAGATAATGTTAGACACGAATCGTGCATCAACCGCAATCAATAAGTGCACTCGAAACACTGTAAATTATTAAACTACCGCATTGCACTCGGCTTTACCTCCTCAATAATTTTAAGAAGCATCCTAAGCCCTTGCAGGTGGCAACTTGTGCGGTGTACGTCACAGTCATTTCACCACCAATTAAGAACGAAACACGCAACAATCACCTAACAATCATAATTTACGAATGCAAGAACTTTAACTCGTTATGAGATGAAACGGCGTGATTCATCTTCGATCACTGTCAAGGAAAATTTGCACTATAAATAAAGCTGTGAAGGCACTTCGTCCGAATTGTGGTGACGCGCCGTTCCGCTTACTAACGTACCGATTGTCGGACTGAGCGATTTGTAAACAAAGACGGAGCCGACAACAAATTTGAACGGGTTGAGGTAGGTAGGTAGGCATTTCGCCTGACAGCAACTGGATGAATGAACTACTAATTATAGGTCATTGGAACTACAATTGGAATTACAACATTTTTCATTTACCATGTAAAATAATTAAGAGACAGGATAACTTTTAAAGATTTTATATTGGTTTATTTGTGTATTCGAAAAAATAATAAATAATTTGTAATTTCTGATTTACTTAGTTAATGGTTCGGCCGCATGAAGTGCTGGTGTCGTTAAATTACCCCTACGCTACAAAAATAGAATACATTCAAAATGTGTATACACAGTAGTGCCCATAATTATAGAAACTTTTTAATGATATTAAAAATATGTACTGAGTTATTTGATTTGGATGCCAGTGCCTATAATGTTCATTATTTTTTCTGTTATTGTTGTGCTTACTATGCAATTGGTCAAACTACTTTTAATCTTTAAAATATTGCGTACTTTTTTATTTTTCAATGAGCAAATTATAGCTCTTACTTTTTAGTCTTTCGTTGTTCTATGTATACGAATAACAAATTAAGCAACACAGATTTAATTACCAAAAATCCTTTTCAAAAGTTGCTAGAATAAGAAAATAGTAGTTTTTATAATATTGTATAAAACGACAATAGTGAAATAATATTTTAACAGTTCACATTAAAATATCATTATAAAGTTATATTTATATAGCTACATATTAATAATTACTTTTTCATTATTCACTTAATATAAATTTCCATAAAACTAAATAGCTTTGTTTACTCTAATATATTATCTAATAAGCGCATGATAAACCACTTATTAAATATTTATTTTTCATATCAAAACATCGTTTTATAAACAAACTAAAAATTGTTCACAATACTCAGAATTTGACATTGCACATTATTATTACAAAAATTGTGTTACACAATTACAATAATAAAACGACTAATTAATACAATATAAAACATAAACATTTCACAACCAATTCCTTTTGGTTAATTCCCTAATCAAAAAATACAATTTTTCCTTGTGTGTTTCTGTCGGTTCAGGTAACTTGGTGTTTTCGTCCATTATTTCGAAGTTCAAATGGACTCCTTTTGGTGCGAATATAGGTCGCAACATCACTATACATTGAAGAACTGTGTCTTGCTTTGCTGCCGTGTCCATGTCTGCCAAAAACTCATTCAGGCTAAATTTTGAAATGTCCACGTTGTGTTTCTTAAGAGTGTCAATGTAGGTGTCGTAGTAAAATTGAAATAGTTCATCATAGTGGTCGATTATTATCTGATTTTGCACACTGATAAACATGAAAAATATGAAATCTTTAGCTGGTGAGTTGTATTCAGTTAGTTGGAAGTCCACCATTTTATTTTTAATGGGTTTACCATCTTTCAAAAGTAACATGGTATTGTTGACCCAAAAATCGGAATGTGCGATGGTTGCAAAAGGTTCTTTCGGTGCAACAGGATTTATTCTGTAAGCTTCCCCACGATTAAAAACTTCCTCCAGCAATTCAGCCTGTACTTTGAATTCCTCAGTTTGTCTCAGAAGATCAGCTGCGTCATTTACCATGGCTTTAATTGGTCCTGGTCCCAAGCCTGTAAAAAAACTAGCATTTTTAAGATAGGGCAATACGTTGTCTTTAAATACAGACGGTTGTTTAAGCTTCAAGGCAACAGGTACTGCATGAAGCACTGCCAAATCTTCCAGTACTAGTTTGGTGCATTCGTAGTTGAGACCCACAAACCTGTCTCCGATTTCATATCCAGATATTTTTAGGTTTTCTAATAGTATTATAGCATCATTATCGAATTGTAGTTGTGGATTTATGCTTGTCCTTCCACCAAAGAACTCAGCAACAAAATCAATAGTTTTTGTTACACCTTGACTTTTTTGAAATTGTCTCAACGTTGGTACGATCGTTCTGTAAAATTCCAATTCCTTTTTAAAGGAAAACCTGGATTGGAACATTTGTTGGATGAATTCACTGGTTGGTGCTGTTTTAGCTATCAAGTGTAAGGTTTCTTCCTTACCAGTGGCTTTTTCTCGTAAATCTACTTTAACTGCCAACATGAGACTACCATAGTTTTCCCCAGGTGCAGTTAGATTTTTGATTTCGTAGTTTGTGAGCTCCTTGGATTTTCCTAGAGTTTCGTCCAAGAGGTCTTGAAAATTTGTTATAGTATACTTCATCCTAAAATAATATAGCTAAATATAAATTATGCTCAGGAAAATAATATAAAAATATGATCGTAGTAATTTATCGTTATATTAGGTTCAAGCAACTTCTATTGTATTCTAATATATGATATAAATTTGACAAAAATAAGTATAGTAATAAATTGAAAATATATCTATATGATCCAAAATATGTTAAAAATTGTTCGTTTAATTTTTTAATTTTACCTGTAATTTGCTAAAATATTTTCGTTATACGTACCACTGATTTATACATATACATTTTGTTTTGTTTTAATTTTATTATCAGTAAGTCGACAAAACGTTTTCACAATTTACTTTAATGATTATCATAATGGTACTCACTTGTTTAGATGGATACTTCACCTTCGATTGCTAAAATTATACTGCGATATTTGTGGGCGAAGTGCATACGCTTTTATTTAATTGTGGGCAATTTATAAATTTAGCCAAAGGCGAATTCTAACAACCTTGTAATCTATAATAAAATAAACAGTGATAAGATGTTGACTTGTGTTGATTTTTATAATTTTAATCAAAAAACTATGTTGATAGAACAAACAATATAATTGCCGATATTTTATAAATAGTATTAAATTTAAGGATGTTTATGTTTATGTGAATATTTTAATTATTTGGACAAATTTTAAGTTGTGTTATCAACTGCTGAAGCATTATTGAAATAAACATTAAATATCTATTACGTTATTATCTATCCTTTCCAGTTCCTTCAAGTTCGACATGTTTCATTAGTAAAAATTACTTTTAATCTTTGTGTTGTCACACATTTAAAAAATACAATTACATAAATAAAACATAATTTTATTATAAAGTCTTTTATTTGTTTGTCAATTTACTTTAATTTGTACATTTTTTACAACTATCATTTATGACACAAGTATCAGTACTTAAATTTACAGAGTATACATTTCGTTCAAGACAAAACGGCGACACATTTTGCTTTCATTTGGTTATATATTTCGAATAATTTAGATAATTTACAATTGACTTACAAAACGAATCAATACATACATATCTACACATTGGATCAATAATTTAATTGGGGGACAACTTTTTTACAAAAATCTCAAGTATGTATGGCTAAAAATGGCAGGCAAAAATATACTACCTAAACTGAGCATTGCTAAAAATTATATACAAAAATATACACAATCGATTTAAAACATGATTAAAATATCAGTCTTTTAAACTCAACTACAGCACAGCCGACCACTTAAAAATTAATTCAGAGGCACTATATTCTGAGTTCAGTGTCCACAACAGTCTTGTTCCTGTTCTGTGTTGGCTGTCTTGATATAACGTGGTGGGCGGTCGGCAGTCCGGGCGCCACCAGCGGCGAGATTGAGGGCGATTTGGTCGCCAGGGGCGACAGCGACGGCGAAAAGCTGGGTGACATCGCCGACGAGTTGCTGAATGTCGAGCACGCCGTGTCGTGGTTGATGGGCGACCTGGGCAGAATCATCAGGTTGTGTCCACCAGTCCCATGGTGACTAGATGCGCCCCTGGCATTCAGCACGGGCATTGCTATCGACCGGGGGGCAACGTTTGTGATGAGTGGTGGAGGGATCGTCTTGACGGGCGCCACTGAGTTCTTGCTTTTGATGCTCGAAGTGCCACTCGCGCCGCTGTGTACGGATGACGTGTCGTCTTTCAGTCTTGCAATCTCGGAGAAAACGTGGGCTAACGGTTGATACTGCGGTCCCCAGTCCAATAGGTAATCCCAATTGTAGCTGCCGGCTAGTTCTTCCTCACTGTGGACTATGGAGCTTAACGAGCCGTTCATGGAAGGTTGGTGTGTAACGTTCGGTACTTCTCCGTAGCCGCCCATTACTATTACAGGATCTACTGTATTGCCCAAAGCTGAAGTCGACACGGCACCCTCGTCAGCAGAACTCGCTCTATCACTGCCGGCTACGTCGCTCAGTTTGGCGTAAATCAAATTAGTGATGTCGTTCTCAGCGTTACCCTCTTCGTCAAAGATGTGCAAACTATCTAAAGGAACCGCCTGGTGGTGATGGAGATCTTTACTGCTTCCAGCTCTCGGATCAGGACATAATCTAGACGCGACTTGAGGAACGCCAGGGTTACTATTATTTACAATACCTAATCGTGCTAAATACTCCTGGGTATTCCTCACTGAAACATCCGAAAGATTATCATCGTCGTTTTGTCTGTGAATGCCAGAATCTCTTTGTAATGGTCCTTCATTAATCATTCTAATCTCTTCATCTTCACCATCATCTCCATCCTCGGCCGATCCTCTACCACTAGAGCCGGACTGTTCCGAACCTGACAGTTCGGAAGTGGTGGCGGCACCAGAATTCGAACTGGCTGCGTGTCCTGCTCCGTACGGCGGAATTTCATCATACTTTGGAGGGGCGAATTGGTTATTTACTCCGGAAACTACTCCTCCTCCACCTCGTATTGGAATAGTGTCAAAAGCGCTCGGATCCACGTAATTATTAGAGGTTGACACTGAT
The DNA here is from genome assembly GCF_024364675.1 of Aethina tumida. Lineage (NCBI taxonomy): Eukaryota > Metazoa > Arthropoda > Insecta > Coleoptera > Nitidulidae > Aethina > Aethina tumida. The sequence goes on from NC_065441.1 coordinate 4,071,204, forward strand.
TCGTTGCTCAGATTAGGCTTGTTAATTTTCTTATTGCGCTTGTTCCGCATGTGCAAGAAAACGAATACTGCTCCAAAAGTAATCAAGAGCAAAATCAAAGCAATCAGAAGTCCCAAGGCCCAGTCGGCAATACCTCCGTTGCTGGAAGTACCGTTGTTGATCGCCAAGTTTGTGCCCGGGTCGGCAAACGGATCCAAAGTGATTTCCACCACGGACATGTTGGTTAATGAGCCTTGTCTACCAGAGCTAGCTGTGACTACAAGACTGATTTCTTTTCCGATTGTTGGAAGGTCGTTGTTGGTGAACTTCTTTTTAATCATAACTGCACCACTTGTTCTATTTATTTTGAAATAAGGATGTTGTGTGGTGAGTTGGTAAACTACTCTACCGTCAGGGCCTTTGTCTCTGTCAGTAGCTAAAACGTTACCTACTACGTAACCGGGAGTTAAATGCACTGATGTAGCCAAAACAAATTTGTACGTCCTTTCAGTGAATTGTGGATGGAACTCATCTTTACTCTCTATTTCTACCCGCACTTTTACTGTAGAATCTTTGCCACCAATATCTGTAGCTTTTATCATGAATAAGTACCTGCTTTTCTGTTCGTAATCAAACACTGCGTTTGTTGCAACAACACCAGTGTTATGATCTATGTGAAACAGTTTCCAGGAGTCATCAAGTCCGTTATAAACCGTAGGAGAGATGATGGAATAATTCAGTGTTCCAAAAGGACCTTTGTCAAGATCTGTAGCATGTGCAGTAAAAACGACTGTACCAACTGGCTCGTTCTCGCCGACAAATTCCAAGTATTCAGTAACTGGGAATGTGGGAGCATTGTCGTTCATGTCTTCGAGAATCACCAAAAAGGTATTAAGAGTGCACAGAGGAGTCTCGCCTTTATCGCATGCTCTTACTACGAAATTGTATTCGGTGTTGCCTTCGTCGTAGTCCAATGTTCGATTAACATAAAGTGCCCCTGTTTCTGGATCAAGTCTAAATAATCCTTCGTCGTTTCCTGATGTTATGTCAAAAATTACGTCCGAGTTTCTGGTCTTAGCCAAGTCAGCATCTGTAGCTTCAAACTTTTGAATTTGGGTTCCCACTGAAGTGCCCTCACTTATTGTAAGTTCGTTGTCGATTTGCTTGAAGACTGGAGCGTTGTCGTTTATATCTTCGACCGTGACTTCTACTTTAATGGCTGATACGTTGGAGTGGTAGTAATCCGTTGTTAGTTTTAAACGATAAACATCGGTAGTTTCTCTGTCCAATGATTTGATGACAATTAGAGCACCGGATGGATTGGATACTTCGAAGATTGAGTCTTCATTTCCTTCTACAATCCTAAAGTTGGCGATTTGCTTGTTGTTCTCCAAGTGGAGGATTGTCGTTCCTTTGGGAGTATTCTCCGGGATGCTTACTCTGCAATTAGAACATTATTATTACAACACATATCCAATAGAAATAATAAAAATACTTACTTATAATCGTTTCTTCCATGAGAAGAAATTGGCGATGACTCTCCACTAATTTTTACTCTTACTGAAGCAAATGAGTGCAACGGAGGGTTACCAGAATCTGAAGCTTTGATTGTAAGCTGTATATCATTTGTTAGAGTTGAAGCGTTGGTGAGATTAGCCTTTAGGATGCCATCAGATCTGCCAATCGTAAAACCATCCACTGGATTCAGGATGAAGTACGATATTTTTGCGTTATCGCCAACGTCTGCATCCGTGGCATTTACTACGAGGATGTCTGTCAGTCCATGATAATTCGTATCTGAAATTGTTAAAGATTAGTAATGTTGTATAAGTAGAAAAATTTATAAAAACTTACCAGGTAAATTGGTTTGATAAAATATTTGTGAGAAGACCGGTGCATTGTCGTTAACGTCTGTGATTTTGATAGTTAATGTTGTTTGTGCTACGTGTTGAGTGTCTGAAGCCTCAATCCTTAGTTGGAATTCCTGAATATCTTCGTAGTCTAACGGTTTCTTTAGTATAACTTTCGCACTGAACCTATCAATGCTGAAGTATTCCAAGTAGTTCCTGTCGTTATCCTTGGAAAAACTATACGTCAATGGAGGATTCGTATCCACATCATTAGCTGTCACTGTTGTTAGAGCTGTACCGATCTTTGTGTTTTCACTGACTGTTATAATACTGTGAGGTGGAAATGTTGGCTGATTATCGTTCACATCAACAACGTTGATCCTTATTCTTGCTGTACCCGTCATTTGAGGCACACCTTCGTCTGTTGCTATCACAGTTAATCTATAATTGTCCCGAATTTCCCTGTCCAAAACGATGTTTGTTTTCAGAATACCGCTGAAGGCAGGCTCTATCTTAAAGGCGTTATCATGATTACCGTCAACAATGTGGTATAATATCCTGGAGTTTTTGCCTTCGTCTGCATCAAATGCAACGACTTGTAAAACGAATGCTCCTTTCTTATCGCCTTCCCAAACTGCAGCGGTGTATTGTTGCTGAGTAAACTTGGGAGCGTTGTCGTTTTGATCTGTCAGTTTAATTTTAACATCGCAGTACCCGTGGAGGGCAGGATTACCATCAGCTTTCGCTTCGACGACCAATTTAATTTCACTGTGAAGTTCATAATCTAAGTATTTCGGGTCGCGAACTTGTATCATGCCAGTTTCCGAATTGATAACGAAAATGTTCTCTTCGTTGCCGTTGCCAAACGAATAGTAAATCCTTTGCCTTCTACCATCGGTTCGTACGGCCGATACTTGGATGATGTCCCTGAATTGGTCTGTGTTCTCAGGAATGGTGACTTCGTAGGTGTCATTTTGGAAACGCAGCTGCGGTGCGCCTATCGGTAATTCTCCTACGATGATTTCGACTAAGCCTGACGAGCTCTTTGGTGGGTTACCTTTGTCGGTTGCCACCACGTTCATGTAGATCACTTTTCCGCTATCGCTGGCGAGGGTTTGGGTGGCTGTTATGACACCGGTGTTCGGATTTATACGGAATTTCCCGTAGGATTCTTCGTTCTTTAAACTGTAGACGATTTCTGAGTTGGTACCTTGATCCGCGTCTTTGGCGAGGACTTTAACGATAGTTTGTCCCGGTTGTATGTAAGCGGCGATTTTCTCTCTGAACGGATAATTTACGAAAACCGGCTTGTTGTCGTTGACGTCGTTGATTCTAATGGTTACGGGAACCTTGGTGGATCTGGCGTTGTATTTGCCACTATCAGTAGCTACCACCAGAAAATTGTACTGGCTCTGCCTTTCTCTATCAAACAACCTAGAGAAAAAATACAGTTATAAAAATTATTTAACGGGGATAAACAAAATTACTTACCCAGCAGTGGTGACGACTCCAGTTTTGTTGTCAATGCGAAATAACCATTGACTTTCGTTGGCCAAAGAATAAATGATCCTCGCATTCACTCCCATATCCAAATCAGACGCATGTACTTTCAAAATGGATGTATCAATGGGAACATCTTCTAAAATGGTACTGGAGTACTTGGGTAGATCAAATTTCGGATCGTTGTCGTTTTGGTCCTCCACATAGATAGTCAAGTTGCAGTTTCCTTGCATTGCTGGCGTGCCACGATCTTGTGCTGTTATGGTTAAGTGATAGGAAGAGTGACTTTCCCTATCCAATGATTTTGCGGTTAAATCGCCAGATTTGGCGTCAATTGAAAATTTGTTGCCGATGTTGCCGCTGGTGATGCTGTATAGGATCTCTCCGTTTCTTCCAGCGTCTGAATCTTTGGCCACCACAGTATGAATGGCTGCAGCTTCGCTGTTTTCTGGTATGGATAATCTGTAGCATGTTCCCGGTTGGAATGTCGGTGCGTGATCGTTTACATCAGTTATAGTTATTATTATAGTAGAGACGTCGACTAAAGTGACACCAGGAGATGAACTAGAATCGGTTACGTACACTGGTATGATGTACTCTTCTATTTGTTCTCTATCGAGCGGTTTTCTTGTGGACACTCTTCCGCTGTGGCTGATTTCAAAGGTGTCGTCGGCAAATCCAGGTGGTATTAAAAATGACAGATTTCCGCCTGAAAAAGTTAAAAGTTGATTAAGATCTTTTTTGCTGTAATAAATCTCAGCACATGCTAGTTTATTTATGTAAATACCGTAATTAAAATCCACATAATCCTAGAATACTTGTCAATGAATGATTTAATATTTTATTGCCACGAAACTGTCCCATTAATATTTTATTGAAATGGCTTATCGCAATCTCATACACAACTCAATTTTAAACTAATTAAAATATGTATGTTTATTATTAACATTATTAATAGATCAAAGGAAAGCCGATATCATTTCACACAGGCGGGGCTCATTCTTAGAAACAACAAGCAAGGCTTTTAACTGGGAAAAATTGTAGCATGTAAATAAACACCTGTAAGGTTCCTTGATGACTTTTAAAAGAACGTATTCCGAGTTATTCTGAGTATGGTGAGAGTTCGAAGTTTTAATACATTGCTTACACACATATTAATTGTTTGTAAGAAGACATCTTCGAAGAAACTGCCACAAAATACACATCACTAATTTCAGCCTAGATATCGATTGAGGGCCCCAATATATTATTTGTAACAGTTACTCATGATTGCAATATACTGCCATAATAGATTATTGAGATCAGGTCTTACAACAAAATAACCGTTAAGCAGGTATTAATATAATTATTATATACTTGTAATTTCAGGCGTGCTACATCCTAGCCTGGAATTTACTCGGCTTTATCCGTGTGTAATGATTCAGAATGTGTATAGATCATTTCCATCTTGAATTAATTATATATGAGATATATCTTCAAGAAGCAAAACTGGGAACTGGGAAGATATTCGATACGAAAGTACAAAATCAATAATCCATAACCGAAAAGGAAGATATCTGTTGAAGAGAAACATGTAATTACGTCAATTTCACAAAAACAAAAAATAGTAACAATTACTGTTGAATTTGTTGCATTAAAAACGGACGCCAATAATTCATGGCAGTATACATTTGTTCAACGGCACATTTCCTGATAGTACGTTTCTTGAATTTACTATAGCTACTTGATATTCTTAAATGTTGAAGAAAATACATCTGATCATTATATAGAAACCTGTAGTATATCGCGGATGTGACAAGCTTTGCATTTTGTTCTTCGAACGTTTCCAGTTTGTTGTCTCAGCATTATTTGTATCAACGATTTGCGATATGTTTTATTTAGTTTTTACTCGTTGACATGCATTAATCATATCCTTCAGTACAATACTCACCGTAGTCAGATATAGCGTTGGCTGAAACTTGCGTAACAAATCCTCCGACTTGTAGATCTTCCGAAACAGTGGCTCTGTATGCGGCACTGGAAAACTTCGGCGAGTCATCCACGTTTCCTTGCACTACCATCTTCAGTACCATGCTGGCATGTCTAGTGGGAGTACCATGATCCGTTGCAGACACATTAAGCACAAAAGACTTCTGGTTGTCCAACAAAGGTTTAGCCAACGTCAGAACTCCTGTATCGTAGCCCAGTGAGAACAAACCCATATCGTTGCCACTGGTGATGATGTAGGTCACTCTTCCATTGTCACCACTATCACTATCCACTGCCACAATATGCGTCACCATCATACCAACTGTGATCTTTTCACTCAAGTACACCATGGACGTTGTCGGAACCACAAACTTCGGTGAATTGTCGTTGGAATCGGTGACGATGATGCGAGCCGTAACACTAGTACTCAGCCTCTCAGAAACGTTCAACGACTGATCCGTAGCCTTCACTATGATTGTATACTCTTGAATTTTTTCGTAGTCTACCGCACTGGTCAGCACAAGTGTGCCGGTAAGATTATCCACCATAAAACAACTACTGTTTGGATACTGTCTAACTAAACTGTAACGCAAATCACCGTTACTGCCACTGTCAGCATCCACCGCAGAGAAATTATAAACCGAAGACCCAACCTCAGTGCTTTCGCTGATCGGTATTGTTATTGGGTCTTGGAGCCATTTGGGATGATTATCGTTGACGTCCGCAATGTCCACTCTCACCGTAATGGCACTGCTTTGGGGGTTGTTCATTGCACTGGTGTCTAGGGCTCGGACCTCCAATCGGTACTCGGTTTGAGTCTCACGATCCAATTGTCTGGCCACTACCAACGATCCGGTGATGCGATCGATGTCGAAGGCATCCGGGATTGTATCGGAGGATAAAGAACTTAACGTGTAGGTGATGTGTCCTCCTGAACTGTCTGGAATTGTATTTTCTGCGGCGGGATCGTTGGTCGCTATGGAGCCAACCACAAAACCTATTGGTACGTCTTCCTTTACCTGTAATAAAGACATTTGGGTTATTGCTGGTGGTTTAGCAGAGGTAGAAGGAGTACTTACCCTGAAGACAAGACTGGAACTTGTGAAGGTGGGTCGGTTATCGTTTACGTCTAACACTTCAACGCGTAACATCCTAACAGTTTGCTTGGCAGGTCTTCCACCGTCAGTGGCGGCAATCGCCAGACGATAAATCGTTTTCTCCTCGTGGTCTAGAGTCATTCTTGTCCTGATAACACCCGAGTTCTGGTCGATGGTGAACATTCCGTAACCATCGGAGTCTTTGTTGTTTAAAATGGAATAAGTGATGGAGGCGTTGTTACCGTTGTCGGCGTCAACAGCTCGCACTCGTACGACTTCAGTGCCGGACGGCTGCTCCTCGCGGACGCTGACGACGTCCTCTTGAGGATCTACGATTTCCGGGGAATTATCGTTGACGTCGAAGACGATAATTTTAACGGCAACGCGTGCCGTGCGTGGCGGACTTCCTTGGTCTCTAGCCTCGGCGACCAAATCATGCGTTTCCTTCAGTTCCCTGTCTAGTTGCTCTTTTGTTGTTATCTCGCCTGGAAAATTATTTTATTGAACGACAATCGGAAGAAGTAATATTACAGTGTAAAGCGTATAAAATCGCATCTAGCATTGCATCTTTATGTTATAATCGCAGCCAGTTTATTAACGTTAATTGGCTAATTAAAAATCAATCAGTCGAGTGGAGATTTTCGGTGTCGCCCGGTATTTTCGGGTGGAAATGGAGCGGCGCGGCCAGAAGCGGTGCATTAATCGGTGTTTACGCAATCGCGCTCCTCCCGGGAGTGTGTGATTCCTTCGGAGAACGGGAATGTTGCCCGACCGCTTCTTCATGGCGTCGCGTCCTCCGCCTCGCCCGGGCCCCCAGATTCCACGGGCATACTTCACGCGTACTCTTTGCGGTGCGCGGCCCAACCGCATTGCCACATCCACGTCATTTTCACTAACAATGGGAATTTTATCGGTCCCGTAAGTTTTTCTTGTGAACAACGTCTTGGAAACCATTAAAGTTCCACACTTTTCCAATTCCGTGTATTATTAATGCGTCATAAACTATTAGAAAATTGTTTGGGGCTACAGAAGAAGAAGGAGAGACGTGAGGGTATTATTGGGTGCGATCAGAGGTCGCCTTAATAATTATTTCAGTGTGTCATGAGCGCCGATAAAAAATGAATACATTAATTTTTATTTCCTTATTAAAATTTATATGGCGTAACACTACACCTCCTAATCTAAGCGGATGTCACTTTTAATAAGACCATTAATTTATTTAGATGTTATTGTTTTTAATGTCAGTTGGACGTGTCGGCTTTCTCGCTCTTCATGTTTGTGGAATAATTTCGGAAATCGCCGGATTTTGTAATACGAAAGGCGAAACGCGTGTTTATTAATCACCTGTTTGACAACATTAATCTTGGGATTAGAAATGTAACTAGTCAAAGAGTAATTTGATTCCGTGAAAGTTACAATCAATTTAGTGTTTACAATAGTTTAATGCAATAAATAAATTCATTGTTAGCTATTATGAATTAGTAATAACAGTACATGCACAAATTGATTACTTGTTCGTTAAATGATTAATCTGTTGTAATGTTGCATGTCGGAAGGCTAATTATCTAACAAATTACGTTGAAATGTACATATTGCGGTCATCATAAATAAAAGCGAAGTTTGAAGTTCATAAAACACTATTATTAGTTGTGGAAAATGCCAAACGTTTTAAAAGATTTATTTGAGGTGAGCACAAAAAATATGATAGTATTTATAAAACAGTAGGTATGAGATTAAATGCATAAATAATAATTCCGGCACGATAAATGACTTTTTATGTTAATGAGCGCAATTACTGTATCCCATTAGTAACTGATAGTCACGCTTTTGATTATGTTGTTATTGTGTGATATTAATAAAGAAAAATTATATTCTATATTAGCATCAACCTGATTTGTGAGTAAAAGCAAGGATAAATTGAGAAAGAGTTGGGATTGAGCACAGTAAACGTATTGATGTGCATTTTTCCTGATAATTATTAGAATAATTGATGGTCAGGCATAATAGTAAGGAAAAATGAGTATAAATGCCAGCTCGTTAAGAAATATTTGTCGAACAAAGAGGAACGTTTTAAGGGGAAGAAGAGAATCTCATGGTAATTTACGCATGACTTATTATAACATTTGTACCTTTCATAAAAGCCCAGTATGTAAATGATTTCCTTAATATTAATAATTTGTGCGATAAATAAATAAATGACCCATTTTCTCCGGAAAGCATTATACATAGTTGGCCGATAGCGCTGATACACCGCGTGCACACATGTGGCCGAATAGAGACAGCTCTAACGGGTTTCAGATAATATACGGCCTCGGAATCAAACATGCTCTCCAATAAGTGCATTCTACTTCTAAGCCCGAGTATATTCATCATAATCAGTAATTTCTACATACTGGACTGACTTAAATAAAATAATTTTCCGCTGCCATAATGCCTGTATTAACGGCTACGAGCGCGGCAGACATTTTTCAAATTATACACCGCCCGACAGGTCCGGTTTTGTTGTCTTACGTTTTAAATAGGCTGGGTGTTACGCGAGCCACAAAGCGGATTGACAATATCATTAGACAGATTCGTTTATTGAGCCTATACACCATCGGAAGCAGTCCACACTGATAATGATGATGCCGGCTAAATTGCATCGAGGCTAAAAATAAGCATTATACGCGTCTCCTTCAGCCAGATGAATCTATTATGAGGCTGCTAGCCGTGTTTTATGTTAGCCACGGCCATTCTCGGCCGCTAGACTTGCGTTTAATCAAATTCTTCCTTTCATGCACATTTCTCATTCCTCATTTATTTTAATTTTATATCTTTCAAGCGTCTTTCACAAATTACTATTTGCCTGCGTTTCCTTATTTTAAACGCAGCCAAACACGACCGGAATTAATGGCGGAAAATGCTCATTGAAGCCGATTTGTTTTTCATACTCTACTATTGTGTATCAAACGGGTTCCATAGATGAACTACTGTATAGATTCGTTCAGAAATGCAGCATTTTTTAATTGAGGATCATTGATGTACAGGATACAATAATTGGAATTTTCTTTTCATTCGAAGTGCTAAAAATTTAATATAACTATTTAAATTAACCCTACGAAACCTGACGGAATTTCATAAAGAATCTATCAATACAGTGTGTTTCAAAATTTACAATTGTATTACACATCTTTTATAGTAGAGAAAGGAAAGCGATTAGAAAAGATAAAAGACAAATTTTAAAAATAATTAGTTGATATTTACCTACAGCTACGAAACCTAATTTAACTTGTTAAAGAGGGTTGGGATGGCGGAAGCCTAACCCTCTTGTTTTTTACTTGTTCTAATTTAAATGGAATTAATAAAAATGATTTTCATTGTGTTTTATTGTATAAAATCATATTACACGTCTATATGAGGCAAATTTCAGTAAAAATTTATGCAAAAATGCAGAACCTTTCAGTTGTTGATTAAGGACATACAGAGAATAATAATTTACAAAGATTACTTTTGATTCAAATAATAAAGAAAGTGAAAAAAATATTATTTTAATTTGCTTTTTTTTTAAACAATATCCTAGATTACCCCAACCTAACCTATCTTAATCTTACTCTATCTAACGTAATAGATAACAGTAATCGAAAAATGTTGTATTGAACATAACGTAATTGATCCTAGTCCAACTAGTATGAATAAAAGATGTTCCTTTCACAACATAATTTAATTATTTAATTTTAAAAACTATAATCTAAACTGTCAGGAGCCAACCTAATGTAATGAAATCTCTAATTTAATCCCAATTAACTCTCTAACCCAGGGAACCTAACTAAACTGAATTTTTTTTTGTCCTTTTCTGGATAATGGAAGGTTCAATTCTTACTCAACTTATCCTAGTCTAACTGGCATTAATAAAAGATAAAGTTCAAGAAGAGAATATTCTACACATTTTACTTCTAATCTACTAAACAGTAATGATAATGCAAGAATACTGCTCTGAACTATACCAACCTAGATAACTTAACCCAACCCTAATCATAGATTGGTGTTAAGTAATTTAATATGAGCCAACCTAGCGTACCGCAACCTAGCTAAACTTAATGAAATTCCTCTTGGACAAAAAAATGTGTATTGAACGCTCCAATTGTTCTAACAGAAACCGGTTGGTTTCTTTGTGCAAAACCATCTCGAACCGTCAAGTGATTTTGATTGAAACTCGCGCGAATGTTATAGACTTGAATTACACGTTAAATGCCAAATTATGCGTTGCAAAAGCGATTTATCAACGTTGCGACCGGCGGTTAATGCGATAGGGGCTATTACAACTTGTATTGACCCGGAAGAACGACACCGAGACGTCAGTCTTTTAATATATTTTCGAGGCATTTATAAAATATCGTGTGGCGGTTGTATCGCCACACAAAGAGTTTTTAAAAAACACAAACACCACACAGTTTTCTTTAATTAGTACAAATGGTCTTAGATAAACAGTTGCTAACAGTCGGCATATAGAAGTATTTGCTTTTCATTTGGTTTATTCAAACATGCGTGTAGTGTTAACGTTTTGTTGGAGGGAATTTACTTCAAAATGCCATTAGCTCTAAATGGTCGTGAGCGCGGAGTAAAAATGGGTGTGTTTAAATAGAACACTTTCTCATAAGCCCCCACGATGAAAAAACATGATTTGTTTACGATGTTCTCGAAACATGAGATAGTTTAAAGTAATCATTAGGAATTATTGACATACGAAGAACAAATACTTACTATAGTCGGAGGTTTTAAAGTGCCCACACTAATTTTATCAAAACTGGACGATAAAAAAAATCGAAATTTAGTTCAAGTCGTTACGTCGCCGTTAATTTTAAAGTTGGATGCAAATACTGGACCGTAAATCATATTTAGTACATCATAGGCTGGATTACAAGGCTTCAAACATGATAAATGCAACATTAAATTGTATTTAAGGCAATGAATCAATCTTTATATCGGATCAGTGTCCCAGTTTCGCATAAAATTTATTAAGACTCAATTTTCGACGCGAGATTTCCTGGTTCCAGTTTGATTTAAATTTGATTTATCGACGTTCCTGTTTCTGAAATAAAATGCAAATTCCTCAATGACGCAACCCGCGGTTGTCGCTTATTCCGAACGAATTTGAATAAAAGTAAAAGCTGTTAAATAAATGGAAAATGTTTAAGGGAAAAATAGAATAGGTCAATCGTAAATCTTGCAAATGTTAAAGGCTCACCATAAAGTTTGACTCATAACATTATTATGTTGCAACAACTGTTTATGGTGCTAGGAGAGTGAATTAATCAGGTGTATTAAAGTTATTTTAAAAATATTTGTTTACTAAAACCCAAAGGAATTGCTAGTTGATGCGTGGAGAACAATCGAAGCATACATAGCTCATAAAAATGGGAAAATACTAAAACTTAATGGCGATCGTTCCGTGATTTTCGAATAAACAAACTCGCCTTTGCTGTAGACCAAATACCAACAGCCATCAAATGCCATTACACACGCCATTGCAAGAACCATTTCATTTAATAACAAACAGTGATTTATGCGTTGAATAATTCGCAAAAGTTTGGTCCAGTGAACCGTTGTGTCATAAACGGGCTGGCATTAATAATTTCAATAACTAGACCCCGTCTATCCGAGTCTATTAGCCTCAAACATTATCTATTAAGATTAAACGGTTTATTTATCTAGACGTAATCGATTTGGAAAATCTACGCGGTTAAATGGACTATAAAGACAATAGTTTTCGTCGACTCGTCTCATTTATTAGTTATTGCCTATTAGCTATAAAAAAAACTTGCGGCACATAAAATGCTTGATGCGATTTTTATTTCTTCATTATGTAAACTTATGGTATTTGAAGATAATTACAAAAAATTCTATAAAGCAGTTATTTATATTAAAAACTTACCGGTAACAGAGTTGATTTGGAAGCTCGTGTTGCTGGGTATGAGGCTGTACCTAACGACGGAATTGACTCCGGCGTCGGCATCTTTGGCGGTGATCTTCCCGACCAAAGTGCCGCGTCTTAGGTTCTCCTCGATGCCGAACTCGTATGACTCCCGATCGAAAATGGGGTCGTTGTCGTTGGCGTCCAGGACTTCGATCAGTACTTTGGTGGTGGCGGTTTCCGATGGAGTTCCGTTGTCGGTTGCTGCCACGGTTAAAACGTATCGGTCCTTCTTTTCTCTGTCCAGGTTTTCTTTGAGGTAGAGCCAACCGCTGTTGGGGAATATGCCGAAGATGTCTTTGATGTCTGAGTCGTCTGAGTTGTTGGAGGGTAGGAGGCGGTAGGTTATTCGGGCGTTGTTGCCTGTGTCCTTGTCGATTGCCGTCAGCTGCAGGATCTGGAAGAGACGCACGTGTTGATGTATATAATTTTTCGTAAGATGTGGAAAATGATTGGTTTCAGCTTGTAATAAATTACACACCGTAGTGTTATCATTTACATACATAAATCTTGTTAAATGTTCTTGGAATCGATTTAATTCTTTGTAATAAAAAGTGTGTTTATTTCTATGATTGCAGAAGATAATTTGCTTACAACGATTTTATTATACTACTTAGTAATCGATTTAAATAATATTTTATATTTAAATGATATATTGCGTTGCTACAATTTTTTAATAATAAAACTAATAGGATTTGAATAGTGCATTTACATTTTCAGTTAATCCAAAGCAGTAATAAATAACATATAATAGAAACATAAATAATAAAACAATAACATAATATTACAGTTAGAATTCAAATAAATTGGCTTACGTAAAAATATTTAATTACATGTGATAATAGTACATTTGTGCAAGAACTTAAGTAGGTGAGGAATTTTATGTATTGGAAAGTTGGTTAATTTGAGCGAAGGCATAAAAAATTAATAATATTTTTTTGTCGTAAAATAAACGATTTGATTCTTTTTGGTTGGGCCGGGACCTCCCCAACTAAAAACCAGCCCGCTTAAAACCTCCGCGATCGTAAAAATCAGCTTTTACCACGGTCCGCTTATTAATAACTGACCCAGTGATTATAAAAAACAATAAGCCAATGATTTATGCATCTGGTTCCGCTGATTTCAATATAAAACGTCACATCAATTTCGCAATTTATTCGCCGCGCAAAAATGATGGGGATTATTGTCGCATTTGCTCAAAAAATCGCATGATAAATGGTGGAAAGCCTACCTGAAGAATTAACCCGGTGGCATTTGGGATTCTCTGATGCGATACGAGAACAAGTGGATTATTTTCAATAACGACTAGAGTGCTTTATGCACTTTTAAAGTATCATCTTAAATTTATGGCCACACTTTGCAAAAGATTTTAAAAATCGTATCAAATTACAAAGATATATTTTCTTCAATTACTTAATCAATTGGAAAGTACAATCTTAAAAATATAGTAACCATTTAAGAAGATTTTGCAAAACATGTAAGATTACAAAATATTTTAAATATTTTTTTCAATTAATTAATCAATTGGGTAGTACGGTACTTCCAAAGACATCTTAATTTAAGTTTATTGCAAGAATTTAAATATCTTTTGACAATGACATCAAATTACAAAGCATTTAAAAGATTTTCTTTAATTACTTAGTCAATTGTATAGTACGGTACTTTTAAAATCTGGTTATCTTAAATTTACAGCAATAATTTAAAGATATTTTGATAATGGGATCAAATTATTTTTATCATTTTAAAAATGTTTTTCAATTACTTAATTACTAAACCAGCACTGTACTTTTAGAATATCTTTTTAAATTATAGCAATGAATTAAAAGAATTTTCTAAATTATACCAAATTGTCAGTTACATAATCAATGGTACTTTGAAAATCTTACCTGCGAGTTAACAGGTTGCGATTCCAACACCTTCAAACTGTACTCCCTCCTTTCGAACACCGGAGGGTTGTCATTGACGTCCTGCACCTCCACGAGTACCGTGAGATTGGCGGACAGGGGAGGAGTACCCATATCAGTGGCGGAAATGATCAGGGTGTGCCTTTGTTTGGTTTCGTAGTCGAGGTGCCGTATCAACGACAAATGGCCGAGCTTCGGATCGATTTCGAAGAGTTTTTCGTTGTTGTTGACGATCTTGTACCTTACCATGCCGTTCGAGCGGGAGTCTTTGTCTTTGGCGTGGGCCGCGTACAGTGGTACGTTGATGTCGACGTTTTCGGGCACCGAAATTCGTACCGTGCTGGACTCGAACTCCGGTGCGTTGTCGTTGATGTCTTCGATTTCGATGTTTACCTGCAAGAAAGGCCGAGGATGTTTAATTATAATTATCGTTATTTTTCTAATAATTGCTGATATGCGAGTGTTCTGTCGCTGCATTTTATTGCATGAATTTGCATACTTACGTGCAACTAATATTTTTACATTACCTCCATACGTAGGTATTCAAATTACTTTGTAATATGTTTAACTGTTTTTTTAATAAGATATTAGTGGCCAAACTATATGAATATTTAAATTGACAATAAATATAGGTAGGTTGTCCGAAGCGGCTTTTGAAAAGTTCGCGTTTAACTATAAATTAATGTTGCGAATTTATTGTAAATTGTGTAATTACGAGAGTGGTACTGACTTGAGTGTGACCGTGGATCGGTGGTGTTCCGCTGGTCGCCTGGATGTTGAGCAGGACGTTCGCTTTGGTCTCGTGGTCCAATTTGGACGCCGTCCTCAATATTCCTGTGTTGGGGTCGATTTTGAAGAAGCCGTTGGGGTCGCCGGAATAAATCGAGTACCTTACGTTTCTTCGATCACCTGAAAAAAATAATAATAATTATAGTTAAATATATTAATGGTCATATTTAGGTTTGACTTTATTTTCAATTTTTTGTTGATAAACTTTGTAAATATCTTTGATAATTTTGTATGTGATTAATGACAAAGAGTTAGTACTAAAGATTACTTTTAATTTCTTGTATTTTAATATGTTGGAAACGTTTAATTGTAGAAATATGATTATTAAAGATCAACACTTTATTTTTTTATATTTTGTTAGAATTTGGAATGAAAAGTTGTAAGTTATCTAAAAGAAAAAATTGTGATCTATTTCATTTAATTAGTTCGATTCTAGACATATTTTCTTGATTTTAACTTTTGTTAGATTTCATATATGTTGTTCAATAAAGAATTTAATTAGACACGAATTTAGACTTTTTATTTACATAACCTTTCCTGTAAAATTTTAACAAAGATTACTTTAAATTTCTTGTATTTTAATATGTTGGAAACGTTTAATTGTAGAAATATGATTATTCAAGATCAACACTTTTTATTTTTTTATATTTTGTTAGAATTTGGAATGAAAAATTGTATGTTATTTAAAAGAAAAAATTGTGAACTATTTCATTTAATTAGTTCGATTCTAGACATATTTTCTTGATTTTAACTTTTGTGAGATTTCATATATATTGTTCAATAAAGAATTTAATTAGACACGAATTCAGACTTTTTATTTACATAACCTTTCCTATAAAATTTTAACAATTAGTTGAATAATGTTTATATTATTTATTTAACATTAAAAACACGTTTGTTAAAGAGAGATGTTTTTTAATTAAATTTCTTAAAATGTATAAATTATGTATCAAATTATTTTTTAATTAAAAAATTGTATAATTAAATATAATTATTAATATAATAATTAATATTTTTTATTAATTAATTAATTATTTAATTCTGAATAAAATTTTGAAACATTGAAACTCTGTTTAAAAGATTCTAGATAATGTTCTTAAAAATTCTTCAGAAAAGTCAGGACAAAATTAACTCAAATTCTAATAAAATATTCTAAAATATCGACCATTTTCCAAATCTAAAGTAAAAATTTCAGTGTTGTCAGGAGAATGTTAAGTAGCCTAAACCTTTTTTGTTATTAGGTTTGCTGATATGAGGTTTGAAGTTTTGAAGCGTAGAAAAATTATTTAAAAATTTCCACGTCATCTTTATAAAATTTCTTAACCAGTTACTTCAGAAAAATCAGGACAAAATAGGTGAAATTGAAACATTTATAATTTACTAATTATAAATCTTATTACCTTGTATAATTTACAAATTCCAAAATTAATAATTTTAATGTTGCTAGGCGAATGTCAATCGTAAATAGCCTAAATCTTTTTTGTTATTAGATTTGCTGATATGAGGTTGAAAAATTTGAAACCTTGAAACATTATTTAAAAGATTTTAGGTCATTTTTGGAAAATTTCTAAACAAGTTACTTGAGAAAAATTAGGAGATAATTGGCGAAATTAGATAATTTACTAATTTTAAACCTTAATACCTTGTTTAATTAACAAATTCTAATAAGAAATTATAAATTATGTCAAATAGTGTAACCATTCGCCATATTTCAAGTTAATAATTTGAATGTTGTCAGGACAATGTTGCTCATAAGAAACCTTTTCTGTTATTAGGTTTGCTGACATGGGATTAGAGGTTTTGAAACTTACATCATTCCTCTTTTTGTAATTTCTCAACAAATTAAAAAAAATCAGGATAAATTTGAAATGTTAATAACTTTGTTACAAATGGCTCCAGAAATTTGATTTCAGAAATCATATATAACATATTTATGTCATTTTTTTTTCGATTTGTGTAATTAAATTTTATGGTAAATTTTCGTGTTTTTGGCCGGCGACATTAACGAAATCGCACCGTGCAACTTTGAGTGATTGTCACGTCGAACGTGAGCCGCGACCGACCCATAAAACCCGACACATGCCCACACATACGCCCTTCGGAAGCCGACCCACCCGCCGTACGCGATAAAAACACTAATTACTTGTCGAGCGGCCGGTGGCGTGAGCTAGAAACAAATGGGGATCGAAACGCGTTTATCACTGGATTCGCGCCCGGACGCGTGATATTTTGATTCGGCCCCGACTTTTATTAATTACGTCCCGTCGATTACACACACACACACGGTGCGGGAACTGTTGAACTTTCTTGCAGAATTGCATTTATCCCGTGCACATCCTGGCGTGACGTTTACATCGTTTTTTTGGGTGCGAGAATAATGCGAGAGCGGAGGGTACGAAACACAAAAATAAATTTAATTGAATGGGGACCCACGATAAATAGTCGGTCTCGGATTCGGTCTCCGTTTTGGATTTGTATAGGTCCCCTTATTAGCATTTAGGCAAACGAGTCCGTGGCCGTCCGAGTGCGTCGCCGCGTCGTTCGGTGGCATAAAGAAGAGCGATCGGACAAGTGGAGAAAAAGGAAGGGCCGGCGGCGGCCCAGGGCGCAAGGGGGCAATTATTCCGGAGGGAAGGCGCTCACCGCTCCGCTACCATTGTGTTCTTGCCAGAATGCGTCGGCTCACCTTTCCGTTTTCTGTTGGTCGACGGTTCGTTCCTCTTCATTCTTTCGTTCTTTCATTCTTTTCGGACGAGGACGTTCCGTTCCTTCTTTGGCTCGGCGATCTCGTTTCTGCGCCGCTTTTAATTATTTTTTAGAAAATAAATGGGAAATGGGCAAACGACAAGAATGCAAAGGAATTTTTAATTTCATTATCCAACAATAATTACATTTTGCAGTAACAGTATATTTATAATATACAATTAAAAAAATGTTATAAAAATGTAAATATACAAATTTAAATGCAACAAATTTCTTAAAACATTATAATAAATGGTTTGTTAGAAAATGAAATGAATAAAGCCTTCTTCCAAATGTTAAAATCGAAATTAAACATAATTGGGTACATTAATTAACTTTACGAAGGTATTAATTATAAAATACCAACATATGAAGGACGATGAGACTGAAGAGAAGGAAAAGGTGTGAAAATGTTGATTATACTACAGCGTGTAATTTTGATAATAATGTAATAATTTAAACAAAAAACCAAATAATCTTTACATTTTAGAATATTTGAATCTATTAACTGGCACAAAATGCTTCACTCAGAATAAATTAAATATGCAAAATGTAAAATATACTTATGTTAATACAATAATGTTGTCTAAAGAAGAAATTTTACAACGTGTTAAAAGAATAATGTAAATTATTACTCTAAACAAGTTTTTAACAGTACATTGTGATTGCTTATTTTAGAAATTTTTAGTACTTTTATGAATTTTCATCGTAATAATTTAATTTTAAAAAAAGTTGTAAACCTACAAATTTAAATGTTAGATATAGCTTTAAACGGCACGTGAAGCTAAAGAGTTGATAAACAAGTGAAAAGACATAAATTTTGTGTGTGAAAAATGTTTATAATATATACTTTATGACATTTTTTAACTTATAATTTATACGTTCATTTCAGCACTTTTATAATATGCTAATAAAATTGTTTGTCTAGTGGGCATAGAGGATTTAAGAAAACACTTTTTTAAGTTGGAAAATTATAGAATTAGTTTATTTTTTATCTTAACTTTTTGTTTGAGAAAAAATCTATGAAGAACTATTGAACTATTTTGAATTTTAATGTTTTCATTTGATTTTAATTATGTAATGTTTAAATTAAATAATTTCTTTTAGTTTTTTTCCATTTTAAAAATTTCTCATTTAAAAATTGAAAAAATATAGGCAAAACAATAAAACAATTCAAAATTATAGAATTTATATTAAATTTCTTATTTTTAATAATGATAATTTTCCTTATTTTTTTTTTCATCTTAAAGATATTTTTAGATTTTTTAAAATTTAACAGTATAAAAAAAAACGTTTCTATTATTAAAGAACGAAAAATTATAATATATTCTTTATATTTATTAATTTTTTTAATCTTGTTCCATTTTAAAATCTTACTTAAAAAGTAGAAAAATATGCTTTAAACAATATAAATATTGCAAAATCATATCATTTATATTGATTTTCTTGCTTTAAATAATGAAAGCTTTTATTTTAAATAATTTCTTTCAGTTATTTTCCATATTACATATATTTATAATTATAAAATTTAATACCTTTCTAGTATTATCCATTTTAAAAAATATTTTTTAATTTTTATATTTTAAAAATGACGTTTGGACAAATTTCAAATATTATATATGCTTAATTAATTTTTTTTTGGCTATTTTATTAAAGATATTTCTGGTTTTTATATTTTACAATAGAAAATTATACATTTCAACTTAAAAAATGAGAAATTATATAATATAATTTTTTTTCTATTATTTTAATTATGTAAATGTTTAAATTAAATAATTTCTTTTAGTTTTTTCCTAGTTTAAAAATTTCTCATTTAAAATTTGAAAAAATTAAAAATATACAGACAAAACAATAAAACAATTCAAAATTGTAGAATTTATATTAAATTTTTTATTTTTAATAATGATTTTTAATTAATTTTCCTTATTTTTTTTCATCTTAAAGATATTTTTAGATTTTTTATAATTTAACAATATAAAAAAACGTTTCTATTATTGAAAAACGAAAAATTATTATATATTATTTATATTTATTAATTTTTTTAACTTTTGTTCCATTTTAAGATCTTACTTCAAAAGTAGAAAAATATGTTTTAAACAATATAAATATTGCAAAATCATATAATTTATATTGATTTTTTTGCTTTCATTAATGAAAACTTTTATTTTAAGTAGTTCCTTTCAGTTATTTTCCATATTACATATATTTATAATTTTAAAATTTAATACCTTTCTAGTTTTATCCATTTTAAAAATTATTTTTTAATTTTTATATTTTAAAAATGACGTTTGGACAGATTTCAAATGTTATATATGCTTAATTAATTTTTCTTTGGCTATTTTATTAAAGATATTTTTAGTTTTTTTTATAGTTGAACAATAGAAAATTATACATTTCAACTTAAAAAGTGAGAAATTATATAATATATATTTCTTCTATTTATGAAGTTTTTTTAGTTTTATCCCAAAATATGTTGTAAACAAAGGAAATATTGGAAAATTGTAGAATTTTTATTGATTTTTAATAATGAAAACTATTATTTTAAGCAATTTTTTTTAAGTTTTTCCATTAAAAAAGTATTCTTTAAAATTCTCTTTAAAAAATATAAAAAAATGTTTCAAAATTATAGATATTTAATTAATTTCGTGCAGTCTATTTTCTCATTAAAGATATTTTTAGTTTTATTTTATACCTACAATCAAAATTACTATTAGTATTAAATTTCCTTTAGTTTTATGTCTTTTTAAAGGTAATGTTTAATTTATGAAAAGGCATAAAGTTAATACGAATTTTGATAAAATGATTTGCCCGACTGGTTTGGTACCGAGTGTCCGAGAATAAACAGAAGAAATAATAATGATTTAAGCGATCACTAGAGCCTTACAAGCATTTTTTCCTTTCGGTTCGCGGTTCGTTAAGGTCCGTCCCGGTTTTTTTCGCCATTAATCAAGCAAGTGACTATTGGATACGGGAATGCAGAAAACAAAAGCGTATCGTTATTGCGTTAAAAATAGCCAGACCGAACGAGACCGAAAGGACGCAGGCAGGCAGAGGCAGCGCACCGCACACTCGCACACAATCCAGCTCTCGGGGTTTTCGGTTTGCGACGCGGCCGCTTCCAGCCGCTTCTTTAATAACATTTTAAATGCTGCCCGAAAATATGGCCGGAATTCATTAGTTTGCGAAAACGGCCGAAACTCCCAAATCCTACCAAACGGGTCGCGGACCGGGTAACGAGATTTCGCCCGGCCGGTCGGCCCCGCGGGGGGAGCCGCGGCTGCGACGGTACGACGGGGGGAGGAGACGTTGGCGGGATGTGGGGGGCACGCGATTTTGGAGACAAGCGGCGAGTCAATTTAAGACACCGGCCCCGGCCCCGGCCCGAAACGCACGATTTATAGAAATAAGTAGTTTGTTCCGAGCTATTGCTCTCGCTAAACCTTAAAACCTCTTAAACACGTACCGGGGGACGCGGAATTTATTAGATCCGCCGCAACCCACCCGACCGACCGAAATTTAATTCGCCTTTTTTTCGCCTTCTGCAATGGCATCTTGCGACGATAACATATTTTCGTCATTTAAAGACATCAAAATAATTCTATTTAATGCGATTAATACGAATATGTGGATATTAAAAATTATTAAATTTGGTTTAAATTATATTTATTATAATGAGGATATATTTATGTTTTATGTTTTTTATCAATGGAAGCATTCTATGAAAATTTCTGATTTTTCTACATTATTTCACTGAAAATCATCAGAAGGTTATGAACAATTTTAAATGACATTTTTAAATATATGGATATAAAGCTTATAAATAATTTTAAATTATATTTCTTCTGATAATAATATTTTTATTTTTTATACAAATTTCAGATTTCAGAGATTTTTATTTTACACGTAAACTTCAGATTTATCGACATTATTTCACTGTGGACCATAAAAAATAGTAATAATTACGTTCAGAGGCTTATAAATGATTTTAAATGCCATTTTTAAATATATGAATATAAAAATTATAAAAAAATAATTTAACAATTTTAAATTATAGCTCATCTAGTAACAATATTTTTATTTTTTATGTTTTTTATGAATGGAAACGTTGCATTTTAATAATTTTTTAGATTCGTTCATTTTCTATGTGAATTCAGATTTTTCTACATTATTTCACTGAAAATCATAAAAATATATATAATTAAAGTATTATATTTCTTCTAATAACAATATTCTTACTTTTTATGTTTTCTATAAATGAAAACATTGCATTTTTAATATTTTTTTTGGATTCATCTATTTATTATATAAATTTAGGATTTTTCTATATTATTTCACCTAAAATAATTATAAATGGCAATTGTTATAATTTCCTTCCCATTTTTCTGTTTAACTTCATTTAAAATTACAAATATAATTATGATCAATATGATCACAAACTAATAAATGCACTTAAAGATGTTTTACAGATACGTGTTTATATAAACAATATAAAAAACAATTTCTATAGATAATTTTAAATAGTATTTCTTCTACGATAATAACAATATTTCCTTGACAAGTCTACAAAGAGTCTTGACTAGAAAATTACAAATTCTTCCGTTCAAGAACACACACTTATCACTTGTGTTTTTTAAATTGCAATTAGTATTAAGCATAAGGGATAAAACAATGGAATAATTGCAAACCTGACAATATAAAACGAATGTACATCATGTTAGGTGAGTAATAATCATATTAAATCATTATTGTAAAACTTGCGTCCTTGCATAAATCCTTTAAAGTCTTAACACTAATAAAATACATAGTAAATTCCATTGAAAAATAATCAGGTAATTACAGAGTTGCAATTTTAAATAGTTTTTGTTAATTATAACTAATTGTTTATTTTACAACTTTATTGTTCACCCATACATAATGATCTATGAATGTGTTACATAAACATGTTTTCCTTAACACAAAAAAATGCATTTTATTTCATACAATCCCACTCGAAAAAAAAACACTAAATAAATCAAAATTAACGACGCAAGACACGATATTAAATGTTGCAAAATGCACAGCAAAAAATTTAAATAAATCAGCCATTAAAAATGTGAATTTTTAATTGCAGCTTGTCGACAATTAGCAATTAGAATTTAATTAACGAAATTTAAACTAGTTTTTTTGATTCATTCAAATGCAACTAATATTTTTTTTTTTTGGTGGAGTTTTGCATGTTTCTTAATACCTTTTAATTTTAATTGATTTCGAATGCCAATTTTTAAGGATTTATTAAATGTGGCATTGACAATAAATAATGGTTGTTATGGAAATGTGTTTTTTTTGTATACTAGCCATTAGTTTTTAGCACTGGATATTTTTGTAGTTTTATAGTTTATTTTTATTGTTTTAAACATTTTTACAATTTTTTACTTTAAAAATAGAAAAATCTCACAAAATTATTGAGTTTAATTATCTATTGTATAATTTTTCATATATTTTTGGTTATTTTAATAATAGAAACTATTTTTATTTTTTTTAATTTTATCCTTGAAAAAACGAATTAATTTCTTCTTATGTTTCTGGATTTTTTACTTTTAAATCATAAAAGTAAGATGCAATTATAAAATATAGATATCCATATTATATTTTTATTATGGTTTTAATAATGGTAACTAACATTTTTACAATTTTTTACTTAAAAAATAGAAAAATTTCACAAAATCATTGAGTTTAATTATCTATTGTATAATTTTCCATATATTTTTTGTTATTTTAATAATAGAAACTATTTTTATTTTTTTTTAATTTTATCCTTGAAGAAACGAATTAATTTCTTCTTATGTTTCTTGATTCTTTACTTTTAAATCATAAAAGTAAGAAGCAATTATAAAATATAGATATCCATATTATATTTTTATTATGGTTTTAATAATGGTAACTATTATTTGTAATAATTTGATTTATTTTCCTTTTTTCTAATTTTGAAATGACAATTAAATAATTGCAAATATTATAGAAATTAATTGGTTAATATTTTTAAATTTTATCAACTTTTAGTTTTATCGACAATAAATATCATTTTCGATTTACTCAATATTGACAATAAAAATAGTTAAATGTAGCATTGACTTTTTATTGCAGCAATAATATTGCAAACGTTTGAAAATACTGTTAAGCTATTTATTGCATAAATTAATGAATAATCTAGTTTTATTATTGTGGAAAAAATTATAAAAGAAATTATTAAAAAGAGCGATCTATCTCATAAACATGACAATTAAAATTTTAATTATGACATATAACAGGACAGGCGGGTCTCATATTCACTAACGTTAACAAATCTTAATGATAGATTACCAATTAGCAACTATATTCGTTACAGATATAAATATTGGCCGTTAACTAAGTCTTACCTAGCCCATAAACACTCTTTGAAATAATTACAACGTTGTAACGGTTTATGCTGGGAATGTATTGGCTTTATTACTTATAATAAAGCTTTTAGTCCCCATAATCGATTCGAATCAGAAATTCACAAAAAGAACCTTCAGAAAATATCAGTAACTTTAAAACGCACACGGTGCTATTTAATAATCGAAGGCAATCGTAAAAATTGGTCTGGTTTTGTAATTTGGCATCGTACAACAGGCCTTATCGAATTTTTACGAGCGCCATATCTTTATTGATCACCGCGATCAGTTCAAGGTGAAAACGCCGTGTAACATTCGACTTTATGCTCGCTCCTAATGTGTTAATCCGCCTAAAATAATTTAATTGGGTGAATTTAATCAACCACTCAATGCAAAAAACCGTTTTATCGCTTGTGCGCCGTAAAATTTATATTTGAACTAATCTTTTATTTAATTTTTATGATTTGACAAAAGCTCTTACAGGTCTAATTGGTACTGAAAACTGAAACTTTATAAATAGTTAAATTTGTGCAGAAAATGGAAAAATAAATGAGACGTGGAGGTACATTTATTTTTTTTTTTTTCGAAATGGCTCAACGTTAAGCAGAACCATAAAATCGAAGAATTCCGGTCTTTTCCTCCTCGCATCAGCAAAATGAATCTTAACCGAGGCCCCTTGATTAAAGGCAGGCCAATCTGGTCCGGTGGAGTGCATAAAATCCGACTCGAGGGCTTTATAATCCCAAAATAAAAACAATAATTACGTTTATGTTTCATTTGAGTCTAAATTACAATTCAAACGGCCGAAAAGTAATAAAACCGTAATAAAGCTCGTCCTTAGCACCAGGCTAACAATCACGCTTTCATTATGTTAATGACCCTAAAATTCGTTTTTATTTCGCTCGGTCTCGTAGCCGAGTCCGATGGTGGTGCAAAACGTTTCGTCCGCCATCATTGGCATTTGATTCAATAGTTAATATTGTTCCGTTCAGTACGTATACATGTACAAACATGATTGTGTTGCATTATCTTATTGTTATTACTGAAACCACGAACACGTGACTATTTTTCTCTTGTTTTACAATGTAATGTACGGCCAGGATATCTTGATGTAATGGTTCAAAGAGAATAGTTATTTTATATTGTAGAGAATATGAAGGGAATGCACATTTTTCAGATCATATCTTGCTCCTTAACAAACTTCGTTCCGTGTACGCGAAGAAAATTATTTTCGCTCTTTTAATAAATAATCGCGTCTGCGTCTAATCAAATATGAATTGATATGGTTGCAATTACTCACGTACTAAGTACATGGTAGACGCCAATTTCAGGACAAATCAAATCAAATCAGATTATAACATTAATCAATTAAAAACAGGAACGGCTCATGATTTGCATACGACAATATTTAATTAAAGTGAAATTTCTGCTGCGCCTCAGGCCAATCAGGCTAACCATTAATTTTGAAAAAATATTTATCTGTAATTCGATTGTACACGTATTCATATCAACGTATTAGCATCAATTTGTTTTTAAACAGATTAAATGCATTACCATAAAATTTTACAACGAGTGTTTTATTTGACATTTAAAGTGAAACATGGTAGTTAGAACTGTTACATGGTGTTTTATGTACCAATCAATTATACGGAAATGTAAAAATTGCCTGACAACATTAAGAACGTAAAAAATATGAATTTGCAATTCACATCTCTTCTAAACATTGTATTAAATATCAAAATTTTATAGAACAATAACACTGATTTACTATACGACTTTCGACCTGATTTCATTTACGACATAACAGAACGTGTAATCACCGGCAGGAAGACGTGTTAAGCTCTAAGTTTTCGCAACCAGAAAACGCCATTTTCAAACGGAAATACCTATCATAAATGCAACACTCACCATTATCATTGACTGCGGCCTTAACACTTCCAATTACGGTGTCTTCCTTCACGTTCTCGCTGACGCTGAACGTGTACCTAGGATGTTCGAATATCGGCGGCCTCTGAGCCGAATCGATGACACTAATAAACACCTCAGCGTCCTTCAGCGATTTCAAATTACCACCATCACTGGCACTGATGTTCAGTTTGTGGTACGGCTGGCTTCTGGTCGACAACAAACTGGGCCTGCTGACGAAGATCTCGCCGGTGTTCTTGTCGATCCTGAACAGACCCGCTTCGTTTCCAGCCACTATTTTGTAGGTGATGACGCCGTATTTTCCCGAGTCCGGATCGGTGGCCGCCACCACGACCACTGGGATGGTGGCCGACGATGGGCCGCCGCCCTCGCGCAGCGACACGTTGTACTCGCGGGGGGTAGAACACGGGGCGGTTGTCGTTGATGTCGGTCACTTGGATTTTTACAATTGCTGTGGTGCTCAGGCCTCCTGCGACAAATAAGAAAGAGTTTTAGATAAAACTGTAGGTGTGTATAAAAAGAAGAGAAACATGTGACGACGGAGAAGAATTACAGAAAGAGTGGATAGGCAGAGGACGAAAGGAAGGAAGTAGAAACGAGTGAGAAAGAAAAAGTGAGAAAGAAAAGAGGAATATATCAGAGACGAGAAGACAGGAGAAGATGAGAGGAGGAGATGACAGAAGTCAGAAGGACATTAGAGGAGAGAGGAGAAGACCGGAGAAGATGAGTAGAGTGATGAGAGAAGACAGCAGAAGAGAAGAGAAAAGAAGATGAGAGAAGGCAGGAGAAGAGAAGAGAAGAGAAGAGAAAAGAAGAGAAGAGAAGAGAAAAGAAGAGAAGAGAAGAGAAGAGAGGAGAAGAGAGGAGAAGAGAAGAGAAGAGAAGAGAAGAGAAGAGAAGAGAAGAGAAGAGAAGAGAAGAGAAGAGAAGAGAAGAGAAGAGAAGAGAAGAGAAGAGAAGAGAAGAGAAGAGAAGAGAAGAGAAGAGAAGAGAAGAGAAGAGAAGAGAAGAGAAGAGAAGACAGGAGAAGAGGAGAGAAGATGTGAGAAGAGAAGTTAGAAGAAGATGAGAGGAAGGAAGAGGGCGAGGAGAAAGTGAGAGAAGAGAAGATGACAGAAGAGAAGGCAGGAAAAGATAAGAGAAGAGATGAAAAGGGAATTTCAATCAATTATAATCTAATCTAATTAATGATTGACAAACAGTGTAACATATAACAAACATAGTGGCAAATGTTGAAGAGACGAAGCGACAATAAAGATAAAAATAACAAGACTTAGACTCTTATTTTAAACCTTTGTGAAATGTTTCCTGTTCTACAACTAAGTGTTTTAATTTAGACTTGAGTTGTGGATGCAGGTGTAAACTGTTGATCACAAAATTCATATTTAATTGCGTCATTCATAAATATAGTTAAACTCTGTACGAAGAAAGATACGGTAAACCAGATATACAATAATTGATACTTTCAAAGTAATAAGTCATTTCACACCTTGCACTTACATAAATTGCACGAAATAAGTTATGATTGGCCAACAAGTATTCCACATAGTTGAAAAAAAAAAATAGTCGTGCCCACTAGCACGTCAATTTGCTTAAGATTTTTCGATTCATTATCGTTGGTTATTAGAAAATTAATCCATTAAATTAATTTCCGCAATATAAATTGTTTTATGATTCTGCCAAATCATTATGCTCAATTAGTTCTTGTCTAAACAACATATTATATACCGGGTGGATAATTCAATACATGGAGAATGTCACAACAAATATGTTTTTTTGGTTTCAAGACAATTATGTGTCTGATCTTGAAATGTTTCGATGGGAACAAACATTCATTCTAATCGCCTCGATAATGTATTCCAGATATTTTTTTCGAATTTACACCACAAGATGAATTTCCATATTATAATTATGTTCGGATTTTGCTAAATCACTGTCTTCGACACGAGTACTTTTATTTATAGATTATTGCTATATGTGTAATGCATTCTATATTGGCAACTACATAATGAGCTTCGTTGAAACAATGTAACAAAAATAGACCATGAGAAATAGATTTCGGTGCAGGCACAAGCGTAACATGCAAAACGAGCAAGAGGATCAAAAGACGGATGATTCAAGATCCATGAAAGGATTTATACGCAAACATCCTGCAATGCTCGAAACACAAGTATATTGCATAATTACAGACAAATGTTCAGTAACTCGCATTCCGTGCTATTTTTAAATGGCGAAACAGAACGAGCAGCGCGTCCAAATTAACTACTTTTCATCGTGGCTGATTTATGATGGGAGCCATGCAAATATGGACGGACTTTTCAACCGATAAATCATTCCGCTCGGTCTAAACAGTTACACAAAGTTATTGTTCGTCGTAATGACATTTATTTGTTTCCTCACATCAATGAGATGCTATAAGAGGCGAGAGTTAACGAGTCGAGAACGATTTTATGCCGGCATTATCGGCTTTCCATGGGAGCTTTATTGTTTTTGTCAGCTATTATCTACAACAATGACAAATGTACACTGCTCGGTTCGTGCCTTCAATTTGTCGCAACACTTCTTCTAGATACACTTTTTATTAGTTATTGTTTTTTTAAGGAACAGGAGATATGGAAATAGAAAGTAACGGTTTTTCCATCAAGAAAAAATTGAACATATGTTAAGATCAAGAGATAAATAATATTTATTCATCAAGGAGAAATTTGGAAAAAGTAATTAAGATCAATATTGAAGAGGCTAAACTTCTTCTAGTTGTTACTTTTGGTTGGTAATTTTCAAAGAAATAAGGAAGATATAAAATAATGAAAGCAACAGTCCTTACTAGTCAAAAAGTGGATCAAGGAGAAGTTTGGAAAAAATAATTAAAACCACAATTAAAGAGATTGAACTTCTTCTAGACAGTACTTGATTGGTAATTGTTTTCCAAAGAAGCAAGGAAAATATAAAATAATATAAGCAACAGTCTTTGCTAATTAAAAAAAGCATCAAGAAAAAATTTGGAAAAAATAATTAAGAACAAAATTGAAGGGACTAAATTTCTTCTAGATGTTACTTTAGGTTGGTAATTTTCAAAAAAATAAGGAACATATAAAATAATGAAAGCAACAGTTCTTACTAATTAAAAAATGGATCAAGGAGAAGTTTGGAAAAAATAATTAAAACCACAATTAAAGAGATTGAACTTCTTCTAGACAGTACTTGATTGGTAATTGTTTTCCAAAGAAGCAAGGAAAATATAAAATAATATAAGCAACAGTCTTTGCTAATTAAAAAAAGCATCAAGAAAAAATTTGGAAAAAATAATTAAGAACAAAATTGAAGGGACTAAATTTCTTCTAGATGTTACTTTAGGTTGGTAATTTTCAAAAAAATAAGGAACATATAAAATAATGAAAGCAACAGTTCTTACTAATTAAAAAATGGATCAAGGAGAAGTTTGGAAAAAATAATTAAAACCACAATTAAAGAGATTGAACTTCTTCTAGACAGTACTTGATTGGTAATTGTTTTCCAAAGAAGCAAGGAAAATATAAAATAATATAAGCAACAGTCTTTGCAAATTAAAAAAAGCATCAAGGAGAAATTTGGAAAAAATTATTAAGATCAAAATTGAAGGGACTAAATTTCTTCTAGATGTTACTTTAGGTTGGTAATTTTCAAAAAAATGAGGAACATATAAAATAATGAAAGCAACAGTTCTTACTAATTAAAAAATGGATCAAGGAGAAGTTTGGAAAAAATAATTAAAACCACAATTAAAGAGATTGAACTTCTTCTAGACAGTACTTGATTGGTAATTTTTTTCCAAAGAAGCAAGGAAAATATAAAATAATATAAGCAAGAGTCTTTGCTAATTAAAAAAAGGAGAAATTTGGAAAAAATAATTAAGATCAAAATTGAGGAAGCTGAACATCTTCTACATAGTATTTTTGGTTGGTCAAAGAAGCAAGGTAAATATTAAATAGAAAAATCGACAGTTTTTCTAATTAAAAAAATGTATCAAGGAGATATTATGAAGAAATAATTGAGAACAAAATTGAAGAGCTCAACTTCTTTTAGAGAGTACAAAAGGAATCTAAATTGAATAATTTTTCAAATAAGTAAGGAAAATATGAAATTAAGAAAGTAACAATTCTTCCTTAAACAAAATTACACAAAAAAAGTTTGTAAATAAATGTTAAGATCAAAAATGAAACGACCAGTTTCAAAACAATCCCGAACATTGACCGTGCATAATAAACATAACGAAAGCAATCGATACACGGTCGAAGTTTGATATATGCTCTGTAACTTACTAAATGTAAAACTGTAAATTCTTGTACGGTTATTGAAACATCAAAATATATCTTGGGTAGTGCAGCACTTCGGTGCGAAATATTTGAAACTATTAAAAGTCGGATTTTGCATAAACCCGATCCGTTTGATAAATGGCCGATACCGGTTCGTTATAAATCATGCTGTGTGCAGAATTCTGAAATTGAAAATTCCCATTTGAAATATTACATCGCGGAACTATACCGTAACAATTCCTGATAAGAGTCGGAAAGTGGTGTAATATTTTCTGATCGCACAATAACGCAAAATTACTTTTTTCTATGACCACTTATTTTTAAATAGTTATCTACTATACCTACACTAACGTCAAATTAGGCTTGTCGAAAACATTATGGTTGTGGAATAGAATATATAGTTTCATACGGGCAACAATTGAATAATAGTTTTTGAGTAACAAATGATTAATTATCGGTTGATGATTAACAGAGTTGTCTAGTAAATGATATTGAATATTTTAATTGACGATAATGTCCGAAACCCCCAATAATTAGTTTAATTACCGTCCCACAATTACGAAGAACCTTATTGAAACATAATTGTTATTATTAATATCTCACGATACTGTTAATGCCGAAGAACCAGTCCCGGTCGGTTTTATCAGTACCACTGTGCGAGACAATTATTTTTATATAACGGGTACACGATAAAATATTGGCTAATGGAAAATATAATAAGTGGCAATTTGTACGGGATGTAATTTGCGGAAATATTCAATTTGCACGATCAACTGGTTTCCATTGCAACGCCAATACCCGAAACTCTTGCACGATTAAGTAATTTGGGTCGAGATGAAATTCTATAATCCAGATAAGACTCCATTTGTGGCTTACTATATTTATCATTTGTGTCGCTCGCCTCCTTCTTGCGTCGTTACATCGCGAAAATTGGCATATCAATTTTTTTTGCTTAACTGCATCATTTAAAACCCTACAAGATTATTAATCTTGTTCTGCACATCTCTTCATCATTCTCTCGGCACTGTTTTTCTCGATCTTCCCGTTGGGAATTCGAGATGCTCCGAGGAGCGAATAAATTTCTTACCTCTGTCGGCGGCGACGACTGGAAATTCGTAGCTGTTTCTGGTCTCGTAGTCCAAGGAGGAGCTGATGCACACCTCCCCCGTGTCCGATTTCACCACGAACTCCTTGATTTTCCCGAAGTCGTCTCCCAGTGTGTAGTTGACCATTGCGTTTATGCCACAGTCGGGATCCGTGGCCGAGACCTGCAACGAAACAAAACAAGTCAGCACTAATTATTTTTTTTTTTCAAATGTTCCTTGGACGAGCCATAGAATCAATTGGTAATTGAAGACGCATTTCTGCCTCCTCGTGGTTTTTTTAATTATTTTTTATAATTAAATAACGACGGTGCTTTATGGCCGCCCATTAAATACTAAATATAGTGGAAGATAAAAAACATTATCATAGCTGGAATAAAGAAAATTATGGGGTTTAATTGAAGTGCATGTAACGCCATTACTTTCGGCCTTTGTACCGATTTTATTACTTATTAGACAAGATTTAATTACTAATGAGTTTTTACGAGAGACGGACACTTAAAGACGCCGAACGAAATCCCCATGTTTCGAATCTAAATATTCAATCGGACGAGACGCGGCAACTGCGCCGAGTCATTACTACACATCAATAATGATGGAACTCCCACCCGTATCAGGTGCTATAATCATTCACTGGCTAACAAACACCTAAGAAAATACACAAGACTTTGATATATTATTTGTGTGGAGAACACATACTCTTTAAAACTATAAAAACTCGTTGTCGTGTCCCTCCTCATTTACAACACGGTCGTTTCGCGGGATTATTACCGATTTTGATACCGGGACATTAATATCAGTCGGGGAACTTTGCATATTTTGTTCGCATACCAGGTTTTTTTCCAAAAGTAATCTTAACACCACTTGTTATTTGTTGTGCACAACAATCAAGAGCAAACAGATTATGGTACCAGTAAGTACCATAAAAGTTTTCAATTAATTTTCCCCACTCCCATCAATTTTCATTAGCCACCGCATCCCGTTAGTATTAACATGGTAGACGGCGAGATGAGTGCCGGCGGTGACGTCAGTAATTTGATTTCACCTTCGTATCGACGGCTAATTCTCGGTTCGAACAAAAATGAGGATGCTGGAGCACAAAAACTAGACTTCTACTAACAGTAATTACAGAGTAAGTTCATCCATCTTAGCCATCGAGTATGTGTCTTTCTCTAATGCAATCTCCGAGATGATGAGCAACAGGTACACAGTTGCCGGTGTTACGCTCACAATCAGTGATAATGAAATCATCCGGACCGATTTAAGAGGTTGTGAAGTTTAACAGAACGTCATTATGTAGATATGTGTAATTGAAACTCTATTCGTGTTTCGTCATCGCCACCACGTTGTTATTGACGGCCCGTGGCGAAAGTCGTACGCCACCATAAGTAACGATAACGTACGAGCCACCACAACCGCATTTTTTCCATTTTATTTTTTATTCCACTCGCAAATCTAGGCCCCACCGAGGCATTATAATAATGCTAATAAGTCGGTAATTACAGGGTACCCCCATCATAATAGCCGATCTGCTCACCTCTGAATCGGCCCCTCACAGTCCTTTACTCTAAATCCGTCGTGCAGATATCTCGTTTATCGGGCCGGGGTGTGTCCGTACAGTAGTCGCCCTCTGGCAGTCGCATGTTAAGCAGTCTTATGTAAAACGGCCAATAACTAACTGTTACTCTTTTCAATTAGTGAATAGCTTCACTGTGCCAACTGTGGTGCCGTATTTGCATTTGATCTCTGAACCAGCCGTTCAATATTTTAGGGTCCCTTTCTTATACTGGTCAAATTTGTCCAGTGTAACAACTGCTCTTGACAAATAAGAAGAATTTTTGATGTTCTTCTAATTGATGGAAGCCTTTTTAGTTGGTACCTAGAGGTTCCTTTGAGAATAGGCCAAATGAAATTTGATCGTCGACGTTTGAATTGGATTAACATTGATGCGGCATTTTTTCCATTTGTTTTCGTTCGAACGCTACCGTGGAAAGAAATAACTCGACGTTAGGGCCGTTGACCAGTGAGATGGCGCTGATATACCATAGCGTGGGCCTCACGATGTCGTATGCCGCTAATATATCTCCTCTGTGTCGTTGGTTGTCCATTAAAATAACGGTACGCAGGGTACACATTGAAATCCTGCGGAATTCAAAAGTGCATGTTTCTATTATTTTATCTCTATTGTTTCCACTGTTCCGTGGAAAAATCGCCGCTGAAAATATGCATCTCTGTGTGCACAATAATGGAAAGGTCCTTATTTAAATAGAATTAGCTCGTGTCGCTGAATACTATTCACCGTGGTGTCGGTATATTTTGCGCCACGGTTGAATATTTATCGCAGCCTCCGTCTGGTTTATTGCCTCTTGCTACGAATATATGTTTAATGCATATTAAGACTATTTTAATTAAACTCAACGTTCGCACAACTCCTCTAAATCCATCCTCAACTTTAATTACACCTACCATTCTAGGATACTATTTGAACCGTTACAACTGACTCGGTACTACTAGACAAGAATTAAAGTACCAGAAATACATTTAGGTAAAATGTACCAGGTGTCTTGAAGCTTTAGTTCTAAGAACTACCAGGATTAAATGTGACAATCAAACTAAGAAGGAAGTAATGAAGTGTTTTGGAGAGAAGGAAGAGGCTGTGACCAAACCCAAAGGAAGAATGCGCCTCCGATAGGCCAAAGACAGTGAACCAGAAGATATGTAAATAATGAGTTCTCATAACTCTGAATATGTGATGTCTGTCTACGCATGCAACACATCCTGTCGAGATATATTCCATAAAAATAGATAGCGCGAAGGAGACACAGCATTAGCATTTTATAGTGGTGGTCGATCAACTGATTTATAACCGACAATTATACCATAATTAACTCAAGAATACATACTGGCTACCAAGCGGTTTTTTTCTGGCTCTTGTTTTATGATATACATTTGCTCTGACATTTACAAGAAATTCAAACAAATTAATAATTCATCCGCTATGCAATTCTGTATTCTTCTCGTGTTTCGTTATGAAATTTGTTAGTATGTTGTGCGCATTTCTTGCGACGACTCTCCGTTTATTTTTTTGCCAATAATTACTTTATATTCTTAATTAGACGAATGTTTTAATTAAAACCTAGTTCATGTTCTTTAATAAATGAGTTGTTTTTATTGGTAACGAGGTGTTTTTCTTCGTTTTACATATCCTTATGAGGGTTGCCATTGCAATTCATTAATTTATGACGGAATCTATAAATGAAAAACGTAAATCTTGGGAAATACAAACGCAGCATGAAGCAATTACATAATTACTAATAATTTGGAAAAAACCGACGACAAATTTAAACTATCCCAGCTAACATTTTAAATGCAATAACTGCCTTAATTGATCTTGTTTTATCACAAGGTGCACTTTTGTCTAAGCCTTTTAAATTTTCTTTCTTCCTGCTTCCTTCAATATTATGAACTAATTTAAAAAACACAACGTATTTTATTTGTTTGTTTATCGGAATTGCTATAAAATCATTTTAAAACAGGTTATATATAACTCGTTTGTTTTAGGTTTTATATATTTGTTTATAACTTAATTGTCCTTATTTATTTTTACAACGTTTCATAAAAGACTACATCAAGGTAATAAATCTATTAAGTGTAGTTTTATAGAGGTTTTTTCCAAGATTTGCTTTGGACTTTCGTAGGATATCAAGATATATAGCGCAGTTCTCGTCAACAACAAATCAGGACACTTTTTATTTTTTTACTTAGTACACAGTTGCATTGTTTATAATTAACAACGCAGTATGATTACAGCAAATTACAAGGTAGGTAATTATTAAGGTTGACTTTAGATTATTGACTTGTAGACAATTTCGTCTGGGACTTAGATAAAATTGCCTCGGATAAAATTTGTCTGGGCAATAAAATGTTGCGAGGTCGGGGCCAGTGGTCGAAAATATTCGAAAATATGCAAAGATTGTGTGCGGCTTGTACGGTGCAGACTCACCCGAAGATCGGAATACGTAAGAAGTGCTCGTACGTTAACATTCTCGTTTCGAGAACCGGCGGCCGGCGTATAATTTACATGTACCAAAATTGTATTCAAATTGTGGCTAGATTCGAGATACACAAAATGGGGAAAATTTGCAAACAGAACGAGAAATGCCTCTGGTCAGTTGGCTGCACGTTTCACACGCTCGAAGAAGACGTAATAATTTTTAAAAGCACCACCAGGCCTCAAAGCTCCGGAGTGAATTCCAAACTGCCTTTCAATGCGTATTCAAATCGAACATGCCAAAAAAAAAAAAAAACGTCAGCCGACCGATGTCGCCATTGTTCATCCGATTAAATCATTATCGGATACATGAAAAACAATATTTGCTCAATATTAATTTTGTTTTTATTTGGTCACAAATAAACGTTCCATTTTTGGAATTGAAAATCCCAATTTTGACCTTAAAATTAAGCCATTTTCTATGTTAAAAATTGGACAATGACGAAAATAATTAATAGTCACATGGAAAAATGTTTGGACTATTTGGTGGATGAGATACAACTTCCCATTTAACATTTTTTAGCTTCCTTTGAGTCTCTAATGCGAGATATAGTCTCGTGTGTGTTTTCTATGAACAATGTCAATTTGTAAGCAGTATAAGAGAAAAGTAGAAAAATTGTTTGGCTTCTTTGTAGGTAGTCAGTATGACGAGTTAATACTGTAGTACTTTTTCACAAGGTTCACCACTTTCAACACATTAACTCTTTTCTTAATTTGTGTGGAATCCATTTGTCCAACCTTTTTTGGGAAATTCATTACATAAAGACTTTCTAATAGTAGTTTAATGGTTAACCCATATGTAAAAGCGTGTCCAGAATTTTTCAAATATTTTTCCATAGATAATTATAGCTTGAATAACTGACTGATTAAATGACTACTAAAAATTTGATTTTTTTAATTATCTATTAAAATATATTATATTATAATAGATATATATTTCAATGAAATATTATCACTTGAATCGTTGACTGATCAAAGTGGTCTCTACTATGGAATATTTTTGATTTATTTTTGTACAAATTACTAATTCTGAAAGTTTTTTGTCTGATCATATAACGACTACCAAGTGTTAAATTTGAATTTTTTGGTACAAATTACAATTTTAGGAGGTTTTTTACACATAATTTGAGAGAATACAACAAGTTAAATAAAGTACAGCGTAGAAAAAAAGTTCATGAGAATTGAATTGAAATAAATAAATTACGAAACTAAAAAGTAAATTACTTTCCGGTACCTAATATATTTTTGGGAAAAGACCGTGGCTCAATCAATTGCATACAAAATAGTATTGTACACTTGTTAACGTGGATGTAAAATTTAAATGAGCTGCTTAAAATCTAATCCACACAAATACAGTAGTAAATAGTATGCAAAGCAG
Organism: Aethina tumida; assembly: GCF_024364675.1. Lineage (NCBI taxonomy): Eukaryota > Metazoa > Arthropoda > Insecta > Coleoptera > Nitidulidae > Aethina > Aethina tumida. The sequence continues at coordinate 4,108,125 of NC_065441.1, forward strand.
CTGAAAGTGCGTATAAATAATGAGCTGGTTCAAATAAACACAAGATAATAATAGTGCGTAAATATTTATTATGAAAAAAAAAATGAAAACAAAAGTGACGAGCCCCTGCAAAACATTTTCCCATAGGGAAACGGTTTCCGAATGGAACAAAAGCCCCGTGGAATAATTAGCAAAATAGCTTTCTATTTAAATGCGAAACGCCATTTACGGAATTGTCGCAGATACCGAAGATAGCTCCCGATACCCGTGTTCCGATTTTTTTTTCGTCGTGGGGAACGCACGTAACATATTTAAAATGGGCATTTGCTCCGCAATACAATTTGCAATTGTTATGGTGGCATTGTGCTGTGAGTTTGGAATACAGAGAAGTGTTAAAGAATAAGAAAACACCTTCTATTGTATTCCGTTTCGCTGCCCACAACGGCCGAGCACACACACTATAGCCAATATAAAAGGCGACAGCACCACGAATACGAATACGAATGCGAATACTGTAAATATTTGCATGTCGAACGTCCCGTTTAAAAATTAATTAGATAGATTCGCGGCAGTCGTAAAAAAAAGTGTGTGCACCGGGAAATTTATCCGTCTGCACCGCCATGAATAACATCCGAACATTTTTATTGGCGTTTATAATAGATTGGAGAGCATCGAGTCGTTTATAATAAAATATAACGCCGTATAGAAGAGAATTTACGTTTACAAGGTTGGCTATCTTAAAATGATATACAACTTAGTGCGGGTACAACGGGATGATTCATTTATTTGTGTACACTGCCTTTACACACTGAAAAATAAACAATAAACCAGATATTTGCGTTTGATTCGACCATAAAAATCTTGTTTTGTTTCATGGTTGATTTTGTGCCGATAAATTTAAATTTATGCAACGAAAATATCAACAATGTTCAAAATATTTGATGATGCCTGGGCGTTTTGCCATTAAGAAGATAAATTATTGTTTAAATTAAAGTTAAATAATATATTTATTTTATGATTATCTGTATTCTAACAAAAAAAAAACACTTTTAAATTAATTAAGAGGTAAATACAATTAGGAAACAAAAAGAAAGATTAAAGCGTATTATTTTCGGAGAATAAATATGGTAATATAAAATAGTATATTGAAATATTTTTAGAAACAAATTGCCAAAATATTCAAAAAACATCATAACTATAATGTTAAATAAAAATACCCAAAATGATCTAAAACTTTTGAACCATTTTAAATATTTGAAGTAAAAAATTAAATAAAATAAGTTACTTCTTAATTAAAGTAAGTTTAAAATGTCTTTAGTTGTTATGTACTGAAAATTGACAAAAAATTAAAATTATCAAAATGTTCAGAAAATAAAAAATAAGACATCATAACTATAATGTTTAATAAAAATTCCCGAAAAGGACTAAAACTTTTGAATCATTTTAAAAGTTAAAAGTAAAAAATTAAATAAAATAAATAAGTTCCTAATTAAAATAAGTTTAAAATATCTTTAGTCGTTATATACTGAGAATTGACAAGAAATCCTTTAAAATTCTAGAAGCAAATTATATTTAAAGTAAAAAATTAAATAAAATAAATAAGTTCCTAATTAAAGTAAGTTTAAAATATTTTTAGTCGTTATATACTGAAAATTGACAAGAAATCCTTTAAAATTCTAGAAGCAAATTGCCAAAAAAGAAAAAAGAAAAAACATCATAACTAATGTTAAATAAAAATACTTAAAAAGGACTAAAACTTTTGAACTATTTTAAATATTTGAAGAAAAAATTAAATAAAATAAATAACTTCTTAATTAAAGTAAGTTTAAAATATGTTCAGTCGTTATGTACTGAAAATTGACAAGAAATCCTTTAAAATTTTAGAAGCAAATTGCCAAAAAAGAAAAAATAAAATAAATAAATAAATAAATTCTGGAAGCAAATTATCAAAATGTCCAAAAAAGAAAAAATAAAACATCATAACTATACTGTTAAATAAAAACACCCAAAGAGGGCTAAAACTTTTGAATCATTTTAAATATTTAAAGTGAAAAATTAAATAAAATAAATAACTTCCTAATTAAAGTAAGTTTAAAATATCTTTAGTCGTTATGTACTGAAAATTGACAAAAAATTCCTTTAAAAATCTGGAAGCACATTACCAAAATGTCCAAAAAAGAAAAAATAAAACATCATAACTACAATATAATGTTAAATAAAAATTCCCAAAAAAGACTAAAACTTTTGAACCATTTTAAATATTTAAAGTAAAAATTAAATAAAATAAATAACTTCCTAATTAAAGTAAGTTTAAAATATCTTTAGTCGTTATGTACTGAAAATTGACAAGAAATCCTTTAAAATTCTAGAAGCAAATTGTCAAAAAAGAAAAAAATAAAACATCATAATTAATATTAAATAAAAATACCTAAAAAGGACTAAAATTTTTGAATCATTTTAAATATTTGGAGTAAAAAATTAAATAAAATAAATTAAAGTAAGTTTTTATTCGTTTTTACTGACAATTGACAACAAATTTCTTTAAAATTCTAGAAGCAAATTATCAAAATGTTTAAAGAAAGGTCTTTTGAAATCTTGATAAGAAATTCAACAAGAAAATTAATAAAATCTCTTAATAGTAAATAATGTAAGTTATTATCTCGATTAGAAATTGTGTAACTAGAAATATCTATTTATAAGATGCGTGTTTGTTTCAGTTTGACAAAAATACTGAACGACTGAAAGTGTGTATCGCGTGAGAATTCGGAGAAAGAGAAAATTAAGACGTTTAATTCGCATAGCTGGTTTTCCGCAATTACGAGCCAGCGCACTCTGGGACATACAAACATGACATATCAACTTTTTGCACATCCCATAACAATTACAGCCGGTAAATACGCTGAAATGCCATCTAACGACTCTCATCTTTTATAGAACGACCAGCAGCACGGCGAAACGGCAAAACGGCAAAAAATTTCTCCATTTTTGATTTGTCAGCCACCATCGGCCGTCTCTAATAATAACTGTTGTTCCGCTGCCGAGATAAGATAACCATTAAGGATAATAGAATGGGAGATTTAAATTAAACGGTTAAACACCAGTTCTCGGTACGTGCTTCCAATAAAATTAATTTTTATAACGAAATCTTTTATGTCCGGTAACGTACGAGCGCGGACGGCCTAACCTAATCCTGCTCGACAACTTCCATCACCTTTTTTCAATGATTTACTATTCCCTATTACAACATGTTTATTTACTTACGCACATTCTCCCGTGCTTTTTCCAAGCAAAACAATCCCGCCAATTATACGCCAACACTTGTACGTCGGGATTCCGTTTTTATATCCATTTTTTTACCGATGTTGTTATGAAATATTTCTCCCCCGTTACGTCACCAAATTTTTGTGTAATTATTTCTTTTATTCCCATTGTTAGTTTTTCACCGGGCCTCCGACAAATGGTGGACAAAGACTGTCAATTAGATAAATGGAGGAGATGTACAGCAATCATCTGTTCACGAACAAAAACTAATTGCAGGTTACAAGAGTTATTTTTCAACTTTAATATTAATTAGTCGGGTTCAAGTGCATTTTGTACGATTGTTTTCTGGAATAATAATTAGATGAGCGTAACAATGGGGCCTTGTGTGTCTTCTTTGTCCAATTCGTCTAGCCAAGACAATGAAAAAGTTTTAAAAATATGAAACGGAAGCCATATAATTGTAGTTTCTATGTAGATAAAATTATACATTAGATTACATAGTTTCTAAGTAGATAAATATTAGAAATTAGATTAGATTTTGACGTATCAAAAATTTCCTTACATAGTTACATTAAAAAAAGTTACGTAAGTGAAAAAAAAAGATAAGAAGGTTCAAGGACTTTGATTAAAAAAAAGTTAATTCCGGGAATATAAAGTCTTCAAATTATTTCAAATTAAAAATACCAAAACATTACATTCAAGTTAATAAACATTGGTATATTACGGTTTGGCCACAAATATTTACAAACATGTTTGACGCAACCAAACGCTCTTAACAAAGGCCCACTAAGCCTAGTCCAAAAATAACAAGAACAAACTGTAAAGTAATTCATTAAATCCTATTTGTTTTTGGATTATGACTTAATCCTTTCTATTAAGGACGCGTATTCAGGAATTAGTCGCGTTTGTTAAAAGTATTCCGTAAGTAATAATGACACCATTCCGTTCGAGTGGCTGACGAAGACAAGATGCAGTTGGGGTTTTTTTACAACAAAGGAAGGCTGTTCCAATATTTGGCCACCCTTGCAGGTAAAAATTGCACCATTATCTCGCCTCGTGTAATACTACACCGAAAGTAAAACGTCGATAACTGTACAAACCAATTATGACCAAATATAATTTTGCATGATAAAAATAAAGCCGCCTTCTCAGTTTCGTATAACGGATCGATAAAATGAGCCACAATAAATTCCGTCGTAATTCGTGCCGGCTGAAAAAAAAAATAAGAAACGGACGGCACAATCACAGTTTTATTTATCTCTTCCAGGAGCCTTCTCTATTATAAGTTCCGGCATTAACCTGGGCTGGACGTCCCCGTATCTGCCGAAATTAACATCCAATTCATCTCACATACCGACCACGAACGACGAAGGATCATGGTGTGCCGTGGCCCCCTTATTAGGCGCCCCCCCTGGTGCCATAATCGCGGCTATACTGGCGGACAAAATTGGAAGAAAATTCACAACACTTCTGATGGCACCTGTTGTATTCTTCTCCTGCATCGGGATCGCGTTCGCCGAGTCGATCTGGGTCATTACCGGATTAAGGTTCATCATCGGCGCTGCCGAGGGGGCCCTGTACACCGCGTTGCCCATGTACGTTGGAGAAATATCCGATCCCTCCATCCGAGGCTTCCTCACATCCACCATCGCCCTGGCCGGCATTTCGGGAACGCTCATGATCAACATTGTGGGTTCTATGACTGATATTTTCACCTCGAGTTTGATCTGCAGCTTCGTGCCGCTGATTCATTTCACGGCCTTCATTTGCATGCCGGAGTCGCCCTATTATTACATCAAAAAGCACAACTACAGGGACGCCAAGACTTCCCTTCAAGTGTTGCGGGGCACCAACAACATTGATGAGGAAATGGAGGCGTTGTGCAAGGCTGTGTCCAGACAGGAGAACTCCAAGAAGGCCAGTTTCTTGGATCTTTTCACGGAATCCAGTAACAGAAAGGCCTGCTACATTTTCGTCATAATATGCATGACCAACAAGTTCAGTGGGAAGAATCCTTGTCTGTTTTATACTGAAACTATTTTCCAAGAAGCTGGTACCACTATTGATCCGTCCATTTCTGTAATTATTTATTCCACTGTGGAGCTTCTGGCTGTCGGTGCTACAACCTTTTTTATAGTCGATAGATTTGGAAAACGCTGGCTGTTAATTACTTCAACCCTGGGTTGCTCAATAGCTGTTTTCTCTCTTGCCATGCATTTTTATTTGAAGGAAATCATTCATGGTTTTGCTGAGACTTTCTTCTGGCTACCAATTACAGCTTTGGTGTGCTATAACATTTTGTTCAGCATCGGTTTGGCCTTTGGTCCTGTCACAATGCTCAGTGAATTGTTTCCGACTACAGTTAAGGCGAAAGCTTTGTGCCTGGCTGATACATTTTCCGTTTTGATGGGTACTTTATGTTCAAAGTTCTTCCAGTTTACCATTAACCAATTTGGTAACATGTATGTTCCGTTCTTTTGTTTTTCGGTATGTACTATGACAGGGTTGATATTTATTATTAAATTTGTTCCGGAGACCAAAGGTAAAACTTTGGAGGAGATTCAGTACATGTTGATTGGTCAGAGCGACACGTCAAAGAGGACGGACAATAATGAAATTGAAATGCAATAAGGGAACACTTGGTTGTTTTTTAAACGGACTGAATTAAAGAACTGATTTTGTTATTTATTAAGTTTTGGTAATGAAATATATTAATATATTGTTTACTGCTGTTTTATTTCAAGTTACCCAATGAAAATGGCCATAAATTGTGTGCAACTTTGTAGGACAAACTAGCGAAGCATGTAAAACTGTGGAGGTAGTTATATCTTTTACAATACGAATAAATATTCTCTATATTACTTTAGATTATGTTAATCTAATGCGACACTCATTAAATGCTAAAATTGGCAATTGGCTACTGATAACAATTACGGTACAAGCGAAATCTAATAAAAACTTTCGAAAGTCACAATACATAAATCGTTTTAAAGGAAAGGTTGAACCCATAGTGTTATGACACGAGGCCGCCTCATTTACCGAGAGCGAAGGTTCAAACATACATTCCCGGTGATAGGAATGTTGAGAAATGACGCGGTGATGCATTAGAGTCATGTCAAAACAGAAATGCCCGGGGCCACGTCGGATAATCGATTCTATGCCATGGGATGGTACAAATATTGATGCATTTAAATAAAATTGACACCATTACATTACGACCCCGTACGGCACGCCCACCACCGAGTGCGAGACAAAGAGGCGATTTCGGTGCATTTTTTAAATAGTTGGAACAGCTGCTCCAAAGTACTCAGCTATGATTGTCTGAGTGAACACAAACGGTACTGTGGACGAGGAATTTTTGACGGTCGAATATTAAATGAATTAGCTAATATCCTTCGGTCGAATCTAGATCATAGGTGTTAAATTGGATTTTTTTTGTTGGCATGGGAGGTATCGAAGTGTGAAACTGTTTTGGTCTCGACGTGATTTTTTTAACAGACCGAATAAACGTTTATAAGTGGTATCTATCGTTGGTTTTATTACAGTTTTGTATTTTTTATGGTTTCGAACAACTTTTTCACATAATTTTATGTAGTTCCAATTAACGCAGACATTTTAATTATGTCATTGACCTGGCTGGTTTATGTTTGGGCGTAATTTTAATAGAGATACTTCGATTTGGACATAACAACTAATAAAGAGCAGTTTATAAAAATTAATTCGATCACTTTTTTTTTTTGGTTTTTATAAGGTGCATAAATAATAATGCTATTATGGAACTGCCATTATAAAATATTACAAATCTTTTTATAATTGTTACGTACTAATTATGTTTAGCTGTCAGTTTGAAGAACATCGCAGTCAAAAAACTGTTATAATTCCAACGTCCATTTTTTTCGGGCCTATGTCATGAAGATTAATTGTCTAATTTTTATAAATATATTGTGAAATGCCAGATTGGAGGTGAAAAAACTGATACGTTCGTTAAAGCTGACATCAAATATAACTGTTTGGGCACGCAAAATCTTAATCAGACTTCAATCTTTGTTTTTACACCGCAAGTTGTACAATCGAAAGTAACTTTCCTTAGACAATGGGTCGGAACATTTTCTTGCTTCATTAAAAGATGTGTACCTATTTAAATTAACTCTCACAACTCATAAATCATTTTTGGTACATTCGGGCCCAGAGTGTTTATTCCAATTGAAAATTACCAGATAATTAAAGAAAACCGAGTGCGTTGACCTCAGTTAATTTAAATTTTTATTAATAAAAATAATGATTAAGGTATCTCCGGTCGTTATGACGGTGGACACGTACATTTTAATGCTTTTTACGCAGAATGCGGCAATAGAAATAGTTTTCTTTGGCGGATTATGTAATTAGCTACGTGTTAAAAGAATCCGGACAGTCTTGGACAAGGTAAATTTGACATTTATGACAACTTATTTCTTTGTCTCCGTAATAATTTATTTAAATGAGCATTTTTTTAGCATATAGTGTACGTCGATAAGGTTTTTCTTTTTCCGACGGAGTAACAGAATAGCTTACACCGAAAATCAAACCGATAAGAAGTACGGAAAGTTTGATCTTTTCACATACAAACACTTCACCGTAATTGATGTATCGGCGATATAGAAAATGATGGATCGACATTTATTTGGTGATAAGCGTTGACATTTTTTGGCCACCATCAATTACCCGAAGACAGCGCTACAAGGACGAAATTACACAGTTTCGGGTTTCGTTTTAATCAATTTTTCTTGTTGGGCCGTAATTTTTTTTACCGGCTCTTACGCATTGGCGTACAAAAAACAAGGAATGCCTTAATGACTGGCGGCCCGAGATAGAGAAAGGGTTGTAGTACTAGCAGTACCACCTGAAACTGTAGATTTTGAATATCAGATTCTGAAACGTCGTTTGGCCAAGGCAGAAAAACTAGTACTAGTCGAGTACGGATCGCGTTACTCGGTACTTGCGGTCGTACGGAATCCGGCGAGTCCGCGCCTGATAAATTGTTAATTTATTAACTCGCAATTCTCACATTCTTGAGATAAATAGCACTGAAAACAACAATCGAAATTAATACTGCCAGCAGATTAAACCACGGCCTTTTATGTTGTATAGTTTCAGAGCTGACGTTTATGATCGGTCGGATTAATCGCGGTTTGTGTGCACGCTGTACCGTCTAGACAAATTTTTACGACGACCATTACCGAACATAATTTAGAGCCGGACTTAATTTAATTAACTCAATAATCAATATTAATTAAAATTAAATCGATTCGCGGACGCATTGCTGTATGTAAATGCGCCGCGATAAGGGTACTGAATAAAAATCGATTTCTTTATTCGGACAGAACTGCTTTATTGGAAATTGGTATTGCCAGTGAGTAGAACTCGGTACTTTAGATACCAAGATAGATATGGCACAGCTCTAATTATCCAGGTACGAAATTCTGGTTGTGGACATTATTGAAGTACTTTCTTCGCTACTTCAAGGCAACTGCTGAATTAATAATGAAGGCGATAATTAATATTTATCAGGTTTTAATCAATTCACACAGTACACTGTTGTATGTTAATACCCGCGATAAGAACAATGAATAAAAATTAATTGCTTTATTGGGTCAGGATTGCATTATAAAGAATTGTGGGTAATTAGTGCCAGATTATTTGTTAGAACACTTTTTGATGGTACCACGTACGATAGATTTAGTGCCCGCACAGGTTTACTGGACGTTAAGTCAGGATGTAGGACGACAACACAAAAAAAAACAATCAATTACCCATTGTACGGCAATTGTTATAGGAATTTTTAAAAGTCATCCTCCTGAATACTAGATCTAGCTAATAGAAACCGGCCGTATGAATGTAAAGTCGACATTGTGGAGGTAGGCCGGCTCAAAGGACCGTTTGATGAATGGTCTCGCCTTTTTCCGGTAGATCAACCCGACGATTTTCTGTAACTATTTTAATTAAGTCAAACCGTACTGTACAGAAGCCATTTCGAAAACACGTCACGGTCGTGCAAAAAAAAAATTTGTTATTAAAGCCATTAGTACCGTACTATTAAGTGCGCAATTGAAATAGTATCTGTGACATTAAAATGCAATAATTTCAGGCGATTGTGAATTAATACGACATAGGAAATGATACGGGATAAAGCTTGGCATGGGAAAAAATCTGGGCGCATAAAAATTCTATTTCTTGAAGGAAGAACTCGGGCTTATTTGTCAATCAAAGCTCGAGCGTATGAAAAGGAAGGATTTGAAGAATTTTAAAATGTTCATTTAGTACAGCCAAGTGAGACTTAATTACATGCTAGGATGGCAGTAAAATGGCGCAGGAGAACCATCGTGTCAATTACTACATACAATTGTTGCAGGTATGTTCTGAATTATGTTAGGTACATTGTTTGCAACGAGGAAACTGATATTTTACAAGTGTGTAATTTATAAGCGTTTTTTTTTTTTGATAGCAGTACCGCTACAACTGGGATAGAAATATTAATGTGATGGGTGTTCGCATTGATTGATCAAGGCCGTGGGCTCAATTTCGTCTCACCTTGTTTCCCTATCAGCACTCTTTTTCTCGCTCAAGAGGCGGCCCCTTTTTGGGGCCGTATCCAACGCGTCCGGCTCCTCTCTAAGTGCCTCGTCTTGTTTAGATAAGGGAATAAGTCTCTTACTCCATGACAGAATGGAATTCCAACGTTCGGACTGCGTCCAAATACAGGGTCGTACGGAACTATTGGCCGGCAAACGGTTGGAAGAAGACCCAGCCCTTCCTTTAAGTCTGTTGATGGAATAAGCATTTGAATAGCATCCGCCGGAGCGAGATTCATATGCATTGATTAAACAGAAATGGTAATATGCAATATAATTTGAAATGCAAGCGTACGCACGTTTCCCATGGTTCAGTAATGTGTGTTTTGATTTGTTGTCGTCCCGAGCTGAATTGGAAACTATCCGGCTCATGAACGAAACAAGTGACACTAATTTATCACGCGTAAGTATTGATAATCTCGGAAAATTAAGCGAGAGCCGCGAGGCCGGCAGTATTAATAAAATTCAAATGTGACACTCTTCACGGCTGCGAGTGTGCATTCCACGATCGCGGATTTATGCCGCTATATTCATAATGAGACTATATATGACGGAAATGTGAAAAAGAACGTTTGGTTTTCCTTTAGATTTATGACGGCCGACGTTGCCATTATTTAAGGTGAAATATGATAGATTGTAAACGCGCGGAATTCATTCCCCGGCAACGGGATCTTCGACGATTGTGTGCTCAACAGTAGCGTAGAATCGATACCACTATTTCCTTGATCTAACTTTGCTTTCTAACAATACATTCGATCTTTTGTTGGTCGTTTATCGTTGTTTGTTATAAAGCAAGCTCAGAGGATTCTTCTTCTATTTCTGTTTCAAGTCATTTACAACGTTGACATGATTTCTTTCCACTATTAATAATCTTTTGTTTAATTAAGAAGTTCCAAATATTGATTAAAAGATTTAGGAACTCCATAAAACAATAATCAATTAAGATTTGTCTAAAGGGGTGGAGTACTTAAGTAAGATACTAACATTGAATGAAAGATCAATTTCTCCTGATTGTGGCTTATTTTTTAATTTTCTAATGAATGCCAGTATCCAATATCTATAACACTTGAGCAAGTCCATCATTAACTCAGCTCAGTCGTCTGTAATACTGTAATTATTGAAGGTAATGTGATTCACTATCCTTCTAAACTTTTACCACAACATTCATCATCTCCAAATAAGATTATACTTCTTTATTATTCAAAAATTGTCCATGTTTCAAAAATATTTTAAAAACAATTATGAAAGAAATTTATAGAATTAATCTTATGTTAAAAAATCATCATCATTTATATAAAAAAACAATTGTAGGAAAAGATTTCTAGTTTCTACACATTAATATCCAATATCTGTAACACCTGAGTGAGTCTAACAATAAATCAGCTCAGTGGCCTCTAATACCGTAATTATTCAAAGCAATATGTTTCAATTTCCTTCAAATCTTTTACTAAAAGATCTTCCTGAATGAAGATTTCTAAATATTCTTATGGAAAAAATTGAATGTGTTTAAAAAACCTTAGAAATATTTGGAAAAAACCTTTAAAGATGTAAAATAATTAACAACTATGAATTATATATTATTCTGTTTTTTAATCTAAAATGTATGTAGTTTTGTAGTAGTTAAAGCAGTAGCAGTAGCACTCTCTAATGTTCATTATTAAAAGCAGTATGCCATATTTTCTTTCAAATCATTTTCTAAATGGCACACCTTCTTGAAATACGATAACATCAACTTTTCCAACTATTTTTATAAAAAAATTGAATGTGTCGAAAACCTCACGTAAAAGTGTCAAAGTAAAATTATTAATAACTTTCAATGAAGATCTTTTCTTGTGTATTTTAATCTAATGAGCAATTGTTTATACATTTTTCTAGCCAATAAAGACATCAGTTTCAAATATCCATAAGACCTGACCGAATTTACTAATAAATCAGTTTAGGGGATTATAATATTTTAATTATTAAAAGCAGTATGTTATATTTTTCTTTAAGTCATTTTCTTGAAAGAAGATGACATCAACATCAATGTCTTTCAAAAACATAGGAAGCTTCCAAACAAAAATCATCTAAAAGCGTCTTTAAGTAAAATTAGCAACAACGTTGAATGAGGATCTAGATCTTCTATATTATAATCTAAAGAACAATTGTTTATACATTTTTCTAACCAATAAAGACATTAGTTTCAAATATCCATAACACCTGACCGAATTTACTAATAAATCAGTTTAGGGGATTATAATATTTTAATTATTAAAAGCAGTATGTTATATTTTCCTTTAAGTCATTTTCTTGAAAGAAGATGACATCAACATCGATGTCTTTCAAAAACATAGGAAGCTTCCAAAGACAAAAATCATCTAGAAGTGTGTTTAAGTAAAATTATCAACAACGTTGAATCAGGATCTAGATCTTCTGTATTATAATCTAAAGAGCAATTGTTTATACATTTTTCTAGCCAATAAAGACATTAGTTTCAAATATCCATAACACCTGACCGAATTTACTAATAAATCAGTTTAGGGGATTATAATATTTTAATTATTATGTTATGTTTTCCTTTAAGTCATTTTTTTTGAAAGAAGATGACATCAACATCAATGTCTTTCAAAAACATAGGAAGCTTCCAAACAAAAATCATCTAAAAGCGTCTTTAAGTAAAATTAGCAACAACGTTGAATGAGGATCTAGATCTGTATTATAATCTAAAGAGCAATTATTTATACATTTTTGTAACCAATAAAGACATTAGTTTCAAATATCCATAACACCTGACCGAATTTACTAATAAATCAGTTTAGGGGATTATAATATTTTAATTATTAAAAGCAGTATGTTATATTTTTCTTTAAGTCATTTTCTTGAAAGAAGATGACATCAACATCGATGTCTTTCAAAAACATAGGAAGCTTCCAAACAAAAATCATCTAGAAGTGTGTTTAAGTAAAATTATCAACAACGTTGAATGAGGATCTAGATCTGTATTATAATCTAAAGAGCAATTGTTTATACATTTTTCTAGCCAATAAAGACATTAGTTTCAAATATCCATAACACCTGACCGAATTTACTAATAAATCAGTTTAGGGGATTATAATATTTTAATTATTATGTTATGTTTTCCTTTAAGTCATTTTCTTGAAAGAAGATGACATCAACATCAATGTCTTTCAAAAACATAGGAAGCTTCCAAACAAAAATCATCTAAAAGCGTCTTTAAGTAAAATTAGCAACAACGTTGAATGAGGAGCTAGATCTGTATTATAATCTAAAGAGCAATTATTTATACATTTTTCTAACCAATAAAGACATTAGTTTCAAATGTCCATAACACCTGACCGAATTTACTAATAAATCAGTTTAGGGGATTATAATATTTTAATTATTAAAAGCAGTATGTTATATTTTCCTTTAAGTCATTTTCTTGAAAGAAGATGACATCAAAATCAATGTCTTTCAAAAATATAGGAAGCTTCCAAACAAAAATCATCTAAAAGCGTCTTTAAGTAAAATTAGCAACAACGTTGAATGAAGATCTAGATCTTCTGTATTATAATCTAAAGAACAATTGTTTATACATTTTTCTAACCAATAAAGACATTAGTTTCAAATATCCATAACACCTGACCGAATTTACTAATAAATCACTTTAAGGGATTATAATATTTTAATTATTAAAAGCAGTATGTTATATTTTCCTTTAAGTCATTTTCTTGAAAAAAGATGACATCAACATCGATGTCTTTCAAAAACATTGGAAGCTTCCAAAGACAAAAATCATCTAGAAGTGTGTTTAAGTAAAATTATCAACAACGTTGAATGAGGATCTAGATCTGTATTATAATCTAAAGAGCAATTGTATGTAAAGTTTCCTAGTGGCCGAAGACACCAGTATCCAATATCCATAACACCTGAGCGAGTCTACCAATAAATCAGCTCACTGGCCTGTAATATCGTAATTATTCAAAGCAGCCACGAAATGGGGGAATGCAGTTGAGTTTTTATTGTGACCGTTGTACACGTTAGCCTTGTTTCATACCGTGCACAAAACTAATCCCGGTCTTTATTACCGCCGGATTAAGCTGATGCGATAAAATATAACCGTGTAAATTTTCGGATTTTTAGTGTTCACCGGAGTACGATATGCGACGAGCACCACTTCCCTTGACAGGTACCAAACGTAATTATATCGTGGCTCTGATCCTTTTGATTAATGGAACTGTTTTAAATATATTTTTCGTCGGAGCAGTTTTCGAAATAAATAATTGATGGGACGAGTGATGGGAACGGTGGTGCGATAAATTCCAGAAAAGCCACGTCTTGTATTATATGTGAGAAACTGGGAAGTTGTGCACAGCCGGCGCAACAATTCGAATAGATCTTCATTCGAAAGCAAGAGTGAAGAACGTGTAGGTAAAAGGGGAATGAAACACGGATAATACATATCTTTATGCTAAATATCTCAGTTCGATCTAGCACGAACTTGGCGTAAAAACACGTCTATTTGAAATGCAAAGTGCCAGGCTGCGGAGCAACAGACTCCGCACAAAATCATAAACATGCACAATCTTGCCAGCTACTGTTCCACCTTATCTTGACAATCGTGCATTCTTGCGTTATCGATATCCCTCGGCCGAGGCTCGCTTGATGATGCGATCGACGTTTCGACTATTTAGAACGCATTATGATCACTCACTGGAAAACTCCGCCAAGAAATTAATTAGCTATCAATAAGGGAACCATCCATTCTATTCCATTTTACGCAATCGCGGTCGTTCAACTTGCGATTTTTTTGCTTTGGCCGGAGTTCGCCTTGAAAATCTTCCAAACTGAAGTGTTGTGAGTAAGGGAAGCGTCGTGCGTTTCGTTGGGAAATTGATTAAGTAGACGACGGGCAAACAAAAAAACGACACTGAAGCATATTTATACATGTCGTTTTAGCGGCAAAACAGAAACATTGGCTTTCTAGTAAATTATGCATACTATCTGACAGGTTTACAGTTATGAATGATTTCAAATGGATTTCATTCGATTTGCGTGTAAGACAGGTAGCGGTGGAATCATTCAGGCTGTTCTTTAATCAAATGTGTCACTTGAAAGTAAAAGCTGAATATTAATATTATTTAGATTGGATGTCCATGTTGACTTACGGAAATGGGAAATTGAAACACACCTGAAAAATAAAACGTACATTAATTATAAACGAGGCATTTTTAACTTGAATCGATATTTATTGCAGAAGCAATAAAAAATTTGATACATGTACAACAATTTAAAAAGCCGTGAGGTATTTAATTGTCGCGATATTAATTTGCGCAGCGTGTGGTTTTCTACATCTTTCTAATTAACATATAAATATTTATCAAACGGACTGTAAGAAAAAAACAAAATTGCGAATCACATTTCTTGATGCATAACTAGTTTCTATCAGTTTTATGATTTGTTTATATGACTCCTTGAAGAGTTCCCACAGGTTTCGTCACTATTTATATTTCACAATTACACATGCGAATTAATAACACAGATACTGTGCTACGTTCGTGGCGATGAGCATTTTTACAATCAACAAAATGCACTTATTAATGTTTTAGAGTTATGGCTTCCACATCCGCGGACGTTATTTACGGCTCTAATTAAAGCCACAAGTGTTTATGATATTCAAACACTCTTACATGCTGAATGCTGAAGTTATCGTTAAATTTTATTGTCGGAACCAAAACAAAATGATTTTCGTTAATTAGATTTTGTTTTAAAACAGTTGAATAGTTTTCCGTTCGTACCGCAAAAACGTGCAATCGAAACCCACATGTGTTTTTTCTTCGTCGATGGTGGCATTAGTTTTAGTTAAGTCCTAGGCGTCAATGTTCCTAGAAGTTGGCATCTCGGGCTACAGATCTAACCTCATACAGCACCCGGTGTCGCAGGCTACTCATTAACATAGGAAATACAATCGTGTCCCAAGCGACTAAGGCCGGGATCAATTTATGGAACTGCTAATGTTCGCTATCTGGACTGAGCGAGCTTAAGTCCGCTTAATTAACAATTAAATTATAGCTTTTAACTATTCAGTACGTTGTAGATACAACAACAATACGTTTGAGAGTGGCCACGGGATGGTACTGCGAAGGTCGTACTCAAATAGTTCTCTTTGCCGTAAGAAAAGGATCGCTGTGCACTGAATACAAATACTCGCGTGGAATTGTTCACAGGTTTACACTCAGCACATTTCCATTCTCGATGCCGAACACACCATTTAACTCAACATCATCTACAGGAATTTATAATTATCTCTTTTAAATAACACACTCATCAACCACTAATGCTCTATTGGAGGGATCAAATCAAACTTTCTGAAAGATGTATATTCTGATTTTCGAGATATTTCTGATGGAAATGGTTGAAACTTATCAGGGTGAGAATTTTAATTACCTCTTTTAAAAAATATTTACCCACAACTTCTAATTTTTATTGCGAAGAATCAAATTTTGATAGAAACTTTCTGAAAGATGTATATTCTGATTTTCAAGATATTTCTGGTGGAAATGGTTGAAACTTATCAGGTTGAGAATTTTAATCACCTTTTTTAAAAAATATTTACTCACAACTTCTAATTTTCAATGCGAAGAATCAAATTTTGATAGAAAGTTGCTCTTTAACCCTTCTAAACATGGGAGTGTGTTCATATTTTATAGATACTCAATCATAATCAGCAAATGAATATATGAGATGGTTGAAACTTATCAGGGTGATGATTTTAAATTCCTCTTTTAAAAAATATTTACTCACAACTTCTAATATTTATTGTGAAGAATCAAATTTTGATAGAAATTTGGAAGTATGTTCATATTTTTAGATACTCAATGGTACCATCAGTATGAATTTGTAAATATCTCTCTTTGATATTTTAAATAATACCCAATAATTTGTCATATTTATGTTGCTGAACAAATCCTAATAGAAATCAGCTTAAGTTCTTCTAAACTTACTGTTAATATTTAAAATACCAATTTTTGAAAAGTTAATCTTTTTCAGATACCGTACTGTATGATTGAAGTACCATGAGTAAGAATATTGATTATCTCTTAAAAATATTTACTCACCAAGATCTATTATTTATTGTGAACAATCGAATTTTGATAGAAAGTTGATGTAACTCTTCTAAACTTACTGTTGATAAATAAAAGAACAATTTTTATCAGTTAAATTTTTCGAAACATGTATGTTTCTATTTATTAGGTACTCACTCAATAGTACCATCAGCATAATTTTGTAAATATCATCTCTTTTTAGACTAATTTGTAAAATATATTTTGTGGAAACAACTGATAGATAAGGAGTCAAATTCTTCTAAACTTACTGTTAATACTTAGAATACCAATTTTTGAGAAGTTAATCTTTTTCAAATACCGTACTGTATGGTTGATGGGTACCATGAATAAGAATATTGATTATCTCCTAAAAATATTTACTCACCAACATCTATTATTTAATGTGAACAATCAAATTTTGATAGAAAGTTACCGTAGGACAATTTTTCGAAACATATATGTTCCTATTTATTAGTTACTCACTCAATGGTACCACCAACATGATTTTGTAAATATAATCTCTTTTAAACGATACACACTAATTTGTAAAACATATTTTATGGAAACAAATGATAGAGAAGTCAAATTCTTCCAAACTTACTGTTAATACTTAAAAGACCAATTTTTGGGCAGTATATTCTAAAATTATTTCTGAAAGAAACTGTTGAAATGTACCATCATAACAAGCGTTTTATTAGTCAAACCCATTAACTATTAAAACAATGTATACGTTTTATATATTCATTAAAAAGGTACCTTCACTAATTCCAACATTCCAATCAGTTTAAAGCCGAAAAATTTTATTAGGTATTTACAGCCCACCGTAACATGTAGATGACACAACAATTCCGTATAATAACTGAAAACTGTTGTAATATTGCATTATTTTACTACTAATAAACATTTCATTATCGTAATTAGTCGTAAATATTTTGTGCAAGGGTTTTATTGCTGAAAAAGGCGGAATAATAGCTTGAGCTGTAATTAATTGTTAATAATGAATTGTCGTATAAGTTAGTCATGATTAATAAATTTAGACGACCAGCTGCGTTACATATTGTCTACAATATTAATTACGTTGACATTGTTTGAGAATAACATTCTTTGCATAATACAAATTCTGAACTTTTTAAACAACTATCGATACCTATTAGATGTTTTACCACATTATCCTTGTAATATGAGTAATGTTCTTCAGGTTCTACAAACTGGTACTTGTATTTGTTGGTGAATTTTCTCTTTGAACAAACGACGCAAAAATGCGCATAACATTTCCCCTTTCACTACGAGGAAGAAACTCGTGTCAAGTGCGTACGGTACGATGAGAGTTTGTTCCTTTGTAAATATTTCGTTACGCCCTTTAAACGAATGACAGGTTATGATAAGGACTTTGAATTGTGAACAGTTACATGTGGGTGGACCCGGTAACCTTCCAAATATGCCCCGTTACCTTCCCGACCATTAACGTCGATTGTATTAAACTTTGGTGTGGAACTTTAGAAAACAGTTCGTACGGTTTGCACGAGGATCTTCGATAAATGCCCGGAGAGATTACTAATACATCAATAAGCTTGCACTCTGGGTGCACGGTCTTTTTTCGCGTTGCTCGGACGTTGCACAGTTCGTTGGCTCCGGTTCTGGTTATTGATGAATTGCTTTGGAAAATTGAACGTCAAACGTTTTGCGCAGTTTTATCACCCGTAATTAGTTTACCGCATTACAAATGCGTGGGCGCACGGTTAAATACTGTGTCAAAGACTGTTCCAACTTGCTCAGCTGTGTGGTACCGCTCGGATAATTGATCTATCAGCGTTTATTCCTTTGCTGGTGCTATAAATATAGTTTTACAACGCCGAAACAATAAATGTTCACGGGGTGTTACAAAGTTAACAGCGTACAACTACCGATTGATAGATGGCACTTGTACGCGATTTTTGCGCACCATCTATAATTCGTGTACGAAATCCTATGGAAACGGTTCTCAAGAGTTGTTTGCAGGATACGCCGGCAGTAAATCAAAAATAAATAAAAAACGAACGAACCAATTTGCTGAATATGATCTCCGTTCCCAGTATAAACTTCTCCCAGTTAATTGTGCAAACATTGGGGTACGGCCCCTCGTTTTTGTTTCGTCCTTTTGTCTTACCAAACTAATTATGCCCGTTCCGGAAGCAGTTATTGTACTTAAGGACTGGCGAGGCCCGACTCCACATCCTGTTTTAGTGTTAAATTGCTTCTACTGAAAACGGACTGTAAAGAGGACTTAATTTGCTCAAAGTAGTTATTAACTGTGCAAATTTTTAAACGCTGATTAGCTGATACTATCTTTTGATTAAGTTTAAATTAACAAACCAAAAAGAAGCTGTAATATTAATTGACGTATAAATAGAACAAAACGAGCGTATTGCTGGATTTTTGCGGTTTGTGAGACATGAACTGCACAACGAAAACAAAACGAGACCGTTGCCAAGGTCAGGACCGTATCCATTTTTATGTTCATTTTACATACCGATCTCATTTCGTTTTAATCATTTTCTCCGGCAACGTCCACGCTAAAATTTATCCGTGAAAATCAATATCAGTGATCTTCGCTCGGCGCAATCTGTTTTCTAGATTGAAAAAAAATCGACGAATGAATAAACCAGTGATGTTATTAAAGTTTTTCTTTTGTGTTACACCTTTAATAAGCCATTCGACAGTTGCAAAAAAGGAACTGTTGTTCGGGAATTATTGAGGAGTTGCATTGAATGGAGCCAGGAATTTATGGCCAATTATGACGCACAATGTGCTGGCCCAGTGTTTAAAAGTTTATTGAAGCAGTGGGTGAAAAACGAAATTAAGTAAACAGCCAAGCAACTAATTAATAATCAACCAGGGAGGGGGGAAAATTTTACAGCGAGTTAATTGTTATCCAAGCCGACAATGGCAATTTCTTTGCGAGACCCGTTGTAAATAAGCTGCAAGTAGCTGTAATAAGCGTTGAAGAATACCGAGTTGAGGTTTTTGCAATTCACACAATGACAAATTTCACGCCACTCTGTAACCTTCAATAACGGCTATGAAATTATTTGTTGTTAATGCCGTTTTCGCTATATTGATTTATACGATCAAATTCCCCCGGTAATTGGATTGAACTCTCTATCCCAGACGTCCACTTGTAATTTTATTTATTGGAGCAAATTAAATTTTATTGTCTATCACTTTTACAGTGGCTCGATTTGAATCTGGTGCTACGGCGTTGATTTATGGTGATTTTTCGGACGACCTGCTGGCTTGTTTGTCATTTTTACATGGTTACGTGTAATTTTCTTGTTACCGGATTCGAAATTAATAAAAAGATAAATGCGGGATAATGATTAATCTAATAGAAACGGCAACAAGTGATTAGCATTATAAAAAAAAAAGTTAATTCGTAAAACCGCCAAAGGCCAAACGGTGATATTTAGTGCATATACCGCGTTATTGCAAATTTATTTAAATTATTTATTCAAGCTATTTTAATTGAATATTAATTAGCTGTTTTGTTAATTTACAAAGCGCTCGGTTTGTAGGAGTGATCCGAAATATTAAATTGTTATTTATGGTTATTAAAACGCCACATAAAATAATATATTTATCCTGCAACTATTAATCTTATAACTAGAGGTTTTTTTACTGGCGATTTTTAATTAAATAGCGTATTTCCATTATTAACGATGATGTGTGTATGAGTAACTGTTTTCAGAACTATCTAGTCATTGTTTCATTATTTTTTAGTGCCGCACATACCTTCAACTTTTCACGGTCTTTCACCGGAGGTAATTAGATGTTTTGTTGGATTTTTTGGCAAAATTAAATATATTAATGTAAATTTTTTGAAATAAAGAGATAGTACAAGTTGGGACGGTGCAAATATGCGCACAACTTCTATATACAGTCGGTGCACACCTAAGGGGGCGTGTCTTACGTCCTATTCACAACCAGTGGGGGCAGTATACCCGGTAAATAAATTGTCGGGGATTTATTCGAATTGAAACATTTTTTAGCACCACAAACAGCCGAAAACAAGGGAATTCCATAAAATTGGGAGCCGAAATTTATTTAATTTATTTACTTTAGGATAAAATTCTTAGATGAATAAAATAAGTTTGAGTTTTTTATCAGTCATCAGGTATTTACCTCATTCTCAACGACTTACTACAAAATAATCAAAAACATAAATCAACACTTATTTATATGATTATTTATGTACAATATAATTTAAATAAGAAAATAACTGTGTACAATGAATACAAAATATGACAAAGTATTTATTCTTATCATATTTTATTGTTGCAATGTAAGTATAAATTGATTGTACGAGACAGAAAAAAATAGGGGAATAGTGATATATTTAGGACACCAAATACATCTGTTTCGTAAATGTATAAAATAAGTTTGATTAAATACTAGTTCTTTATCTACTCATCCATCAAGTATTTTACCTTATTCCCGACAACTTATTACGAAATAATCAAAAACATAAATCAACAGTTATTTATGTGATTTATATATTAATGTGCAATATAATTTAAATAGAAAATAACTGTGTACAATGAATATATAAAATGACTACGTATTTTAACTTTAACTTATTTTACTGTTGTAATGTGATGCTATGAAAAAATTAACTTTTAAGGACAGATTGTATGAGACAGAAGAAAATAGAGGAATTAAATTGAGTAGTATATACTTGAATTAGTATTTTATATGTAACACCCAATACGTGCATTTCATGGATATATAAAATAAATTGGAGTGAACATTAGTTTTTTATTTACCTCATCCCAACAACTTATTACAAAATAATCTACAGTTGTTTATATGATTTTTTATTATTGTACAATATGATATAATCTAAATAAAAATAACCGTGTACAATGGATGTATAAAGTGATTACTTATTTATTCTTATCTTATTTTGCTATTGTAATTTCAGCCTACGTAAAAATTACCACTAAAGGGCAGATTGTTTGAAACAGGAGAAAACAGGGGAATCCCTCAAAAACATAAAATTGAGTGGATTATACCTAAAATACATTTTTTTTCTTAGATGATTAAATAAGTTTGTGTAAATAGTAGATTTTACCTAGACATTCATTCATTACCATTTTCCCAACAAGTTATTTGAGAATAATCAAAAGCATAAATCGACATATTAATGTATACGGTTTTGGTGACGGAAACTTTGGTCGCAGGCATCTATGAATACTTAATCCGGTCCGTCCCAATTAAAAGCAATGATAATCGCCGCCACCGCGAAAATAAAAAAGGCCCGCGAGCCCGAATACGGTGCCCGTGTATGATATTGCATGCGAGACAACATTAACAATAAATTGTGGTATTAAAAGGCCATTCCGGTAATGGGATCTCGCTGTTTGTAATAGCATCTGCATCGTTTGTGTCCGGATTGGATGTGTTCATTCATACGCGCGTAATTATTGGCCCCAAAAGAGCAGAGGTGTGTTGCGAAACATCGGAAACTGTAATAAATCACGGCCAATTACGATTAATAATTATAAAGTTTAATGCGGGCAATTGCTGTAGGTGTTTTTCGTTTATGCAACGGCGGATTAAAAATATTCATAAGTCCGGGAAGTCGATCGTTGATTATGGTTGCCGTTCAATTAACAATAGAAATTTCCACGATTTTCCACATCTGTCGCGGACGTCAGCGTCGAGTGTGCTGGAATGCGCCTCCATTCTGTTTTTAGCGATGGCAAATGTACGAGCTGAAAGCATAATCCCCGGCGCACAGATAAAATTGGCCGTAACAAGAAAAAAGTTAGCTAGTTATAAGGTGTGAGTCAGCCAAATCAAACGCGCATTGTGATAGAATACACTCTCGAGTCGAGTTTAAATGTTATAACTCCAGACTTGTGTGTGCAAGCTTTTTTTTCTTCGGGCGGGAGATGGTGAATTGAAATTTATACAATTATTTCTGTTGGTCGCTCAAAATCGATCGACTAGTATGGAGTGGTGGTACAATGGTACTGCACGGATCAAAACACTGGTGTGAAAATAAATTCTCACAGTACCATTTCTAATCACCAGTGACATAATTATATCGACATAATTTGTCACTGTACGAGGACCGTTAACAATGGCCGTCATTATGTCGTATCGAAAGAGGAAGAAAAAAATAACGTTATCTCATTGGAAATGTATCAAGATATGGTGATACATATTTGAAATCGATGCATTATTGAGGTGTAGGTTATTTCAAAACAGGTTGTTTAAAGCCACTATCTCCACCAAATAACCATAATTAGAAATTTACATTCCTGGCTTCGCATCGTTGGTAATTATTTCTTCGTCGAGGATCTGTTATTATATATACTAGGGGAATTTGAAAGGAGTATCTGGCCTAATATGGAGGCCAAGCTGTTGATTATTTAATACAGTCAGATTTTAACATAACTGCCAGGTCGTGCCATCATTCACTTAAAATTTGATTGATACAACATTTAATACGCTGATAACACCCATAATACATCACACACACACACATCGGGGATCGTAAACTAAAATTATTCTATAAATTACAAGAGTAAAATCACAGTTAGAATTACACGGCAAAATGTCACTTACAGGGATGACTTTATAACGTTTATATTGAAGTTTGGACATGTTTATATGTAAAAGATAGCATAAGCCAAACGATAAAATGTTGGAAATATTTATTGCCAATAAATATCAGAAATGTGTTACGTAATGCTTAAGGACACCGTGGCCGGCCATAAATCAAAGACGCATAGGGCACATCAAACAACAACAACGATATTAAAGGTTATGAATCCGAATACAATGGCTATAAACCATATTGTCATGTTTTATATGTTGCGTATTTTAGTTGTTACGATTAGGCTTTGTGGCACTGTCACCAATGGGACCTCGTAAATCCACCGGACGTTTGCCAACTCTATTATCACATCACTAGTTTTGCTCACTGTATCATTTTGAAAGACGTTTTATTGGCCTTCCAGTCGTATTGTTGAATACAATTAATTTTTTGCTGGTGAGACTGGATTGTATTCAAAAAGATGAATGAAATGAGTACCCACAACGTCAGGTTTAAAAAAACTTTCGGTAGTACCGTACTTGTAATTTTGGTGCCATCTTAAAATTGTCATCCTTAAACTGCCGTACTTCAGATTGTATAATATATTAGTGCGAATTAATACAAAATCCTTTGGTACTATTGTGGTACGACCTGCGCGAGTTTCCACGTAAACCTACAATGTGGGTACTCATTTCACACGTCTTGAAAACTACTTTTCGAATTTAACCTAATAAAAGTTGCAGAGTTGGAAAACGAGCGTAATATCATTTTGAACTCGACCTCGGGGTAAAGAATTGTCAAGTAACGGTGCACTTTGACCCAGAGTAATATTTCGCCAAGCCACCGAGATGGCCGATAAACAGAACTGTCACATCCGCTGACAATGTGGCGAATTGTTGCCGTAAACGTCGTTGTGCGTCTACGTAAATACTGATAAATATATCAGTTATGTGCCGTAGCGGTTTTCGTGCGAGAATTACATTATTTTAACTAACAAGTACTGTTAGAGGTTGGCTAGACGTACGAGATACGTGCTGGTTTATTTTCGGTTAACCCGGTAGAAAGGACGGGCCGTGGTAAAAATTAAAATTCGCATTACAAAGTTGCCAACAGACTCATTAGTCCCGGGCATCTGTGGTAAGCGTGCGTGTCTGGCTGAAAATCATGTTCATCGAATGAAATAAATAAAGGTGATACACAAATATACGCGGAACAAAAAGAAGAAAATCATGTGAAATGTACCCCCTACATAATTTATTAGCGGACTGGACAAAGGTTACCGCAACATCGAATGTAAAATAACAGTGTAAAACGATTATAAACTGAATGCATCATAATTTTATTTATATAGATATTCATGATATCGACAGTGGCGTACACGGTTTCTTTTCCGTTGGCATCCGAGCTATTCACCGGTTTTCCAGTTATCCCCGACGATTTCCTTTAACCGTTACGTTTCACACATCGATAGACTTACTTAAAAACAGTTTACTTGAAATTCCCTGGATAGTTGCGATTGTGAACATGCAGGATTATTATGTGTTTCTGTCACGTCACCTAGAATGATATGATAATTACTTACAGAATGAAACAAAACCGAGCGCACAACCGAGCTTGGTTGACCAGGAATAATGCTTTTGATTATTTCGATTGAGCCGGGCCCAGCTGGAAATCCGACGACGGTGCGGTTTTATTGCGTTTGTTCGTGATGAAATTAGTTAATTTTGTTAAACGCGTGTTCGGGACGGTGACAACAATGATTAAAGGCGCAATGAATGGTTACTGAACGATTGTGTTGTGACCAAGTGGCTTACACCCAATAAAAACTATAAAATTGTTGTTTTACAAGGAGTTTACTAATTTCTTTTGTTAAATATTATATCAGTTCGTTGTAGCATCCAATACAAAAAAAATACAACAAAATTGTTGGTTTACAAGCTTTTTGAGACTTTAGTACTTTGAGGAATTTATTAATTTCCTTTCGTTAATCATTTTATCAATTGATTGTGTGCAATAAAGTATAATGAAATTGTTGATTTACAAGGTCTTTGAGTACTTCTAGTACCTCGAGAAGTTTGCTAATTATATTTTGTTAAATATTTTATCTGTTCTTCTCAGTGTTTCCAATTGAATTGTGTATAATAAAATAAAATTAAATAGTTGTTTCATAACGTCTTTGACGATTTGGTACCTCCAGGTCTTTGAGCAGATTACTGGTCATTTGTTATAGTACTTTCAATTCTGTTTACTTAAAATTGATGAACATTGTTGTGATCTCATTTTGCGGATCATTTACAGCTCTAACACGGCTTTGCGTTGGATCATTACCCAACTTGAAGAAATCTCGAGTGATCATCCCGCCGTTAAAAAAAATGGAGTAATGTACTACTTAGAGTAGTAATGAGAAACATTTAACGAGGCGAAGATCCAAAGAAAAAAAAAAACTCTGATCATCATAAGGCGACCATGAAGAACATCCGAATCTCCCATGATCAGCTGAAAAGTAATTTAAGAATTGGCAGTAAAAACAAAGTTCCCATAAAAAAATCAATTTACCGAAGAACGTTACACGGCAACAGAGCATTTTTTTGTAGGGTTCCCTCCCAACCGCACCGGGACGTGTATTATATACACATTTTAAAACAAAGCAGAGAAAATTCGTTTTATTTTTTATACGTTCTCCGCACCTATTGCCAAGTCGTTCCGCACCACTTCACGATCTGTGATTAGAAATGTACACTGTGAAATTGTGTTTATGGACAAACGGACAACAGTTCGCTCCGAACACACTAGAAATCACTTTTTCCAAGGCTCGCTGAAATACGTCAAATTATTTTGATATCTCACAGGTTAGTACCGCTTTCAATGATGCAAGCTGAAATATCGGTACCGTTTTGTGCAACACGTTCGCCCATTTTTGAGAAATTGATATTATCAATCAGTGGCTGATGTAACGTCATAAAATATGGCTAAATATGGAAGACATTTCTTTCGATCGATTCCTACACTAATGAATCTATCAACAAACACACGTAATTTTACATAACCCCGCATTATAACCTACATGGCCGCGACTCAAATACGAAACCGAGCACTCCCATTTTTCAAAATCATTAAACAGGTGCAAGGTAATTAAATATCAAATTAATATGCGGCATAAGTTGAACATTATCATTTTATTGCGTTCATTTTGCATACGGTGATAATGGATTGGCGATGAATTCGATTACAGATTACATATATTAATTATACAAGGTTTTTTGCGTAAATCACGATTTTTACCACTGATATTAACCGTTAATTATGTTTTTGTATGGTATTATTGGGCGATAGTACCAGTAGTCAAGTCACTGTGTCGTAACTGCACTTAATGTGTGATACATTTCAAGGGTACTACTAGTAATAATCTGTATCGTGCTTTGGTACTTTCACGTTTTGATTATTCCATTGTGAGTTCCTAATTGCGTTTCCTAAACGAGAAGGAACAACATTCTAACTTTCGATAAATAATAATTGTGGGCAACAACAAAAATATCATCACGGTGCGCCTTTTTTCCGATTTCCTGCCCGGCCAGTAACAGTTTCCTTCCTATTATAGTTGCTCGATTAATGGATAACAACCAATAAAACATTTTTTATTCAATAACCACAAACTGCATCTCGTAACTGTTCCCGTGAAGCCAGTACTTACGTGTAACCAGATAATTTGATCATCCGTTATAATTACCGTCCCTAGTTTAATAAAATGATCAAATGAATCAAGCACGTCCGAGTGTTTTATAAAACTGATACAATCGTGTTTTCTTTAAATAGATGTATTTAATAATTCAAGAAGATTTTTGATGTCGTTATCGTTAATTAATAATTAATATATCCAGATAACGCTGAATGTTCATGGTGTGTGGTACTACCGCATAATTTATGCAATCTGATGATCTAACAAGTTTACAAATACTCTAATACGTTGTTTAGTTTTATGATGTACGGTTACTACTGATTTCGCAACATGTTATGCAAAATCTTTGAAAATGTATTACCACTTTTTAACGCATTTTATTGCCGACTTTATCGGCGCATCTTCACAACTTTCATTGCCCGCTAATCTCCCTTGGGTAAAAAACTGGTCAGTTGCGACGAAACACATCTGTAATCGCCGTCGAAATTTTCTCTTTCCTTCGAAAATGCTAAAAGAAAGAGGGAAAACATGACGGGACAGTGGTTTAAGGATGAGCCGGCTGGCATTTGTGCGAGATGCATCGTGTACGTTGACCCGAGAAACAATACCAGCACACCCACAAAAATCGCGTTATTGCAGAAAGTACACATCGCAATCGAACACAATATAAAGGTATAAGCGGTTTAATCGAACGGGGCGACCGATTAAATTCCGCACATTTCCCAGTAAATTGCCTTTCATGTAATGGCACTGCGTTTCAGCCCGTTGCCCGGCCATCGATTGCATTAGAAATTAATACCGGAGCGCGCGGAAAAATTTATGACAACACCGGAGACATACTGACTGGCAAGTGCATTTGTTTTTGTTGACGCAATCCCGGTTGGCCTTCGGTACGTTGGAATTGGTCCGTACACACCTTACAGCGAGGCGGTGTACGGAGGATATTTTTTTTTTCGTTCTCTCGGCCGTGACGTCGTCCAGAGACCGACAGTCTCCCCCGTTTGGGTTTTTCTCGACGTCCCTGATTCATTGATCCCGGACGACACCCCCCCCCCCGGGCCGGTCGTGCGAACGTTTTTCTTTCTAGACGATGTCCCAGTTTTCCCGCCGGATTTATGTAATAGAAATCTCTCCGGTGCGAAAGCACATTCCGTCATGTAGCGGAATTCGACTATTAGCCTATTTATTTTTTTTTTCTCGTTGCATTTCTCAACTTCTCACTGTATTCGTAACGTTTCTATTGCAATTATGTAAACCGAGATATTTATGTCTAATTAGTTTTTATTTTTTTCTTATGTTGTCACGATAGTTAAAAACAATTTTTATCGTAACAACACATTAAATTGCTGAGTTTAATTTTGTGCATGTCCAAGCACAATAACACAGCCATCAACTCAAATATCTTTGAAATTATTAACTTTAGATATGGGTAATAGTTAAACTAATCGACAATTTTAATTTAAAATTAGTTACTAATGTTTGAATTTCGTCTATTTTGTCCCGGTTTTATACAAGTAATTTGTTGGGAAATTTTAAGAAATTGACCTAAAATCTTTTAAACAATGTCAAAATCATGTAAGCAAATTTAGTAACAAGTTTATTGGCATTTTCGCCCATTTTTCTTTCAAAAAAATTGTTGAGAAATTTTGAAAAATTAACATAATCCTTTAAATAATGTTTCAAGATTAAAAAAATTTCAAACCCATGTCAGTAATTCTATTAACAAGAAAGTTAAATGGTAATTAACTCTTTAACATAGACCATTTTGTTATTTTTTTCAACAAATTTGTTGAGCAATTTTGAAAAATTAACATAATTTTTTAAAGTATGTTTCAAAATTCCAAAAATTCTAACCCGATGTCAACAAACTTATTAACAAAAAAGTTATAGGCTTAAAAAGTAATTAATATTTTCATCTGGTGCATTTTGTTCTCATTTTTTTCATATATGTTGGGAAATTTTAAAGAATTGATACATTTTTTTTAAATAATATTTTAAGATTCCAAAAATTCCAATCCTATGTCAGCAAATCTATTAACAAAAATGGTATAAGCTAAAAAGTAAATAACGCTTTAATTTGAGCCATTTCATTTTGTTTTTTTTTCAAATTATATGTGGAGAAATAATAAAAATTAATATATAATTTTTTAAGCTATGTTTCAAGATTCCAAAAAATTCCAACCACATGTCAGCCAAGCTATTAACAAAAAAGTTATAGGTTAAAAAATAAGAAATATTTTAATCTGCCGCATTTTGTTCTCATTTTTTTCACATGAGGGAAATTTTAAAAAATTGATACAAATTTTTTAAATAATATTTTAAGATTGCAAAAATTCCAATCCTATGTCAGCAAATCTATTAACAAAAATGGTATAAGCTAAAAAGTAAATAACGCTTTAATTTGAGCCATTTCATTTTGTTTTTTTTTCAAATTATATGTGGAGAAATAATAAAAATTAATATATAATTTTTTAAGCTATGTTTCAAGATTCCAAAAAATTCCAACCACATGTCAGCCAAGCTATTAACAAAAAAGTTATAGGTTAAAAAATAAGAAATATTTTAATCTGCCGCATTTTGTTCTCATTTTTTTCACATGAGGGAAATTTTAAAAAATTGATACAAATTTTTTAAATAATATTTTAAGATTTCAAAAATTCCAATCCTATGTCAGCAAATCTATTAACAAAAATGGTATAAGCTAAAAAAAGTAAATAACGTTTTAATTTGAGCCATTTCATCTTGTTTTTTTTCAAATTATATATGGAGAAATAATAAAAATTAATATATAATTTTTTAAACTATGTTTCAAGATTCCAAAAAATTAAAATCCCATGTCAGCAAACCTATTAACAAAAAAGTTATCGGCTAAAAGATAATAAATATTTTAATCTGCCGCATTTTGTTCTCATTTTTTTCATATGATATATTGGGAAATTTTAAAAAATTGATCCGAATTTTTTAAATAATATTTTAAGATTCCAAAAATTCCAATCCTATGTCAGCAATCTATTAACAAAATGGTATAAGCTAAAAAGTAAATAACGCTTTAATTTGAACCATTTCATCTTATTTTTTTCAAATTATATATGGAGAAATAATAAAACTTAATATATAATTTTTTAAACCATGTTTCAAGATTCTAAAAAATTTCAACCCCATGTCTGCAAATCTATTAACAAAAATGGTATAAGCTAAAATGTAAATATTTTTTAATGTGCACTATTTTGTCTCATTTTTTCAAATTATAAAAAATTAATATATAATTTTTTAAACTATGTTTCAAGATTCCAAGTCACTAAACCTGTTAACAAGAAAGTTATAGGATAAATAATAATTAATGCTTTAACTTAGGCCATTCTGTCTGTCTATTTTTTAAATTAAATTTTAAATAATTGTTTGAAGATTTAAAAAATTTTAACCCCATGTCAGCAAACCGATTACTAAAAAAGTTATAGACCTAACATAAAAGTAAATAAGGCTTAATTTGATGAATTTTGTCTCAATTTCTACAAATAATTTATGGAGAAATTTTAATAAAATTACATACAATTTTTTAAACAATATTTAAAGATCCCAAATGTTACGTATTAAAAAGTAACACAATTTGGTCCAATTTTTTCAAAAAAATTGTTCAAAAATTTAAAAAAATTGAGGAGAGAAAAATTTACTTTCGAATATATATTTTCTTTCGTGTTACAATAATTTTCAATCAATTTAACTTTGAATTAAGTTTAAGAAAGTTATGTTAAAAGATGTTTTAATGAATAGGTTGCAAAATAATCCAAAAAACAGATAATGTGAGTGAATTTAATAAATATGACGTTTTCATTCATTACCGTACAGTATTTTCCCAGATAGCTGCGGGCCTTGCATTCTTTGAGTCAATAATCCATTGCATTATAATTATTGTGTGTATGGTAAAAATAGTAAACGTAAATATAATGTCGGGGTATCAATAAAAACGAACAAAAACCATGAGCTTGGTTAATAACCGTTATTTACATAACAGTTTAAATCGATATTGAAATAATTTATAATGATTAGCGCTAGATCTAGATTCCGCTAAGGAAGCGATCCGTTTGTAAAAATGTCGATGAATAAATGAAATATTCAATTGTTCGATGGCAAAAAATCGTGATACAGTAATAATTCAAAAGGCAAATAAGAACAATGAGCAAAACAACACGTTCGCGAAGCCCGAAGGTGGTCAAAAGAAGATGATTCCGCCGATAGTCGAATCCATGATATTCTAATCCATTACACGAGCCTTATTAAAATAATTTGTTTTGCCGCACTTGAGTGTGGTCTTGCACATTTACCAGATCGAATCTGTGTAAAATTGTTGAAGGATTTTCACCTCTTTAGCAACAGTGCGGGACTTTCATCTTCATCATCTACCAAGGACTAATCAGTAGTGATTTAATAATTTAAAACAATACAACGATTTAATGAGATTATGAACAGTAGTTAAGCCACCGTGCTACCATTGCGAAACGTGATTTTTACACGAGGTGAAAATTTATTGTCTTAATCGAAAGACCTGTGGGATTAATGAAATCGTAATCTCGGAGCAGTGAACAGAACACAATTTGTCAGGAAATGGTACCGGTGGGTTGTGTACAACGATTTATTATTTTCTTATTGATCATCTCAAATATTTCATGCATAACTTATTTGCTAACTAGGAGTGAAAGTCATAAATAATAATAATCCTCTGTAGCAACATTGTTTGTCTATATATAGCAAAACACCTCCGTTCAGGTACAATTGACATTAGAAAATTGTATTTATGCACTGTGTAATCTCTGAAATTGTCAGCCTTCAGGATTTTAGACTCAACTTTTGCATCCTGATTCTGGTTATTTTTAAATATTGCGCGATTTCCTTTCACTTTAACAGAGAATGCCGCTTATGGAAAATAAACTAAATTGAAACCGAGATAAATGATCTCAGTGCTTGCGTTACCATGCAATTATTATAATAATAAAAAGTATTATTAACTGTGATTCGTTTTAAGTTTGTTAACCGAATGAGTCCAATTGAAAGTGGAAACTGTAAATTTATGAGTTTCTTTACGTTTCGATGATGATGTTACCTTCAATTTATGACAAATTAGAAATATGTAAATACACATTTTTACACGTTAACTGTTACTATTTAATTTACATTTTTTATTTTATGAACACCACGAAATTGTGATTTAAATGTCTTCCAAACCGATATAAAAATGTAGAAAATTGATCGAAGGAGATTGTACATACCCACAAATAGTGCTGAACTTTAGAAATCTTACCTGTAACAAACGTAAGTTTTAATATAAAGCAAGTACATCACATTTAATTAGACAAGTTGTTAAACGGGAAAGAAAATTTACAACATCCAACCAGTAATTCCGTTCACCAGGAATTGCGCAAAACACCTGATTAATAGACAAACTATTAACTATTAGCACATAATAAAGTGCATCTTTATAACAATCAACAATTAATTTCGCAAAATAATAAATTAAATAAATTGCGAAACGCACACGAACCTTTGTACGGAGCGTGTTATTTAAATCGATTGCGCCCATCCTTGGTTACCAGGAATGGTAACCCATAGACGGACAGGTGTATGAGAAAGTTTCAGTTTCTGCGAGCCTAGATTGCCTGCCTGCCTGCATCGCCCCGAATTATGTAACAAACGTCGATCGACTCTCACCCAACCTACTCTACGTTGTTCGCGATTATTGCACTGTGCGTGTGTGATCGATTGATTATCTTTCAATGTTTTGATTCATTCTTTTTAATGAGGCATTTTGAAATCTTTTAAGTGTTGCTTAAATAAATATGTTCAGAAATTTAGAAAGGGTAAGAGGATATCATGAAGAAATACTTTAAATAATGGTGAAAAACATGACAAAAGATCATCATCTACTTAAAAATTTGGAATGATAGACATAAAAACTGTAAAACAAACTTTTACCTTTCGATAAACAGAATAACCTCTGTGAAAATCTTATGTAGAAGTAAAATACTTCAAATATTAGAAAGAGGATGGACACAGAGAGTTAGAAACTGTGTTTTATAAGAATCAGTCCTTTAGGATTCTTTTATTTGCACTTAAAAATCTAGAATAATGGAAGTATAACTGTAAAATAAACTTCTGAGATAAAAAATTGGTTAATCATTATGAAAACTAGTGTGGAAGTAAAATATTTCAAATATTACAGGTAGAATGAATCTAAAGCATTAGAAACTGAGTTTCATAAGTCCTTTAGGATCGTCCTGCTGAAGTTGGAAGAACTATCTCATATGTATATGTGGGAAATACTTCAAAAAATGAAGAACAAGACAAAAGAGTCAGAAATTGTGTTTTACATCGGTGATACTTTGAAAAAAAAAGGGAAAAGAATTTTTAAAGAAAAAATCCTCACCCGAAATGAAAGTAGATTTCGACCTTTCGTGCGTGTCGCCTCGTTCCGGCAAATTCGGGTCAGGACTTGAGTAAATAAAACCCGTATGCAAATCTCGCATGTAAACCGCATTCGGTATCGCCGGTTTTATTCATATAAATTAAGTGAAATCATTACATAAATCGAATTAAAAATTTGTATGGACATAACGACGAGGAAGTTTTCGCTTGGCACTTGTAGCTGGTTTTTTATTGGGGCTCGGATAAATTGATGAAGGCTGTCGCTAATTATTTCAAGGAAAAACGGGCGAGTAATTAAGAGAAAGCAAGAGTTCATAAACACACCAACACAGAAAGAAATTACAGTTATACATATTTCATCTTTGTTGGTCCACATTTACAACAGTTTGGTTTATCTAAGAAATAGAAAAACTTTGTCGATTTTAAAATGTTTGACGAGAAATAATTGTGTGGTTTTCTAGATAGGAAACTGTTTTGCATATTGTGAAGGTTTTAATCTGATTCGAGTCGAGGAAAAACCAGATTAATAATTACAGATTCATTGTTTAATGGCATCTAAAGTGGGGTCTTGAAGCAATCACGTACTCCCTACGTTCTGGAATTACAAATTGACACATTAATTTTTTTTTTTAAGAATTCATATTCGTAGCATGGCATCATTTTATTGTTCCGAGCTTCATTGTTATTATGTTGATGTAAGTTTTGTGTGTGTACATAATTTCAGTAATATAAAGTGGAATTCCAAAGATAAGGCCAAACAATGACATCCTGAAGTAATAAAAATAAATGTTACTCATGTTATGTGGTTTAAAATTAAATGAACATAAATATTTTACAGCTTTTTAATTAAACAATCGTGAAACGAACCTAAAATAGGCAAGTGGCTGAATTTGTTTATTTTTACACTCTGCCACCGGAGCTATCAGTGAATTTTATCAATGTTGTGGTCAAGCATGTTCAATTAGTGCCAATCTAAACCGTTCGAAAGGATACTGATGCGTGTAACGTATGTATGTTTAAAAGTTGTTGACAGTACCATTCAATTCGCGGTCCGAAAGAAATTCAAAACAAATTAAGTGGACAGTGCTCAAAAGATTATCGGAAATAAATAAAATAATTACCCGGCATACCGCACACAAGCGAACATGCGACCGCCGCTTTCTAACGTCGAATGATTTAACCAAAACTACGAATATGGTTAATCAAAATGTATACAAACAGTGAAACAGAGGTCCCATACAAAATTACAGCCAAACTTTTCAATTGTAACATTCATTTCGTAATCTCGGGAACTATTATTTTACACAAAGGCCTATTATTTTGATATTAAACGAATAGATCATTTACAAAAGACCGATGATGGTGCAGTTTCGGACGAAAATTCTCACATGTGCACCATTGTCGGGTTTGGTCTCAAGTCGAGAGTCACAATTAGTAAACATTTCGAATTGATATATAAAGGATACACTTCTTTTATCGCCGATAACTTAACACAGATGACGATAATTATTCCCTAAATGTTTATGTTAATTTGATTTTTATTTAATAT
The DNA here is from genome assembly GCF_024364675.1 of Aethina tumida. NCBI lineage: Eukaryota > Metazoa > Arthropoda > Insecta > Coleoptera > Nitidulidae > Aethina > Aethina tumida. Next base: position 4,143,280 of record NC_065441.1, read on the forward strand.
GATATAGGAGGCTTTAATTTTTTAATTCCTTAAAATTCCTTAACTTAATTTGATTAATATTTGCATTTTTTCATAGTTTTAGTTCAAATAATTTTTATCTAGTATGTTATAGAAAGGTTCAAGAGTCAAATTGATAAATAATTTCAAATTAATACTGAAACGATTTTTGTATTATTTAAATCTAATCGCAGAGTGGCAATTATTAATTCCTAAAATATTTGATTGATATTTGTATTTTTCATTAGTTTTCGTACAAATAATTTACATTTAATAAGGTATATTTAATATTTATATTTAATATTTCAAATTAATACTGAAATTATACTCTTCTTGTGTCATCTAAAACTAAATAATACCATAACTATTAATTTGTCAAAGTAGACTTGATTAATATTTACATTTTTTATCAGTTTTCGTCTACATAATTGCTATTTAATAAGATATCAAAAAGCTTTAAAAGACATAAATGACTGTTCTTAATTAATAAAAGAAGGCTTTCATCTTTGAATATAATTAGGGCACGCATGTTCGACGATTACATTATCTCCCATTAATTGATCTTGAGGCGCATCTTCCCTTCAAGATTCATTAAGATATTAACCCGACATATCCACAACACCGAGCGACCGATGGTGGCTTAATTATTAAAAAGTAACTAACTATATTGAAAACACAGACACCGCAACAATTTCCAATGTTCTCGAATGCAAAGCGACAGTTGTGTCGAGAAATGCATGTTTCCGAGCGTCGCAATGGAAAAATGCACGCGGTCGGAAAAGAATGTGCTCCTAATACTACGACCGTATACTCTCGTGACTCGTAAATATTTATATCCTACAACATTGAATACTGTTTATTTACATTAACATTTCCCTACATAAACTTTAAATTTATTACTGGAAAAAATGGCGCCCATTTGCGAGCAAACAGACCTCGGGATGTAGATGAATTCAATCTGTGTCGGGGCACAAGGTAATTTATGCCGTGCTGGATTTTCTTATAAATTATGTCGATTTAAATGATACAAGAATTATTCGCTCATTCGTCATTTTAATGAATCATAATGTGTGTGTTTTGGTGCGGACCTGTAACTACTAATTAAATATCAGTTTAAATATTCATGTATTTTTTGTCCCAGTATTGTGACCACATGTAAATAAGAGAAGGGAAACTTTCATCGACAATCGAAAAAATTATTAATTAAGACAGTATTGCCCCATCGTTTCCCTTTTACATTTGGCCAAACGAAAGTGAACATTGTCACATATCGCACATTCAAACCCACTTTATTAATATCAATTACTAATTACATATTTAATTTGTTGCTGGAAACTGAATGATCTTATTCTTAGATATTATCTCGATTGTTTTTTATCTGCATATAATTGGAACACATGTTAATCAATCGAAAAATGTCAACCTTCAACTGTCGTGAATGATAAATATAATATAAATTATTTATTTGTCACTTCGGTGTTTGCAACAACGAGCTTTGCTGTTACAGATAACAATACCACTCGATTCAGGCGTACAATCAACAAATTCATCTGCAAGTCGATGTTGATAGTAAATATGAGGTCGAAATTTAAATAAATGGGTGAATGTTTCCAAGAACGAATTTCTATTCCTTTTATTAAGTGTATCGAGAAAAGGATTTTTTCTTATTTGCAATTCGCAACAGGTGAAAATGTGCAATTTCAATAATCTTCACATTTCTAAGATATAAATGGTAAAAGTGCTTTTAAATTGATTTTATGAAATGTTTTTCTGATCGTATCCATTAAGTGGTGAATTATCTGGGAACATCTGTTAAATTAGCCAGATTTTCATCAGCTGTATCGTTTCAGCAACATTCCAAAAGGTCTAAAGATTTGCTCCAAAAATGTTCTCACTGAAAATAGTACATACTCAAAAATAAATACTTAAACCAAGAACAAGAAAATAGTACATACTCAAAAATAAATACTTAAACCAAGAACAAGAAAATCTTTGTCAAACTAATAATAATCCTGAAAGGTTCTTGCCTCTTATTTTGGAAAATTTTATGTTTTTGAAACTACTTATAAAAACATTCTTATACGTTTTCTGTTTATCTATTTATAGATGTTTTATTGCAGCTTTCAGGTCTTTACAAGATTAATAATTTCAGATAAAAAAATGCAATAACAGAGATTAATTCAGTTAGTGTTGGAACTACTATAACACATTAAATTTATTCATTTGTATATAATTGATTAACAATACCAAAATTTTGAAGAAAAAATGTTTTACATTAAATTTTTGAATGAAATATTTTATATTTTTAACACCATTCCTCAATATATTTACCAAATTTTTTAGTTTTTTATTTGCAAAGGTTTAGTTTCAGTTTTCAGCTCCTAACTAGCTTTATCGTTTCAGCAACTAATCAAAATTTTTAAAGTTTCCTCCAAAAATGTTCTCTTTGTTCTTGAATAATATTTTTAATGAGACATTTCATATTTTTGAGACTAATTTTGTAAATATTCTCGAAGTTTTCGGTTTATCTATTTATAGACGTTTTATTGCAGGTTTAAGGTCTTTACAAGATTAATAATTTCGGATAAAAAATGCAATAACAGAGATTAATTCAGTTTGTGTTGGAATTTCTATAACACATTACATTTATTCATTTGTATATAGTTGAACAATACCAAAATTTTGAAAGAAAATTGTTTTATATTAAATTTTTGAATGAGATATTTTATATTTTTAACACCATTCCTCAATATATTTACCAGATTTTGTAGTTTTTTATTTCCAAAAGTTTAGTTTCAGTTTTCAGCTCCTAACTAACTTTATCGTTTCAGTAACCAATCAAATTTTTTAAAGATTACTTTAAAAATATTCTCTTTGTTCTGGAATAATATTTTTATAAAGAGACATTTCATATTTTTGAGACTAATTCTGTAAATATTCTCAAAGTTTTTGGTTTTTCTATTTATAGAGCTTTCATTGCAGCCTTCAGGTCTTCAGGTTAAGAATTTCAGTTCAAAAGATGCAATTTTCATAAAATAATTTAGTTTATGTTGGAGAATCTATAATTAAAATAATAATTTTTTTGTATATAAATAATAATTTCTGAAATTTTAAAGAAAAAATTCTAAAAGTATTTAAAACAATTCCAAAGTGTTCCTTCCAAACAATTGGGTTAGATTTCAGCAGCTTCTAGCTCTAGGCTAGTTTTAGACATTCACCAACGTTCCAAAGAATTGCTTCAAAGATGTTCCCGTTATAAATTATCCCTAATCAAAAATAAATATTTGAACCCACGTCAAAAAACTGATATAAGGCACCCAAACAACAATAAAATTAGCCCCATAACAGCCGGCGTTTTTTTTAATGCGATGCAACGTTCACCGGATGATAATTTAATTTTGACCTGAGTTATTCGATATTCGTGATCGAAAACAATTAAATAACTCATAAACGTGCATAATAAACCAGTAGCCGTTTGCCTTGCATTAGTTATAGCATCGACGATTAAAAAAAAATGGCGATCGCTTTAAAAAAAATGGAATCGATTTATGACGCGACCCAGTCATTGTTTCGCAACCGGGCGATTTACGATGTGTTATATGGGATTAAATAGTTATTGTTTATAGTAATGTCGGTTTTTGTTATTAAATGCGACTAAACCCTGACCTGGTATTCGCGTATCGACCGATGGCAGTAGATAATGGTCCGGTAGAAAAATCGACGACCCACGCCGCGTAAATTTGTCATAACGCCGCGAGAAAAATGAACGAAAAGAACAATTACTCGATTCAACGCCCACGCGGCCACGCTACTGTTCTACATTTCATTTTTATACCCCCGAATAACGTTGTTACGTTGCGGAGGAATCGATGGTCGAGGCATTGTGGAAAACGTGTCCGGTGGAATGTGGTAGTTTTAGGTATAGTACGTACAAACAAGGAAATTTAATTTGTTAACCTTCGAAGAAGAGATGGTCTCGCTGGTAATGATGTCTCATATTACTAGCAGCTCTTCTGATGGTGGGCGTTCACTTGTGAAATTACCCGACAGACCCCAGTCTCTCTTACCTGCTGGTTCTCCGTTCTTCGTCGCGGCCGTGGTTCTTGACTCACTTTCCGGCCCGTTCCTACTCCTTTCGTACAGATGCTTTCCATTTTTCTATTTGCGATTGTTTTTCGCTGGCCTCGCCAACAGTACCGTACCTGGGTACGTAAATGGAAGGAGTTTGGACTCGTTGAACGTAATTAGAGAGTTAGCGGCCGAACAATGGTGACATTCCTGATGTTGGATGAATTGAGATTCAATTATCCGAGGTAGTGCCAGTTCGGTTCCCGGCATAATGGCGAACATTGTCATTAAATCAACATCGTGTCCGGGGGTAGGGAAGCAACAGTTCGGACACAATGCAAAAATATTGTCGGATGAAAAATGAACAGGTCCCAGGAGTTCGCGTGTTGGCAAATGAATGGTGGAACTGTAATAAGTTTACGAGCTATCTCGCCGGCCCGATCGTCGCACCACAAAATGCATTTACTGATTTCCTGTATACATTTTATGGTATCATTTCAGCGTCTGCGTAAAACCACAATCAATAATCGAAATTCCGATACGTGGCATCCGGAAGAAAAAACCGCAAACATCATTTTACCAGGGAGACCGCTTTTGTTGTGCGGCCCCATAGTTTAACATCCTGGTGTTGGAAATGGTAATTGTTTTTCGATCGCGGTCGATAAAACGCGATTTACCCATCGAACGCTATTTCTCAAACTTTTGTTTTATTTCTGGAGCGTAAACAATAGAGTTAAAAAGCCATTTTACACTTGATTATTTTATTATAGTTTAATGTACCAGGTACTCTTCAGTTTTATTATCACCCGGCTGTTAATTTTCAACAGAATAAAATAAACCTGTTTATTGTTTTATCCAGGCTAATTAGAATTTTATAACCTTTTCCATCAAACATGGTAATGCTTAACGTTGAGCAACTTTTATTACCCGGATTCGGTTGTAAATGTTTTAATCACTATTTTTCTATTAATATTTATAACGACTTTAATAACTTAAATTCTTAAATTGGTCATTTTTCCAAAGGTTTTTTTTTTTTATAAGTAAAACTGAAATAAATGGTAGAATCCATCAAAGCAAAAGGCTTTCACAGTATAATTACACTCTTAAATGACTTTCGTCTTTCAATTAAAAACGTAATTATCAGTTTATGGAGACTTTCATTCATTAGTTGCCGCCAAAAATGTACACCATTCGTATAATAAAACATAAAATTTCAATTTTTATAAACTAATAAATGTTTTTATGAAACATATGATAATTAACAAATTGTGATAGTTACAGTGTTAATTATCAAAACTAATATTTTATTTATTTCTTAGTTGTGCACGTTGTTTAAAAGAATTATGATAAATCTTGATAAAATAATTAAGAAATAAATACTTTAAAGTTCTAAAAATACAATATTTTTCATAAATATTATTAATTTTGTTAATAATACAAATGATCTTCAGGACTATAAATTTACTGTGTTGATCATTTTTTTTTTAGAACTTCTAGTTCCGGAGGGTGTTTATAAAAAAGTTATGAGAAAATACAAACATTGTTGATCTAATTATATAAAAAATAATTAAGATTTGATAATTAGCATGACAATTATCAATACTATTATTTTGCTTACTTAAAACGGAATTTTCTTAGATAAAGTGCTATTTCTGGCAGTTGTTTAGAAGAACATAGACAGATAGATATTTTTATTTCTGAACAAAGTGCTATTTCCGGAAATTGTTTAGATGAATTTTAAGAGTATAAAAATAATTGATAGTTTTTGATGATAATAATCATATGATAATTAAAATAAATAATAAATAATTTAATGAGAGTTCTAAAAAATTCGATACGTTAAATAATAATAATTATAATAATTTGATAATAATCCAGATAATTATTTTGCATATTTTAAAGAGATCTTTTTGTGGATAAAGTGCTGTTTGTGGAAGTTTTGACAGAATATAAAAATTCTTAAGACCTGATAATATTATTAATTGATGATTATCATGTCTTAAAAAAGTTATAAGAAAATACAAACATTGTTGATCTAATTATATAAAAAATAATTAAGTTTTGATAATTAGCACGACAATTATCAATACTATTATTTTGCTTACTTAAAACGGAATTTTCTTAGATAAAGTGCTATTTCTGGCAGTTGTTTAGAAGAACATAGACTGATAGATATTTTTATTTCTGGACAAAGTGCTATTTCTGGAAATTGTTTAGATGAATTTTAAGAATATAAAAATAATTGATAGCCTTTGATGATAATAATCATATGATAGTTAAAATAAATAATAAATAATTTAATGAGAGTTAAATGCAGCTAATTATAATAATTTGATAATAATCCAGATAATTATTTTGCATATTTTAAAGAGATCTTTTTGTGGATAAAGTGCCATTTCTGGGAGTTTTGACAGAATATAAAAATTCTTAATTGTTATTGATTATATTATGAATTGATGATTATCAAGTCTTAATTATCAATTATCTCGGTGAACCGTGGTTTTTACAAAGCCGTATTTGTAGGCAATATGGTAGCAAGTAATTAAATAAAGCGCTAATTCAAAATAGATGTAAATGTATGAAAATGAAATATGTCCCACTCCAATAAAGCAGTTTTTCGCCGCGCAAACCAGAATCAATTACTCCACTCGGCTCATGTGTAGCAATTAAAATGGTTTTTTTGTTTTTTTGGTAAAAAACTGGAAAGCTCCTTCGAAAACCGACTATGTTAATAAGCTGCGCACACAATAACATGAATATTGATGAGGTGTTTTTGAATTATGACCTTGAAAATGAAATGAATGAATACTGAAACAGCTGTGGAGTTCTTTCGCGAGAGAGAGAGTGGTCTATCGAAATGCAAATACAATCGATACAATTAATTTTGTGCTAGCCGGGGCGGCGGGTGTGCGGGCAAACTAATTAATGAACCGAACGAAGGATACCACCGCACCCATGCGGGGTCGCCCCGGACCGGTGGCTTATCGCCGAAAAATATCCGACGAAATCGGAGATTCGCTCTCTCGCGTCGCCGCATGTGACACACACCGATGGGAAAAATCTGTAATGCAGGTGTCCGGTATGACAACACGGCCGCCGATTATTTATTCAAATTGCTATGGAAATTAAAATATTGCGAGGGCACATTTTTTCACTCATAAACGCAAAACCCACCTGTGTGTTACTATTGCTGCGTTAATAAATAAATAAGTCGATACATGAAATCGTTCGTTCGAACGCACTACGCTCCATTGAATACGTCCATTCATTATTACCATGGAAAAAACAATGTCAAATTCGAGTGAAGGTCGCCATTCGAATAGTTTTCGGCGATTCGAGACGCGGGTGTTGGATTATTTATGGGAAACTACGACTGAATGTTATTTGTAATTAAATTCAAATGATCGTTGAGTAATGGACGGTTTAGTAATCGGAATTGGAGCGCATTTATCACAATATTATTGGAATGTTGATTTAAATGACTCTTTCATATTAAGAGCAGGATGTTTAGCAATGGGAATAATGCTGAAAATTGTTAAAAAATTACTTGTTGGGTAATTGAATTACTTAATAAATCCAACAATCATAAATAACTAGTATTTGATGATAATTAAAATATATTAATTATTAGAATATTTATGATTTTTATAAATATACATCATATTATTATCAAGAATTGTATTGTTGTCTCTATAATTATTAAATAATAATTGTCTATTGATAATCTTTCAAAATCAGTCTGAAACAGTTCCAGAAATAACAGTTTATTTGGAAAAAATATTGTTAATCTAACTATAATAGTTTTGATAATTATCTGTGCAATTATCAAAATTTATCATTTATTTACTAACATGAAAATAGCAGTTACTCCAGAAAAAATGAACTGGACAATTATCTAATCTTGATAATAAAGTTTAATAAAAATAGGGTATTTTTAAAACTTTAAATTATTTATTTTTCTAATAATTATATTAAAATCTATTAACAATTTTTAAAATATTCAAATTAATTATTTTAATAATTATATGGATAATTATCAAATCTAAAAAAGTATTCATATTTATTAAAAGTTAGGAATTTTAGAACCTTCTTTATATCGTTTATGTCAGTTGTAATGTAGTAATATATGACAAATACTATCAACAATTTTCTTCAAAATTCATTTGAACAACCCCCACAAAAACACTTTATCTAGAAATAAAGATTTCTTTAAAACAATAATTTGGATATTGGAACTTTTTTAGAAGCCTCCCTTGTATTTCTTATCTTAGTTTTCTTGATAATTATTAAATGATAATTAATTATAAAATCAAGTTTTAACAAGAACTTTAATACTCTCTCAAAATTCAACTAAACAACCACCAAAACTAGCAATTCATCCAAAGAAAGGCTTCTTTAAAATAACAGTTTCGTCAATTATTGTATAATTATCAAAATTTGATAATTATCGTATAATTATTTTTTTTGTGTGGGAATTTTAATTTATTACAGATGTCCATATCTAAGCAAAATAATACTTTTCATATGTAACTCTATAATTATTAAATTTTATCACATCACATATTTATTAAAATTATCAGATATTTTAGAAATCCCAAGTCATCAATTTTTAATAGTATCAAGAATTCATAATTCCAATATTTTAATATGTATTAATAATGGGAAATTATTTAGAAGCCTTCTTGTATTATTTATCTTAGTTTTCTTGATAATTATTAAATGTAATTAATTAATTATAAAATAAAGTTTTAACAAGAACTTTAACACTCTCTCAAAATTCAACTAAACAACCACCAAAACTAGCAATTCATCCTAAGAAAGGCTTCTTTAAAATTACAGTTTCGTCAATTATTGTATAATTATCAAAATTTTATAATTATCGTATAATTATTTTTTTGTGTGTGGGAATTTTAATTTATTACAGACGTCCATATCTAAGCAAAATAATACTTTTCAAATGTAACTGGATAATTATTAAATTTTATCACATATTTATTAAAATTATCAGATATTTTAGAAATCCCAAATCATCAATTTTTAATAGTATCAAGAATTCATAATTCCAATATTTTAATATGTATTAATAATGGGAAATTATTTAGAAGCCTTCTTGTATTATTTATCTTAGATTTCTTGATAATTATTAAATGTAATTAATTATTTATAAAATAAAGTTTTAACAAGAACTTTAACACTCTCTCAAAATTCAACTAAACAACCACCAAAACTAGCAATTCATCCAAAGAAAGGTATCTTTAAAATTACAATTTCGTCAATTATTGTATAATTATCAAAATTTGATAATTATCGTATAATTATTTTTTTTTTGTGTGGGAATTTTAATTTATTACAGATGTCCATATTTAAGCAAAATAATACTTTTCATATGTAACTGGATAATTATTAAATTTTATCACATATTTATTAAAATTATCAGATATTTTAGAAATCCCAAATTATCAATTTTTAATAGTATCAAGAATTCATAATTCCAATATTTTAATATGTATTAATAATTGGAAATTATTTAGAAGTCTTCTTGTATTATTTATCTTAGATTTCTTGATAATTATTAAATGTAATTAATTATTTATAAAATAAAGTTTTAACAAGAACTTTAACACTCTCTCAAAATTCAACTAAACAACCACCAAAACTAGCAATTCATCCAAAGAAATGCTTCTTTAAAATTACAGTTTCGTCAATTATTGTATAATTATCAAAATTTTATAATTATCGTATAATTATTTTTTTGTGTGTGGGAATTTTAATTTATTACAGACGTCCATATCTAAACAAAATAATACTTTTTATATATAACTGGATAATTATTAAATTTTATCATACATACATATTTTAGAAATCCCAAATTATCAATTTTTAATAGTATCAAGAATTCATAATTCCAATATTTTAATATATTGGATTTTTAGAATTCTACATAAATCATTTATTTTAATTCAAAAATTAATAATGACCACATTTGTTCTTAATTATCAAAATATACCTAATAATTACTTAAATTAATCTTCTTACTTTTGGTTATATTCATAAATAAAGTAATCCAATCACATAATAAAAACAGTATATTGTACCAACGTTTTGATGAATGCGAAGTAATTGACAATTAATTCCGTTCCCGCTCTATTAAATTTAATGCATTGTTTCCTCCAAACCGCCCGTCAACATTGTTTTTTATTTTATTATTGTGCTGGCCCCCATTTACATAGAACGTGTTCCAAAACGTGGGCGTGCAGCAATCATATAAACCATTTCTATAATTTTGTCAATTTGATAAGGCCACAAGATAAAATCTGATACCATCTCTTATGTAACGTAAGAAGACGTGGTGATGTCATTGGAACCCGTGAGTCGAATTAACTCGTTAGGTAAAAAAACACCATATACACCTTGAGTCATTTTTCAAAATAGTTTTGGCTATAATTAAATTGTTAAAGCGGAGCTATTGTTTCCACAAATGGGAGTAATATGTCGAAAGAACGGGAACTCGTCGTCGTTCCTATTTATGTCGTTTTAAAATTAAAGAAGCGGTGGCCGGCCCAAAACATACGACGAATATAAAAGGGTAACCGAATGATGGCGATGCATGAAACAAGGAGGCCATGCTGACCGGTGCAATTATCGTGCAGATCGTCACAGAAACAGCTCATGATTACACGCTACCGTTTTATTATCGTCATTATGTGACGGGCAGCGTTCGAAATCGACCAACCGGTAGCCATGCCGTACGACCGTCTTCCGCCAATGGGCGAACGGGTTCGACGCCTCCGGACACGCTTCAACCACCAAAAATTCACTTGCCAAAGTAACTTTTTGACGTGCTCTATAATAGACGAACGCGCGGCTGAATAATTCATGTCGACAATACTGAAATTAAATTCGAATTAGCATCGCAAATGGCAGAAAGTAAGACTTCATCCGCGACGCGTGGTGGTGCGGTGGTGCATCACGTAACATTTTCAGAGGAATGAGTCCATTCGTATTCATGAGAGTGTCACCGTGAGGAGCAGCGAGATAGCCGGCCCACGTTTTTCGTCCGCAACCGAAAAATATTGATATAATCTGCCAGATAAGCGGGCTCGTTACAGTTTTCTGGATTCACGTGCGGGTTCAAGGTTCAACCGCACGACCAACCGGACGCGATTTCGAATTACGAAATTGTTTCTCTTTATTGTACCGACATCTCACTTGGCCGTTTCGGGCTTTTGTTTATCTTAACTGCCGCGATCCGTTTGCTACGATCGCAGGATTAAAGTCTTCCGTTTTCGACTCGTTTATGGGAACGCGTCTCGTGTAACTGTATCGGACGTTGGATTTTTCGTCGGTTGCTTTATGGTTTACGATGGTACTAATGAATGATTTATTCATGTGACAGTCGTACCGGTGGTTTTTAACTGTGCGATTGTGGTACTTATGATCATGGTTTCTTTAGTTTTTATGCATAGTTTTACTCTTTAACTCGTGTATGCATTTATGGCCGGTACTACATAATTTTATAGCACTTTTGGTCTATCTAAAAGTGCTTATTTAATGATTGACCCTTTCAACTCTTCACTCTATTCTGCAAACTAATCGTTTATAAAGAGAAGTCTCTAATTATTTCTTTTATGGTGCATTAAAGATGCAATTTTTGTTAGTTTTGCTTCAGTACTTACATGCATTTTTTATGTATTTTAGTTCTTCTTCAATCAAATGTAATTAATTAGACACTATTAAAAAATGTACATTTAAGCATATTACAATCTATTGTTTGTATTAAAATATATATAATTTATTTTCTGGTACTATTTCCAACCAATATATTTGATACTTTTTCCAGTTAACATAACCCTTTGGATTTCTGGATTATAGAACTTCAATTTGGCCTGCTATGTATAAAATTTAGTCAAAACCACATGGATTTGTATAAATCTTTGATTATATATTCTGGTACTTCTTCCAGATAATTCAACAGATTAGGATTTAAAAAGAAGCTTTGGTTTGTTACAGTGTGCGTATTTTACTCAAATCAACAAAGATATTCAGTTATGAATTTTTGGTCTCTTTAGAGTTAGATAATCTGGTACTTTTACCTGCTAATGAAATTCATTGTATTTGATTAAAAGTCTCCACATTTGAAGTACTTCTTTCAGTATAAATAACATTTTCGATTTCTGGGATATAGAATTTATATTTGGTTTATGACTCTATAAATTTCAGTCACGTTTACATAGATATTATATAAATCTTTAATTGGATATTCTGGTACTTCTAATTCAACACATCGGGATTTATTAAAAAAAGTTTGTTTTTTTACAGTTTGCTCAAATCAACAAGGATATTCGATTATACATTTTTGATGTTTTTAGAGTTACATGATCTAGTACCTCAATTTTGGTTTTTTAGACGTTAGCCAAAATAGATATATTAATTAATATATGTTAAATGTTCTGGTACTTCTCCAGGCCAAACTTCTATTAGACTTGGATTGTGCTCAATCTAACAAGGATAGCTTTTCATATATTTTTAAAGTTATATACTCCGGTACTTCTTCAAGCCAGTGCAGCACATTGCAGTTGATTAAGGAACCTCCATTTGGTTTTTTACAATGTATGAATTTGGCTGAAGCCAACAAGGTATATGGTGTAATTGGCCTCCTCGAAAATTAAGACATAATTTTTTGCCAATGTTCCTCGAAACAGTTAATATAAATTGTTTCCTGGTCGGGCCATCGTAATTTGTTTGAATATCCATAATTATTAATTTCAAGGGCTCCATTAATTGCGGGCTCTCCGTGGCACAAACGACGATCCTGTTAATAACACTACAGTGAACAAGTTTAATTGCTCTCGATGTTCAGTTTTTAGTGCCGCGAAATACTCGACATCCTCATTGAAAAATTGTGCCAGCCTTTAATGCCTACAGTCTGGGTGGCCTATAATTGTTAGTTCACGTAATAATACCACTTCCATGTGTAAAAGAATCGATACAAACCATGTCAAAAAATTAGTTCACTGCCCCAAGAGAGTTTTTGATAAAATATAGTCACTTACAGGCTAATAAATCTTCGATATGAATGGACGTGATTATGTTAAAAACTGTGCTAATTTCATCAATAAATTACCATTAATTGGATGTGCGGTATGCATGAAACTCGACACTTCCTCTGAAATTATTATGAACAATTTACAGCATCTAAATGCAAAAATTATGATGATGAAGGCCGGTTAACAATTAGCGGATCAATTTACGACGAGTTTACCACAGTTTTTTAATAACCAATTCGAAATATTATTGCAATGGTAACTTTAAGATTTTTCCCCCGACCGAATGCATAGTAAATAACTGAAATGAAAAAAGCATAGGACGATTGTGTCAGAAAATACAAATAGCTCGGAGCGTATCTGCGTTATCGCATCTCCAGTACAATTATGACGAATCGCAATTGCTAGACGCATTTGCATACCCAGTATGGGATGGTACGGTTGAACAAATGGACTGCGGTCAACGGCGGCTCCCATGTGCAGCATATGTGGAGATTAGACGGTTCTGGTCGTGGATTTTTCAGCGCGACTACGCGAGATACTGTCGTATTATTCAAGAATGTCCGGTGACAATGACTAGGAGGCACTCCTTCCGATACCAGACTATGATAACGACAAGGCTTTATACGCTTGAATTTCATTAATACATTTGCCCCTTGGTAGCCGCACATCTTTAATCATAAACAACACACATTGTGCCACCGCGGCCACACCGTGGACCAACCGAAATCGCACGGAACGAAAGCACCGGGGCGAAAGAGCCGTGCGGTTTGTTCGGCGCACGGTCCCGTCGTTCTCTCTTCTCGTCGTCGTTGTCGTCGTCGGTGAAATGCGGACGAGGCAGCAACGGGCGAGAAGTACACGAATAGGAGAACGGACTAACAAGTTAGTTAGAGGAGCGGGCGGCGTGGAGGATGCGGGGGGTGGTCGGCCGCCCCCGCGCTCATGAATAGCGAGCACGCTCATTAGCGAGCGCGGGACAGTAATGACCAGCGCCGTACCCCGGCCCAGACGGCTACCGGCTGTCACCGGCACGGCGGATGCTGCGATCTCCACCGGTCTCGGATTCAGAAGACCGTTCTTGTCTTCCTTGTTTTTAACGAGGGGTTATTTAGTTTTGCAAGCTCGAGCAGCTAGGGACGAACTTTCGGTTTTGTACTAACTAAAAGTTCTATCCAGTTTAGGCAACCACTACCAATTTTTCAGAAAAAAACGATAATTTATGTTGGATTATTCAGTGTAAAATTATCATGGTATATTTCAAGTTTCGAATATATGTCGTTATCATTTCTATTTTCTTCCTTATTTGTATTTTTTATGCAACAGGTATCAAAAAATTTAAACATTTTATACAGTAGCGGCCATAATTATAGCAACTTATTAAAATATTTAAAATAAATGGTCTACTCGAATTGGATGCCATTATTAATAGGTACACATAATGTTTATTGTTTTTTTCCGTTATTGTTGTGTCTACTAAATGTACTAAATTATAGCAATTTTTTACTTTATGGTATTTCATTACTCTCTGTGAATTTAAATCGATTATCATCAAGTGGCCATTAAAATTATAATTCACCGTTACTAAGATCAAGAGAAAAGTATTATTAAAATATATAGAAAACTGTCCAAGTGGTAACTAGGAAAAAAATTGTGTGAATTCGAAAAACTTGTAAGAATTTGAATATCAAAAAGCTGAGAAAATAGGACTTCAAAGATATTGAGAAGATGATTAGAGAATTCGGTTTCGTTTAACCCCAGACCTACAAGAAAATCCTGTTTTTTATTAAAGATGTGTGATTGAAGTCCAATTTTGACTTGCTTAGAATGACAAAACAGGATGAGTCGTTTTTAGTAACAAGTCTAAATTTAGTTTATAAAAAAATATGGTTGAGTTTAAATTACAAAAGTCTACAGAGACAAAATTACACAAAAAAGTTTATGCTACGGGGATGTTTCAATGTCTCTGGCGTAAGCAGGAAATCGTAAAATCAATTAGTTAATTAATCAATAAATTTGTCAAAAATAATTATAAATATTTCCTGAATAACTTAGTCTTACATAATTGTTAAATTTGGGGCATTTAATCGGCAAATTTTAATTAATTAGTTTAAATTAAAGAATAAATTTATCAATAGGTTTATTGTATAAATTTAAATGTTTATATTATTATATTTTTATTTATGTAAATGTTCATTTTATAATTTTCTTAATAATTTTTACGTATTTCTACTTTTGAATAGTCTTTTATTGCATATTGTTCGGCTTGTTTTTTATTTTTAACTTCATAGAAATGCGGAATTTTTATTATTTACAATTTTGGAATTCAGTTCAATATAATAAATAATTTAATAAAATATTGACAATATAAATTTATTATTATTTTACGTAAGTCTCAAAATGACAATAAAATAGAATAATTGTTTCCAATGAATTATTAATTATTTTATTTATAATTTAATTTTGTAATTCTGTTCTGTATTTTTCCATACAAATCCGATTCAACTTTTGACCTTGAAAAATCAATTAGATCAAATTAATCAACAAATTTATCAAAAATAATTTTAAATATTTCCTTCAAATGATTAAACAAATTAGTTTTTTTGTAGTTTTTAGGCCTATTAATCAGCAAATTTTAAATTAATTAGTTCAAATTTCTATGTCATTCAAATGTCACTAAAAGAATTAGTATTTATATAATAAATATTCTAATATTTGATTATTTTTAATAAAATCTGTAGGTTCAATTGCATATTGCTAGGCTTATTCTTTGCGTTTGACTGCGTACAAATCCGATCATTAATTAAAATTTTTTAAGAAGCAAAATAAATTAATTCATTTTTTTTTCAAGAAATGTATCAAAATTTTGATGTTTAATTCCCCTGCTAATAATAATAACAATAATATTAATATGTATATTTTTTTACAATTAAAAAAAAAACTGATAAAATATTTTTTTATAAAATAATTTAATTTAATTAATACCTGTGATAAAATAAGAAATCGTAAAATCAATTGAATCAATTTAATCGACAAATTTATCGAAAATAATTGTAAATATTTCCTGCAAATAATTAAACAAATCAATTTTTTCTAGCAGTTAATATTTTTAGGCCGTTTAATCGCTAACTTTTATAGTAGTTTAATGACTAATTTGTGATTTTAATGACGGCCTAAAAGATGTTTGTCAATAATCGGAACTATTAACCGGCGATTAAGTTTATGCAAAAATGTGGCGATTAATTAATGAATTTTAGGCCCGAGATCGGTCAGGCAGGCATTCGCCGTTTCGCTTGACACGACTGTACGGGTTTTCCTTTAATTGTTCGATCGTGTAAAGTGGAGTGCGGATGTGGCCTCACTCGGTAGTCCATATAAAATCCCGCGCCTGGGCATTTTTCCACGGTTTATCGGCAAACTCGAAATAGCTAACCAAAGCAAGATAAGGTTAGCATGCGCTAATTAGTTGTGACTAGGTACGTTTGCGGAGCCCGCCGTCGAAACAAAGAAAGGAGCAGCGGACGTATGCAAATTTCGTCCGTTTTAAATGCCCCTAATCTTTTTGCGGGAGTAACCGAGACGCAACAGTTTAGGAAATTAAAACATCGATAAACTTGGTGGTGCATACACAAAGACCTTGTTAATTTAAAAGACCGCTTTTGTTTTTTGCGCCTTGTTTTCAAACTTATCCCACGACTTTCGCGATAAAATCTACGCCGGATTCCAAATGTTGCTTAAACAATGAAGAATTTTTTAATATGTAATACGTTTTCAGGGATGGGTCACAACGGTGTTTTTCTACAAATAAACGTGCAGTGTCGTCGCAGGAGATAAGTCCTGCAGAACGTTCGGATGCTTATTAAAATTTATTTTATATCAATGATTGGCAACTATATATAATCAAAGCATTGCCGTTTTGTTAATTTAACTAGTGATTCGTTGTACCGCTTAATAATTATTGTTATTAGACGCAGAACGAATCATTATACTTCTAACATGATTCTGAATCTTAATGAATGGATAATAACTATATTATATCAGTCTGATTCTGAATTTATATCCATTGCCACTCCGCCATTAGTAGTTCACCTTCATCTTCGTTATTTACACTCCAAGTATAACAGAAGTTTTCTCATCTTCCTCAGAAAATTTGACTATGAAATAAATTCTGGATATTTTCACAATATACTTATATACTGAGATGTCCCAATTTTGGGATCAAATTTTGGGATATCTATGTAATCCTTTAATCCCTTTTAGGTGTTCATCTACTTCTTGTTATATTTGAATGAATAAGTGCTAAATGATGTTTCAGTTTTTGGCTTTGATGTTGAAATTCAGACAAATATATATACCATACAATCCTCCCTACCAAGGAACTATTCAAATTTCTTGAAAAAAGTTTTCAGGCTACAATTTGCTTCTAAATAAACTCATTGTTTCATAGTTCAAATCAGTTTTGAGACACCAAAATTGAATTGTTTATTATTCGAATAGTTAATAAATAATGAATGATTTAAATAAAATTACCGTTTTATCTCCTGTATAAGGGATTAATAAGTATGCTTTTATAAATTGTATTTACTTTTATTAAAATATTATAATTATAATCATTAATCACACTCCATTGTATCAACTGTTCTTGGCGTAAGATTTGAAACTAAACTTGATGGATCTAATAATGGAGATCACTAAAATATTTTAAAATATTAGTGCCTTCCTAATCAATCTGAAAATCTTTCGATGGTCCACAAACAAATCGGACGAGTACGGTTACTTTAGGCGAACAAAACTCAATTTTTATTGATGATCGGACCCGGCAAAACCTGTTAAAAATGTCCCACACACAGGAATTCGCATCCTGACGTGCGTAATTTAATACGGCATATTACTGGAAAAGTTAAAATCTGAAACGATTTAATTAAGCGCTAAGTTCTGGTATGGAAACGAAATTCACGCTGCGAGTTCCCATTTAACTCGCTGTTACCTAGTTGGTTATCTAACTTTACGATGTAACCTACTGATTTCTTGCTGAATAATAATATACAATCAGCGGTTCGAAGTGATATCTGGAGTTTTATTAATTCCATGCCGTCGAGGAAGTCGACGGAAAATATTGCCCAGTTTTTTATTTTAATACGTTTTAAACGGCCTATCTATTCATATATTAAATGCCCGATTAATATTTTATGGGCGGTGTTTATGCATTCCGATTAGTTAATTGATTTTAACTGCTTTATAATGTTGCTGATAACGATTCTTTATCGGTTTTTAAAATCTGATCGCGCTGGGAAACTTATTTTTATGCGTGACATGTGTCCAAATATTCGGATGCGATTTAATATTTTTTTTTATTGGGAATTGATGTTAATTTGTCTTTTATTACTTTTTAATATTTGGAGATAAGTTTCTATGTTATTTTTGTTTTCTAATTTTTTTAAATTAATTTAACTGACATCAATTTTTTATTTAAAATACAATAATTTTATAGAACGGAAATAAATATAGTAATTTCAATTTTAAGCAGGACATAATATATAATGTACAAAAAAAAACAAATCTTACTTATGATTTAAGCATCAAGAAATCAAATTTAAAACTTTTTTTTACGAAATATTTTTTTCTAATATATTTGAGGCAATTCAATATCTAAATATTTAAAAGAATAATCAAGGAAATCAAGTGCCAAACTGGAGACTTCAATGTAAGATTGAACGACAAACTTGTACAAGTTTTTCATTTTTTTAGATTTTTTATAATTTATATAAAATAATTATATTATTAAACTTCATAAACATATTTAACTATCATAGGCAAAACCAATATGTAAATATTTAAAGAAATAATTCAGGAAATGAAGTGCCAAACTGGAAACTTCAATATTAGATAGAACGACGAACTTGTATAGGTTTCTCAATTTCTTTTTTTTAGTTTTTTTTATTATTTTAGTTACGAAATGTTTTATTGTTAATATAATTTATATAATTTCTATAAAATAATTTTATTATTAAACTTCATAAACATATTTAAATATCATAGGCAAAACCAATATCTAAATATTTAAAGAAATAACTCAGGAAATTAAGTGCCAAACTGGAGACTTCAATGTAAGATTGAACGACGAACTTGTACAAGTTTTTCATTTTTTTTAGATTTTCTATAATTTTAATTACGAAATATTTTATTTTTAATATATTTTTTATAATTTCTATAAAATAATTTTATTATTAAACTTCATAAACATACTTAAATATCATAGGCAATACCAATATCTAAATATTTAAAGAAATAATTCAGGAAATCATGTGCCAAACTGGAGACTTCAATGTAAGATAGAGCAACGAACTTGTAAAAGTTTTTCATTTTTTTTTAGATTTTTATAATTTTAATTACGAAATATTTTATTTTTAATATGTTTTTTATAATTTCTATAAAATAATTTTATTATTAAACTTCATAAACATATTTAAATATCAAAGGCAAAACCAATATCTAAATATTTAAATAAATAATTCAGGAAATCAAGTGCCAAACTGGAGACTTCAATGTAAGATAGAACGACGAACTTGTAAAAGTTTTTCATTGTTTTTTTTAGATTTTTTATAATTTTAATTACGAAATATTTTATTTTTAATATGTTTTTTATAATTTCTATAAAATAATTTTATTATTAAACTTCATAAACATATTTAAATATCATAGGCAAAACCAATATCTAAATATTTAAATAAAAAATTCAGAAAATCAAGTGCCAAACTGGAAACTTCAATATTAGATAGAACGACGAACTTGTATAAGTTTCTCAATTTTTTTTTAGATTTTTTATAATTTTAACTCCGAAAAGTTTTATTGTTAATATAATTTATATAATTTCTATAAAATAATTTTATCTTTAAACTTTATAAACATATTTAAATATCATGGGCAAAACCAACATCTAAATATTTAAAATAATAATCCAGGAAATCATGTGCCAAACTGGAGACTTCAATATAAGATAGAACGATTTTTTATAATTTTAATTACGAAATATTTTATTTTTAATATATTTTTTATAATTTCTATAAAACAATTTTATTATTAAACTTCATAAACATATTTAAATAAATAATTCAGGAAATCAAGTGCCAAACTCGGAGACTTCAGTGTTAGATAGAACGACGAACTTGTATAAATTTCTCAATTTTTTTAGATTTTTTATAATTTTAATTACGAAATGTTTTATTTTTAATATTATTTATATAATTTCTATAAAATAATTTTATCATTAAACTTTATAAACATATTTAAATATTACGGGCAAAACCAACTTCTAAGTATTTAAAATAATAATCCAGGAAATCATGTACCAATCTGGAGACTTCAATGTAAGATAGAATATAAGTTTTTCATTTTTTTTATATTTTTTGTAATTTTAATTACGAAATATTTTATTTCTAATATATTTTGTATATAATATATAATATAATTTTATTATTAAACTTCATAATCTTATTTAAATATTCAATATCTATATATTTAAAAAAAAAATTGTGTAGCATCAGAATATAAATCTCAGAAAGGTAATCCAAAAAATCTAATTCGACAATGGAGACTTTTTTTAGTTTAATTATTAATATCAATTCGATATATTAATATTAGTTTATAATAATTTATTATCAAATGAATTATAAAAAGGTTTTATAAATTAGAATTTTATAGTCATAAGTTATAGTGAATTTTGTTTGACAGTTCCAATCTTGTCCAGACAGTTAAAAAGATAAATAATAGCGATAGTTGCAGCAATAAAGCCATGAGATAAAAGATGAAATGATTCGTAGCGAGTCCACTAATCAAACAAGGGCGGAATGAGTCACAGGCAATTTAATTACGGGACAGGCTCGCATATTTATTATGAATGAAATAATTTATAAGTGTGGTGTGTTATGGTTGCCCCCCAACCAGGCATATATCGTCTTATCCCCCCATGGACGGTTCGCCTCGTGGTGGAAGACACAGCCGACCAACCGATATTATTTATAGTATCTCCGTAATGTCCGCGACGATATAAAAAACAATCGGGACGCGGACTGCGAGAGCCATTGAGATCTACATTTCTCATTTTTCCCCAGCAATCGTAATTTATAATTATCACAAAAGCAGCCCGGGACGTTTTGCTCTTTTCATTAGCGGCGGTGCGGTGGTGCGGCGACGCGGCCCAATATTCAAAACGCAATAATAAAGTAATTTCTCTTAATCTTAATTAACTTTTATTACCGAGCCGTGATAATAAATCTTTAACATACCAAATTAAATTTATCGCAGCGCTTCTTGAGCGCAAAACCTGAACATTGACCAGGCCAAACGCATAACTCCTGCGGCCCGCGTTTCCCACCCGAGGGTCACCCGATGCACACGGCAACGCGACGCGGCCGCCGCGGCAGCGGCTCCCCCTTCCCGCCCCCCAAACGTTCATAAAACACACTCGCTGACTTTTATTCGCAACTGCCCCGAATTGTCAGTTTCGGTTTTAATGTTGTTTTGTCTAACTGTGATTGTGATTTTTATCGAAAACGTTCATTTTTTATAAACTTTTATCGCCTCTACAAGAAGTCACTTTCATCGGACCAAAACGAATGTTGTTTCACATTAATGGTGTTTAGTCTAACTTTGTTGTTTGGGCTTTCGTTGTTATAACTTTCTTGGTATTTTTTAGATGTACCATCTTGATTACTTTAAATACTTCCTTAATGGTTTGTATGAATCAAAGCAATGTCATAAGTAGTAGCTGTGACCGAGGATGTTGATATGGCGACTAACGCCGTTTTAACCACTTGTTATTATGCTCTTTTCTATTATTTTTTTGTTCTTTCCTCAGAGAAATATTTAAAATTACATTTAAATGTGAGAAACATTTCTAGCAATTTTATTTTTGTTGTAATTTACGTGCGTTATTTATTATAAATTACTTTAAAAGCATGCAGGTGTTGACATGGGTATTTAAAATGAGTTAAACATTGAAAATAAATATAAAATTTAAGAATTCTGTAAGAATAAAGTTTCACTGATCTATTAGTTTCAATCTTTTCAAAAAATTCAACAAAATGTTTGGTGGTTTCTCAAAAATTAATTTGAATAAAATATTTAACTTTATAAATTTTTAGTTAAATTTGCTGGTCTCTAAAAAATTTTAAATTTCACACTTTTAAAGTATTGATTAAGCTACAAACTTATACTTTTAATTTTTGTTTTAAACCTTGATGATCTCAAAAAAATTAGATTAAATAAGTAGAAATTCTTAATTTCAAAATTCACACTTTTATAAAATATTTTTATGCAAAATAATTAGAAATAATTTGACAACTAATGTTTGTTGTAAACTTTGGTGATCTCTGAAAAATTAGAATTAAATAAGTAAAAATTCTTAATTTTAAAATTCACACCCTTATAAAATTTTTTTTATACAAAAAGGTTTAAAATTGTTTAATAAAACCAGATACTATTGATTAAGATACAAACTTATACTTCTAATTTTTGTTATAAACTTTGCTGATCTCTAAAAAATTTGATTAAATAAGTAAAAATCCTTAATTTTAAAATTTACCCATTTATAAAAATATTTTTTATGCAAAATAATTAGAAATTGTTTAATAAATCAGACATTTTAATCATCTATTAAATTACATATACTTCTAATTTTTGTTATAAACTTTGCTGATCTCTAAAAAATTTGATTAAATAAGTAAAAATCCTTAATTTTAAAATTTACCCATTTATAAAAATATTTTTTATGCAAAATAATTAGAAATTGTTTAATAAATCAGATATTTTAATCATCTATTAAATTACAAACATATACTTCTAATTTTTATTATAAACTTGGCTGATATCTGAAAAATTGGAATTAATTAAGTAAAAATTCTTAATTTAAAAATTCACACCCTTATAAAAATCGTTTTTTATACAAAAAGGTTTAAAATTGTTTAATAAAATCAGATACTATTGATTAAGATACAAACCTATACTTCTAATTTCTGTTATAAACTTTGCTGGTCTCTAAAAAATTTGATTAAATAAGTAAAAATCCTTAATTTTAAAATTTATCCATTTATAAAAATATTTTTTATACAAAATAATTAGAAATTGTTTAATAAATCAGATATTTTAATCATCTATTAAATTACAAACATATACTTCTAATTTTTATTATAAACTTGGCTGATATCTGAAAAATTGGAATTAATTAAGTAAAAATTCTTAATTTAAAAATTCACACCCTTATAAAAATCGTTTTTTATACAAAAAGGTTTAAAATTGTTTAATAAAATCAGATACTATTGATTAAGATACAAACTTATACTTCTAATTTCTGTTATAAACTTTGCTGGTCTCTAAAAAATTTGATTAAATAAGTAAAAATCCTTAATTTTAAAATTTACCCATTTATAAAAATATTTTTTATACAAAATAATTAGAAATTGTTTAATAAATCAGATATTTTAATCATCTATTAAATTACAAACATATACTTCTAATTTTTATTATAAACTTGGTTGATATCTGAAAAATTGGAATTAATTAAGTAAAAATTCTTAATTTTAAAATTCACACTTTTATAAAAATCTTTTTTATGTAAAATAATTGGAAATTATTTAATACAAGTTACAAACTTATACTTCCAGCATTTGTTATATAATTTGTTGCTGATTTTTGAAATGACTAAAAATTCTTAATCCTTATGTTCACATTTTTTACACGGCATGCTAAGAATTTATACTTCTAATTTTTGTTATTAACTTCTGTCTATAAACAAATTCTTAAATTTTATGAAAGTTTTTTGTAAAAAAAATAGGTCAATGGAACTAGAAACTTTAATGGTCGATTAGACAACAAGATTAAACTTCTAATACTTATAAATTTGATGAATATTATTGTTATACTCGAAAATTAATAAAATATTGAAGTTTCTTGAAGGATGGTGTAATATTAAATTACGAAACGAGAGTAAAAAAAATACTGTTCGGGTCGGTCGGTGGATCCTAAGGCCTTATTATTTATCATTATCCGAATGTTAATTTTTGCGAGGAGACGGTGCAGTGCATTAAATTAAAACCTGACTGAGGCAACATGGCACTTATAATAGGTTTCGATTTTCTAGAAGCATGTAATTGCTAGCGAAACACAGGCCAAGATATTTAAGATGCTGAAAAACCGATAAGCCAACAAATCTGTTCTCATCGAATGCTTGTTCGGTCCGTGCTGGCCAATAAGTCGTTTTGACTTAAACATTCAGCCGAGCCAATACAAGGAGAAATTGGCCAAACGAAAGATGTAATGATCAAAAGAATTTATCTGCTAAGTAGGCTTCTACTCACTTGTAACTATAATTATTTAGCTGCCGAACATCGGTGCGTTCCTGCTTAAACTACGGTCGGGCAGTGGCGTCGCAGCACGCCTCTTCTTCCCCTAATTTTGTCCGTTTAAAAATTATTTATTATATTAATTTTAATGTTTCCGTTCGTGCTTAAACTGCAATTAAACAGTGGCGTCACGAGTCACTTCTTCCGCACAAAAAAAAGCGTCAGGCAACTATGTAGAAGAAATTAATCTGATCGATATTATAAATTATATTTCTGCGTGTAAATTACAGTCATTCACGTCAGCCATCAATTCTCACGGATTATTGCATATTAATAACCGCCAATTATGACAATTTCCTCAAAGTTCAAGTTTATCAAAGTCAAAAGTAAATTAATGCAATGTATGGAGGACATATTTTTGTCTTAATATTCGCTAATAAAAATATACTTTTGCACACAATGAGCAACAGTGTAGAAATGATGAATTTATGTGCTATAATAAATTATAATTTTGCATTTAAATTACAGTAATTCACGAATCTGTTTTCACGGATTACTGCATATTAATAATAACCACCAATTATACCAATTTCCACAAAGTTCAAGTTTATTAGAACCAAGCGTTAATTAGCATAATTAAAATAAATGAACGAAAACAGTTTTAATCGTTGATATTCCGCAAATTTCTATGAAAAAACCATTTGGGCTAATGTCAGTTTTAGGGTTCCGCTTCCTTTATTACACTTTTAATAATGGAATAAGAAAAAAATGTAGGAAATTTATAATTTGTTTTAACAAATATAATTTCCGGTTAATGGTATATTATTTGCTCCCATTGGTATACGTATGTGTAATTTTATTTACATAATGTCGTGAAGATCCATCTCGAGACATTAAAACGACTTGCACGGAGTTAAATTATAGTGAAAACCATAATATCTCAAAAAATAAAATAAACTGTAATTCCTGGTCTATGATAACGACTTATTTACATTTAATTATATACGGCATAAGTTTAAATTATCATATGCGGGGAATTAATTTATTCAGTTTTTTCACCGTCGGATAATAAATGCCATAAAATTAGTTGAGATCTATTAATTTTCGATTTTTATTCATTTTTATTGGGAATAATGCATTGTAATTTGAAAATTACATGTGACGTTAATTAACATTGGAAGTTTATTAAGATTTAACCTTGCATGAACCAATACGATCGGCCATTATTATTAATATTCAATAATCAGTGAAAATTGAACAGCTAATAATAATAATTTGTAGCACATACGCCTAGTTTCGAGAGAAAAAAAAGGCACTTGTTAATTGGTTTTCTCCGGAGACCATCCCGGGGTCAGTAAAACAGAAACAAGTATTTACCGTTCGCGTTGAAAAAGTGCCAGTGTTTAACTAAACATTCGCGAACACAAGCGAACAAAAATAAAACCGGAGTCGTAAATATTACTAATATTATCTCCGAGATAATCTAACCGTATAATTATCGAAAATCTGGTCCTCAACAACATAATTAATATTTTCACTTGATACCTAAATTTATTCAAAATTGCATTTTACCGAATAGGTAATTATATACTTATCTTAACAAATATCTCTGATATTGAATATAACCGTTATTAATATAAGGCACCAAAAATACTTAACATTAAGTTAAAAAGTAATGAGAAAAAGCTTTTAAGAACTTTAATTAACATTCCTTCTTAACTAGTTTAACAGTTTAAAATCGGTATTGCTTATTTTTTGATGGGTAAGTCCCAACTGGGTGATAAGCACTTGACGCACTAAATCTCACGAATTTTTTTATCAACAAATTATTTTATTTAATGTTTTGTTATATAATTATATATTCAATTTTACTGCTATTTAAAATAAATAATATAATGACTATATTTTTCATAATTTATCTATTTTTTATAGCTTAATTTTATACTATTTTTTTAACAAACAAAACTTACTTTTTTTTAATTATCATTTCATTTTATTTAAATTTATACAAAAAAGGTATTTTTAAATTATTTTTAATAATAAATTAATTCACAAATATAAATTTTACAGATTAAAATGTTCAAAAAAATATTTTCTTTCTTTTTTAAAAAATAAATTATTATTATAAATTGTTAAATTAGTTAAATAGAGTTTAAAATATTTTTTCTGAATAAAAATCTATGTTTAAGTTTTCTAAGAACAATTATCTTAATTCTCATTACCTATTATTACTTAATGTTTTATATTTAAATTTTAACATAAAAAACGTGGTAAAAAAATAATAATTGTTTTATCCCATGTTAAAATCACAAAGACTTTTTATTTTACTTCTGATAAATAAAATAAAAATAATTCACAAAATATATGTTTAAAATATAAAAATGAAATATTTTGTATTTTGTATAAATTATTTGTCACATTTATTGAATAAAAATCTAAATTTAAGCTTCTTTGACAACTCAATTATTCCAATTGCCTATTATTATTTCTATTATTATTTAATAATATTTATATTTAAATTTTAACATAAAAAGAGATAACAAAATTAATAATTGTTTTGTTCTATGTTAATATAAAAAGTACTTTTAAAATATTTCTTGTACAAAAAAATATTTTGTATTTATTAATAATTAGATACTCATATTTTCTAAATATTTTCATTTTTTGCCATATTTTATATATTAAATGTGTTAAATGGTGTTTTAATATATTTTTACTGAGTAAAACACTAAATTTAAGCTTCTTTAGAAATATAAGATTTTTTTTGTTCCTATAATATGCTTTTGGACAATTAAATATTATCTATTTTAAATATTTCCATATTTTACCACAAATAATCTAATAAAATGATTTAAAAATTTGATTTTTTTTTTAATGAAATTCCACATTTCACCTACAAAATAAAAAGACTATTATTAAAAAATAATTCGCAAATATAATTTTTAAAGATCTGAATATTCAAGAAAATATTTTACAATTTTTTGTCATAATATAAAAATTTAATTTATATTAATTTTTTAATTAATTTAATATTTTCAGGAGTAAAATAATGTCATTATTGTCATTATTTAGTATTATTTAATTTATTTTTAAATTTCATTAAAAAAATAATTTTCACTTTTTGTTATTTAAATTTTCATAAGAAAATTCTTATGATCAGAATGTCTTATTTTAACTATGTATATTTTATTTATAAATAATTTATGAAAATAATATTTTATAGTTTTACTTATTCTGTTTTAAACATAAACTGTATGAATATATTATTAAGTTTCTTATTCGTATTGCTATTTCCAACGTATTAGCTATTTTAATTAATTAGAACCTTTTAAATTGTTTTGCAACAAGTAATACTTAGTTTGTTGGTTACTCACACGAATAAATAGGCGTTAAGTGCTCACATACCTGAAAATAATAATTTTATTAGAACACATCCATAAACAGTTACAACTGAATAATTAATTTATTGAAGGCTAATTGATCATAAACCTTGCAGCATTTTCCCAGGCATTTTCTTAATAATAAGGTAATTCGAATTCGAATATTAAGATTGTGTTAAATGGCTGAAAATGTAACAATTTGAAAAATTCCTGAGAGGTACCGTTTAAAATCAATCAACCAATTTCACATACACAGTCATAGGAACAATCACTGATTCATCATAGACAGTTAATATTGGTACCAGTCCAGGAACTTACTGTACTTGGTACATACCACTGTAAATATGTTTATAATACATAGGCCCGGTTTGACCCTTGGCCCCACGATACCATGAATCAGTGTCAGTCCGAGATGAAAGTAATCCTGCCCAAAGAATATATAGTGTATTCGAATCGCGCAGCTTTTGGTGGATTTCGCGTCCAAACCACGTCCCATCCGCGTTACCACAAACTGGTTTCATAGAGGCGCTTTAATTACCTGAAAATTCATTCATTGTAACAATCTTAATTAGCGTTATCTAAAGTGGAGACGACGAAATGCGTAAACGCACAAATTCATAGATAAACCTAATTAATGGACGACTGAAATGTAAAATATGAACAATTCCACTGGAATATTATTACACAATTGGCCTTACGGACCGTCCCATAAAGAAACCATCGACGATTTTCGAAAGCCTCACTTTTGGCGTTGCCTTTCAAGGATGATCTTGTTAATAGGCATTTAGACTATTTAATTTGTTTATGCTTATCTTAAGTTCGGACCGGCAATCTTTATTACTTCCCTGGTGGAACGATACAGGACCACGATCTTGTGAGAAAATACAACTGTTTGTTATAACCGTCAAACGGAAACAATTGATTCTTTTTATTATTTATGTACGGGACATTAACGAGCTGAGAAATATAAAAACTGTATTTTTTAAAAACCTATAAAGTTGGTACTTGTTTCAAAGGACTTTTAAAACGCTTTTTAATAGTCAAACAACAATAATAAAGAGTGCAGTGTTGTCTCCTGTAAAATAAAAAAAGGTCATTTCTATTTTGTTTCTAATAAAAAACAATTTAATATATTGCTTTATTCATGCTAATATGATTTTTTTAAAAATCACTATTGATTTTTTTCGTATCAGAAAATAAATAATTTTTTTATTGTTTTTATTAATTTAATTTGTAGAATTTAATTTTATAAAACTTAATTTTTACAATCTTTATGTATTAAAATTACTATTTTTTTATTTAGTTCTTAATTTTTATTTTTAAAGGTTAATTTTATAAATTACTATTTTTAATGTTTTTAATTTAATTTGTGGAATTTAATTTTATAAAACTTAATTTTTACAATCTTTAAATTTAAATTACTAATTTTAATTTTTTAAATTTTATAAATTGAAATGACTATTTTTTTAATCAGATTTAATTTTTATTTTTTAAAGTTAATTTTATAAATTTTTAAGACTAATTTTTAATGTTTTTAATTTAATTTGTGAAATTTAATTTTATAAAACTTAATTTTTACAATCTTTATATTTAAATCACTAATTTTAATTCTTTAAATTTCATATATTAAAATAAATATTTTTTACTAATAAATTTAACTTTTAAGTTTAATCTTTTAAATTTTATACATTTAAATTACTACTTTTAATGTTTTTGATTTAATTTGTGAAATTTAATTTTTAACCTTAAGTTTTTAAATTTAATATGTTAACTTTTATATTTAAAATTAGAATTTTATAAATTTAAATTATAATTTTTCATTTAATTTATTCATTTTTATTTTTAAGGTTAAATCTCATAAATTTAAATTATTAATTTTAATTTATTTTAATATTAATTTGATTAGCAAATATTTAATTTTGATTTTTTAATAAATTGAAATTAATAAATTAGTTTGTTTTATAAATTTAATTTAAATCACTGATTTTAAATGTTATAAATGCACAGATGAAATATTGAAAATAAATACTTGATTTTTGGTAATTTTTTTTTGGTGGTTAAAATCTTAATTACATCGAAAACACGGTCCATGTGTGCGAGGGTATTTTAGGAGGAAATGCGCGAACGTTATAAAACAGAAAATGTGTTCTTATGATAGTCTTTAAAACCGGGACCAGTATGTTATTAACTTGTAATTTTCTTGGGCCCATCGTAGTCTATATGTACGTGATGTAGCGAAAATGCATCGAAAGATTGCACAAGAGCTCTGCGTATGATATTTTTAATTTAGTAATAAAATATCAGCAACTGTGTTCAGGCAATTAATTTTAAAAGGTTTTCACGATATTATTAAAGATAAGTGGCGAGAGATCGGGCCCCGTAGTTTATTTGTAACAAGTTTCAATTTTTTTAGTCCGCCACTAACACGTTACAGATATTTATGCACATTTCTCCATCCCAGATATCAATCCTCCACACCATTTTCCACCCAGTCCGACCGATATGAGTCCATAACCCGTTTCAATTATTCAATCCGTCCATGTTTGTTTTGAACACACTAAAATTCTACTAATTGCAAATGGAAAAATGTCTCGGTGACTGCTTTTTCACCGTCTTTTGTGCGTGACCGGTATTCGTACATTTGTAAACGCAGATTTTATCGCACATGAAGAATTCCAGCGGTGTATTAAATAATTTATTTGCGGGTGTCCTTCGATAATTTTTTTGCCACCGTTTTGCGCCCGATTTGCATTCAATGGTGTGTATGTCTCATGAACGATTTAATTTCGTTTCGTAGACAACCGATAATAATACACAACCTGTATGTAAATCTTTGCGTTTACAATAGATTTTGTGAGTGAAAATCGAAAGATCTTCGTTGCATTGGGGTGAGGACGTGTTTACACAACCATTTAGAAAAAACGGCTAGTCGTGGATTGAATAAAAAAAAAAGACGAACACAAAGACATACCAGAAACCCATAAAGGTTTTATAATTACGTTTTTAAAAAAATTTAATCCCCGTGAAATTCTGTTGAAGCGGTGACTTCATACGTCTCTGCGTCTGTGTGCGTGTGTGTCTGTGTGAGTGTGTGTGTGCGTGTGTGTGTGTGAGTGTCTGGTGTAGTCGCAAGTTGTTGTTATTGATTATTTAACAGACAATCATTGTGCGACGACGAATCATATGTGCATAAGCGCCTTTTCATTTTTTAATACGTTAACTGAATTTTAGTTCTTTTGTAATTATAAATTAATTAAACTTGAAGGTCTCCGCTGAAATTGCGAGGAATGGAATGTGTCGGGACTCTTGCTCGGACCACAAAACCAGGAATTTTCATTTCGAGACATCTGGTACTATAATCATCCACTTTTTTTATATATAAAAAGTTGGCTGTAACAAAATATTAGTGCATGAAGTTAATTTAAAATAATGATATAAACTATTTTATCACAAAATTATTAAAATTTTACCAGCACAGTTTGAAAGTACCATCGAGAACAACAAATCCAATTAAGGTTTGAAAATTAAATCCATTAACTGATTAATTACAAATTTTAAGTATATTATTATAAGTTGGATATGTTAAATTTAATTAGATTTGAAAGTTTTTTGATAATCATTTTAAATCATATTATTGAATAAATAAAAAAATCGATAGAATAAAAACATAAAATAAATGACAGTAATAGAAAAAATTAATTTATTAATGAGAAATATTTAATCTTATTAGAATTATTAATTAGGAAATATTAATTAATTTTTAAAATTTTTTATTAATCGAAATATTTAAAAAAGACTCTAAAAATTGATGATTTTGATAATATCAAATCATATAAGAATAAATATTATTAAGGAATTAATAAAATCAATAAGAATTTTATAAAAACATAAAATAAACAAAAGAAATAATTAATTTATTAATTAGAAATATTAAATTATTACTATATATTAGATATATTAAATCTTGTTAGATTAAAAAAAAGTAAATTAGGAAATATATATTAACTTCTAAGATATTAATCGACACATTTAAAAAAGAATCCTAAAAATTGATAATTTTGATAATCATTTTATATAATGTAAGAATAAATATTATTGAATAATTAATAAAATTAATAAGAATTTCATAAAAACCTAAAATAAATAACAGTAATAGAAATAATTAATTTATTAATTAGAAATATTAAATATATCATTACGATTTAATAGATATATTAAATCTTAATAAAATTGGTAATTAAAAAATTAAATTAGGAAATATAAATTGGCTTTTAAGGTTTTTTTGTTACTCGACACATTTAAAAAATTATCCACAATTGATAATTGTGATAATCATTTTAAATAATATAAAAATAAATATTAATGAGTAATTATTGAAATCAAAAAAAATTTTTATAAAAATTAATTTTTAGGGTTTCTTTTTAGACAAAAAAATAGTTTTTAATTATTAAAAAAATGAGTTTTGAAACTCATTTTAATACATAAAAGGAGGAAATATTATTTAGAAGTTAACTAATATATAAATATTTTAAAAAACAACGCATAAAACAGTAATACAAATAACTAACTGGTGAGTTAAAAATATTAAATTTATGATTATTACTTGTTAAATATGTATTATATATTATATATTTAGAATTTTTTTAATAACTGAATAATTACATAAAAAAAATTCTTAAAATCCATTTTAATTGAATACATATGAGGGTAAATCTAATTAATCAAGAAATTAAAAAAAAAAGATAAAATAAAATACACGCTGGACAGCCGTACAAATAATAGTTGTAAACATAAATTAAATATGAGGGTATATAATTATATTTTCGCCGCGTCTCATTTTTCCAATGTTGCAGAAATTAAATCGCCGCTGTTGATTTACTCCCCGTGCGCTGATTACGTATTAATTTCAACAATAATAATAGTAATAAAGGAGTAGATGAAACGAAGACGGTATTTTTGATCGTGGGCCATTAGCCGTGTTGATTTTATTTGCAGATAATTCGAGTAATTTATGATAAGTTGGCGGAATGTGTATCAAAAATGACAAAAGGGGTAACGCCCAACGTTGTACTAGATATGCCGGAGCATCACGTCTTTTATAGTAGGGCTATGCAATTAACAGTATCGAGGCTCAAGTATGATAAATACGCCCGATAATAATGTTCATTCGGCCTTAATTTTATTTTATTTTATTTATTTTATTAATTTAAAAATTGTATAATTACCGTGCTTTAACGTTACCTCAAATTACCCTTATAATATACATCACGTGCAAAAAATTAATTGAAAGATTAATCAACAAATAACCCAAAAAATATAATTACAAGGGGCAGCAGCTCGTTATCGGGTCGTACGTGAACTGTGGGAATCCCGTTTTGTGATCGAATTAATTGTTGCCAGCCGCCTTGTCTTCCACATTCAAATCCCTATTTTCCTGCCAATTAATCATTGTTTTTATTTACGGTCGAATTTCCATAAATAATTGTTTTTATGTATAAAAACTGCCAGCTTTTTCGTAAGTGGCCTCCTACATATTAGGTAATCTACCAACCTCTTGTTAATTGTTTCTTGCCTTTTATAGACGAGTTGAGTTTAAAAAAATGTGGACCACTATTGATGTGTTATACATCTAATTGATTTAAATATAACAAAAATAATTTAAGGTTGGAACATACGAGGATAGTGCCATTCAACTGGATAATTACGACTTAATACCTTTTGTTAACGGAAGGCAATTGACAGATAATTATTATAATTTCAATGCGGTCGAAAATTTTACATCTTTGATGCTTTATAGGAATTTCAAGATGAAAACGCGGAGCATAGTTTTAGACGTATTTCGTGCCGCTTAAAAATAATTAAGCACACTTCCCTATGCCTAACTTATAATTAAATATTCTAATTAACCATTGTTAGAGAAGAATGGACACGCAGAAGCATGGGAACTATCTATGTACCTGATTATTAAACTCGGGGATTATTGATTTATATTTAACTAACAAGCGTTATTCAACCGCATTTAATGATGTTTGAACAGTGGTTTTTGCCTTTACTCGTTGGAAAATATTTTTACGTCAATATTTAGTAAAATCATTAATTTCTTATTTATTTAAGTATTTGCCTTTACTCATTGGAAAATCTGTTTAAGTCAATACTACTGAGTTAAAATCATCAATTTCTTATTTATTTAAGAGTTGGATACTTGTTCTTTGTCTTTACTCATTGGAAAATCTGTTTAAGTCAATATTATTTAGTTAAAATTATTAACTTCAAATTTATTTAAGAATTTGGGTACTGGTTCTGTCCCAGTACTCATTGGAGAGTCTGTTGAAGTCAATATTATTTAGATAAAATCATTAATTTCGTATTTATCTAAGAATTTGTATACTGGTTCTTTGCCTTTTCTCATTGGAAAGACTGTTTAAGTCAAAATAATTTTTAGTTAAAATCATTAATTTCGTATTTATTTAAGAATTTGGATATTGGTTCTTTGAATTTACTCATTGGAAAATCTGTTTAAATCAATAATATTTAATTAAAATCATTAACTAATTGGATAGCATGTTTGTTCATTGGAAAATCTGTTTAAATTAATGTTATTTAAGAATTTGGATACTGGTTCTATACCTTTACTCATTGGAAAATCTGTTTAAGTCAATATTATTTAGTTAAAATTATTAACTTCATATTTATTTCAGAATTTGGATAGTGGATCTGCCCCTGTACTCATTGGTAAGTCTGTTCAAGTCAATACTATTGGGTTAAAATCATTAATTTCTTATTTATTTAAAAATTTGGATACTGATTTTTTGCCTTTACTCATTGGAAAATCTGTTGAAGTCAATATTATTTAGATAAAATCATTAATTTCGTATTTATCTGAGAATGTGGATACTGATTTTTTGCCTTTACTCATTGGAAAATCTGTTTAAGTCAATATTATTTAGTTAAAATTATTAATTTCGTATTTATTTAAGAATTATGTTAGTCAATATTTATTATTATTGAAAATCAAGAAAATTAACATTTAATAAAGAATGTGAACAGATATTTAAATCTTTAGATTATAAAATAATAATTAATATTCCCTAAATTAATTTAATAATTTTATCAACACGTTTTCCTTAAAAATAATGGAATATATATTGCATTTTGCAGTTTTTCGAGTGTTGGCAGGCCGATGGGCCGGCATGAGCCCCCCGGTTTTGGCCGCGCACTTGACAAATAAATCCATTAGCCGGCGTGTTGCATTTAATTCTGGCGTGTCGCTCTTAAAGCAAATTTTGTTAATTGACCAGTCACCGGGAATGCTGTTTTTAACGCTATATCATAAAGCACAATTAGCGAAACTGTGTGGTCGATCGGCTCTCCGCACCTGCGTCCCCTTCGCCTCCCCACACACCAGTTTCCCATTGCGGCGACGATTTCCAATGCCGCATCCGACCGATCGCTCCGAACGGCCTAACGCCGGTGCGTTTGTGCATTTTTATTTAAACAAATTATTTTTTTAATTTATTTTTACGGACATGGGGCCTTTGTGTTACAAAAATAGGGGACCGAAATATTTTCACACATTTTTATCGTTCTAACGCAAACGCCAGGTAAAACTGATGAACCGATAAACACGGAGGCACACACACATATATATATGTAGAAAAAAAAAAAGAAACGGACATAAAATTTTAACCGTCCCCAGGTAGAATGCCATCCATTTAATTTTTCCTCCGGTCGTTTAATTCGGGCAATAAAAACGGAACCGGCGTTCGGTTTTCGCTCTTATTTGTTTATCTCGTTATTAAGTGCCCACGAAACAGATTCCGTTTTATGAAACATTCCTTTGAAATGTTTCGATTGCGGGCAACGCAATAAACGGAACGTCTGTTTGTCTAGGCCCTGTTTGAACAGTCTACCGGATTTTAGAGATGGTTGTAAAACTTCGTTTTTTTTTTCCTTTTGTTGGATTGTTACTATTTGTTTTGTTTTATTGTCTAAACGGATACAAACAAAAGTGTGAATGTGAGAAATTAAGGTATACTAAGAATCACTGAGGAAGAGTTAAATTATTATAAAGCTGGAGGCATGGTAAAAACTGAATAAACATTTAAGTAAATAACCTGAAAATAAGGTCACATTTTTAACAGAGAATAAAAAAAAAATCAAAAAACAAAAAATAAGAAATATATATTTATTATTTAATATTCATAATTTTAATGAGAAATTTGAATACTTTTAATATTAGAAAAAAAAAATGTGTTCTATTGATTATTTAGTCTTATTAATTAAAATTTAAAGAAAAAAATAAACAAAAAATAAAATAAAAAGTAGTATTTATTTAGTTAATATTATTAATTAAATTTAAAATTTAGATTAAAAATAAATGAAAAAATAGAAAAAAGATGTGTATGTATAATATTATGAACAAAAAATTAAGTAAACAATAAAAGGAATAAATAAACTTTTGAGGAAAAATTTCATTCACAAAAACTTGTAAATGAATAAGAAAAAACACATCAATTTAATACAAATGGGAGAATTTCATAAATAAGAATATTAATTATTTTAAAAATATTGTGTAAATACATTTAATTAATTTAATTAATATATTTATTTACAAAATTTTACAAAAATATTTTTCATTTTTCAAGTAAATTATAAAATATACAGAAAGTAAAACTAAAATAGAAGATAAAAAAGAATAAAAAATAAACATTTTAACAATTTTAAATGGAAGATAAAGAAAACTATAAAATAAAAAAAGTTCTTATACAATAATAATAATAAAAAAATGAATATAAATAAAATAATTTTATAAATAAGATAATAAATTGATAGAAATTTTAAGAAATTTTGATTGACAAAAATTGAAAATAAAAAAAATAAATAATAATATTTATCAATAGTAATATAATATAAAAATTATACTTTACTTATAAACTTATTCACATCTTCATGTATGTATAATTGCCTTAAAGAAATATTATTTTATTTATATAAATATAAACATAATATTTTGAAAATTGTTATGGTCGTGCTGCCCATTGATTCCCAGTACCAAAACCGATGATAATAATTAAAATTTTTTGCGTCCCGGCAACAAGATAGCGCCTAGATAGTTATTGGGGTTGTTAACCTACCTACGAGGATACCTTTCATACACCGGTAATAATAGTATATAGAGTGTACATCCAATCTTAGCTGATGAGCGTGGATGTTTGACAAAACAACTCCTCCCAACGGCTGCATTGCAAATTGCACGGGTCCGCTACGCCCATAAACGTACGTGTAGAGCAAATGTGCTCCCCTTCGGTTCGCACCCCCCTCAACGACGACTGACCGCCATCTGATACTACACTACTGCACACTCAGTTCGTTCGCGTTAATTAAACAAAAATGACAGATTTATGATTTAGTGTTTATAATTATTAGTTGAGGCGAATAGTCACTTACTTATGGTGTGTGTATGTATATATACATATATACAACCACCACTTACGTCCAGGGGGATTTTTATTATTGACCTTAATGTTTAATAGGTGCACTAATATCGATAAATTCATTTATTTAACGGGCCCCGCCATTGACGGCTCAAACGCGCGCCGATATTTTTAATTAATTGTTTTAAAAATCGGGTTATTTACGCCACTGCATATTTACTAAACTCGTTGCAGCCAATAATTGAAATTTATTAATAGCCTTTTATAATCAAGGCCAACACTTATATTATTATTATTATAATTGGAACTTTGATAGATGGAGTTGTAAAATTAACTGACAAAAATAATTACGGCTCATTAACAAATCGCATTTTTGTGTCTAAATCTGTTTAGAAATTTTAATTAACATTCTACTCACTATTAAATTTACTATTTTATTTACCAGATTTAAGCTTATTAATAAAGAAGAAGAAACCTAACCTAACTTAACCTAACATAATCATACATAACCTAATTAACTGAAAACTGAAACTTTTATTGTTTTTACTGAATAATGTTCAACTTTTTCATAATTGGTACCAAACCCAATTGAACCTGATCCAGATTAACCTAACCCAACTTAACCATGCCTGAACCTAATCATTTTTATGGCGGGTTCAAGGAAAAATATCAAGAACCTTTGTTTTACGTACGAAGTTAATTTCCTGAAACACTCGTTCACACTCGATAATTTTTTCCAAATATGTTAATGGACAGGTTTCGAAAACAAGGTGTGATGAAACTCGCAATGTTAGTTCTTCAATAACCATAATAATGGGAATTATGAATAATTACCCTTTGAAAATTGATGATACGATCTTGAAAATTGCCTTAATCGGCTGAAAAATGCTAAAATCAACATTGTTGGCGCCCAATTAAAAAATTACCACCGATAATGTTATAATCAAATAATAATTAGCCTCGGCCGTTTTCCACCGATTGTATTAAAATGTAAATAGGTCCGCCATTTTGGAACGCCTTTTCGTGAACCGCCTTCAAATGTCACGGTACAGTTCACACACATTTATTCATTAAAAAAAAAATAATAATAAATAACTGTGCGAAATTCATTATCCAAGGCTCGTACAACGCCACAGCGGATTAATTATTAATAAACGCACGGATAATTGATACGTATAAGGAAATTGAAAAGTTCGCTGATCCAATTAAAACGCGTTTGTTCCAATTTAAGTACGCTGAAGCACTGAAAGAGAGCCATCATCATTGTTCGAAAGAAAAACGAACAACATCGATTCTACGGATCGTCATTCTCTCGAATTAGTTATGCCTGCCTGGGTTAATATTTAGTAGTTACACAGACACACATTGTTTTATTGTTATTTGCTTTGACATTAAACATCACATTAACTACTGTTGCGTGCCCGGCTACTGAAACGGACGGACGAGGAGAACTAGGAAATGACAGTTCGTGGCGGGGCAACATCAAAGGGACTCGCTTTTCTGGGCTTCTGTGTCGCCGTACACATCGGCCATTGTTCCTGGTTTATACCAGTGTGTTTGCTTTGAATTTTAATCGGCCCATTTGATTTTGTTTACGTATCGTGTTAGAACTGTGGGAGTTTTTCTTAGACTTTGAAAAGTGAAAGAATAATAGGTAACGGTAGAAACTGGAGACTGAACCAATTAGATGTGATCCCTTGGGTGATGGGAGAAAAAACAAATTGATTCAATCAACAATTCAACAGAAATTGAACTAAACCGAAGCAACTTAACATGACCTTAAGTTTAGTAAAGAGACTTGTCATATAAATCATTAAAATAATACATTTGTAAGAAGCTTTCGTAGTTTTCTACAGTTGAAAACAATTAAATGTTTCTCCAAAAATAATGATACATTTCTAAGACTCCAAAACTACTTGACACTCAAATTGTTGCAATTTACCATATTCTACAATATGTGTTCTGCTTTTCATCATATAAATCATCAAAATGGGGTGTTAAAACTGAAGTAACTTAGTTAAACTGAACTGATCCACCTAAATTAGAGTCTCTAAAGATAATTTGTCATTCAGAAGACATCAAAATTGGATATTGTAAAAAAAATATTAATTGAATTAAATCGAACCACCCAAATATGTTTCTCCAAACGTATACATACATTGGGAAGTCTCTAAAATTGGTAATTGGCTTTCAAATCTTTGCAATTTACCAGATTCTACAATATTTGCTCTACTGTTCGTTATATAAATAATTAAAATGGGATATTAGAAGCTGTTGTAGTTTTCTAAAGTTAAATTTAATAGTTTTGTAATACTGCTTAATAAAATTAGATAAATCAATGAAAAATATTAGTTAATCTAAATTAATTCACTTAAATAAGAGCCTCTAAAGGTCGATTCACACTTTGAAAACTGATAATTGACTTTCAAATCTTTGGTGATAGGTTAATTGTACTAAACTTAAGTAGATATGATTCTCTAAAGATAATGACACAATTAGAGAACATTAAC
This sequence comes from Aethina tumida, assembly GCF_024364675.1. Classification (NCBI taxonomy): domain Eukaryota; kingdom Metazoa; phylum Arthropoda; class Insecta; order Coleoptera; family Nitidulidae; genus Aethina; species Aethina tumida. The sequence continues at coordinate 4,183,052 of NC_065441.1, forward strand.
TGAAGTAAATTGGCAAAATTAGACACGACCCCCCAAGAATAATGACACATTTGAAAGACCCCAAATTAGCAGTTGCCTTTCAAGTCTTAACAATTTTCTAAATCCAACAATGGTTGTTCCACTGTGCGTGGTTAAAATGACCCGTCGCATAAACCATTAAAATGAGCAAAAAGTCCCGGTCGCAGAGCCCGAAAGGTCTCCTCTACACAGACATCAAAACGGCGGAGCATATGCCGATTGGTCATAGGATTATATTGGCCGGGCTGTATCTTTCCCCGTATGTAGGCAAAAACTTGTAAAGATAAGGGGAACGTTAAAAAATTCAGTTTGATTTCAAATTAATTGATCTGCTTTCGACACCATCGGTCCTCCGTCTCGCTTTCGGTGCGCGTCGTCTCGTTCTGCACCATGCGAAACCCACACTGGTCGAGTTAAGTTATTCCGCGAAATCCTGTTTGCAAATATCTTGATAAATAAAATCAATTTTGCCTGTCAAATTATATTACTGTACGATATTAAATAAAACTGTATTATGTCTCGAAAATTCGTGGTGTCCTTGTCGCCAAACGCTGACTCAATAAAATAAAATTAATTCTTGGAAATTTCGCTTAGGAACTTAGTTTCTTTTTTTGGCGCACTCCTCTATTTTCATGGTAGCTTCAATTGCGCATGCAGCACAAAACATCTAATTACCCCGGTACGATTACGGTTGTAATGGAATGGCTCCGTACCATTGTTTGGAACGGTACAAAGAAATATTTTAATTTATATCCCTGATTACCCGAATAACACGCTTATTTCAATTAACCACCGGTGTGCGTTACAAAAGGTCTCGAAACAAAAACGAAACAACAAAAACAAAAGGCCCAACACATATAAATCATCGCTTAAAGATACCATATTGTATCCGAGCACCGTACCACAACATCAAGTACTGTTTAATTATTTTTAATTTACAACATCTGCTAAATGTATTATTAATACGGATCGGATATCGGTTTTTAGATAATGCGTGGGGATAAATTTTCATGCACCAGGTCCGTTGACTCCGCGATTGATTCATTCGCGCTGAAATTTCAGGCGAGGCGTGGGTGTGACGCGATTTCGCGGTAGCCGCACAAATCATCCGCAAATTGCTGAAATTACCGTCAACCACTATCACAACCTTCGGTTTTAATCAATATTGATCTTGTATTTACATTAGAAAAGATTCATCTCAAACAATTTTTCCCTGATTTCATAATAGATTCTAAACTTCACTAGACTTTGAACATGGTTTTGTGAATTTCTAAATTATCTGTTGCTTTCCGTTTAAATAAACAACTTCAACAACACAACTTCGACATTACTTGATATTGAACTTATTCTTCATCACAAATACTCATTTTAAATTCATTTTTCTTTAGAAATTTGTGACATATTTGAATATTTACAACATGTTAAATGTTGGTTTTGTCTTTACGTAACAGTTTCGTATTATATTTTTAATAAATTAGAGAAAATGACTCCTATAAGAACCTCCAACTTTATAATTAATATTAATCTTGTCTCTTCTTCTCGTATTAAATTCATTTTAAAATTTGTGACATTTTATATTTACTAAATATTGATTTTGTTTTTTTGTAACAATTTCCTATTATATTATTAATAAAATTAAAGAAAATAACTCCAATTAGAACCTCCAACTTTAATTAATATTGATCTTGTCTCATTTTCAGAAATATTTATATTAAATTCATTTTTCTTTAAGAATTTGAGACATATTTTAATATTTACAAAATGCTTAATATTGATTTTGTCTTTTTATAATAATTTCCTATTATATTTTTTAATAAAATTAGAGAAAATAACTCCAATTAGAACATCCAACTTTAATTAATATTGATTTTGTCTCTTCCTCAGAAATACTCATATTAATTACATTTTTCTTTAGAAATTTGTGACATATTTTAATATTTACAACATGTTAAATATTGGTTTTGTCTTTACGTAACAGTTTCTTATTATATTTTTAATAAATTAGAGAAAATGACTACTATAAGAACCTCCAACTTTAATTAATATTAATCTTGTCTCTTCTCGTATTAAATTCATTTTTGAATTTGTGACACATTTTAATACTTATTAAATATTGATTTTGTTTTTTTGTAACAATTTCCTATTATATTATTAATAAAATTAAAGAAATTAACTCCAATTAGATAGAACCTCCAACTTTAATTAATATTGATCTTGTCTCATTTTCAGAAATATTTATATTAAATTCATTTTTCTTTAAGAATTTGAGACATATTTTAATATTTACAAAATGCTTAATATTGATTTTGTCTTTTTGTAATAATTTCCTATTATATTTTTTAATAAAATTAGAGAAAATAACTCCAATTAGAACATCCAACTTTAATTAATATTGATTTTGTCTCTTCCTCAGAAATACTCATATTAATTACATTTTTCTTTAGAAATTTGTGACATATTTTAATATTTACAACATGTTAAATATTGGTTTTGTCTTTACGTGACAGTTTCTTATTATATTTTTAATAAATTAGAAAAAATGACTACTATAAGAACCTCCAACTTTAATTAATATTAATCTTGTCTCTTCTCGTATTAAATTCATTTTTGAATTTGTGACACATTTTAATATTTACTAAATATTGATTTTGTTTTTTTGTAACAATTTCCTATTATATTATTAACAAAATTAAAGAAAATAACTCCAATTAGAACCTCCAACTTTAATTAATATTGATCTTGTCTCATTTTCAGAAATACTTATATTAAATTCATTTTTCTTTAAGAATTTGAGACATATTTTAATATTTACAAAATGCTAAATATTGATTTTGTCTTTTTATAATAATTTCCTATTATATTTTTTAATAAAATTAGAGAAAATAACTCCAATTAGAACATCCAACTTTAATTAATATTGATTTTGTCTCTTCCTCAGAAATACTCATATTAATTATATTTTTCTTTAGAAATTTGTGACATATTTTAATATTTACAACATGTTAAATATTGGTTTTGTCTTTACGTAACAGTTTCTAATTATATTTTTAATAAATTAGAGAAAATGACTAATATAAGAACCTCCAACTTTAATTAATATTAATCTTGTCTCTTCTCGTATTAAATTCATTTTTGAATTTGTGACACATTTTAATACTTATTAAATATTGATTTTGTTTTTTTGTAACAATTTCCTATTATATTATTAATAAAATTAAAGAAAATAACTCCAATTAGAACCACCAACTTTAATTAATATTGATCTTGTCTCATTTTCAGAAATACTTATATTAAATTCATTTTTCTTTAAGAATTTGAGACATATTTTAATATTTACAAAATGCTAAATATTGATTTTGTCTTTTTATAATAATTTCCTATTATATTTTTTAATAAAATTAGAGAAAATAACTCCAATTAGAACATCCAACTTTAATTAATATTGATTTTGTCTCTTCCTCAGAAATACTCATATTAATTATATTTTTCTTTAGAAATTTGTGACATATTTTAATATTTACAACATGTTAAATATTGGTTTTGTCTTTACGTAACAGTTTCTAATTATATTTTTAATAAATTAGAGAAAATGACTACTATAAGAACCTCCAACTTTAATTAATATTAATCTTGTCTCTTCTCGTATTAAATTCATTTTTGAATTTGTGACACATTTTAATACTTATTAAATATTGATTTTGTTTTTTTGTAACAATTTCCTATTATATTATTAATAAAATTAAAGAAAATAACTCCAATTAGAACCTCCAACTTTAATTAATATTGATCTTGTCTCATTTTCAGAAATATTTATATTAAATTCATTTTTCTTTAAGAATTTGAGACATATTTTAATATTTACAAAATGCTAAATATTGATTTTGTCTTTTTATAATAATTTCCTATTATATTTTTTAATAAAATTAGAGAAAATAACTCCAATTAGAACATCCAACTTTAATTAATATTGATTTTGTCTCTTCCTCAGAAATACTCATATTAATTACATTTTTCTTTAGAAATTTGTAACATATTTTAATATTTACAACATGTTAAATATTGGTTTTGTCTTTACGTGACAGTTTCTTATTATATTTTTAATAAATTAGAGAAAATGACTACTATAAGAACCTCCAACTTTAATTAATATTAATCTTGTCTCTTCTCGTATTAAATTAATTTTTGAATTTGTGACACATTTTAATATTTACTAAATATTGATTTTGTTTTTTTGTAACAATTTCCTATTATATTATTAACAAAATTAAAGAAAATAACTCCAATTAGAACCTCCAACTTTAATTAATATTGATCTTGTCTCATTTTCAGAAATACTTATATTAAATTCATCTTTCTTTAAGAATTTGAGACATATTTTAATATTTACAAAATGCTAAATATTGATTTTGTCTTTTTGTAATAATTTCCTATTATATTTTTTAATAAAATTAGAGAAAATTACTCCAATTAGAACCACCAACTTTAATTAATATTGATTTTGTCTCTTCCTCAGAAATACTCATATTAATTACATTTTTCTTTAGAAATTTGTGACATATTTTAATATTTACAACATGTTAAATATTGGTTTTGTCTTTACGTAACAGTTTCTTATTATATTTTTAATAAATTAGAGAAAATGACTAATATAAGAACCTCCAACTTTAATTAATATTAATCTTGTCTCTTCTCGTATTGAATTTGTGACACATTTTAATATTTACTAAATATTGATTTTGTTTTTTTGTAACAATTTCCTATTATATTATTAACAAAATTAAAGAAAATAACTCCAATTAGAACATCCAACTTTAATTAATATTGATCTTGTCCCTTCTTCAGAAATACTCATATTAAATACATTTTTCTTTAAGAATTTGTAACAGATTTTAATATTTACAAGATGTTAAATATCGATATTGTCTTTTCATAAGAGTTTTTCCATTATATTTTTAATAAAATTAGAGAAAATAACTCCAATTAGTACCTCCGACTTTAGTTAATATTGATCTTGTCTCTTCTTCGTAAATACTTATATTAAATTCATTTTTCTTTGAGAATTGGTAACAATATTTTTTGGAAAGATCAATGTTAATTGGCACCTTTAAATTAAAATATTGCTTTTCCAGAACTCTTTTCTCACCTCCACAAGAGATTTAACCCTTCCATCTTTTAATCACCTAATGACTTGTGGCCGTTCGTCGGAAAAAAGTATTGTCCCACTCAAAAAAAAAAAAAAGAAAAATTGATTCGGTTACCTGCAGTCGGAAATGGTGGCCTAATGGTCGTTCTATCAAGATGGTGGCGATGGTCGGAAGATGGCCTCGGACCCGGTAATGGACCCGTACGCGCGGCATTTCAGCGCCAAATTACAGGAGACGGGCCGGGGCTCCGTTCGCAATTTATTCCCGGACGGATTTCTCGTTAAAAACAATGACCAAAATTTCGAGTAAATTAGCCTCGCAACGGAACGCCGGCTACTTAATGCCCCCTAAGTGTCTCGCATCGATTTTTTTTAAGGACGGGGGTCCGGCCCGCGCGACCGACGCTATAAAATCGTGGAAACGGCCGTTCTCGCACTTTTCAATCCTTTTTGTCTCTGCGCCCTTAAATAATTTTAATCGGAACCTCCCGGCCTTGGAGCTTTTAAAACTTGAACTGAACTGAAACATTCCAGACATCGGCTGGGATCGATAAATTTATATAAATCCGCCGCTTAGCGGCCCATTAAATTATTAAAACGTAAAAAAACAAACGTTTTACGACGCCTAAACATACACTATTAAGTTTGAAAATATAAAGATGCGTCTATTTTGCGTGGTCAGTTCTTTTAACAAGTTTTCGAACGTGGCGAACTGAAGTCCAGTGATATAAAAGCCATAAAAGCTTTAATGGACACACTACCAATGTTTGAGAGGCGAGTTTCGTAAAAAACATCCACTTTACAGTCTCGGTAATATTAAAACATCGTAAAACAACGGAAAAAATCGTTGAAATTAAGCATTATCGATGTAATTGCTTTATTACCTGCCCGTTTAATTCATTTTGCTTTATTGGCGGTGCAAGATTTTTAATTTTCCTCAACCGTGAAATTGTTCTTTTTTATTAATTAGCCAAAATTGTTATTTTAATGTCACTTTTTTATGCACGACACTCCAAAATTGAGATATCATGGAAGACAATTAATCCATTGCTTTTTCTTTTTGTGCTGTTAATTAATTGCACCACATCTATCTCAATTTAAATAAATTAAATCAAGATTATTTATTACAAAACCCATAAAACTGATTAAACACTTCCTGCATGTGTGATTCAAATATTAAGTCATATCCTAACAAAAAAAACTAACATTTGTTGCACACTTTTTAAATGTCACCGTTTTTGATCTTATAATATTAATCGATAAGCCAAATTTATGGCAGTTTAATGTTCATAATTTGTAATTATGTGTTAAATATTCGATGACATTTTACGAAATGGGATTTTTGCCCTGGACAAAAGATTGTTCGCCATAATTGTTGCTAATTAATATTTTCTAGTACAAATTTGTTTATCTGGCCAGCTAATTAATTAATTCTTTTTTCGTTATCACTTAAAAACCTGGAATCACATTAAAAATGAGACTTTTTCAATATATGTAAACTCAGCATAGATCCCCATAACAACTATGTTGATTGCAAATATTCATGGACATCATAATTTTAACTATTGACAGCTTAATGTATTCAAAAATTTCGAATTCAGCCAAATTATTCGACCGTTTACAATGTTTATAATGCATAAAGAGCCATTAAATCTATGTTAATTGCGTCTATATTTAAATAAACGAACGGTGTAAAAATCGATAAATTTAAATTATGTCTAAATAACGAGATCCGAATCGATCCCCGAAATGGAATTGTGACGTTACCGTTTCGGAATGAGTTGTTTGGCGAGAATTTTCGATTTGCGTACCATCCCAACAGCAGGGGGGGGGAGGGAACGGTTAACGTTAGATAAATCAGTGCGGGTTATTAAAATGATTACGCAAAATTGTGTATCTGATGAAACACCCTTTCTAATTAAAGACCGTTTTCCGTGAAAAATCGCAAACGATCACGTCGTCGAACGTTCCCTTGGCACAGTTTATGGGTTTTTCGTAATGTTATCATGCTCTGAAACGCACGATTCAACAAGAAAATGAAACGGTCGACGACTGAAAATGCACACGTTCTGTTTGTTATCTTATTGCGGGGCGACCGGTGAAAAGTCATATATAACGCAGTCATTAGCTTTGCAAAAGACGACGGCAACTCCAATAAATATCCGGGAGATTGTTAACGAATATATTAAAACAGGTGTGCAACGTGAACGCGTCAAATAAACTATGAGGCCACAGGGAAATACAATCAATCATTTTTATTAGTTCTATTCTCAATTAGGTAGAGAATCTTTAAGGATTTTAATGTTTCAATGGAGTCAGTTACTTTTTTTCATAAAGAAACAAAAATTTAAGAAGATTATTCTTTGACAAATCTGATTATTTGGTTGGAAAATTTTGATATTTGAATCAAGTTTTATCAATAAGAAATTTATTGATTATAAAATATTTTTTAATTTTAGCTTCTAAATTTTAAATATATATATTTATATTTTTGAATTTAATATTATCAAACAAATTTCAACTTATTTTTTTTTTGCTTAGAATTTAAAAATTCTTAAAAAATTCAAAACTAATTTATTGAAACAATATTTACTATTCTCTTCCTTAAGTAAATTTTGTTTAACTTCTGAAGAACATTCTTTAAAATGTGGAAGATTCGTTAAAAGAAAAATTTGGATCAACGTTTAAGAAAAATTTACACTTTAAATCTTAATATCTAATTTTTAAATTAATATTGATAGTTTTGAAACTAATGTCATCAAAGAATTGATTCTCTCAAATTTATTTTGTTTAGAATATAAAAAATCTTAATAATATCAAAAATAATTTTTTGAACTAGTGTGTAATTTTCATCTTCAGATAAATTTTGTTTCATTTCTGAAAAAACGAGAAAAAAATTCTTTAAAATGTGGGAGCTTTATTATAAGAAATTGTTGGATAAAAAAATTGATTCGATCTCAAATTTACTTTGCCTAAAATATAAAAAATACTAAAAAATTTCAAAAACATTTGTTTGAACCTATATTCTAAATGTTTTTTGTTTAATGAATTAGTTTAATTTCTGGAAAATTGAAAAAATATTCTTTAAAATATAAAATCCTCAAATTTTATAAATTTTTATATTTTCCTTTAATGATAAAGTAGATTTACATCTAATTTTTAAATTATTACTTAAGTAAAAATATTAAACTCAGTTTTAGATAATTTGAAATAAATTTACAATTACGATGTTGACATCATGGCAAGAATGGTATTGAAAGAAGCCGTGGTTTAAATATAAATAAATGCGGAATTATCCCGTTTATATATCAAATTTATTCGACCACACCAAAAATGGTCTAACCAAGTTTTTAGTGCGCAAAAACAACTTACGCGCTCCGAAAGGACCTCGCGGTTTGACCTTACATACCTGCAAAACGAAAAAAAATCACTTTAATATCAATTAAACAATAATCATAAAAGTTTTTGCCGTTCATAATTTGCATTATTCATTCAAACGCACAGATCCAATGAGGATAACGTTATTTTACGACTCGGCTCAAGCGAACGATAAAATTTAACCGTATAATAGAAACGAGAAGTTTTGAATAACTTTGCGCAAAAACCAGAAATTGATTGTACGCTGAATAAATCAACTTATTGCTCTATTTCATTCTTATTATTAATGTATCTGGATAAATCGCCGTTTTTCGATGTGATTTTCAATCAACTAGTCCGGGATTGAAGAAAAAACGTGTATTACAGATTGTATTATCATAGTTTCCAACAGGGACGGGAATAAATAAGTTTATAATTAAAAGGAAAGCCAATTAAGTGAGCGAAATCAAAAAAACAGCAGTGGCTCTAATTGATTTCAGTCCGGCGGAGTTTCTCCTCAATTAACACAATTAATGACGATTTTAATTGAGGGTAAATCGAAAATACCACAATCTAAAATTACGTCAGATTGATTAGCGTATATTGAGCAGTTTAGTATGAACATGGGCTGGAGATCAAGTTGTCATTATTACACTTCCCGCATCGGTACCGTTTGAGCAACGATCAGTTCCTGAAAATGTCAAGTTGTTGTTCCACATTATGCAAATAACCGATCGTAACTCAAACATTTTGCCATATTACGAAGTTATGCGAAGATCGCTTTAGACACATTAGTTTTTTCCATTCCGGTTTGTGTTTTATTGACCTGGAGACTTCGAGGTCGTGTAGGTTTGAGGAAAGTGGTAAATAATATGAGCAATTGTTTATTGCCTATTGTGGCCAGACTATTAGATTATACGGTCATTATTGTGGAAGCCTATAAGTCATTTAATTAGTCTAGATGACTCTGTAATATTTTCAAGGCGGCACAATAAAAAAACTACAAAGTATACCACCATTATTGGGTCTCTCGCGCTCACTCGCGTTTATAAAATATTTTCTTAATTTAATTTTTTCGGTATTCCATAAAAACTCAACCGTCTAACCCCGCTCGTGGTCCAGTAACAACGTTAATTAACTTACACTTGTACAAAGACGGGTTCAAAAACCTCGTAATGGTCCTAACCCTTCCGAACATCTTTTGGCAGGTGCTCGAGGGTAATTTGCCCCCTTATTATTCCTCACCCGAAACTCTAACTGCTCTTAAATTCTTCATTCATCTAGCGGGCCAGTCGGAAAATTAATATCAAGCAAAAAAAGCATTAGCAAAACCATCCTACTGTAATATTGTTATTAAGGCACAGTTTCACCTTGAGAGGATCGTGATTCGGCCCGCAAAAAAACTAATTTCGGTTAGAAACGCCAGCAAAGACACCAATTTTGATTGGAAAATAATTGCAAAACCTCAGCAAATTATAGGGTATCCGCAATTACCGAAATTTTATGTCTAGCTGTTCTTGTTGCCTTAATGATATGTTAAACTAGATGTTTCTTCGGATACGCACGCGATTGACAAAAACAGCGACGGAATCTTATAATTTCTATTAATAATTTTTCAATATCCAATCAACGATGAAGTGATAATGGACCGTTGGGACGGTGAATAGTCGCGCCAAAAACCAGATTCAATTTAAAACACCACGAGTCACGATAATTTATATAAATTTATACAGTACCAACCGGAGATTATTTATAGAACCAGGAAAATAGTTCTATTATCTCTGCTCAAGACTTGTACCACCCACTACACACACACTTTTTGTTGTTTGATGTATGTGTGCGTTGCAGCATTTGTGCCAGCCGCATTTGAACTTTATTAAAGAACTTTATTTTAATAATGCACATTGTATGAAATGGCACTTTTGGTGCTCTGCCCTTATACGTGTGTTTTTATAAGCAATTAAATTAGCTATTCATTTGAAGGTAATTGCACGGTTTTTGTGTGAAAAACTCAAATTATTATCGCAGTGTTTTTCTTCCATTCTAACCGAGTCTCATTAAACGTATATTCACAATACGTAATGTATTAGTGTCTTATTTCATTCGGGCAACAACAAAACTTACTTGTACTATATTGATTTATCGTCGAAAACATTGTACATCGGTAAATTAACCTCTTCTATGGTACGTTGTGTTTCTGTAATGGGCCTTTTGATGTTGCTCATGTTTCGATTTCTTTGGCTAATATGCAGCCAACTTTATTACTCTAAGCGTCGGTCAACAGATGATATATTTCTCACTTTATTATACAGATAATAGAGGTTTTTGATAAATTTTCAAAATAGAAAATTTTTTTTAAATTATAATCTCTTTCAATTTTAACTTTTTTATGAAAGTCAAAAACTTCAGTTATTCTAAACTACAAGGAAATTGTTAGTATCATCGTATTTAGGCCAAAACACATTATTTTATCATTTTATACTTTTGTAGTTAATAATTTCTTGATTGATGAGTTGTGACTACATCCAACTTAACGTTCCGGTGAGTTTCAGTCAAAATATAAACAAGAAGGACATTTTAAGTCACTAACTTTATGATTACAGCTAAATTCAAGCAAAGGAACTGTTTCCAGTTTTATATAGATACAAATCTATGAAGATATGTAACTGAAAAGTGCACTTCTATCTGAGTTTAACCTCAATCTATACCCTCTAAATTTAGACAGCACATTTCCAATTTTATACTTTTGTGGTTAATAAATTACTATCATTTTATACAGATGTACCGCTTCAACCACTTAACAAAAAATACATCTATGTCCTTTAATCCTTAATTAGTTTCCACTTTAACACGCAAACAAAATCGCATTTAATAAACAAACAACCGTCCCAGAGAACAAATTGAAAATCCACAATAAATAAAAAAAAAAACTCAAATTCAATTACACAAAAATTTACATCGACCTGGGTTCTTTTTCGCCATCGAAGTTTACGGTTATTTTCATAATTAAAATTTCCTGTCGGGTAAAACAATAAAAAGGTTCATGGAGATTATTCCGAGAAAAATGATTCTCCGGCTGCGCAACCGTATCAGTCAAGTAGACCGATGAGAATAAGTCACGGTGGTTTTTTTCACATTCGGTACTGATGGAATTGGTTGATTTAATTTGAATTGTCTTCGATCGATGTTGTTTTTTTTTTTCTTTGGACGGTTCAAACGTTTTAGACATGGGAAAGCGGCAAATTTAAACGACATGATAAATCGCAGCCGAAGCCTACAATTAACCAGTCGAAGCCAAAGTGTTCTGTGTCTATTTCTAATTCAGTTTTTATCTCCAATTTCTAATCAAGCTAATAAAGTAATGAAGATTGGAACGTAGAAGCGGTGCACCGTGGTTCGTTTAAGTAGTTGGATGATATGCAACATTCGATTGGTCCAACAAAGAACTCGTCCTTAATTGCTTTGTTTTAAGTAATAATTTGGATCCGAGGTGAAGTGTTTTTATTAAAATTGAGACGGTAATAAAGAAATACACTATATTTAAATTGGTGATGCGGCGCATTATCGCCGCTATTTAGATCGAGCCGTACAAATAAAATTTAGATAATGCTAGCTTTTAAAAGTGGTATGTGGGTACTTATAATAGATCCACTTTGTAAAACGGTGGATAGCCAACCGTCGCTTTGTCAATATGCGTAATATTTCAAATGGCACTGGACACAAACGTCACATTACCCAGTCTTAATCTTCTCCCTATCAACGTTTTAACACTGACTGCAAATAAAATATAAATAGGTCGAGTTCGCCACAAACACTTCTGCCAGTCGCAGCTTTTTTCTTTGCATGTTGAAACTAGCTATTTTGCAGCTAATCCCAATAATCCTGTATTTACATTTAAATGAGCTGGCTTTATTAGAAAGTTGTCTCCTATAAAATTTTACAGTTCTCTGTCGAAATTAAGGGGTTACTTATGTAAACATTGAACAGATGGAGTTTGGTTATTGTTGTTATTAACAGCAACTCAACCACGTACTGCCAACCCAACCTAACTCAACGTAAAAAAGTTGAAACCCTTTTTTTAAATCAGATCAATTTGCAATCGATAACAGTCGAACGTAGGCAATAGAAGTTTCTACAAATATATATGTGTGAAATTTACAACCTTCCATTAACGATCTCGCAGTCAAATACTATACACTTGTATCTGAGAATTATATCTGCAGCGTTGCAAATTATTATGTAAACTCGGCTAATTAACAGATTTTCAGCGTTGCATATAAATACTACGTATCTGACTGACATTTACCGTTCCCCGCTTGAATTTAAATCACACATTACGTAATTATTTCAAAGACCATAAAAATTTTCGCAGGAAAATCGAACGAATTTATTGAAATATCAGCAAAGAGTTGTTTAATTAACTGTTGCCAATGATTTTATCGAAATATCAAATCAACGTGTAATATATCACTGTGAACGGAGCCCACACAAGAAAAAAATTCTTTCCATATCAAACAAGGTAATCTACATACATAAAAGATTAAGAACATAACTAGTATTTCAATATTGTTTCAGGAGTTTCAAATATTTGTATATGTTCTCCAATAAAATTCATATTAAAATGTTATAGAGGTAATAATGTTAATTTAATGTATTTAATTTAGAAATGGGGAAAACTTTTTTACTTCTAAAATAAGCAAGAACATTCTATTAAAGAGGACAAAAGATTTTGAGAACTTATCCAATTTCTCTATTGGACTCTACAACTTCTGTTTGATTTCAAAGTATTTACCAATGTCTTATTTTTCTTTAATGAATTTCTATCAAAATACTACGAAGATTATTAAAGGATTCTTCCAGTTTTTTGAGAAGTTTTAGAATTACGATTTATAAAGAAGGAATATTGAGGAAACGTGAATAAAAGTCCTGAAATTCTTATTAAAATTTTTCGAGGATTATTAATAAATTTTGCTAGTTTTTGGAGGAGTTTTAAGTGTTTTAGAAAAGAACAAAGTATCAAGAAATCCTGATTAGAATCCTCCCAAAATGAGCAAGGACTTTATATTAAAAAATGCAAGAGTCATTGAGGAGTCTCAACTTTTCCTTAGTATCAAAACCTTTACATTTACAAAAGTCAATTTATAGTCCTTCGAAAGCAAACAAGAAATTTTCCAAGCTATCGAAAATGCTTCGCAGCATTTCCCAGTTTCGCAGGATATGAAAAAAAAACAACATATTCCATAATTAACGACGGGCCGCGGCCGCGTTGCAGATGCCCCGAGTGTGGATATAATGCCGCGACGTTACTGAAACGTAAACAACGATTATTGAAAGTACTTTGTCAAGTGGCTCGTCTTTGTTATTTAAATATGTCCTCTTAGCAGATAAGAACCGAGTCCTATTAATTATGTCCGTTTGCAGAGCGTGTAATGCGAACAGAAATCCCCGACGGTGGCTCTCTCATAGGAAAACTGGCCACATAAAATTATGGACGGAATAGTCACCATTAACTAACGCACAACGCGTATTTATGTTGGATAATTACTGGGGGATTTGTCTTACACATTTGCACGCCAATTAAACTTTTTGGTCAGCGCACATTTTTCCACGTCTGCCACAATTTAATGTTTCATAATAAGGATAATTAACAGTCGTTTATCCTTTATAAACATATAAAAGGAAGTGTGCACCTATGTATCGATGGTTACGGGTAAAAACAGAAATCTGCAATTATAAAAACGTTGCTTGTGTGAACATCCGACAGATGCGCCATTAATTTAAGAACTATTTAAACGAAAATGCTTTTGTTTTTCCACTTTTCATTTAAACAGCAGTTTAACAAACGCATTTCTTCGCAAAATTATTCGTGCATGTCTAGTTTGGTGCCGCAGGCGATTTTAATACCCGGTAAAGAGCGGCACCAATTAATATAAGTGGTCGAATAAAGCAATTTTCTTCACTTCCACCTGTTCGAACTCTTACTTTAAAGTACAAATTGGATGTCACAACGGTTAATTGCTTGGATATTTATTTAAAATGGAAAACGAAACAATTCGAACTGTGCACATTCAGATGGCATAATGATTCCTTAGATAATAATCGAAGTACATTGTGGAATTGCATCGGGACTCGGAACGGGTGGAATAAAAACGGTGAAATGAACGATGATATTACGAATATACCTCCTACGGCAATGTACGGTATTTTGCTTTGTTTATGTCTTTGTGCTCTACACATGCAAAATATATCTATTAGGGATCATTGAATCGATACGAATTCCGTGGATATTGCACTCCGATGGCGTAAACGCGTTTTAGTTTAATTAGTTGATTATTGGGTACAAATTGAGGGTTCCGTTTCCGGGGTGTGTGTGCATTTCAAATTGCGTGATGGCGATATTAGTGGGCACATTTTTTTACTCCATCATAAATTCCATGAACAGGATAATTGGCGAGATTAGAGTGAGACTGTTGTGTAAAAATGCTCAAGTTATAATTAATTGATTTTATCTCTGTGTGAAATTACCGAGGAGGTAATAAAATAGATCTTTTAAAATTAATTGCGAATTCTCGTAAAGGCATAAAATTAATGTCACAATTAAACTGGAGTTTTTACAACGTCTGAACTGCACTTGAGGGGAAAATAACAGAACACAAAAGAGTTAATGATAGATTTTAAAGGCCAGACATAACGACTTTTTACGAAGGGCCAAATCGGCTTGTTTTAACGTTTAGCGGACGAGGAAAATGGTGCGATATTAAAATAATTCACGGACGAAACTAGAGGCGCATAAAAGCAACAATGTAACTATCTTGGGAGGAAAAAATCGGTAACGTCAAATTTAAACCCCAACAAATCTCCAGGTGGAAGTGGTTCGTTTGGTACAACAATGGGTTGTTTAAAATAAATTACGCCAAACGGCATTTGTTGAGTGCCTTTCATATTTTCTAATGGAATAGTAAATTTTAGGCTTGGGTAATATACGTCGCATTTAACTAAGGTGTAACATAATTTTAGCCCACGACGTAAACACCTTTTTTTAATATTTTTGACATATTTAATAATAAATTAAGAACAATTTTCAAAAAATTATATTCAAGTTACCAGGCAAGAGAACAAATAATGATTTTAAGTTGTTTGTTCATTTTTGGAGGAGTTTCAAGAGTTTTGGAATTTAAAAAGTAAAAGTTCAAAAAATCTGAATAAAAAAAACCTTCTAAAATGAAGAAAAGCATTATATAAAACAACAAAAATTTTTTGAGATTTTATCAAACTTTTCAATTGGATTCCGCAACTTGTCCTTGATTTCAAAATTGAGATTTAAAAAGAATACTGAAAAACTGAAAGAAAATCTTTCCAAAATGAATAAAACATTCTACTAAAAAGAACATAAATTATTGAAAAATTCCAGCTTAAAATCCTCCTAAAAGGACTAATAATAGAGTATTTAAAGCGTACCTTAACACCTAATTAAGTTACAACATAACTTTGGCCCACGACACACATACTTTTTTATAAAAATCTGTTTTAGACATATTTAATAATAAATTAAGATCAATTTCGATTTAGGTTACCGGACAAGACAAGAAACAATGATTCCCAAGAAACGCAGACGTTCAAAGCAATTTAAACCTGTTCAGCATTCAGCTCATTTTACAAAACATTTATCGATATCCATATATAATTATATTAAATACTTTCTACTGATAAATTAAGCTTATTTTCTCTAATTTTGCCACCCCATTAAAGGCACTTAAACTCGTCTGTTACAAAGCAAAAATCAAATACTCGTTTATTATTTTATGACCTTCTACGTTTTTTTCTGAGGTCGTTTCCAGTGTTCCTTTACACTTGATAATTTGCAAAGTACGAATTAATATAAGAGCGTGTGAATGAAAACTGGTACTTTGATACCATGCAATACGATATCTCTGGTAATTACTCGAAATATACTCGAATTAAGGATAAAGTAGAAAGTCTCGATTGATACATAAGGGCCACAAAGAAAATAAAACCAGCATTAACGTCTCTACATTTAATACCTTGGCAATAATAACGCATCGAAGAGGCCATTGTTTAATTAATTCACATTCAGATAACACCAAAAAGTTTCAATTAAAACGCAAGATAAATGCAAATGTGGGAAAATCGCTGGTAAATGTAAACGCGAATAGTACAGAACCACTGAATGAATTGATTAATGAGCCACTTCGGGCCCACCCATAGAAAATGGTGAGTATTACATACGCCGTAATGACGCTATTACAATATGGTTAATGTCAAATGGAAAATTCCTGAATCTCCCGGTTTGATTTATAATTTCAGCTCCTTAATTATCATAAAGGCGAGAACGTGGTGGGATTGTGTCCGGCGAAGAAAAAAAAATCGTTTCGCTCAAACCACGATAATTACGAGGGAAATATTATAATTACAATAATATCTCTATCGGGCGGTAATAAGAAAATTGAACTTGTCAATAATATGATTTACTACGAGGAAGGAGTCGTACGCGTAGCTAATTTATTTTATTAGTTAAACAATGGTGATTGATGAACGGTTGGCCGTTACTTATCTATTACTCATTTTGATCAAACAAACATTTAAATCTAGCCTGCCACTTACACCAATTTAAAAATTGGAAAAAAAGAATTGCCTTTTTGACATATTAAACCTGAAAATCACATTTTTTTTTTTTAATTTATGGAGTTGCTCAAACATTTTTAATATAACTCAAATTCTAATTCTCCAATTTGGCTACACAAGCATTTAAAAGATAAATGAATATTCTATAACTTTTATTTATATAGTTTTAAGATTGGCTCAACAGTTCAGGTGCCAAAAACTTTAAATTGATAAAGTCATTTTTTCTAACAAAAACAGATACCTAAAATTCACGTCATGTGAATAATAGAAAGAAATCACTTTAAATTTTTCTACGTAATGAAAAAATATGTTACTGTAAATGAAAATCAAACGACAAATTATTAAATTATGAATTTTACGGTGGTATAATATATACAATATATATATAATTATTATAAAAAATTCTTTTTTTCAACTGGATCAGTGTTATAATTATATATTAAAATTGTGGAATGTTCATCTATTTTTAATTTGAATATTTGTCAAAATTAGTCAATTAGAGTTAGAAGATGTAAAATAAAAAAATTAAAATTTTTCCAAAATTAATTGTATTTAATGGGCGAAAATTTATAAGGAAATCTTGATGGATATGAAAGGCAAAATAACTGTAAACAAGTGTTAAAACAACGAATACTTGCGGTGAACTAAATGTGTGGGAAAAACACAAAACTTACCAAAAATAAAAAGAAAAACATTTATGCTTAACTCACCTGTAACAAAAAAAAAGAAAATAAACTTTAATTTTGTGGCACAATTATAGTAAAGTCAGATTTATGCAATTAAAAGACGTTGATTAAAATTAAATTACTCACAACTAAAACGTTTAAAGGCAGCAACGCAGCATCAAGTTACTATCAAAAAGTATCTACCACTTAACATAACAGAGAAATAAAATTACCATTTAAACAGTTAATTAGGAATAATTAAAGCAATGTGTTTATTTTCTCAATTTTCGGCCCGAAGGTGAATTGAAAAGTAGAATGACCCAATAATAATCTAATCGAATCGTTGGCAATTAATGAATGTCAATTTGTAAATGCGTTTTCGGTCGGTTGATTAATTAAGGTGGCGTTCTATCGATGGTGTGGCGAAAATGCGGTGACAAATCGGCGATCATCTCGCAAAATGACAAAGATTTAATTCGTGTAAGGTGTGTGAGGTGTGTTTCGTGGTTTTTTCATTTATTCTTTTTGGACGCGTTGTGTTTCCAGAAAATTTATATTTGAGTAAGTTGAGTTAAATGGCTCCATTAACAATTCGATACGACGGTAAAACAAAACTACTTTTTTTGAATTTATTCTTAATGGTATAGATTGGGACTGTAAATGTTGTTATCTGTTTTAAATGTATATGGTGAGGTGTGAAAAAACTTGTTTTTTCCTTCCATTAAAAATAAAATTACGGCTATTTTTCAATGGCAATAATTAATTCATTTAAATATAAAAGTATTTATCGGGACATGACACGTCGGTTTTAACCGTTTGAAATATATTTTTGTTAATTGACTTGTTCAGTGTCTATAATTTTAAAATTGATTTGCCACGTCAAAATTTAAATGTTACCAATCGACTCTGGAATAAACGACCCCATTTGCAAAAAACATCCATCACCACTTGAACTCATTCCTACCTAATTTGGTTTATCGTCCTGGTTCATCTCCAACTAGCCCAAAAACCGTACGTCAATAAAATCTTATGAATTATTTATTTTGCGAATTGTAACAATAAAATTGATCTATTAGGCTTAAGTGGTTTGCGCATTGTGTTTTAATTATGCAAAAAAATACACAACGAGAACTGTAACGGTACAAATAATTATCCTGGCATTAGGCACCGAGAATTTTAATTTAATTAAGGATTCCATACGCAATCATCAATTTTCGCAACTAATAACTATAATCAATGCAACTGCAATTAATGCAAAAATGTGTTTATTGCACTATGATTATACTTTGATGTGCTGGGAATCAATTTATGATTTTTTTTAACAGCTACCTACAAAAAGTTTGAATATATATTAATTTGTAATTTATAAAATGTGTATTTACCTTTTTTAAGTTTTCTATTAAATTAAAATAAAACGTCTTTAACTACATATAATTTTAAATATTAAAATCAAGTTTGAAATTGCCGTTTAAAGTCCCGGAACAGATAATCTTATTTTATTTAAACTTGTTTACGTTTTAAATTAATTTCCCCCGAAGAATCTACTGAAAATTCAGTTAATAAATACGATTTCACCCTTTAATGACCCCGTAATTGCGATTACATCGCAAAACAGGCATTTTTCTCGAAACAACTCCTTCAATTAGTACACGACAGGCAAAAAGGCCCAATTCATTAATATGCCTAATATAGTAACGTTTAATTGCAACCAGAATTTTATTGTAATTGTAGTGTTCGCAACCAGTTTCTCATAATTAAATCTTGTTTGATTAACTTTGTTATGAAAAATACGGCAAAAACTAAATTACTTGCACCGCTCGCATCGCAGCATCTTTTGCATTTCGCTCATTCCTGGCATCTTCACGTTTAAGAGGCACACGAAATGATGAATTACTCACTGGACCATTTGGTCGTTTAAATGGTGGCTTGGATTGAACCGTTAGAGGTTGTTTTATGGATGCATTTGCATTATTGAATTTAATGGCTAAAACTTTATATCATATTTATCCTTGAATGATATTAATTTTATTTATTGTATATTAAGTGCGCTTTCACTATGCAAAAATAATGCATTTAAGGACAATTTATATTTAAATCATCCTTTGATATTAGCGTGAAGTCATTACTGTGTTATTTATGTACACCTCAGTACGGCCAGTTATACGGTTTAGTCAAGGATTTTAGAGAAATGTACAAAAGTAATTTGAGAGAAAAAAACGTGTTTCCCTCTATTGTTTATGCTTCCGTAAATTTCACCGTTCGTTTCATTTTTGTTAATGTTGCTGGCACGTCGATGGTCACGTCGGAGGAATTCAAAAAGCTGAATCGGAAAAAATTGACCGCAGCGACCAAACCTATCGACTTGTGAACACACCAATCCATTTTTTTTTTTTTTTGTAAGGCGACGTAAAATCACGTCTAATCATAATCATTTTTCTAGAACACTGTCACGATTGACTTCCTTCGTTCTAAATGAATCAACCAACAATGGGGCACCGTCGAAAAACACAAAGATGAAACTGGAAGGCCGGATTGGCAATAAAACTGTTTGATTAAACCTAACGGAACCGCTGTAAAATGTACCGTTCCTTCATGATAGAATTTTGTGGTGTGTGTAATGTGTCGGTAATTCGTAAATTTCGTACTCCATCGGCAATTTGCGACCGTGGTTTACAGCCCAATTTCACTTCTGCGGAATGTCCTTCCATTAGATTGATGTCGCGGGACATCGGATCAAAATTGGCAAAAATGCTTAATTGGAAAGTTTATTGCAAATTTTATGGAAGCTTAATCTTATTTGTTTTGTGTGAGGCAATAATTATGGTCATTACGGTGTAAATTTCATATAAAAATAAGTATTAGACGTGAAAAGGAAAAGCGGAAGTAAGAGAAAATACGGAAGCAGTAGAGTGGAGGCGAGATGAGATTAGAAGACGGGATGAAGGAAGTGAAGAGAGTGAAAAAGCAGACAAGAGAAGAAAAAAGCAGAAAAGAGAAAAGGTAAGGTGACAAGAGCAGATAAAAAAGCAGAGAAGACAGGAGCAGTGAAGAGAAGAGGAGTGAAGGGAAGATAAGGGAGGCGAAGAGAAGAGTAGAATGATGACAAATCAGAAGAAAAGAGGGAAGAGTAGAGAAAACTGAAGAAAGACTAAAGAAGGGAGAAAGAGATAAAAAAGAAGAGAGATGAGACATGGAAAGAAAATATAAGAGAGAAATGGGAAGAGAAGATATAAGAGAAGAGAAGAAGACAGGAGGGAAGAGGAAAGAAAAAAAGAGAAGAGGACAGGAAGGGAGAGGAGAGAAGTGAAAAGGACAGGAGAGGAGGGAAGGGAAGAACAGAGAAAAGAAGAAAATACCAAAGAAAAAAATAAAAGAACAGAGAGAGAAGAACAGAGAAGCGAAGAACACAGACAGGAAGAGAAGAGAAGAGAAGAGAGGAGAAGAGAAGAGATAATTAAACTTTTTTGTATTACAATAAATTCCTTAAAGAAAACATCCCGAAAATAGTTTCCGGTCCACCGCTAAAATGAACGCGTAATTAATTTAAGAAAAATGGATCAAAACATCAAAGCATCGATTGGCAAAATAACCGAAGGCATCTCGAAATCACGTCGCATAGAAGGTGTCGCGTTTTTTGTCGCGCCCCGTACATTCCCGGGATATTAATAACATTTCAGGCGCGGGACGGGGAAGGCCGAGGCCCGCGGCGTCCTCGCGCTAATTGACCTTCCGGCGAGGATGGTCTCGCGACGCCAGGGGGCGCACCGTCCGATAGAGGGGGGACGGGAAGGTGGAGGAGGAGGAGGCACGGTCAAGAACCATCGTCGGCAATGACATGGCCCCAGCTCTATGATTATGCGGACATATCCAAAATTATATGTGTGCCGGCGACCGCTTTTTTTTCTCTCATCTCGTTCCGAAGGTAATTGTTATTTGGTTTTGTGGGGACCCCGAAACGCCGCCGCTTTGCGGTCTGGTGTGGTCGCAAGGTGGTTGGTTTCACCCTAATTGGGATCAGTTTTCTTGGGAAATGAATCAGCAATTGGTACCGCAATAGGAAATCGATACCTTCGGTCACAAACTACGTGATAACTTCTATTTAGATGTCGCCTTTAATTGATTCTGAAAGCTAAATTGTTCTTTGGGAGAAAGTTGATAAAAAAAAAAACGAATTGATGTAAAAATCCGAACCGCTCCGGGCGCTACTCCATTATGTTTTGATGAGCGTGTACGTTCGTTTAAAGTCAAACAAGTTCAAATATTATTAAATCCACTTAACGAACTGTACGTGAAGCAACTAACAAGAAATGGAGGCCTCGGCCAATTCGAAAACATTCTTTGATTAGTTTCGGACTGTGGTGGATAAAAAAAAAAAACATTTCTTCTTCGATTTAATGGATTATTCACCATTATTTTATCATTCGGGTGTGGGGCAACAGGAAATGGTCCAAATTAACCTTTTACAATTAATTGTTTAATATTGTTGTTCCATCAGGGTCAGAAATGATTCACTAAGAATGCATTAATTACATTTAATTGTTTGAGAAAGTGACAAAACTGGAGGCGGGAGAAGACAGGAAAAGCGAAGAAACAAGAAAATAAAAGTAGACATAAAGCAGATAATAAACAGCGTGAAACCGATTCGTCTCGATTAAAATTAGAAAACGACTAATGTAATAATTAATAAGTGAAAATAATGAAATTGATTAGTTCCAATTTGCCGAATCGATGAGCAAAAGATAGTTTGGTAATAAATACAGTATCGAAATGGAGATCATGAGAAAATGTAAAACCGTTGGTACACATTCCCGCGTGTATGTCCGAGGCGCACAAATAAAACGTTTTGAATATCTAAGGCGAGTGTTTCAAGAAATCCGTTACCTTTAATGTTTATTATACAGCGTGTTCAAAGTTGTTATACCGCACCGAAATGTTGAGGAGTTTATAGGTTGACAGGAAAGTATTTAGTGCTGGGCATACGCCATTGATGTGTCAATTTGTGGCATATTAAAACTTGTTTTATTTTAAGCTTCTAGACATAATGACTAAAAATGCTGTTTCAACATAAGTAGAAATAATTGCTGGCCGCAATGTCTTGATAACGTATACAGTAAGTTCCACATTTCGTATTCCCGCAGTAATTTATTGCATTTTTGTCGCCGGACAACCGGATTTATTTTTGGCGTGCGGATAATTAATTGCTTTTCAATCTTCATTTGAATTATTTACATACAAAAATCCTATCCGGTATATTTGAAGAGAAACCGATCCGTTGCACAGTCACGTTCCTATTTATCTAAATATTTAACCAACAACGAAATTTGAGGCTGGCGCATTTATTACATTAATTACACGTTGTGGCCCGTCGATTCAAAACGCGGCAATACGTATTAAATCGCAATCAGAACTTAAACATCCCGGCGTGAATTTGTGTTTTACAATGCGTGAATAAATTGCGGAACAATCGTAGAATCCAATAAGCTTAAGGTTTATGTAGAAACGGTGCTACATTGTTTGTTGTTTAATAGCATATATGATTGTGAACAAAATGTTTACAAATTCCAATTACACACTATGACTAGCACCTTTATCAATTCCCTACGTTTTTTCTGTTTTTACGCGTGTTAATTCCGTTGCCACACAGGCGCTTTTCAATGCTTAAAATGTTTAAATGGTTACGAAGTTTCGGGATGACATTTTAAAGGTCCGTTCTGTTTTGGCGGTGGGTTATTTTGTAATTGTGGTTATTAGTGCGTAAACGTATCCGTAATTTGCCTCTTAAGTGAAAAAATGATTGAAGACAGACATAAATAAAAGAGCAGTTTCCCATATTTTACGGAAATAATACACCTCGTTCTGAATTGAGTTATCTAAAATTACAGTAATACGTTACAAAACTTTTTAACCACTCGGGGAACGTCGATGTAATAAGCAATAATAAAAACACAAAAGCCAGACATGCAAACAGAATATAATATTAAAATTGAAAAAATTAATTGATATGTGTACAACATGGCAATTGAAACGAAGGTCGGTCGTAGCTTTTTCAGTTAGTTATATATCATAAAATCTATTTAATTGCATCGAAAGCCATTACGTATCTAGATCAGCCGTTCGGACTGATGCCGATTAAAATGTTTTAATAAGTTATAATTTAGCAACAAAAACATGCATCAGAAGTCGACATGTGGAGATTATTGTAGAACACATTCCACACTGTTTCCTACTCGCTTTTAATTGTTTCTTTAGTTGTTTTGCCATTTTTTCGTTCGTGTCGATGCTCTAATGGGAAATAGAAATTAATCTACAGCTAGAGGATGTCAAAAGTTATAATTTTATTAAGATTCCAATTAACACTACTCTGTGTTAATAAAATAATTACATTGTTTTTAATATTTTGTTAAAACTAATTAGTTAACCAAAAATGATTTCTAAATATTTAATACAATTTTATTCGCATAATTTTTAATAATATTTTTGGATATATTTATTTATAAAAAAAAATAATTTTTAAAATTTTATTAAATTTTATATGTACCGTAGTATCCAAAATTATAGGAACTTATGTATAATTATATGGGAAATGAGGTAGAATTTGAGGCTTCTTTTGAGTCTCTACCACAACATATGATCTTACTTTTTTATGAAGAAGTAGTGTTTTTTCTATTAATTTCATAAACTTGTCTTTAAATAAAAATTTCAGGACTTTTTAAGCAGTCCATTGCTTATTATGTAGTCAATGTGTAAAATTCCCATTCAATCATCAATATTGGGTTTTAAAATTGTATTACAATTTATATATACAGTAGAATCCATAATTATAACAACTTATTATGTAACTACATGAAGGATGAGGTAGTTTAGTTTCCCTTTGAGCATTTTGAAGGTTCTTTCGAGTCTTTACAACGACATATGATCTTATTTTGTTATGAAGAAGCAGTGCTATTAATGATTAATGTATAAATGTTAATTTTGTTATCTTCACTGAACATATGTGGTATCCATTTGGCCAACATTTCAAAAGAATATTTTTTTAATTAAAATATCTTTGACAAAAAATATGACAAAATAATAAGATTTTAATTTACATATACAAAGGAATAAAAAACGTTGACAAAACAGGTATGGTTAATTTAATGCAATCAACACAATGAACTTTTGCCTTTGAGAAAATTAACAATGAATATTAAGATACAATAATTTCAAAACAGTAAATTTAATGATGTTGTTTTGTGGACTGCTAAAATAGCTTCTTGTTGATTATATTATAATTTTGTAACGTTAAAATTTATACTTTTATATATAATAAATAATTTATTTGATTTATTATTAATTTTTTTTAATAAAGAAATCAAAAATTTGACACAATTTTCGCTGTTACTAAAGTAAGATAATATTTTTGAATTAATTAAGTATTGTAAGAAAATAAAACACAATTTCATTTTTCTTGGTAAAACATTTAAGTTAACTGTTGTTGTTTAATAAATTTAAATATGTCATTAAAGTATCTTTTATAAAAAATATGACAAAATAATTTGCAAGATATTTTAATTTGCACAAATAATGAAATAAAAAAAACTTTCCGAACAGGTTTGGTTAATTTAATCAAATCAACATGTATAAAATTTTTGTGTGAGAAAATTAACAATAAATATTAAATCACCAATAATATAAAAATAGTGAGCTTAATGACGTTGTTTGGTGCGTTCTTGTTCATTATTTGAGTTAATAATGCATGCGCGAATAAATCTAGTATGGCAATAAAAGGAGCACGTGAAGCACTCTCGACTCGCCCGGCATTTAAAAATAGGATCGATTTAGTTTTACTTATTTGTAAATTACTGTGCAACATAAACACGGATTCCCGTGATTTAATTACACGGCCACGCCGTGGAAAATTGACGTGAACATTCATTTGTTGGCGAATTAATAATATAGATGGGGAGTCAGTGTGCACTCTTTTAAACTCGTTTCGAATATCAAATTACATTATACTGATATAATGACAATGTGGCGCAGAAGTGTAAGACATTTTCGCCTGGCGGACGCTCGGCCAATTTAAATGTGAGTCTCGAGATAGGACGCCAAGATATATCAGCATCTTATTAATTAGCGACGATCGGCTCGATAATTTCGAAAAATTATTCACTCAAATAAAACACCGAATGCTTAAAAACTTATCATGTATGATACTGATCTGGTACCCGATAAATTATCGGCCCGGTCAGCGATTCTCCGGGCTTTTTTTTTTGCCTTTTACCACTTCTTATCACTTCCGATAACTATCGGGCCGAACGTGATAAAACCGGCGAAAAGTCCATACTCGAATTCATTTACAAGGCCATTCGGTTTTATGGCCGGAGAAGCGCAGCGAAAGCCTTGTGAGAACAGGGTTGAGAAAACCAATCAAAAGTTGATCGCAATTTTCTATCTCCGTTAGTGGCACAATCATAACAAAGGCCGAACAACCATTAATTAAAGCGTTGAGCTCTTGAGTGTATGCTACGGCTAAAAGGCCATACCATGTAATTATGAAAAAGTCATTAGTAGCTCCAGATTTTAAGAGATCACTCACACAACGTATGATCTATAATGGCATTCTACAAGGGTCACTTGTGCGTTTCACTTGCACGAACCGCAATTAACGCGATTTATACCTAATTATGTTTAATCAATTTTGTTTGGTCCTGTTTTTGTTTATCGTTTCGAATTATATTACTGGAGCCGGTTATAACGACTACCCACATCACAGGTTATTCTTAAGTTTTATTAAATTTCTTCTATTGCTACTGATTTCGAAATGGTACTTTCCAAAAATTTAATATTTCATTAAAAAGAAGTATTAATCAATAACACTATGACTCAGATTTGGTAAAAGTTTCAGACAAAAGGAACGGAAGAAATATTTACTACTAGGAATATTTAAGTACTACTCGCAAAGCTATTTTGTGGAAAGGACCAAAAATATCAATTCAATTATTTTTTCTTAAATACTTTAATGGTACTTCTTTGACTCACAAGAAACTTTTAAATATACAAGAGACAATGAGTAGTACTTCCAAAAGCAAACTATCAGTAAAAAGAAGTACTAAAAATGATTAACTATTTATTTTGTATAATGATAATAATTTATTCAAAAAAAGGTAAATTTTATTCTATTGTCACTGTATTTTTGTTACTCAGATTAAAGGTTTCAAAGAAAATAAATAGAAGAAATTTAATAACAAGAATATTTAAGTACTACTTGCAATGCTAAAAAGGGAGTACCGATATTAGCAATTTAATTATTTTTACTTCAATTTTTAAAATAGTACTTCTTCACAAGAAATCTTTAAAACACAGGAGAAAAAGAATGAACATAGTACCATGCTCAATCACTTTCTCTTCAATTATTAAAATGGTACTTTTTGACTAAGAAGAAAGCTTTAAGATATAAGAGAATATAAAATATTTGTACCTTTATGAAATGTATCAAAGAGAGAAGTACCACCACCAAAAAATTATCGATTGAAATTTTATGATCCTTTTATGACTAGGAAAAAATTTTAAAGTCCAAGGAAAAAAAGGATTATTCGTAACTTTGGAATATTTATATAGTACTTCCAAGGGCAATTAAATGATGGTACCTACGTGACTAAGAAAAAAAACCTCGATCCTTGAAACATCAATTTACCACGTACAGATTCGTATTTATGGCATATTAACTTGGATACGGAGAGGAAACAAAAAAAGAATTAGTAATTAATTAAACGTGATATTGCAGTCCATCGTGGCAACATTGAAAATGAAAATGACGTTTAATATCCTATCAATTATATGCAGAAGTTGAAGTTTTTGCGGGACGGCACAACATTGTCGAACATACGAGCCGTGATTAGTACCTAGATGAGGTGAGAAAAAATTTCAATTACACCCATTAACGCCGCCACTAAATCAACATTGTGCGCATAAAGTATGTCATTAAATGAGGCGTTTGAAAGATGCTCAATTTTATAGGCAATTAAAAGCAGTACCATCGGTGAATTTAAATTCCTAAAATGCAAAACTAATAAAATATTTAAGTCTAAAACAATGGAGAGTATATTTTCCTTGAGCCAGCGTCGTGTTAAATTCTTTATAGAAGAATTCCTGGCAAGATAACCATACCAAATGGTTAAGAGCTTCCATTCAATATTGTAATTATTCGAAAATGTACATTGGTATCGAGATTCCTCAGCTTTATGTTTGGTAAACGTTATGTAAATAAACTGTAATAACTCAACAACAGATACATATATTAGGCAATAATGTTTATTTACAGCATTGCCCATTGAAAAGTACGCATTCACTGCAACAACACACATCCAAACACACCACGGAATATTATTGTAAATAGATTTGAATGAATAACAGTACGGTACCAACACAACATTAATACACACTAGAATTCGGTACGCCAATGGTGTTTGAGCGTACCTTAAATTGATTCTCGTTGCACAAGTGGTGGTACGAGACTGAGAAACCATGTCACAAAACATTGCAGATTTATATCAGGCATCGTAAATTTCGCCGGTACGACAACTCGAAAATCTATTTGAATGAGCACCCAAATTTAATACAATTGCGGCGGGACAATGTGCCGAGATCGGGGAGATGAAATTAAACCCGATCGATTGTTGCCATCCTGAATTTCAATAATGCGAATGCATTAATCCCCGTACGGTTACGGCTTGTAATAAAATAATGGTCAGGTGTACTTGGCAATTAGAAAAACTGTATATAAAATATCCTTAATGAGTTACATCATTAGATGTTCACAAAGAGATGCAGCAATCATTGGGATAATTGCGGATGAACTAGAATTGGAACGCTAAAAATTTATACATTTGATACACTTCTTCATGCGACGTTCTTTCTACTTTTCTAAATGCCTGATTGATATTCGTTTGTTAAGGGTACTCTAAAATTAATACCAACATGACATGTTATTAATTAATTACTTGTCTAGTAAAAGTAGTACCTTATTATAATGACCAACCAATTTTGTTATAACAGAAAATCATATTAAAATATACATACATATAAAAACTAGCAAAAATTCTAATGAAGTTGGTGCAGGTTTGTGATTTACACAGAACTATTTTGAAGTACCATTAAGATTGAAATGACGTTGGTAATTACTTAATTCTGATTTGCGCAAATTCCCGTTGGTTCAGTCAATCAGTTACACTAACCAAATTAAAATAAGAAAAAAATGGTATTTTTTACAATTTCCTCACTTGAGATAGTCATAATCAACCAGATGGTACCAAGAAAAAACTCCTTATTGACTTTAAATTATTCTAATTAACTATCTATGAAATCAATTATATTATTGAGCCCGTGAGTGACTTGATGGTTCTTTTATTTGCGGTGCCGGATTAATGAATGGTAGTACCACTAGATCATTTGAACTGTAACCGATTGTTTATAGTAATTTTCGCAAGTTTTTTGCGTCCAATTAACACGGGCGCATCAGAAATGTGGATTCGAGAGAGAGTTTGGCAAAAGGTAAAAAGAAAATAAAAAACACAGTACTGAAAAAAGATTGTTCTATTCAGAAAAGCGGCATATTTGCGGAGTCGGGTTTTGGCGATTCGGGCCGGTCTTTTATTTCCGTGTCTCCCGAAAACACGCCTTCTCGATTTTGGAGACGCTGTCAGACATGAATCACGATATTTTTACTCTTTTTCGTATTCAATCCCGAACAATTCCGCTGCCTTCAGGCCGGCTCGCCTCATTCTAATTTATTGAACGTTTTTTTCAACATGTGAATTCGAGCTGATCTCAAGAAGATATTTGTTACGGAAAGTTAATGAGTTATTTGTTTTAATACAAATTGATGGCTGTGCATGTCCTTTTTGCGAGATACTATCGGTTTGGAAATAACATTCTCTAATTTTATTTAATGGCTTGATATTGAGCAAGTTTGCGGCTGACGTTAAGGACATCTCCACCTTTCTCTTGCGCGTAATTGATGAAAATATGGCACCAGTTTTCCGCGACTTGTTAAAAACGTTCTAGATAAGTCGCAATATTCCAAAACAGTCGGCTGAATGCATCATTATCTTTACCGGCAAGCGAACTAAATCATTCGTTTTTATGAACAAAAATTACAGAATGAAACGAAAGTTGATTAGATCCGACGCATCACGAATAAATTACACTACATTGTAACCGAATAATTCCAGACCTGGTGTAAGTATACAATCTTTCTTATAATTAATAGAACATAACACAGTTATTATCCCATAGGCACGATAATGGTTCCGAAATTATTAATAAATTACGTACCTACTCGAAATTTGGTTCGGTCATCGCAATTTCTGTAAGATGTTATTACATGGCATTCCGCAAATCAATTCCACCCGAATTATGCCTAATTATACGTAATAATGAAGGTAATTTTTGGTACGATGCAACATTTGAATGGAATTAAGTACGCAATTAACGTCTTTTTTCACTTGTTTTCGGCCCGGTAGTACCTCCAATCATTTGTTCGATCGATACCACAATCGCGTTAGATTCATGTTTTGGACATCCAAAAATTCACCTTCATAATGTCTATTTTTTCAACTCTGAATATCCATAAATTCACGATCATAATACTAAAAATGATTCATTTTCTCCATTAACTCCCACCATCTTCTCTTACAACCAGTTTCAGCAATGAGAATGTGACTTGTTCATCTTCTTCTACTTTTAAAACTTTGTCCCAAGTCCAACTCTTAGTTTAATAAATAAGTCTGAACCTTCTTCTAACGTTTCAAATATTTGAATATCTGATCTTGACACTAAAAATGTTTCATTTTCTCCCTTAACTTTCATCATCTTCTCTAGAAACAATATTTTGCAATGGGAAAGAGTTGTTCACCTTCTACTTCTTTTAAAACTATGTCCCATGTCCGATTATTCTAATGTTTCAAATCTTTGAACATCCAAAAATTCACGATCATGATACTAAAAATGCTTCATTTTCTCCATTAACTTTCACCATCTTCTCTAGAAACAATATTTAGCAACGTCTAAACCTTCTTCTAATGATATATATCTTCATATATCTAATAATTCATTATCATGAAACTAAACATGAATCATAAGTTTATCATCTAATCCAGGTATAAAATTTAGCAAATTAAAGGAGTTCCCACCTCCTTCATTTTCTTTTTAAACTTTTTAAACGTCCTAAGTTTGCACGTTTGTGTAATAAGTATCACTAAACCTTCTTCTAATGGATATCGCGAAATTCACGATCATTATACTAAAAATTGTTCATTTTCTCCACTGTTTTACCATCTTCTTTGAAAACAAGTTTAATAATGGGAAAGAGTTGTTCGTCTTCTACTTCTTTTAAAACTATGTCTCAAGTCCGACTCATGGTGTAATAAATGAAGCAAAACCTTTTTCTAATGTTTCATATCTTTGGATATCTAAAAGTTCCTGATCATGATACTAAAAGTGATTCATTTTCTTCACTAACTTGCACCATCTTCTCTAGGAACAAAATTTACTAATGGAAAGAGTTGTTCATCTTTTTCTTCTTCTGTCCCACGTCCAACTTTTGATGTATGTTATGTCAAATTTACATATCTTCAGATATATAGTAATCATGATCAAAATTCTAAAATTGAATCGTTTTCTCCACTAAATTTCATCATCTTTTCCAGATATAACTTTAGCAAAGGAAGGAGTTGTCATCTTCTTTTTAAACTTTGTTCCATGTTCGCACTTTTGTGTAATAAGTATCCCTGATGTTTCAGATCCTCAGACATATACAAATGGCAACACTTCAATGGAACCAACTTCTAATGTTTCAGATCCTCAGACATATAAAAATGGCAACACTTCAATGTACACGTTTCCAACACACCAAACGCAAGAAGGAACCGTACCGATTTCGCAAAGTGGTTCGTAATTAGACATTTGCACAACGGCACCGCCTTTTATCTCGAATTCAATTATGAATCCCAGATTCCGCGTCGGTCGTACGAGATGCACTCCGCGAATGTATTACATGCGAGAATGGCTGTGAAACGTCGCCAATCGCGCACATATTTTATGTCAGTAATTAGAGGGCTGACTTAGGACCGCGGATATTTTATTTATAAAGTGCTGACACGGTCGTGAGTTACCGGCGGATCTTAGGCTTCTTGCCGCGCCGTCAACGCGACTTGTAAAGAGACAGCGAATTAGAAATACAGGTCAGGATTCCATTTGACTGTTTTCGGTGCGATTTTGTTTTATTTCAGCCACTCGATTCGGAGATAACCGGGTTAATTGCCGCTTAAATTTACTGCCGATCGTTTAATCAGAAATTTCATTAACAACCAGATGCAAAACGTGTTAGAATGCGACAGTATTACCATTTAAATCTATTACTGTTTTTAATCAGACTGTGTAACTGTACTTGCGGCCGGATCGCATTAAAATCACGAAAGGATATCGATGCCTTTTTCTACAAGGAGCACTTAATATATCATTTATAACATTGAATTAATACATGTGTAATAATAATTCGAGCTATAAATTAGAAAAGGCAGAGACGGTTTATCAAGATGCAGTGCCGTTGTGGAGTTTGCCAGCCATTCTATGACTTTACTGTGTTGCCAAACTGAACACCATAGGGTTTGTTACAAACTCTTACCATCATAATAAATTATTCATCTTTTTTTCCTTTTTAAACTTTGTCTCATGTCCGTGTCTCTTGGTTTATTAAATACGTCTGACCCTTCTTCAGATCATCAAACATCCAAAAATTTCATTAACATTAATGATTTTCTTCACTAACTGTTGTTATCTTCACTAGAATTTAGCCTTAATAATGGAGAATAATTATTTTCCTTCATCTTCTCTTTTTAAACGTTGTTCCAAGTTCAATAAGCAAGTTTGAACATTCTTCTAATGTTTCAAATTTTTGAATATCCAAAAATTCACCACTATGATGTTAAAAATGATTCACCAACATTCCCCATATTCTTTAGAAACAACTTTTAGTAATAGGAAAGAGTTGATCGTCTTTTTCTTTTTTTGAAACGTTGTCTCAAGTCCTAATCTTGGTGTAATAAATAACTTAGATATCCACAAATTCTTTATCCTAATATTAAAAATTATTCATTTTTTCGACTAACTTTTACCATCTCCTCCAGAAACAAGTCTTAGCAATGAGGAGGAGTTGTTCATCTTCTTCTTCTTTCAAAACTTTGTCCCAAATACGACTCTTGGTGTAATAAATAAATCTGAACCTTCTTCCATTGTTTCAAATATTTCTCAATTATTTTTCTTGTCTAGAAGTTTTAATAATGAGAAACTGATGTTCATCTTGTTCTTCTTTTGAAAATCTGTCCTTCTTGATGTAATAAATAATTCTAAACTATCTTCTAATATTTCAAATCCATTTTTATCATTTGAAAAGAACTGTTCATTGTTTTAAATATCTTTTCGTGTAATAAATGGCTTTGAGCTCAAAATTTATTCATTATCTCCGGTAATCTTCATCTATTCTAGTAATAAGCTGAGAAAGAAAGACTGTAATTTATGCAATAACGTAACAAGGCAATAAAACATTCGTCCAAGCAAAAAAAAAAATAGAGCAAAACAGAAAAGGAGAATCATCATCAGATCTCCACCAATGCAGAACACCATGCAAAACGTCAAAACTCTCATAACTACAACACAAGTACCACTTCAAGGTGTCGAACACGTTACTAAAGACAGCAGGAGGAAACGGGCCCAGGAAAAAATATGGTTTGCATCGCGCCAGAATAAGTTGAAATTACCGCGTTAACTGGTCTAGCTGAGCATATCCAATAAATATTTTTGATGGGTTCGAAGCAAATAGATTGCAGTTAATTTGTCGCTTCGAGGTGTAGGTCCGTACCTGTGTAAACGTGAAAGTGTGGAAATTAACAGTCCGGTGTTCTGGTAATAAGATATCGTGAACCGTATTCGAGGGATTCTTGTAACTGCGGCGTGTTCCAAACACGTTTTCCACTCGGTTCTGATTGCGGACGGCGGTGCCACATGTGCGTTTTCGTTTTCGACATGGGAAATTGTTTCGGCGCATTATCAACCGTGCCAATGGATAATTTTTAACTGTACACAGTGCTAGGCGGAAGAATGCGTCCGACATAAAAGTACCTGCCTAAATAGGAATGCATGTCATATAAAGGTGGATTATAAAGGAGATTTAATTTTCAATTTTCCTATGCCTCAACTGCGGACTGTAAAAGTCGCCGTTTTAGTTAAGGTCTTGAGACGCGGCCATAAAAGTGCATTAAAGGAGTCAACAAACGTTAAGACAACAATTTGCAATATCGAAAGGCATAAATCTAAACAAATCATTATCCAGACACTCTTTTATGTAGATTTTAATTATGCTCTTTTGTGTTTTATTTCAAATCCTAATTTTTTCTTAACGACGCAACAATAAAAACCATCGAAGACAAAGCACCAATAATTTATTCACGTAAACCAAGAAAATTTATATCACAAATCTGCACGGGCATCCCATATAAATATGGGTCTGATCTTGGTATGGCGCTCTTAAGAACAGAAGATCGTTCGGTCTCGCTCCGGGATTAATATCGGGCAGCGTCCGAAATAATCCGTGAGTGTATGATGATAATGTGTATTTACTGTTACAAATATTGTAATTCGTTTGGATTCCGTACGCGATAACGAACCCAAATTAATTAAAAGCGCATTTCCGATACGCGGCCCAGAGCGTCAGGTCTCGTTCGCCATAAGCTGCTTACACTCGACATATTTATATGCCCAAGATATATTGTTATCTTATTTTACTCCGGACCGTTTATGTCTTTGGATGTGCGTGCATTCCGACCGGATGAACCGGCCCTTTTGAACAATTACTTACAACCACCGAAACCGTCACGTCTCTATTATTTTATTTGATCCCTCCATCCTCCGCTAATAGTGCCGAGCCAATTGATTGAGGTTCTCGTTTTGGGAATTTCGTCTTCCCATCGTAGGAGAGTAATGACACAGTTGCAAAAGATCAGCATTCAGACGTTGGCCAACGTCGATGCGGCTGTAAACGATCCGACTCGTAAACCTTACTCTGTCAGTTGGTGTTTTGTCTTCCCTTTGTATTTGCATGCAACAGGTCCAACGTGCACGGTGGGACGGACGCCGATTCCGTACGGACATTGCAAACATGTGATAAATTTAAGGACGGGTACTAATTACACTGATTCCAATCCGGGGATTTATTGGGCTTGTACGCCGGTCCGCACCTGCATCTAACGAAGTTCTAAATTAATTTAAATTGCCATATTACACAGGACACGACGTGTTTGTTAATGACACATTCGAAGGTTTTACTGTGTTTTACTGTTTGTTACTAGTGCTTATCAACCGACCAAGAATTCTGTTGAAACTCTTATTTTTTTAACAGATGCAAAAATTTCTTACATTCATTCTCAGCTACATTCTATTCTTAAGTCGTTCAACCCACAAAGCTTTCTTTCAAAAACTAAACTTGTTTTTAAGCATTAGTTCTTCTTAAATGGAGTTGCTCAGTCGAAGTATGACGAATTTTTCAAATTTCTTCTTTCAAATTTCAGTTTCTTCCAAAATATAAATTAGTTTAAGTAGTAGTTCTATCAGCTAAATACAAGGAACATTTTGATTAACCAAAGATAAAGACTGTTTAACTTTTTCTTCTTCCAAAATCGAGGTGTGACCATTATTTAGCATTCTCTTCTTCCAAGCAACAAAACGTCTCTTTCACAATATAAATTAAATACAAGAAATATAATTTGATTAACCGAAGGATAAAGACTGTTCAACAATTTCTTCTTCCAAAACCTCAAGATTCTTCTTAACAGGAGTAAGTTTTAGTTAATCGAGGAGTGACTATTTGTTGTCATCCTCTTCTTCAAAATCTCTAGATTCTTGTGGTTAATCCGGGTATGATAATTTTTTAGCTATATATATATATATATTATTCAAATAACCTTTTTTCTTCCAAAACAATTTTCTTTAAAGGGATAAAATTGATCAGTTCCACATCATCCACTTCTTCCGAACTTCCAAAATCTAATGTACAAAATAAAAGAGACAAATTTTGATTAATCAAAGACTCTTGATCTATTAAAATTTGAATATTTATTAATAATAGTAAGTATAGGCACATTTAATTAATTGAAAGGGAAAAACTGAAAGAAAGTATTCTTCCCACTGTGCCATGTTCGAGTTGTGCGAAAGGATCGGTCGGTCAATGACTCTGCTCTGGATTTAGGGGTTGAGGCTTATCGCTCCATAGGATCGACGAAACCGTAAAAAATATAGCTGTGTCAGAGGCCCGTCCGAAATTTCCTAAAACAATGCACTTACTTAACAATATACTTAGTTAAAATACCGGATTCGGCGCAGCCAGCTCAACAGAACGACTGCATATTTACCGAACATCTTTAACGACCCACTCGACCAAACCGAAGTGAAACCCACCGACAACGTACACTCAAAAAAAAAAAAAAAAATCCAATCCATTCACCATCGTCTCCCCTTCCTCGTAATTACAATCAAAGATGGTGCGACATAAATCGAAATTTGAGGTGAAGACCAACCAAGAGCAACAATGACACGGTGTTTCATAACTCCGCATAATAAATAAGGGCCCCCCCGACGTGGCGCGGTGTGACAAATTAAAAACGAAGAGAGTGGAAGAAAAAAAGGAACGACACCAATAAATCCGGAATTCTCTCCATTGAACGGATTCGGTCTCTATTTCAGGAAACGTTTTTTATCGACACCGGCATGGGTGAACAGGTGTGTCGAAAAGGCACTATTACCAACACGATGACAGGTATGATCGAACATGGCCATCAATTTGTTTGTGGTGGGGGTGAACCGCGGCACGGCCCGCTGCGATACATGTCACCTTGAGAAGGGGTAACAGCGGGGAGTAATCTTCCCTATAAGTAACCATTGTCGCTTTTGTTGAGTGCATTATTGGCTCCGGACCCGCGCTCCATTCATGCCCTTTCATACGGTCAAATTATATTAATTCCGGGCTAATATTGGATTATGTTTAATTAAACCGTGTAAATGGTGGGCACGGCCTGTCCCGGTGTCTTCTACATTATTCAGATGTTTGTTTTCGGTCGATTTCCAGGTACCACCGCCGGTGACATTTCGCTGATTACGTTTTATAGGTTGCACTTGGTGTCTTTTGTTTTCCTCACCACTAAATAGCTCAGCTGGTATATTTATGCACGACGCCGTTCACGTTATGTACGATCCACGTTGGCTGTAACCAAGTAATGAAGAGTGTGCGGGAGCAGTGTGGGTGGTTAGTTGGAAGATTGTCGCACTTTTTATTCTTTTGTGTGGCTCGCTGCGTTTTTTTCCTCTCTCTCTCGCTCTTTCTTACTCGCTCCGATTGTGCCTTTCTTGCGAGGAACATCCCCCTGGTGGTACGTTCGCGTGTGTGTGTGTATTCTGATGCGATGTACAAACATTTGTCTTTGTTAATCTGAATCAATAGATTTATGTGGTGATGTTTTGAAGTTGGTTGGAGAAATTTATCATTGGGTCGTACGAACTTATTTATAACGTTGTTTGGCGAATAGAAGTGTGAAGATACCGGTGGTGATTTTTCTAATGGTAACTTTGATGTTGGTGGAAGAATCGAAGATAAATTTTCGAGTGGTAAACGGACACCTCTGTGAAAAATACCGTGGGTCCCTGGCGAGTTGGCAAGTCGTTAAAAAGTCGGTGTTCGCCATTATCTTCGCCAAATACAAGGCATTGTAACCCATGCTGCTCGCATCTAATTGTCAGGTTATATATAAACAGGCCTAGCTGGTATTCCGAGCCGATGGTTTTTAACGAGATGTTACCTATACCTTTCTTACCCCATTTAGTATCCATTTAATTGCCGATTTTGTTAATGTCACTATTGTTAGTTACACTTATTTAGTATTTGCAAACGGGAACACGGTCCGTAATTGGCATAGGTTAAAGGTTCGTGCGTACCATTCGGTTTGTATTATTTAAATAGTATGCTAAATAGGCATGGTCTCAAAATACGAAACTGAACCCAATTTGAATACGTCAATAAGGAATGGCGAAATGCGACACCTCCACCGCTTGTTGGGACTTGTTAAAACGTTTTTTTGTGGCACCGTGTGCAAATCCCCTGCGAACATAGCCTTTTTACCGTTTTCGGGCATCCATCTCCATTAAATGCGGGATAACTTTATAAACGCCGTAAATCATTATAAAAAATATTCAAATTACATCGGGGTAAAAATGGCGGTGGAGCCATTAAAACAATTTGCACACTTTGTACATTACATTTTCTTCAAAACTAATTATAACGGCCTTAAAACAACCATCTGAAAATCGTTCCGACCGAGACACGTACGGGAAAAAAAACCAATTACTTTTCGTATAAGTACTTCCATAAATAATATTACAATTATAAATTAATCTTAGATGCAATTATTTTGAAATAATAACCTGGCGCATTTGAAATATTAGAAATGCATTGTCTGTAACGGGCACTAAAATGATTTACAAGTGCATTAAAACGAAACACCATTCAAAACTATCGTAATTACAAAAATCGTAATTAAATCCACCGGGCAAAAATGACTGGATACCAGTTTTTCTTGTTCGCGGCATCAAGATTCGCCGTGTCGCAATAAAAATAACGCACTGCACACGAGACGATAAGTTACATTCGACAGATGAACAAAGTGGGTGGCAAAAATCGGCATTGTAATCATTATTAAACTGCCCGGCTACCCCCAACGGCCCGGCAAAATTACACCGTTCATTTTTACGCCCGTTCAATCACTTGGATACGTTTATGGCCTTATGATACGTTCCGATGCATAAATTTTTTTATTCGTTGAATTTATTATTTATAGGGGAATGTACGGTTTAACGGTTGTGCCGTTTATTCGGCTGGGGAATGCGCAGAAGCTACTGCGCAACGTGAAGGGCGTGGTTATAATCTTTACTATATATATATATATAATTGGAGGTCTTGACGTGACTTCCAGTTACTATTATTGAACTATTATTATACTATTTTGATAACCTTTTCTTCAGTTTCTAACACTCAGAATTTTTTTCTAGTGACAAATTCTCATGTATCATAAAATGTGGACAAAAAAATTTTAATTTTAATGCTTATATATCAATTTTGTTGAATAAATGTAATTTTAAAGAGAATTTTGGTAACTAAATGAAAGTTTCTAAATGTTAAATTATGTCATCCACCATTTTCTTCAGATATTTCTTACGTGACTATAATTTAATTTTACAATTGTCCAATTTTAAGTAAAAAGATATAACAGTAAATTCCTTTTAAAACTTACCTAATATATTGTAAAAAAAGTCAATTTTTTTGATAATTTTATAATGTATATAAATTAATAACAAGGCAATTTATTGTAACAAAATATATTTACTGACGAACAATTTAATTATATTAAGTCGAATATGCGCATAAACTACTGCGCACCATGCGGGGCGTGGCCAAACTGCCTCCGTTCAACTTCGTTGAACTCTGCGACAATAAAATAAAATTTTTGACACCCACCTTGTTAACAGGAAGATTTCTGGAAAATCGCCAGCCAATTATGCGATATAACTGTAAAATCTGCGATAGTGTTTATTGCATGGTGAAACATATAAT
Organism: Aethina tumida; assembly: GCF_024364675.1. Lineage (NCBI taxonomy): Eukaryota > Metazoa > Arthropoda > Insecta > Coleoptera > Nitidulidae > Aethina > Aethina tumida. The sequence continues at coordinate 4,222,566 of NC_065441.1, forward strand.
AATTTGCAATCTGTTAGACGTTCGCCCACCATGAAAAATAGTTTGAAACTCAGTGTCGCATTTGATTTGTGGTCCGCGAGCGTACAAAGCGTTTTTCACGGATATTAACCCAATTCCGGGCATAATAAAGCACATAATTCAATATAATTAAAATGATATTTCGTTTGAATATCGGAGAATGTGTTTCGCAAAACGGTTTCGCAACGTGTGCGTGAGTGGAAATGGTACAGATCACGTACCAATCACAATGGTCGATAATTATTTCCGATGCCCTTACAAAAAACCTAGGTATAATGGCCACAATCCCGAAAATTATTATACGAATCGATAAAATATAGCTCGGTAATTGCCGCGAGTCGGAAAAAGACGCATGGCGAAAATAAAAACGTGTTCGGCGTAGATTACGTCCTCGTCTGTCATTAGAAATGCCTTCGTGGCAAATCTACACTATTAAAGTGATGTAACTATCAGATAAATCCCAGAAAATATTAGCCGGCCATACATGCATTTTGAAATATACCATACAATTCCTAGTTTATGTCCGTGTAATTTATGCCGGTGTGTATGCCTCTCTTCTTTGTAATAGATTCTCCAATGCCGTAAATTTACCATCGGTTTTTTTTTATGTCAATTGTGTTATTATTTCTAAGAATGAAATTAAAAAATGCCGATTGTAAATTTTATAAATCAACAAAGTAATTGCTGGCCTGGATGTGCATATTTAGATATATCTTATTTTTATAGAATATTAAAAAATTTGTAATCATATTCAGACACAGAAAATACCTATTCATATTCATATAATTACCTGGTGTTATTAACATTTATTAGTTTTAGAATGAATATTGTAACATTAGAAAATTAAGTTAATATCCTATATATACATTTTTTAATTAATTTTGTATTTGCAATAATAGAAAATACTTCTGAGAAAATGAATGTTTATTACATACTGTACTTTATTTATTATGTTTGTGACCTAATAATATTTTGAAGCAAATTTTTAAAAATCGTTTGTTTCAGCAACTTTCATATTTTGGTACCTAAGTTAATAAATTTGTCATAAAATAAAAAATAAAATTTGTAATCAGAGAAAATAATTCTGAAAAAGGTAAAGAATAAAAACATTTTTTAAAATAATTCTGTAATTTTATTATTTTGTACTTAAAAATTCATAAATATATCATAAACATGTATTTGTAATATAGAATATTTAAAAAATGAAGAAATTTATTCCAATATTTTACTTTTTGTACCTTACTTGAATTCAAGTGGTTTTTTTCGTATTTTAAATAATTATGTTTTAAAGAATTTTCTCAATAGAAGTTAAACTTGATTGATGATTACATGAAAAAAAAATATTATAATAACATTAAAATAATTGCATAGTGTTATTATTAATAAATTTCGATGGTAATGAGTTGTAATAAAAAAATTTTATAACAAAATTAAAGTTAATATATTTCCTAATTATATTCCATAATTTGCATATGCATTTAAAATAATTAAATATTGACATGCAACTTTTTTTTAATTTAATACTCTATTCCATTTTCATTAATTATTTAAATAATTTACATTATAATGAATTTAATTAAATTTTTTTAATTAAAGAAAAAAGTATTATTTAATTGTATGAAAAGATTCATAAAACGTGAATTTTTAATTTTATGTTGAGGAAAAAATGTACGTTTCGAATTCATATTTAAGAAATGGTGAAAGTTTTTTAATATTCATTTAATAATTTATTTGAGGAATTTTTAAATTAATTTTTGACGCCTGCATTTTTTTATGTGCATAAAAAATCTAACCTAATTGCGAAATATTGTATGTGTTGTAAAATTTATATCATTTTCATTAATTACTATTTAGTTAATAAATATGAAAATATTACACAAATAAGCCGACTTATTTATTAGCAAAGCTGTGTTGCCATGTTGTGCACGAATGTAAAATTGTCATTAATTATTGTTTATTAAGAAACATTTTTAAATGTTAAATATCTAAATACACAACGTACTAAAACTTGCGTTATGAATTTAATTCAGTAATGACCTTATTAAAATATATTAAATAAATGAGCTGTACTACTTGAATTGGATGCCAATGCCTATAATGTTTATTGTTTTTTTTTTAAATTATTGTTATGTTTATTATGCAATCAATTATCAATGTTTATTATTTAAAAAATTGCATATTACTACAAAAAGATTACAGTTAAATAAGTGGATCGACAATTTGTTTAAAAATATCGAAGAAATTGTGATAAATTGGTTAAAAGACCAAAGAATCGATGTTTTAACCCTATAGAAAACAAAGAGGATCTCATTTATTACAAATTTAAATGTACTCATCACATCTATTCTTGAAGAAATATAGACTTGTCAAAAAGAATATATTATACAGTTATGGCTAAAATATTTGACATATTTATCATTTTAAAAAGTTGCTATAATAAGGACCACCACTGTATATTTAGATAGAATTGACAGCAAAATATTTTAGCCAATGCAACGTTGCCACATTGCAAACCAATACAAAATTAAAATTCTGTTAAATTAAAATTGTTAAAAAAAAAAGTTAATTTGAGAGATTGAGAAACAATTTTTGATTTATTATGTATCGAAGTATCGGATTCCAGTGCGGTAGAATTCCGACATCAATTAAGGATCACCGATTAGCTGTGGAAAATGCATCAATTCCAAAATATTATGTAACAGTTGGTAAACAACATTTTTGTAACCGACCAGTCCGGTAACATTTCATCGACGGGACCATTTCAAAAGCCCCACACAGAAATCTAAGGCAATTTCGTGTGACACTTAATATATATCTTTTATCGGGCCCCATATATTATAGCGTCGATTTCGTCTAGTCCGCCGTTCATTAATTCACCCAATAATTCCGTGTGATTTTTCATCCGATCGTCGAAACCGTAAGATAACAGTGCGTTGTGGGTGTCGCCCCGTTTTTAATTGGTCCCCTCATTTTTTCCCTTCAAATGCGTGCGTAACGTCCTAAATTGGCGCGGACGCGTGGGCCGACTATCAACATATCAAAAGTCACAACACACATCAACAATTAACAAGATAATTATCTTTGATGGCTGTGTCGAAATCGGACCCCGACTAGCTCGGTGCACCGTCGCATTTGATCTCCGGCCCCGCGTTAGATTGGCGCACTGAAAAATCAAATTCATTTACATACCGGAACGCGTTTCCATTTTAACAACGGCCCCGAATCAGTTGTTCCACGTGCAATCTCCAATTTTACTGCCTTACCTGCAACAGAGAGAAAAAAATATTAACAGGGCTCGTATTAAAAAAGCTGTAAACGTGATGTGGAATCATAAAAATATCCGGGACCGTAATTACCGATGGCGGATGAATGCCAATGCGTTTAGCTATAAATCGGCTAATATTTATTGTGTTCGCATAAATGTTGAAACAAACTGTTTTTAGGGTCTCGTAAAAGACGCACTTTCGTCTAACTGGTGGGGAAATTGGTCGTCAACAACATAATATCCACTCCAATGTGGTAAACCTCAACCTGAGATCTATAATAAATGAGAATGGTGCTTAAAATGTTTTAGAAAAGGACTAAACCTATTTGAATTCCACTAGTGCACCACGATTTTTATGTATTTTATTTGTTATTGTTATGTTGCATTGTACTGCATCTCTTTATAATATTAAAATGGAATGATAGTTATTTACAATGTGGCAACACAGGATTTTGTCTCAAATCATTGCACGATTGATGAACTGTCATTTTTATAGTCATTTTATTATTTTTTATATTTCATTGTATTATATTTTATTGTAATATTTAAATGGAATAATAGTCATTTAGAATGTGGCCAAAATCATTTTACGAGATGATAAATTTTTATTCCTAGTATTTCAAATGGTTATTTATAAAAATTGATCAACTTATGAAATTATTTATGGCCTCCATCCTGTGTTGCCATGTTTTAAATGAATACCACTTCATTTTTTTACTTATTTATATGTTATATGAATATATATTTTTCTAAAAATAGAAAAATTCAACTAAATCTAACCTACTTTCGAAATATTTAAACTATTACAAATTATGTGACTAATTAGACCTAATTAAAACAGTTTATTACTTGCATATGTAAAAATATTATTTGTAAATAATTGGTGTTAAATAATATTAATGTATTTTTATACTAAATATGAATATAAAAATTGTTTGTGTTAAACTTTAATTACTGTCATTTAATTAACATTAACTAACTTGTGAAATAAATTAGCTTCGAGAAATTGTAGAATCAGTTAAAAAAATAATGTATAATAAAATTACAAACAGAAAATAATGTTTAATTTGAAAATGAGTGGTCAATTTTTGATGCTGCAGAGTAGATTAAAGTACAAAGAGTACAATAAGCAATAATTAATGCAGGTTTTAGTTTAGTAAATTTGCAAAATATTTCTCAAAATTTAGCACCAAAAAAAAGGATCATTTGAAATATTTTGAGCCGAGGCAACGTTGCCAAATTGTGAAATAATACAAAATCATAATTAAATCTCCAGGTTGTTTTTAGACAGTTCCACAAAACCAGAAAGAATGTGAGAATTTGTTTAAAATTAACTAATTCTTAAACTGTTTTTATTTGTACACAACGCACGTAAGTACAAACGGTAAAAGAAGTGTTCTCTAACAACACCTAATAAAGGAAGAACTGTATCTTTACGTTTACAACGTTTCAAAACAAAAATTTAGCAATCTCCGTTAGATTAATAACTGGTAGATTAGGCGTATTTAATGTTATTGCAATGGCGTATATAATTAAAAAGAGAAACATTGAATAAATATTACGAGGAATGAAATATCGGCAATAAATGAGCGCATGATTTGTGGCGAACGTTAAGTGTTTTCCAACTATTGAAAATTTACTGGTAATAAATTGTACTCGTTAAGGCTGTTTAGAAATTGTCATTGGTATTTAAATAGAGTAACCCACATTCGGTTTTTAATTACGAAAATGTGCGGTTTGTGTGCACAATATGGTTACCCGAGGCGACGACGAAACACGCTCTTTTCTGCGCAATGCGTCGCATTCACCTACACATCTATATTATCCGCGACAATTTCAGCATTACCATATTGATTCAATTGAATGCGAGGAGAATATTCAGTTCCACAAACTTTCCTGTACCGTCCGGACTAATAGTGCAGTAAAATACGGCTGATAGAAATAGACGTCCGAGCGTATATTTTACACCAGCGACTAGAAATTTTCACTTATCTGAACAGGAAGTAAAATAGAGGCTCGTACAACTTGAATATCTATGTTAGCGTTCCTTGTATAAGTTTATTTACATAAGTGCCGACAAAAAGACACTTCAATCACGGTTTTTAATTCGAAAATTGTGTTTTTTAAACCATTATCGGACTTAAGATGGCATATAATTTCAATCTTGAAGGAGTTTATTGTCTTTTTTACCAAGGAGTTTCTCAAAAGGTGGAAGGAAATTATGATGTTTAAATTGATTTTCTTATGACGTCTTTTGTTGCCCAACAGGTTTTGAATAATTCCAATTTTAGTGTCAATTATTGTTCTTACAAAGTCCGGAAATTTGTTGTAAAGGTTAGCATGATAAAACAATTAATCGCTTCAATTAACAAGAATAGAACCTAACAAGAACAGATTTAAATTGTTTAAGAAAGTAGTGAAGCTTCGATTCTTAGGGTAAAATCCAAATTACATGAAGAATCTGAGATACTACAAAATCTGAAAGAAGTTCTCTTTACTAAGAAATTCTCAATAGCTAGATGGAAATTATGATGTTTAAGTTGATTTTTTTATGACGTCTTTTGTTGCCCAACAGGCTTTGGGATATTTCTAAATTAGTGTCAATTATTGTTCTTACAAAGTTTAGAAATTTGGAGTAAAGGTTGTTAAAACAATTAATTGCTTCAATTAACAAGAATAAAATGTAATAAGAACAGGTTTAAATTGTTTAGGAAAGTGGTGGAGCTTAGATTTTTAGGTTAAAATACAAATTACAAAAAGAACCTGAGATGCTTCCTTTATACCGAAATATTTTTCAAAATTTAAAATGAAATTATGATGTTTAAATTGAATTCCATTTGACGTCACTTACTGTCTAACAAAGCACCAAGAAATTCCTCAAAAAAGGAAGACACAAATTCGATTTAATTCGTTAACAACCTTGACTGTTCATTATCCTAAACAACAGAAACGCTTTTGATTGCCTTATTACGCCGAATTGCGTCGCGTTAATACCAAAAAAAAAAAAATAAGACGAAAGAAAAATGTCGGACGGTGGAATTTAAAAAAATAATAATATTTAATAAGTGGGCAGAGTGGAGTCGGGTATTTATAGAAATAATTTCGGAAATGTATGTTATTAAGGTCGCATTTGGCTCAAGGTTCGGTCCGGACCTGCCATTTACTTTAATTACGGTTTCTAGGCAACGCTATGTTCCGAAGTCACTCTTCTACCTGTAACAGTGACTTGGATAAAATGTTTTTTCGGGTCCCGACCGAAAAAAACCGTCATCATTTATCCATCAACCGATCCATTAGTAGGATTAGGTTTCTGCTACCAACGTGTGATTCGTAATTTGTTCATATATTCACCCGGTTTTTGTCGTTTTTCGCTTGAACTAATCACAAACTACTTCTGCAGCACTTAACACGAAGTGGATGCCGGACACTTGAGGAAGCTACTTAGCTGCAACACACTTTTTATCGTGCCCTCCTGGATTGCATACATCACGAATCGTTCCTCGTTGCATTGTACGACGTTAAAACAGAAAGTGAGCCGATTGAGAAATAATAATTAGAGGGCATAAAACTATTACAAGATTCAAATGAGCGGCGATAATTTTCTAATAAAATTCCTTGTATGTGAGACCGAGTGTATTCCAAGTAATATATGTATGATAATATAAAATAATTGGAAGCAGGGCAAAAATGAACTAGATATAGTTATAAATTTGTCAGTAGGAAGACAAATTTCAATGATTTTGCATATATTATATCGCCAGATCTGGTCTATGTTACATATATAATTGGTAGCAATCATAAAAGGAAAATACAAGTACTGGAGCCGTGTACCAGAAAACTAACCAATGATATGATTTAAAAGTGTTGTTGATATTAATATCTCTAATTGATAGTACTTGGTCACAAAATGCTGGGTAATTAATTTAATTGAATTATTATTACGTTGCGTGTTCGAACACTAAACTACAGAATGAGTAAACTGATATGTGTAAGTTGGAAATATGTAAAATATGTGTTTGGAATAAATGATAACATGATAAATGTTTCAATTTACAATAGAAAGTAATGAGAACAAGTTTAAACAATTTAAGAAATTAGAGAATTTTACAAAATCTTCCCTTAACCTGAAGCTTTGTGACTGTGATATTTAATTTAATAATATTAAACTAAGAATTGTATCAATCTGCGATAAAAAAAAATTATAAAAGCAAATTTATGGTAGTTTTAGTTTTTGAGGTTTCTAATAGTTTTGAAGCTATAATGCTAAATGTTCAGTAATTTTCAATAATTGTGAAGCTTCACACCAACAAAATTTATATTTTATCCACAACAACAAACAACTATTTCAATCAACGAGATAAAAAAAAATTGTACATACAAGTATTGGTAGATACTTCCTTCAATTCTTTTAGTTTTTATTAATTTTCAAGCTTTGAAGAAGCAAAGTAAGTAAGATATTAATTACAAAATACAATAAAATTATATTTGGTTTGAATATATCAGAAAATATTTAATAAACAATAAACAACTGTTTCAATCAAGAAGATAAAAAATAATAAATGCAAATATTGGTGGAGACTTCCTTCAATTCTTTTAGTTTTTATTAATTTTCAAGCTTTGAAGAAGCAAAGTAAGTAAGATATTTATTACAAAATGTAATAAAATTATATTTAGTTTGGATATATCAGAAAATATTTAATAAACAATAAACAACTGTTTCAATCAAGAAATTAAAAAATAATAATAGTGCATATTTTTTACAATTTTTTATTAGTTCCAATAATTGTAAAGCTTTACAGCAACAAAATTTAAGAGATATTAATTACAAAATAAGATATTAATGACTGTGATATTTAATTTAATAATATTAAACTAACAATTGTATCAATCTGCAATAAAAAAAATTATAAAAGCAAATTTATGGTAGTTTTAGTTTTTGAGGTTTCTAATAGTTTTGAAGCTATAATGCTAAATGTTCAGTAATTTTCAATAATTGTGAAGCTTCACACCAACAAAATTTATATTTTATCCACAACAACAAACAACTGTTTCAATCAACAAGATAAAAAATAATAAATGCAAGTAATGGTAGAGACTTCCTTCAATTCTTTTAGTTTTTATTAATTTTCAAGCTTTGAAGAAGCAAAGTAAGATATTAATTACAAAATATAATAAAATTATATTTGGTTGAATATACCAGAAAATATTTAATAAAGAATAAACAACTGTTTCAATCAGAAGATTAAAAAATAATAATAGTGCATATTTTTTACAATTTTTTATTAGTTTCCAATAATTGTGAAGCTTTACAGCAACAAAATTTATATTTAATCCACAACAACAAACAACTGTTTCAATCAACAAGATAAAAAATAATAAATGCAAGTAATGGTAGAGACTTCCTTCAATTCTTTTAGTTTTTATTAATTTTCAAGCTTTGAAGAAGCAAAGTAAGATATTAATTACAAAATATAATAAAATTATATTTGGTTGAATATACCAGAAAATATTTAATAAAGAATAAACAACTGTTTCAATCAGAAGATTAAAAAATAATAATAGTGCATATTTTTTACAATTTTTTATTAGTTTCCAATAATTGTGAAGCTTTACAGCAACAAAATTTATATTTAATCCACAACAACAAACAACTGTTTCAATCAACAAGATAAAAAATAATAAATGCAAGTAATGGTAGAGACTTCCTTCAATTCTTTTAGTTTTTATTAATTTTCAAGCTTTGAAGAAGCAAAGTAAGATATTAATTACAAAATATAATAAAATTATATTTGGTTGAATATACCAGAAAATATTTAATAAACAATAAACAACTGTTTCAATCAAGAGATTAAAAAATAATAATAGTGTATATTTTTTTCAACTTTTTATTAGTTTCCAATAATTGTGAAGCTTTACAGCAACAAAATTTATATTTAATCCACAACAACAAACAACTGTTTCAATCAACAAGATAAAAATAATAAATGTAAGTATTGGTAGAAACTTCCTTCAGTTCTTTTAGTTTTTATTAATTTTCAAGCTTTGAAGCAGCAAAGTAAGTAAGATATTAATTACAAAATATAATAAAATTATATTTAGTTTGAATATATCAGAAAATATTTGATAAACAATAAACAACTGTTTCAATCAAGAGATTAAAAAATAATAATAGTGCCTATTTTTTCAATTTTTTATTAGTTACCAATAATTGTGAAGCTTTACAGCAACAAAATTTATATTTAATCCACAGCAACAAACAACTGTTTCAATCAATAAGATAAAAATAATAAATGTAAGTATTGGTAGAAACTTCCTTCAATTCTTTTAGTTTTTATTAATTTTCAAGCGTTGAAGTAGCAAAGTAAGTAAGATATTAATTACAAAATACAACAAAATTATATTTGGTTTGAATATATCAGAAAATATTTAATAAACAATAAACAACTGTTTCAATCAAGAGATTTTTATTCAATTTTTTATTAGTATCCAATAATTGTGAAGCTTTACTGCAACAAAATTTATATTTAATCCACAACAACAAACAACTGTTTCGATCAAGAAGATAAAAAATAATAAATGCAAATATTGGTGGAGACTTCCTTCAATTCTTTTAGTTTTTATTAATTTTCAAGCTTTGAAGCAGCAAAGTAAGTAAAACATTAATTACAAATTAGAAGAAAATTATATTTAATTTGAAGATACCTGAAAATATTTAGTAAACAATAAACATCTGTTTCAATCAGGAGATTAAAAAGTAATAAGTAATAATAGTGAATAGTTTTTAATTTTCAAGCTTTGAAGTAACAAAATAATGAAAAATATTTAATTTCACAAAGGAAGAAACTCATATTTAGTTTGAATGTATCGAAAAATATTTGATAAAGAATAAAAAAACTGTTTCGATAAGAAGAATAAAAAGTAATAATTGTGGAGATTATTCAATTTTTTATTAATTTCTAATAATAATGCAGCACAAAAAGAGTTATTTTCACTATTTCACCTCGTTTACATCAATTTTGAAAACAGGAGAACCGAACCTAAATTCCGAACAGAAACAACGCATAGTACAAAAACCAGTTGTTTTTATGGCCACAATCAATAGATTTTACTGCTTCGATCACAAACGGTTCAGTTCCACCGCGAGTTGCGGCAACGTCGCCCGATAGTTTACTAGATATCGGTGAGGAACGATTATCTGAGGCATTTACTATACACGTCACACCATTAAACTCTGGTTATGGTGGATCGCAGTCTAAATTACAAAACGAGATCGACAATAAGTAACAACTTCGCCGAAATTGACTATTTTTCTACTGTAACGTTATAAAATTTACTCATCGAAATTGAATCGGGCAAAAAATAAATTATTTTTCCGTTTACAGTTTCGAATCATTCAACAACAAGAAAAAAATATATTTCAATCTGTATACGGTTTCATCTTACGTGCGTAATCTGTTCTAAGTCAATCGGCAATTTGCGTACCGCAAATGGAATTTCAGGAGATAAAACGAGGACATGGTGTTAGGAGAGCTCGATGGTCGGTCTTCACACACGGTGTTTTGGTGGATCTGTGTTAAATCGAACAAAGGCTCGTGGCTTACAATGAACACCATCGGACGTTTCGTTTTCCTGTTAATTATATCAATCGATGTCTATTCATATAAACTCCGTAGGACATTGTGGAATCCGCCACCTGGGGCGCGAGAAAACATCTCGGCACCGACTTGTGCCACGTGAACGCCTAGATTGTGGGTCACAATGAAAAAGCGCAGTGAAATTTCCAATTCGGACACGGAAAAAATACTAGAGAGAGAGGTAATTGATATACGATCGAAAGGAATCGTAGGCCGAGTGGAAATCGGCGATAATCAATTATATGAATTTTAAATATTAAGTAATAAACGGGCGGTTGTTACAAATAACGTTTCGAGATTGATTGGAAGAAAGTCTGTTTTTAATCGTGTGACACTGTGAAGAGTAATGAATATGATAACTATACAAAAATATTTTAGATACGAATTCATTGACACAATGAGGAAATATTTAAGATTTATCAATTTTTAGTTTGCATTACCAAATCTTAAATGTTGAAACATAAATTATTAATTTCTGAACTAATTGCCTAATAATAATTGATATCTTTATTTAAATTTATTGTAGTAAAAATTCAACATTTTTAACCTTTTCTAAATAGTATCAGGTATTTTTTGTATAAATTCAATAAATTATTTAGTATATAATTTATTATTTTAGGTGATCTTTTCAAATTTAGTAAATAATCAACATTCTTTCTTAGTTCCCCTTAATTTTTAAAGTTTCTTTTGCATTTAGTAACTTTAATGTTCATTATTAATTTAATTAATTGGAATTTCTATTCATATTCAATAAATTTTTCAGTGTTAATCTTTAGTTCTTCAAATTCAGTTAAATTTTTAATATTTTGTAATTGATATTTTTTAATTTAGAAAATTTTCAACTTTTTACTTCTTAATAATCTTTTAATTTACTTTTATATTTAGTAATTTTAATGTCAAATTTTAATTTAATTAATTGAAATTAATAATCATATTCAATCAATTTTTCAATGTTAATCTTTAGTTTTTTCAAATTCAATTTTTAATAAGTATTTTGTAATTGGCATTTTTTAATTTAGGAAATTTTCAACATTTTTACTGTAAGTTACTATTACATTTTAAAATTTTAATATTCATTATTAATTCAATTAATTTGAATTTTTATTAGTATTCAATACTTTAGTTTTTGAAAATCGCTTTAATTTTTAAATATTTTGTAATTGATTTTTTTAATTTAGTAGTTACTTCTACGTTTAGAAATTTCAATGTTAATTATTAATTAACTCAAATTTTTATTCATATTCAATAAATTTTTCAGTGTTAATTTTCAGGTTTTCAAATTCTATTCAATTTTTAATGTTCTGAAATTGATAATTTAGGTTACTTTTTGCATTTAGTTAATCAATTTTTAATTAATTAATAATATTTCACTGCATTTTTTAGTTTTTCAAAATTAATATTTTTTAATACACTAAATTGTCTTTTACGATTTAATACTTTATTTATTTAATTATTATTATTATTTGAATTTTTATTTACCTCCAAAATATTTTTCAGTTTAATCTTTTATGATTCTTATTCATATCTTCAGGTTCAGTAAACTGATCAAATTTCGGTCTGAAAATGTGGTTTCACTTTTCTTTTATACATTTTTCTATATATAAATAGTTTAAATAAAACAAAAAAGTGGAAAAAATCAGATTTAGCGAGACGGTTCAAAACCGAATTGCACAATCCAATCCCATAGATCCAATCGTTCTCGACCATTTTCAGAGCCTAACCCGATTTAATAAACGCATTCGATTACAAAACGGTGGACTTAAATCTCCCAAATAAAGCATTTCATTACTCTCCGACTAAAAAAAAAATCGTTTCCACATTAGTCTAGGCACCATAAACCGACATTTGTATTATTTAATTTTTTTCTTCGACGCCGATTAAAAAGCATTAATCTCCGAATAATTATTTGCCTTAGCTTTCGAATTAATAACGGTGCGTTAGACCGTTGATGTGTTTTTGATAAGTGAAGAAAGGTAAATCCTCAATTAATTTACGCGAGCGTTTTATTTGGCAACTTTCACTTCGCTTTGTTTAAGCTCTCAGAGGATAATTGATTCGGGTGTTAAACAACAATCGATACAATCAGAAAACAAATCGCGTAATTATTAAATAATACCGTGGACCGTAGAAAGTCCCACGTGAAAAAAAAAAAACGAAAAGAAATTAAAGGTTTCGCCGGTTGTGCAAAAACCATCAGCTTTTGTGTTTGATTTATTGTGATAATGTCCGGCGTTTTATTTATTTATTGGCCGTGCTTTAGCCCACGAATATCGACTAAATTTAGCTTTTACGATGTGCTAAAATTCTATCGGAGTGGCCGCATAAATATCAGTTTGCACTTATGTCACTATCAACGCGTTTTAACATTCATCGTCTGGATTAAGTTCGAATCGCGTTTCTTTCTGATTGAGTCAATATTGATAAGGGGATCTTTGCAACATTGTCAAGTGCGACATTCCTACATAAATTTGTTTTATTTCACAGCAATTAAATTCACAAGATATTTTTAAATACTTACTTTTATTGTCTCATAATTAAAAGCAATTAAAATTTTCTTGAAATTTAATATTTTTCAAAATAAAACTTACACTTCTGATTTGATTTTATTTTTTATTTGAAATTAATTACTTTTTATAACTAATTTTTAATTTTAAATATATTATTTTTATATTTACTTCAATTTTTTTTACTAAATAAACTTTAATATTTTATACTTTTAATGAAAAAATAATATTCTTGTATATTTTATAGTGTTTATTGAATTTTATAATGTCTTAAGAGAACGAAGCCGTTTAGAAATAGAAATGATTTTTACGTCGGCAACCCTTTCAGATGCAGATGTCATAACTGACCCTGCAATCGAACGGCCGCTCATTTGAGTACAATAGCGACCCGGAATTACTCAATAATTCACCTTGATTAACACATAATATAAGAAAACACACCCAATCTCTAGTATATAAATGTATTCATAATTATATTTTTATGCAATGACCGTTGTTATTGCCAATTGGAAGTTTAGCTCACTACATTTTATCAATAAATTATCCAAGTTCACGTTTTATTTGCATTAACCGAACGTAAATAAACCTACATTGTAGCGAGCATGTGAAAAAACTATTGGAACTTGACATCGAAACCACATAATTTACAAAAATGGAATTCAATATACGGACTTTTTAATTTTATTTAATGGGGGAATTTCGCATAATTCTATAATTAAGTTTCCTATTACCTTCGGTTAACTGCTTGGGGAATTTGAATAATATGCTTTATCAAGGTGAGTAAATTAATATTGACAAGATAATGATGTTTTAATAAATTTATTGATTTATTGCATCGGTATTGTTGCAAATTCCAAATATTTCAACAAAATATCTAATTTAAAACCTTAAAAATACAAAAATTATGTTTATTAATTGGTAACTTAATAAATTAAAATGTAAAGAAGTTTCTATAAATATTTAAAATTACAAATAAATCTCGAAATTTTTGAAATGACAATCAAATTTATTTTATTAAAATTTCATTTCTTCCTCAAAGTATTTAATAGTTTAAAGCTCTTACATATTACTTTATAATTTTGTTCATTTATTTGAAACAGGTTAATTATTAACAATGTAAAGAAGTGTCTTTAAATATTTAAAACTTTAATAAAAGTACAAATATTTTTAAATTCAAAATTTTAGAAATGACAATCAATTTTTTGTCTTAAATTTTTATTTCTTCCTCAAAGTATTTAATAGTTTAAAGATCTTACGTATTACTTTATAATTTTGTTCACTTATTTGAAACAAATTAATTATTAACAATGTAAATAAGTGTCTTTAAATATTTAAAACTATAAATAAAACTACAAATATTTGCAAATTTAAAATTTTAGAAATAACAATCAATTTTTTGTTAAAAATTTTTCATTCCTTCCTCAAAGTATTTAATTGTTTAAAGCTCTTACGTATTACTTTATAATTTTGTTCATTTATTTGAAACAGGTTAATTATTAACAATGTAAAGAAGTGTCTTTAAATATTTAAAACTATAATAAAACTACAAATATTTCCAAATTCAAAATTTTAGAAATGACAATCAATTTTTTGTTTTAAATTTTCATTCCTTTCTCAAAGTATTTAATAGTTTAAAGCTCTTACGTATTACTTTATAATTTTGTTCATTTATTTAAAACAAGTTAATTATTAACAATGTAAAGAAGTGTCTTTAAATATTTAAAACTATAAATAAAACTACAAATATTTCCAAATTCAAAATTTTAGAAATGACAATCAATTTTTTGTTTTAAATTTTCATTCCTTTCTCAAAGTATTTAATAGTTTAAAGCTTTTACGTATTACTTTATAATTTTGTTCATTTATTTGAAACAGGTTAATTATTAACAATATAAAGAAGTGTCTTTAAATACTTAAAACTATAAATAAAACTACAAATATTTCCAAATTCAAAATTTTAGAGCTGACAATCAAATTTGTTATAAATTTTCATTCCTTCCTCAAAGTATTTAATGGTTTAAGCTTTTACGTATTACTTTATAATTTTGTTCATTTATTTGAAACAGGTTAATTATTAACAATGTAAAGAAGTGTCTTTAAATATTTAAATCTATAAATAAAAATACAAATATTTCCATATTCAAAATTTTAGAAATGACAATCAATTTTTTGTCTTAAATTTTCATTCCTTCCTCAAAGTTTTTAATACTTTAAAGCTCTTACGCATTACTTTATAATTTTGTTCATTTATTTGAAACAAGTTCATTATTAACAATATAAAGAAGAGTCTTTAAATATTTAAAACTATAAATAAAACTACAAATATTTCCAAATTCAAAATTTTAGAAATGACAATCAACTTTTTGTCTTAAATTTTCATTCCTTCCTCAAAGTATTTAATAGTTTAAAGCTCTTACGTATTACTTTATAATTTTGTTCATTTATTTGAAACAGGTTAATTATTAACAATATAAAGAAGTGTCTTTAAATACTTAAAACTATAAATAAAACTACAAATATTTCCAAATTCAAAATTTTAGAGCTGACAATCAAATTTGTTATAAATTTTCATTCCTTCCTCAAAGTATTTAATGGTTTAAGCTTTTACGTATTACTTTATAATTTTGTTCATTTATTTGAAACAGGTTAATTATTAACAATGTAAAGAAGTGTCTTTAAATATTTAAATCTATAAATAAAAATACAAATATTTCCATATTCAAAATTTTAGAAATGACAATCAATTTTTTGTCTTAAATTTTCATTCCTTCCTCAAAGTTTTTAATACTTTAAAGCTCTTACGCATTACTTTATAATTTTGTTCATTTATTTGAAACAAGTTCATTATTAACAATATAAAGAAGAGTCTTTAAATATTTAAAACTATAAATAAAACTACAAATATTTCCAAATTCAAAATTTTAGAAATGACAATCAACTTTTTGTCTTAAATTTTCATTCCTTCCTCAAAGTATTTAATAGTTTAAAGCTCTTACGTATTACTTTATAATTTTGTTCATTTATTAAAAAGAATTTAATGTTAATAACTTTAGAAAAAGAAATATTGTATTAAATTTTAATTTGTTTGTTACTTTCTACATTAAATAGAAATATATGTTTCTAAGAAGTAGTTTGTAATATTTAAGAAATAATTATCTGATAAGAATTTTGATTAATTTCCATACATCTAAAATTAGATAAATGTTCATGTGAAGTTCAAAAATTGTGGTAGCCAACATTCCATCCGTTGGTCTCGTGATGCGAACGAATTAAGCATAAAAACATCGGTATAACAGCATTTTATAACTCCACGGTAATTATATTATGCTGGCAATATCTCTAATTTCCGAGAATCATGTCAATTTCTGTAAAACGAAATATTTTTCAAACCGCACCGCGCACAGGATACGTCCAAGTCCGATGCACGGTCCGATAAAATGCCGCCAAAAAAAACCGAATTGTATTAATAATTTACAAAACGTTGCGCCGGGCAATAAAAATATGTGTATGGATTATGTATTTAAAACACGCGGTTTTTAATTTGATGTAAAACCCGTACGGAACAGCAAAACGTTTCGGGATCGCGGGGCCAAGATCTCCGGACATTGATACATAAAACATTGTCTTTGACCGTTGTAGCGCAGCATTCTACCGGGGGATTTAAAATTAATGGATTTTTTTATTGGCGCAGTCGACCCCACACTAAATTTTACAACGTATAAACTTAAAATTAGACCATAAGTTATTAAAAAATTCAAAGAAGTCCTGGCCGTAAAATTCGCAAGTATTTTAGCATAGTCATTTAAAAGTCACATTCAATATAAATCCTAGTTATAAAATGTCATGTTTATGGTACGTTCTTAAGCCTGCCTTCTCCAAAGGATTTTTTTATTCCTGGTGAATTTTTTTAATCAAATTTATTTTACGTCCTTGTCGGCCGTTTTGTCCGGTACGCCCGGCAGAAATTGATTAATTAATTAAACACACAGACGGGGACAACATTTGGTTGTATGTGTGTGTGTCTAGTGTGAGTGTATGTAAAACGATACGATTGAAATAATCGTGCAACGCGTACGGTTTATCAATGGATTAACGTGTTATTAATATTTTCCTGTTACGGGCCTGGGTGTTGGCTTTAATTAAGTGTAGAAAAAAGTATGGGACAGGTTCAGGTTACCTCGGGCCACAAATATTAGGATTGCGTTAGCTCCGTTCGCTCATACATCTTATATTATTAAAGTTTTTTTCGTTTTCCATTATCCACGACGTTGGTAGCGGACAACGCGGCCGTACTTTTAAACCGCGCCGTGTGCCCCCCTAAAGCCCCCCACCGTCCGTCGTAAACAATTTCATTTTGGCGAATTTAAATTTTGCGCTTGAACGTTCACCGAAGGACCGCTTTTTGTTGGCGGAACTTTATTAATTTCTTCTGACCGGGACTAAATTAATTTTTGTGTCCGACGGGTATTTGCACTATTTAAGGGCTTTTTAAACAACGGCGGACATTTCGGGAATGCCTGGATGCTTTTTTCGTTTACTTTTCAACGTTTTGCTTGACTTGCCGTCGCAGAGTTGATGTGGCTTTTTGGAGGCCCGTGTTATAACATCTGTTCTTTTAATTTGCCAACTGTTGGTTGTCACAAACCTGGTTATCATATAATAAGGTACTGTCGTACTGGATTACATGCATTTCACGCGGAATACCAATAATTTTAGTTATTCGTCCGTTTTGTTATACCCAAACATGGGATGTTCGTTTCCGATCTCCGGTTTCATTTTATTCTGCCATAATTGTGGTACTTTTATACACCATTCAATTCATGAAAATATATATGACCCTTTCAAGTACTTGAGTACTTTTTTTCAGTTAACTAAAGATAAATCACAAATATTTTCAAATAAAAAATAATAATAATTTATCCATTTTACCTTAAAATTGTAATAAATAATTGTATGACAAATTTGCAATTGATTAATTTTCCCGCTTTCTCTTAAAATTTTAATTTGTTTTTTATTATTATTTTAATGACTCTAAATATAAAACAAATAACATGTTTACTTTCTCTTAAAATTATTATTATTATAATTCTGTAGAAAAAAACTATAAAAAAAATAATAAAATTGATGAATGCATAAATTTTATTTTAAAATTCACATTTTTTTGAATTTAAGTGTTATCTAAAGACAAAATTAGAAAAAAAGAAACTGGAATTGATTGATTTATTGATTTTGTCTTATCTTTATTATTTTAATTTTAATAATTTAAACAAAATTATAAAAAAAACCGTATTTATTTAATTTTTTCACTTTTTCTTAAAATTATAATTGTTTTTTAATATAATATAATAAAATAAATAAATAAAATAATAAAACTACAAAAGAAAATTAATTAAATTGATTCATTAATTTCTTCATTTGCTCTTAAAATTAATTATTATTATTATTATTATTTTAATAATTCTAAAGACAAAATTATAAAATAAAATTAATAGTAAATGTTATCTTAAAACTCATATTATTAAGATTTGAATCATTCTGAAGTAAAAATACAAAAATTTTAATGGAAATTAATTGATTTATTGAAGTTTATCCATCTAATTATTTTAATATTTAAATTAATAACAGTTTTCAAAATATATATTTTTCTTTTTTATTATATTACTAAACCTAAAAACAAAACAAAATTAATAAAATTCATTAATTTGTGTATAAATTTTATCACAAAATTCACATTTTCAAAATTTAAATGATTCTAAAGATAAAATTACAAAAGGTTAAACAGGTATCTATTGATTTATTCATTATGTCTTATTGTTATAATGTTAATTTTAATAACATTTAATTCGAACTTGTTCATTTGCTCTTAAAAATATAAATATTTTTTTATTATTATACAAAATTATAAAAGAAAATTATTTAAAATTAATTAATTCATTCATTTTATCTTAAAATTCATATTTGTAAGTATGAGTCACACTAAGGACAAAACTAAAAAAAATTTAAATTGGAATTAATTACTTTATTAATTTTAACTTGAAGTAATTATTATTTTTTTAAAACTTTAATAACATTTGCAAAAAATATACAACAAAAATTAAATGGAATTGATTAATGTATTCATTTTGACGCAAGATTCTTACATATTATTAAATTTTAATAACACTACACTAAAGATGCAATCACAAAAAACTGGAATTGATTAATATATTCATTTTGCCTCAGAATTATTATAATCGTAATTTATTATTTTTTTATTTTAATGACAGTTAAAGACAAACCTACGAAACAAAAACTGGAATTGATTAATTAACTCATTTTATTTTCATTTCACATTTCAAATTTTAAAATACGAAAATAAACTAAAATTGATTGATTATGTCGTAAATCACTTTATGTCTTAAAATTACAATAATTGCAAAAATAAATTAAATGAATTTGCTCATTTTATTGCCAAATCTTATTGGTGATATTTAATAATTATTACGACAAGACTAAAAACTTCTCGTGTTTTAAATTAAACTTAAACTTAATTAAATTGAAATGTTGTTGAAAAATCTAAAATTCTAATAATTCTAAAAACAGAATCACAAAATAAAAACGTGAATTGAATAAATAAAACAGACTTTTCCTCAAATTTGAACGGTTCTAAAAAGTGATTCAAACAAGTGTCAACGATTTTAGAGAGTGTATGAAAAAATTTCAGCATGGCGTTTAGGCCGCTGTAATAACATTCCCATTAAAATTTCATAAAATTATTCACAAAACCCATTTGGTTATTAAACGCAGCGACGTGAACAATCAACTGAAGCTCGTTCACATATCTTATACAGTGTAGTGTTACCTGATTTAATTTTTATGCGGCCGAAGATTTTCACACACCTTTATACGTATGTAGTATATATTATAAAAAAATGGTTTCATATAGCCGAGTCATATTTTCATATTTACATGAGTTAATTAATTAAGAAAATTAAGTTTTTAATGTTAATTACGCTGTTATGGTTTTTAGAAGAACACGATCATCATCGTTGCATTCTTGGGAGCAGGATCGTATTAAGGGGCGAATCGGTTTTACATCGAAAAGGCGTTTTCTCTTAAAGCAGCAAAACAATTAATTATTTCGTGCTGGTGAACAATTAACGATGTGTTTTTCTTCACGTAACTTTCTTTAACACTATCGAACGAGGAACTGGTTATCCAATAGGTTGGAAGTAGGTGACAAGGTTGCATTGGTGTTTCACACGAAAATATTATTTTAATTATTCTAATGCAAATTAATCACTGCCACAACATAGAGATGACCCGCAAATCCGGAAGTGTTGTGAGAAAGTTGTCGACGCGAGAAAAGAATAACGTTTCATTTCATAACTGCCACTAACCATTCAAACATTATCTTAGTTTTTTTTACTTGGAGCTTTTTACATTGTTTGTTCTCTCAATATCTGAGATCAAACCTATAAATCAAAACTAAAGTGGAATTAATTAATTCACTGGAACCATCCACGAACCGTTCTAATGCAAATTAATCACATGCACCGGACTCAAAATTCCGGAACTGCGGTCGTTGTGCTGTGAGAAAGTGGCTTGATACATAAAAAAAATAACAAACATTTCGTTTCATACTTTCTACAAAACGCTCTTAACGATTAATATTTATCTGGGTATGCAAATCTCGTTGACCCAATAGCGAACCACTCTTTCTTTTTTTTATATCGCGGTTCCGAACATGTTTTTCATTCATTATTAATGGGAGGTTATTAATATGGTTTACGACTTTCCAGATAAGTGTCCAATCGGTTGCACCAAAATAGCAAAGTTCAGCGTTTATTAAATTTCCGATAAATCAAAATGGCAATAATTCACGATTGGTCAATGGCAAGTGGGAAATAATTGCGTTGCGAAATAGTTTGTTTTATTGTGGAGTTATGCAGAGGTTTTAGGTAAACGTTGGGACCGTGTCTAACGTTGTGTTTCGTAATAGTTTTTGGTGTAATCATTTTAACGAGCCAATTACTGTAATTTGGGCTATTTGAGCTAAAAATTATGTGCTTTTTTTTCAGCAATTTTATGAGATTTACGTTTTATGAACAAAACGCAAATGAATAATTAGACAGATGAAATAAAGTTTAAAGATTTTAGTCATAAATATGGATGAGTATTGTTTGGTTTAAAAGTTAAATGGACAGTTTTACATTAACAGTTTCTAATTTTGAGGATAATTTTCATTTGTAAAAACTCACTCTATTGTGTAATTTATCATTCGTTAACGTATAAGTGATGATTGAGTAACGGTTTACTAACTTTAATTGTAAAATTAATGGCGTTCATATTATGTATGTAGGTAATAGCGAAATAACTATTCTCAGTTAGTTTAAAACACAATTTCGAGGCAACATTGACATAATATTATTATTTCCACACAATATTCTTTCATATATGTCTTAATGTCTTTCTTTTACTTCTTGTCTTTGTAATTTTCTTTCCAATTATTTTAATCTCAATTAAAATCGTTAACTATTACTTAATTTTTTTACTGTTTAATAAAATCTTACAAAATCTGCCTCGAAAACTGAAAGTTTACAATAAATTTTAAACTTTCTTGTTATTATTCTCCTTCTCAGTTGTCTTTGATGATTTTCTTATTGTTTCTATTATTTTTCTAAACTCTCTTGTATCAATTAGTATATTTTTACCTTTCACTGTGTGTTTAATCAAATCTTACTAAATTTGTTCTGAAAATTGTAGTGTAGTAAATTTAAACTTTCCTTGTTATTTATTATTCTCTTTTTCAGTTGTTTCTTTCCTAATTTTCTTATTACTACGATTATTCTTCTAAATTTGTTGTAAAAACTGAAAATTTT
The DNA here is from genome assembly GCF_024364675.1 of Aethina tumida. NCBI lineage: Eukaryota > Metazoa > Arthropoda > Insecta > Coleoptera > Nitidulidae > Aethina > Aethina tumida. Next base: position 4,244,848 of record NC_065441.1, read on the forward strand.
CGTAAATTTTAAACCTTCTAGTTATTCTCTTTTTCAATTGTTTTTTTTCCTGATTTTCTTGTTTTTATTATTTTTGTTATTGTTCTCCTTTACAGTTGTTTATTTTCTGATTTTCTTGTTACATCTGTTCTGAGAAATCAAAGTTTACACCAAATTTTAAACTTACTTGTTGTTATTCTCTTTTTCAGTTGTTTCTTTCCTAATTTTCTTGCTACTACGATTATTCTTCTAAACTTATAAAAACTTTCTTGTTATTCTCTTTTTCAGTTGTTTTTTTTCCTGATTTTCTTATTTTTATTATTTTACTAAATTCTCTTTTATCGTTTATTATATTTTTATCTTCCATTGTGTGTTTCTTCTTTTCAGTTCTCTTTGATGATTTTCTTATTGCTTCTAAAATTTTTCTAAACTCTCTTATATCATTTAGTATATTTTTACCTTCCATTGTGTGTTTAATCAAATCTTACTAAAGTTGTTCTGAAAATTGTAGTTTACAATCAAATTTAAACTTTCCTTGTTATTTATTATTCTCTTTTTCAGTTGTTTCTTTCCTACTTTTCTTATTACTACGATTATTCTTCTAAATTTGTTGTAAAAACTGAAAATTTACGTAAATTTTAAACCTTCTAGTTATTCTCTTTTTCAATTGTTTTTTTTCCTGATTTTCTTGTTTTTATTATTTTTGTTATTGTTCTCCTTTACAGTTGTTTATTTTCTGATTTTCTTGTTACATCTGTTCTGAGAAATCAAAGTTTACACCAAATTTTAAACTTACTTGTTGTTATTCTCTTTTTCAGTTGTTTCTTTCCTAATTTTCTTGCTACTACGATTATTCTTCTAAACTTATAAAAACTTTCTTGTTATTCTCTTTTTCAGTTTTTTTTTCCTGATTTTCTTATTTTTATTATTTTACTAAATTCTCTTTTATCGTTTATTATATTTTTATCTTCCATTGTGTGTTTCTTCTTTTCAGTTCTCTTTGATGATTTTCTTATTGCTTCTAAAATTTTTCTAAACTCTCTTATATCATTTAGTATATTTTTACCTTCCATTGTGTGTTTAATCAAATCTTACTAAATTTGTTCTGAAAATTGTAGTTTACAATCAAATTTAAACTTTCCTTGTTATTTATTATTCTCTTTTTCAGTTGTTTCTTTCCTAATTTTCTTATTACTACGATTATTCTTCTAAATTTGTTGTAAAAACTGAAAATTTACGTAAATTTTAAACTTTCTAGTTATTCTCTTTTTCAATTGTTTTTTTCCTGATTTTCTTGTTACGTTTGTTCTAAGAACTCAAAGTTTACAACAAATTTTAAACTTCCTTGTTGTTATTGTCTTTTTCAGTTGCTTTTTCCTGATTCTTTTGTTACTACCATTATTCTTCTCATATTTTTATATTCATTTAAATATTTAATAAAATATTAAAAAATTTGTTCTAAAAACTGAAAGATTACAATAAATTTTAAACTTTCTTGTTATTATCTTTTTCTCTCGTGTCTTAGATGATTCTGTTTTTCTTTTAATAAAATCTTACAAAATATGTTCTGGAAACTAAAAGTTTATAGCTATATTTACTCCTTTAATTTCAATTACCTATTAATGAGAATAATCCTTCTCGCTACTTTTCTTATTATTCCTTTAATATAATTTATTATATTATATTTTATCTTTTGGACCTTATATGGGAGAAAATCAAAAAATGTAGTGAAATCTGAAGGACGTGGATGAAAATGCGGATATATGAGAACGATAGTTAGACAATGGAATGTAAGTACATGGGAATAGAGGATGCAAGACATTAAAAAAAGCGATTACACAAGATCGCGATAGAGTACTAATTGCCCCGACATAAACCAGAAAACTCGCTGGTCGCTAATTATTGAGTATATTGTTAATTTTAATATCTCTAATAAGTGGATGAAGGCATGATTTATACAGGCATCCAGACTGGTACAATAATGAAACCATTACCTTAGTTAATCGTGATTATCTAAGGCTATCGGCTGGTGCTTTCTTTCCGTTCGACGTTTTCTGTTTTCCGCGCCGCTCCGAACAATGCAGAACTAATAAACTTCGGTCTTGCTACAATGCTGGAATCGTAATATGCGATTCTACCGGTCGCTACTGCTCTTACATCTTATCGAGGATATTGATGCCTCCCAGATCATATTTTCTGCCTCCTTCTACTTCTTCTTCCTTTTATACTATTTCCTTGTGCCGCATGCAAACATATATCTCTCTCTCATGGCTGCGGTCGTGGCGTAATGCACTGATGGATACGGACACGATTACATTCATTTTATGTATTGCCTGTTTTAAATATTATACAATTACGGAATATTAAAGGATGATTTATTCGAAGCACAATCGCATAACTTTACAACCTCAATGAACAAACATCATTTGCCTAACTGTTCTTTCCACCACGATTATTTACACTGTTTTTCCTTTAAATTCGACTGTAACCAACAAATTTATAGTACATTTCATTATAAAAACCTTAAAAAAAGATGTTGCCTCATCTCGAAGTTCGTGCTTGAGTCAGAGCAGTAAAACGTTTGTTTTTATTGCACATTAAATGAGATTTCGGGTCCCCGAAAATCCGTTTCACAATTTCGTTCTAAAAGCATAACAGTACATCTAAAGATATAAAAACATAATCGTCGAAATCTCTGGTGTTGATTGCTGATTACAATTGCCCAATTAAAACATTCTAGCTTCCGCGCACCGTGGAACAAATCTCAACTTTGAACTACACCTACGAACGACAGAAAATTATCGATTCTTACGTGTTTGTAGGAAAAACAACAATGTGAGACGGTTATGAGATCTTTAAGGGCAATCAAATTATACCTGCATTAATTAACCACATAAAATTTCAAAAATTTTTAGTTCCACTTAATTTTCAACGTTACCTCCACGGTGTAGCTGTTCTCCTACCTTTTCTAGATAAACGGCCTTGAAATGGACTTTTACAACCAAAATCTGTTCGCTTACCTATAACAAATAAAATAAAATGGATGAATAAACCTATTGTAATTCGCGATATTTACTATACAATTGACTTTGATTATGCTTTATTTAATTAAACCATTGTTGGGCTCGGTTTGCAATTAAGGAAGGAATTTCTAGGAAATCGGACAGCAATAAATAATTTAAACAATATAATAATCCGTTGGATTAGATAATACTTGAATACTTTGTCTATAAATATATTATATGCTATAATTATTTAGTATTATTATCCTTACATGGGAAATTGAAGTTGCAACTTATATGTGAGCTTTCAAAGCAAAAAAAAAATTAAATTTTAATCACTAAATTAAATTATTACTTTCAAAATTTTCATTAAAAAACAAAAAAAAAAATAAAATATAAATTTGTCTAAAAATATAAAGGTATAAACAATAAAAAATAACATAATAAAAAAATAAAAAATATGTTTCTCTAAATAATAAAAAAAATTAAAGTAAATTAAATATTTTAATTACTGCAAATATGGATAATAATCAAATTAAAAATATATACGTAATTAAAATAATATAAAATTTTAAAATTATTCTTTATTGTCAAGATCTAAATGGACATTTTTAATGTTTTATTATTTTTTGAATATCAGAGTAATTTGAAATCTATTACCATTTTTATATTATTTTATTTTAATAAATATTAAAATAAAAAATATTAGTAATTTATGGGCTATTTAATTTAATTATTATATAGGTATTATTAATTTTGTGGTTTAGTTTTATAATTTAATTATTCCATAATAATAAATCTTCATCTGAGAATTATTAAAATTTAAAATAGTTTAATTAATTTAATTCATAAATCAATATAATTTTTAAGCATATATATGAACATAAAAATTTTAAGGTTATATTATTAATAAAATTTTAATAGTTATTAAATTATCTTCATTAAAAAGCAATAAAATTTATTGTCTACAGATATAGAAGAATATAAAATAAAAAATGAAATAATAAAAAATATTATTTCATACAACTGACAACAAAAAAATTATTAGTAATTATAATAAATATGAATAATTATTGAATTTAAAATACACTTTTTCAATTGTTATTTTTATTCAATGTTCTCTTTATTTATTTATTTAAAATATGGATAATTAAAAACAGTTTTAATTTTTGTTTTGAATGATTTGTTTATTTTTAACATAAGAGCAAAAATTAAAATTATCATAAATTACTTTAAGAGTTATATAATAGTTTTATAATAATAATTTTTAATAAATAATATAAAATTAAATATTATTAATTATAAAAATATTCAATGTTGTTAACAGGACATCTAGAAATAAAAAAAAAAATAGTTGTAATTTAGTTATAACTGATAATTATTGAAAATAAAAATTTGGTCAATTATTATATCTTAAAAAACTAACATAATTTAAAAATTAAATTTTAATAAATTCGCTTAAAATTATCAGTTTGCATCGTTGGCAAACACTTTCAAATCTGAGAACACCTCGTAAAACTCAAAGAGCAAAACGAAACAAAAAGAAAAAATGAGAAGAAAAGGGTACAATTAAAAGATTTATTGAATAATCGTCATCGCATTTATTTGACCGGTGTAAATAGCAAATGGAATGCGCCCGGCGATGCAGTAGTACACAAGTGCACTTGTTCGTGTGTGCGTCTGTTAATATGCGTTGAAAGAATATGCAAATGTCGGTAGCATTAATAACCCTCGCAAAAAGAATGCGAAACGGCAAGAGGGAATTGATGAAAAAGAGCACGAAGACCGCGATCGTATTTAAGTTTGATGCGACATCTTTACGGCCATGCTGAAACGTCAAACAGTTCTACACTTTAATTATAATATTAGCGGGACAAAGGGATGCATTGTGGACTGAGGGATATCCTTTTTCGTATCTGACCACCATTTGCTGCTTGACAAGACATAATTTGTACTATTTTCTCTCTTTTTTTTTTCCCTTCCCATTCTCCTCCTCCTGCTTCTCCATCGTTTACGAACGCCGCTGACTTATATACAGGTTTCTATGTAGATATCTTATGTTTTACTTTTATTATGCCTCCGCTTATTTGTTTTATATCGGGCCTTCATTTCCACGTCTACGCTTCCTTCACTTTCGTTATTAAACGTCCATTCAAATGTTACTCTGTTCTATTTTATTTTGCAACAAAATATTGCCAGATAATCATCATTTTAAATTTTAATTAATTTAAACATTTTTTATTAGTAAAATGTATTATTATTTTGCTTAATTAATATTAAATTTTTTATATATCAAATTATATTTTACTATAAAATAAATAATTTAGAAAAATTAATAATTTTCATAAATATGTATTATTTATAAAATATTAAAATTTATTATATTTTTTAATTCAAGTCTTTTTATATTTTGGAAAATAATTGAATAAAATGTTTACCTTGTTCATTTTATGTAATATTTAAATTTAATAAAGAGTTTACTACATCATGAATTTGATTACATATATTATTTTTATGAGAAAAATTAAAAATATAAATTATACTTATCAATTTTTAACATTTAAAATGATCTTAATAAAGCAAAATAAACATGTTTATATAAAATAAAACTTATATATTAAAAAAAATGTGTAATTCAATTTTTTAAATCTAAATTATCATCAGAGACACGATTGGTTGACAATTCCATTTGCATAACAACGATTCGATCGACACTTTGTCAGTTTATTAATGTTGGAATCGATCGAAAAAAAAACTCGTATATCGCATGATTGTTTGCATTTGTCACAGACAACTTAAACAGTTTTGCCCGCAATAAATTGATATGATCCGATCATAATCTGAAACCGAATTGGATCACTGAATATAGAAAGTTTAAAGAAAACAAGTGTCAATTTATTTAATTCAACACGCGACACACGTTAATTTTCAATATCGTTATTATTTCACATCGTATCTAATTTATCCAACGTTTTGAGTAATAATAATGTCGACATGACCGTAATACGGATTGTTTGTCAAAACAGGAGGAAGACAAAGAAGTCGTGTTTCACAGTTGTCAGTCAAATTTATATAATACATTGAGTTCGGGTTGATGAACACGTCGTACAAGGGATTCAACGTGTGTTCCGCCAGATATGCAAGATAAAATTAAATCGCGTTATTAATTGTCGAGTGTCAATAAATTCGTTTACGGTTTTAACTTATCCGAGTTTTAGAAAGTTTATGGCACTATCAAACAATATGTTTTATGTCGACAATTGCGAATTTATTGCGGATTATAGGACGTAAATATATCATAAAATACATGCCGGGTTGTCATAATTAAATTTTGCTAATTGGGCTGTATTATTATTGCAACTTTCACCGGGCGAAGGAAAAAAAAAGGACGTCGAAGAAAACGTGGAAATATCGATTGTACATCCGCCACCACTTATAATCGTTGTTTTCTTTTCGTGGTGAATTCATTACTGGTAGAATGCAAAGAGAAACTTACGTTGCCATAAAATAAAAGTTATCGCGAAACTACTTCCAGGGTAAATCACAATGACAGGAAATTATTGCCGGATGTAAATTATTATTTTTCAGCTTTGGTACTTTATAATCGTTTTGTTAATGGTATTACAAGACATTAATATAAATTTTTGGAAACCAGAGGACACATAAAAACAGTAAGATACGTTTCTGTGTCAAAAAAAATGCAGGAATAAACTGGTTTTTTAATTATTTTTGGTTGTTAAGTACCTTTTTGATAGCGAAACATGTTTATTACCGTCTAAAAGTTATAAAAAACAAGTTAGAACTATTTAATCTAAAAATATCTAAGTTATTATAATATATTGAACCTTGGTACTCCTCCTGAAAAGTAGTACTAATTTCACAAAATTTCAATGTAAAATAAAATGTGATCATATCTATATATTAAAGTTATAATAGAGAAGTTCAATGACTGTAAAAAATTTTTGGAAGATCAGTACTAGTGTGTTAAAGAATTTTCTTAATTGTTACTTTAGAAAATTATTTTTATATTCAGGCAACTTTATTTTGATAACCAGGTTATTTTGTTAATAATTTTAAAATGTAATTATGATGTTTAAGGATTAAATTGGTACCATTTGGTTATTTTAGATTGTTCGGTACGACCTTTGACGCATAGAAAAATTGTCATTGTTCACTCCCGAAGCGGCGGGTACAATTAATTAAAAGTGGCTTATGCAAGTGGCACATGTGACGTATAATAAATGATACAATGCCTCGACTTCCTAAGCTTGAGAAAGAGACGGGGGATAAGCAAAAAAAAAAAAAAAGTAAAAATAAAAAGTTAGCCGTCGACCGTTTGTTTGCGTTTGTTTATTATTAATTGTATTGAAATGGCGTACAAAGCAATATGCAAATCTTTCGCGTATTACAATGCAAATAAAAATTAATCCCGGGTAATATAAACTGCAGCCTTGGCTCGGCAGATTCGTCACCCACATGGATCCGACTGGAAAAAAATCGACGGACGGGACGGCATAATAAAAGTAAAAGCGAAAAAATAAAATGAACGAAAAATAAAAAATAAATAAAAAGTGCACAAGGACAACTGGGGCCGACTGATTTTAGAAATATTTCAGGCTTAGGGTGCATTAAAATTTTAAATTTGTCTGCAAAATGCCGTTTGTCTGGATAATTTTTGGCATTTTGTTCGTCCGTTCCTTTTTCACTCGGAATGCGAACCTCGTGTTCACTTGAGATCGCTTAAGATAAGATTGTCATCACTTTGCACTTGCACGTTCACTTCGCTACGGTGCGGACGAATGATTTTTGTTTTAGCCAAGGAAAACTTCGCTAAGCTCAGTTTCATTCAAGGCCTATGTAAGTTTTGTATAGGTACAATTATTTAAATTGTATATATATTTTGTGATTTTTATGTCATAGATGAATCGTATATTTTTCGTACATTTTATGTCATTTTTAGATAAATTCTTCCGTTTTAGAGTCACAGAGTAGTCTAGTCTTTTACATTTTTAGAAGTAATTCAATTATATTTTATGCTTTATTTTATTTATATTATGTTTTTTATATAAATTTAAAAAAAAAAACTCCCATTTTAGAATGATTTATATTTTCAGAAGTAATTTTATATTGAAAAAATTAATAAAAATAATAAGACGTAGATGAATAAAGTATTTTATCTAGTTCATTTTATGTTATTTATTATATAAATATTTAAAAAGTACCATTTTGGAGTGCCCAAGAGGTTTTTCTATTTTTGGAATAAATTCAGAAATATTATCTACTTAAAAATTTATTAAAAATAATAAGACATAGATGATTAAAATATTTTGACTTTTTCATTTTATGTCATTTTTTATATAAATATTAGAAAACTCCCATTTTAGAATGTCCAAGGGATTTTTCTATTTTTGGAAATAATTCAGAAATATTGTATGCTTCAAAAATATTGAAAATAAGACATAGATGAATAAAATATTTTATCTTGTTCATATCCTGCTATTTTTTATATAAATAGTAAAACCTCCCAATTTGGGGTAAATTGTGCATTTTATGTTATTTTTGTTGTAAATAGATCATACATATTTTATACATACAAATTAAAAAAAAAAATGCTTTTGTTTTAAAACGGAATGTACTAGTTTCGGTTTAAAAATTCCACTAAAGAATCTTTTTTATTACCTGCGTCCTAAGTCCCACATTATCGACAACTTTAGTATAGATAACCTTTTTTTTCGTCGTCAATTTATCTTTCAATAAACGATGGAATTAATTGACCGTGCTTCGTTTTCACCTCGTTAAATCCCCCCAAACCTCGGAAATTTCATGACAAACGGCACAATTAAACGAACATTTTAAACGTTGTCGTTTATTAAATTAAAACAATTATCAAGTAAAATTTCGAATCGATGTCCGTGTAATCTTCGTGTAGTCGCGAATAATAAATAATAGCTTAACAATTTTAATGACCGAATATCTCAGCCACATTTAAATATATTTGCAATTAATAATACACACCTATCCTAAAATATTGTCTAATTTATTTAAAGCCAAACGAAGAAATGTGTTCTCACCTTTTAAAATATAATTTATTGCAATTGTGATTATTTTAATTAAATTACATATGCGGATAAACTAGTTGATGGTGTTTATGTGCACTATCGACTGGAAAAGATTTACACACATTGTTTATGGCTCTATGGAAATGTGGTCAGTTAAATAAATAATTAGGTTTAATTGTCCGGTAAGATTTTAACAAAATGATTTTAATTATTTATACAATTTTTTCACTTACTCAACGCATAACTCCATGAAGGAATTCCTTGATATTGATTTATATATGCGAAAAAAATATTTCAACTTGTTTATGGCTTTATGGTAATGTGCTCAGCGAAATAAACAATCGTGTTTAATTGTCTGATAAATTATTTGTTGCGTGGCATATTTAGGTGGAAACATTTAAAACAAAGGCGAACATTTTGCATCTGCCAACCGGAGTTTTAATAGACAGTTTAAGACGCGGAATAAAGATGTTATCGTGGAAAAATCTCGGCTACTTTATGTTGAATATAAAATGTTACGCTACAAATTTCAAATATGATCTTTAAAGGCATACAAAGTATGTACGGGCACAGTTATTTTTACAACGAAAAACAAGTTTCGTCATAATAAAAAGTATTAAACTGCCCCGCCGTTCTTTTATTTAGCCATTAATATAGGTTTAATATTGCTCACAATACTGGATTTTATGGTCGATTTAAATCTGCTCGAAATTCGTGCATGTAGGTCGAAAACGGCCATTGCACATTTATTATTATTCCAATTTCGACTTTCGCATCATCGTCGACAATTTCTCGCTTCTGGCGATCGATCGATCGACCTGTCAACATTGCACCGTATCCTTCGACTTAAAGATGGCAATACCCACTTTACAAAACAAGAGTTGTAGTACATACTTTCATTGCTTTATGCGTCCAGTTTTTTTTTTCGACTTGGCGCAAAACAACGGACAATTTTAAGAGGTCAAATTTACTTTCACAATGGTCCACGACGCAACGAAACGACAGAATCGTTAGTTTTACGCACTTTTTTCAGGAACTTCACCGTTAGAAAGGTTCCAAAAAAGTTTGAAAATATTATGCACAGTTGTGAGTCACCAAATTGGTTATTTTAATAATTAATTAATTTAAAAATGAATTATTTAAAACAATATATTAAAAAACAAAAAAAAATTTATTACACTAAAAATCCATAAAACATCATCTTCACTATTAGAAATTTTCCGAATAAGTCTGTAAAAATTATGTGGATTTGGGAGTCACTATTTTCCAAAAAAATTGGTTATTTTAATAATTATTACAACATATAAATAGTTTAAATATGAAATATTTAAAATATCGAAATAAAAAACAAAAAATTTTGAGAAAAAGTTTTTATTTTAATTACAATTTAATTTAAACCGAATTTTTAATATATTTTTTTTATACTATAAAAAATCCCAAAATCATCATCTTCTCTATTAGAAATTTTCCGAATAAGTCTGAAAAAATTATATAGATTTGGGAACCACTATTTTCCAAAAGAATTGGTTATTTTAATAATTATTATAATATATAAATAGTTTAAAAATGAAATATTTAGTATCAAAACAAAAAGATTTGGGAAAAAAGTTATTTTTATTTTAATTACAGTTTAATTTACATACTTTTTATTACACTTTGAAAATTCTCAAATCATGAACTTCACTATTAGAAAATTTCCAAATAAATTTGAAAAAATTAGAAAAAGTTGTGAGCCACCATTTTCCAATAGATTATTACAATATAAAATATTTTTTACATTAAAAAATCTGCAATTACACAATTAGACAATTTAAATAAAAAATTAAACAGAGTTGTGGGCCAAATATATTTGTTATTGATACTAATAATTAAAAAATGAAATATATAAAATAATCAATAAAATTAATGTTAATTTCTTAACATAAAATAAATGAAAATACAAAATAATAATAAATATTATTAATAAATTTATATTGAATTATAATAAGTGATTTTTCAACACTTGACTGATTTTAATTTATAAACATGATTACAAATATTTTATTTTTGTTTTTTTTAATGTATATTATGCACATTTTTTTATAGAGCTTAAGATAACAAATGTGAAATAAATAATTAATTAAATAGATACTACATAATAATTCCCAATTTAGTTACAGTGCGAAAAAGTCATAAATTTATAATAATTCCCATCATTTTTTATTATTATATTGTTTTTATGTCGCATAATAAAACAAACCCAATTTGTGACAAGAAACCTTTAAAGCGACCCAATTAATAGTCACCTCGGTTTCCCAACAGATTTTGAAATCCAATTAAACCGAAACCGAAACGAAACGAAAAAAAAGAACACAAATTCCCAGCAATTTACCCATAAATACCACCAATACTTAAAACGTTTTTGATTAATTAAAAGCGAAAATTATTTATTTAACCTGTTTGAATGAAAAACACCTGCAAATCTAGCTTTCAGCTTAGGCAGCGTTACTTAATGTAAATAAATATCATTTATGACCCAGATTCGCAGGCAATTTATTTTGAAAGTAAGAACCACAAGTATTGTGCCTGGGCTCGCTTGGCTACGCGGTTTCATTACCGAACAGACGGGTTCGGTTATACAATTCGCAATGTTCCACTTCCCTGTTTGACTCATAAAAATATTTAAAGGAGTTCCCCATTTTACATCTTAAATGATATTATTAAATATTGTAATTACGGGTGGGCATTTTAACAAAACGAATATTAAATTGATCTTTTCGAAAGTTCAATTTTAGAAATTAATTTATTACTTATGAATTTTGATTACTTTCTATTGTGCATGGTATTACTGCAGATATTAAAATTTAAGGGGTTAACAATTATGGTTAATAAATTGGAGAATGCACCTTTTACTTTCACACATACATTATGATTAACTGTCTATTAAATTTTAGTTTTAATTTTAATTCACATTTTCTTTATTAAAGTAAAATATAAAAATCAAATCTCCAAACCAAATAATTAAAGTTTTAAATTAAAAAAATTAATTAAAGTAAATAATTTAATTTGTAATTTTGTTTAGTTGTATTAATAAATATATTATGCAAAAATTTCAAACTTTAAAACTGCCTAAAATTTAATTATTTGCTAAAGCTTTTAATAGATTTAAATTTTAGAATATGATTTTAGTTAAATTCAACAACAAAAACGTAAAAAAATTAAGTTAAAGTTATAATAAGAATACAAAAACTTACTATTTTTTATATTATTTGTGTTTATTAATTTTTTATTTTTGAAAACACAAAAAGTTTACTTAAACATGGAAAAAATATTATTTTAAAATGTGATTTGAGTCCCCAATAAATTAAACAACAAAAATAGAAACTTTTTCTATACAATAATTCACCAAAAATCTACTTTTTCTAAATATTTATTAAGGCATATAATAGATAAATGTTGGAACATGATTTTAGTTAAATTCAGTAACGAAGAGGTTAAAAAATTATGTTAAAATTATAATAAGAATAAAAAAAATTATATTTTTTATATTATTTGTGCTTATTAAATGTTAATTTTTGAAATTAGTTTAAAACAAAATGTTTTCTGAAACATGGAGAAAATATTATAAAATGTGATTTGAGTATCCAATAAATTAAACCAATAAAAATAAAAACTTTTTCTATACAATAATTCACCAAAAATCTACTTTTTCTAAATATTTATTAAGGCATATAATAGATAAATTTTATAAAATAATTTTAGTTAAATTCAGTAACGAAGAGGTTAAAAAATTATGTTAAAATTATAATAAGAATAAAAAAATTAAATTTTTTATATTATTTATGCTTATTAAATTTTAATTTTTGAAATTACTTTAAAACAAAATGTTTACTGAAACATAGAAAAAATATTATAAAATGTGATTTGAGTATCCAATAAATTAAACAATAAAAATAGAAACCTTTCCCGTACAATAATTCATCTAAAATCTACTTTTTGCTTGATATTTATTAATATTTTAATAGTTTTGTATTTGGAAAATGATTTTAGTTAAATTCAGCTACGTAAAGGTCAAAAAATTACATTAAAAATGTAAATAATAAATTTCTTTATAGTTATATTTGTATTTATTTAATTTTTTACCAAAAGTTGGCTTTTACATACAGTAAATACTATTATAACTTGTAATTTTAACCTATTTAACTTAAAAATTATAATAAAAATATAAACAATTAATATTTTTTATATTTTTGTTTGTACTTTAACTATTTTCTGTCAAATAGACTGTAAAATCTACGTTTTGCTTAATATTTATTAATGTTTTTTATTTTATTTAAATTTTATAAAATGATTTTAATTAAATTCGACAATAAAAAGTTAAAAGTTTTAAAAATAATATGAGCAATTAACAAAATTACCGGAATTATTTTAAAACATAATAAATAGGTGGGCTCAAACATGGAGATAATGTAATGTTTCAATAAATTCAATAATAAAAAACGAAATTTAAACAGTTTTATGTGCAATAAACCGTCTGAATTCTGTACATAAATATTATAAGGAAGAAAAGTAATTAATGTACTTATTAGGTGTACTAAAAGTGAGACCTAACAACAATGATTAACAAGCCGAATAAATAAAAATATGCAGATACAAGAATATTAACTATATCCGTTTGGCATCGATTGAATCTGTTAATAAGGGCATAGAAGTCGTAGCTTTCTCTTCGGCAGCGCAGCTCTCAGGCTTTATATTTCTATAATTATCCGCATGCAAATACATATGCACGATAACAATCGGGGAAAAACATAATTACACAAACGCGGTGGCATTTCAAAAATGTACGGCCGCGTCGTGGCGATAAAATCGGCCGTTTCGTTTTCCCCGGGTGCGACGGCCACGAAAAAATTCGCGGATTTACAATCGGAACGTTTCACGGTGCGTTTTCGAATTGCACTTTTGCCCAGACACTTGTCGTACCTCTCCACCTCCCCCACGTTCGTGGTGCGGCGTGTGGAAAGTGTCCGGGTGAAAGTGCGAAACCGCCGGTGCATCAATGCGAAATCTTTCGATGCGAACAACGCCGTTTAATTTGATCCGCGATGTGTTTTCGGGTTTCGGGTCATCGTCTTTTGTCTGGTAAATGTCAATCAAAACGCTTTAACTTGCGCTGTGTCGCAACACACACACACACACACACTGTACAACACAACGGCCTCGATCGTTTACACCTGTGTTTCTCTATTTGTTCGTTTCCTTTTCGGTTTTAATCGTTCATCATGTTTTATATTTCTTTATTAAATTTTATTAGCAATTTACTAGAAATGATTAGTCAGTTGTAATAGAGCTGACTAGTTGACATTTAGAATTGTAGTTTTAACCATTAAAAATTATATTGATCACTTACTTTTTTTGACTCGTTTTAAACTGTTGCATTAATAAATTTATTAAGTAGAAAATATATAATAATATATAATTGTATAATAAATATTTTGTATCATTATATTATTTAAATTTATATTTATAAACCTAATTAATAAATTGTTTAGTTTTACAAAAGGTTTAATTTTTACATTTCACTTTACTGAAGACAATGCATATTAGTAAAATACAAGACAATGCAAGTTAGAGAAATAGAAACAATCATTATTCTTTTATTCATTTTATTTAAATAAAAATCTTTGTTAGAATTTATCTTTTTATTATATTTTATGATTAATTTGCTTAAAAATATGTAATTATTTATTATTAAGCAAAATTAACACCATTTTGTAATACTTTACTCTTAAAAAATATAATTATGTAACTTTTCATTAGTATATCAAAAAATATTAATAAATAGTGGGTAATAAATAAATTTAAACTATTTATTGCGAATTTGAATTATTAGTTTGATTCAAAAATAAAAGTTTTATTATAATTTTAACATCAATTTTTAACTTTTCCCATTGCAAAATTGAACTAAAATTGGGCTCTAAAATTTAAAATAATTGAAGGCTTCAATAAATATTTCGTAAAAAGTAGATTTTATTCAGTTTATTGCACAGAAAAGATATTTAATTATTGTATTTAATTGGCAGTACAGTTACAGGTTAATATAATATTGTCTGCATGTTTTAACTCACTTATTGTCTTTTAAAATAATTTCAAAAATAAAAATTTTATAAACATAATATTAAAGTTTTATATTTTCATTATAATTTTAACATAATTTTTTAAGTTTTCCATTACAAAATTTAACCAAAATCAGGCTTTAAAATTTAAAATAATTGATTGATTCTCATTATACTTTTAACATCATTTTTTAACTTTTCCATTGCTGTATTTTAACTAAAATCAGGCTATAAAATTTAAAATATTTGAATATTTTTGAAATATTTATCAAAAGGAGATTTTAGGCAGTTTATTATATAGAAAAAGTTATTTTAATATTGAATTTATTTGGCACTATAATTACAGGTTAAAATAATATTTTCTACATGTTTCAACATCATGTGTTTTAGAATAATTTTAAAAATAAAAATTTTATAAACACAAATAATATAAAAAATATCAAATTTTTATATTCTCATTATAATCTTAACATATTTTTTTCCATTGCTGAATTTAGCAAAAATCAGGTTCTAAAATTTAAAATTATTGAAAATTTTGATAAATATTTAGCAAAAACTATATTTTAGGAAGTTTATTGTACAGAAAAATTTGCTAATTTAATTATTGAATTTATCTGATACTACAATTACAGGTTAAAATGATATTTTTTATGTTTCAACTAACTTCAAATATACTACTAATGTCAAATATAAAATTTTATAAACACAACATAAAATATATTAAATTTTTATATTATCATTATAATTTTAACATACTTTTTACTTTTCCATTGCTGAATTTAACTAAAATCAGGCTCTAAAATTTAAAATTGAAAGTTTCAGTAAATATTCAGCAAAAAGTAGATTTTAGGCAGTTTATTGCACAGAAAAAGTTTCTATTTTAATTATTAATTTTATTATTTTGGACTATAATTACAGGTTGAAATATGATTGAATCAATTTATTGTGTTCTACAATAATTTCAGTAAATAATTACATTACAAATTACAAAAAAATTATAAAAAATGTTAATTATTGTTATTTACTCCATGATTGAATAAATTATTCTTTATAAGCAGTAAAGAAAAAAAGTTTTAATTTTTTATAACCCTCCTTAACTAAAAATTATCTAATTTTTAAAATGTTTGAATGAAATTTCGGTAAGTAAAATTTGAATAAAAATCATTATATATTAAAAATACATATGTACCAATAAAACTGAGTAACCTCTTTTGAACATTTTAGAGTCTTATACCGAACAAATAATGATCAGATTTCGATGATGTTAAATAATTGGAGTGTGACACACTTAACTATAACAGTATTGTTTGTAGCATCAAGAAAGCATTCGGAAGAACAATTGATTGAGTTGCACAACAACAAATCGACGGATGAGGTCAATAAAAATAGTAATAAATCACTGCAATAATTTAAACGAATGCAAATTTTTTTGCACCGTTATGAAGACTTTCTATTGTTGACGTTCGCCGCAATACAACTTATTCGTTGTTGGTGTTTTGTTCGAAATGTCAATTTGACTTGTACCAATAATTTTGCTCTTATGCAGCTCATTATGATTGCATCAGATCGGACGCATCTTAATAGAAATGTCAAATGGATTTGTGAGCTCGTAATGTTTGTTTAATTTAATAAGTGACGAAATAGCTATTAACGTTTATCATTACAAACGAAATATTTGCCGTATTGTTTTTCAGTTTTATGTGCGGTCGTGTGCTCATTTCTGATAGAAACGCATAAACTTAACAAAATCTCTTTTAGATAAATTACAAAAGTAATTATTATTCACATTAGAGCCCAATGTGACATACGAGGATGGGAAGGGAATTATTTACGGACGGTTCGATGAAAACGGTGCGATGGTTAAATGGGTTAACATTTTTAATAACGGACGTAATCGAATAATATCACGGACATTTATAATAATGCAAGCTTGAAATTTGGGCCTTCATAAAGATTATTGTTCTCCCGCTTACCACTTTACAGAACCGTACTCAGAATCCAATTTTCTAATTTATACAAAAAAGAACTAATAATAATGTTTCCAAATGATTTTTTTAGATTAATTAATTTTGACACTCATTAAACGTAATGGAAACATTCCTGCAAGAAAAAATTGGTTTGTTTCACTTCCGGAATGGAAATACCACAGATGACAGATGAATTGTTAATTTGCAAAAGCGCCATTTTCATTTCAGATATCGCGTGAACCTCTCACATATTAAGACGAAATAATGAAGAAAAAGTTATTAACAACGTTCTTTGTGTATATTTATACGGAATCCATTATAAAACAATTTATCATACAATGTCCGCTAGCTTGTAACTAATTAATCTAAAAAATATAAAACGTAATAGTCCCAGTATATAATTAGCTGTAAGTACATGAAGCGAGCGTGGCCCTTTTTCGTGGCACGATGAAAAAAAAAAGATGAATAAACCAGCTAGACAAACATTCTCAAGGCACCAGATGATGTTAATATGCTTTTAGAGGCGAACACCTTCTAATATACAAACCTACAAAAGGCCAATTCTCTAAAGGCAGGTAGAATTTTTCGGCCGGGCCAAACAGTCAATTTGGCCGGGATGCTTTTCGGTCGAGGCTCCGGAGGTGTATTTCAAATATTTTAGGCACGAATTGTATTTTTCGCCAGTAATTTTAATGTATTGCTTGCGTTTTTAACACTCCGATGACCCGTCAAACTGAGTTGTCTCTCTTTTCCCTTCCCGACGAATTCTTGTTCATTAGATTACGTGTTTCTACCCACTTTTTTTAGTATACCTTTGCAATAAGAAGAGACAGATTGAATTGCATCAATAATTAAAATATGTCATTGTCATTAACGTAAGAACACCTCTGGAACACCAAAGGAAGGTTTCTTTTCTAATCTATCATTGAAATCTCCAGTCAAAACAATCATTAAATTCAAAATTCTTGAAAAAATTAATGATTTATAAATAAAAGATATTAAAAATGCAAATTTGAATATGTTTTTTTATACAATGAGTTGTCCAAAATTTACCTTTTCCTTAATTTTCACCATCAGCAGAAGTTTCTTTTTTAATCTATCATTGAAATCTCCAGTGCAAACAATTATTAAAATCTAAAACATTTTGAAAAATTAAATTATTTATAAATTTAAAATAATAAATATTAAAATGTTGGCAGTTTTTGTAAAATAAACTATTTAGAATTTAATATTGCCTCACTTAATTCATAAAACCATAATAAGTTTCCTTCTACCTTTTGAGCTTTTCAGTATAGTTAAACATATAAATCAAAATTTATAAAAAATCAAAAAAATAAAAAATATTAAAAATACAAATACGAATATTTTTTAGCTATGAACTCTTCAGAATTTACCTTTTCCTTACTTAATTTTTAACATTGGGAGTTTCTTTTTTAATCTACCATTGAAATCTCCAGAGTAAACAGTTATTAAAATCTAGAATGTTTTTAAAAATTAGATGTTTTTTAATTTTAAAATACTAAATAAGAAAAGTGGACAGTTTTTATAAAATGAATTGTTTAGAATTGAATATTTCCTCACTTAATTTATAAAACCATAAAAAGCTCTCTTCTGTCTTCGAGTTTCTTTTTTTATCTACCATTGAAATCTCCAGTGTAAACAGTTATTAAAATCTAGAATGTTTTTAAAAATTAGATGTTTTATAAATTTAAAATACTAAATAAGAAAATGTGAACAGTTTTTATAAAATAAATTGTTTAGAATTTAATATTTACTCACTTAATTTATAAAACCATAAAAAGCTTTCTTC
This sequence comes from Aethina tumida, assembly GCF_024364675.1. Taxonomy (NCBI): domain Eukaryota; kingdom Metazoa; phylum Arthropoda; class Insecta; order Coleoptera; family Nitidulidae; genus Aethina; species Aethina tumida. The sequence goes on from NC_065441.1 coordinate 4,263,757, forward strand.
TATTTATCTATCTTTTCAGTCTAGACAAACATATAAATCAAAATTTATCAAAAATTTCATGATTTATAAATAAAAAATATTACAAATACAAATATGAATATTTTTTAGCAATGAACTGTTCAGAATTTACCGTTTCCTTACTTAATTTTTAACATTAGAAGTTTTTTTAATCTACCATTGAAATCTGCAGAGTAAACAGTTATTAAAATCTAGAATGTTTTTAAAAATTAGATGTTTTTTAAATTTAAAATACTAAATAAGAAAAGTGAACAGTTTTTATAAAATGAATTGTTTAGAATTGAATATTTCCTCACTTAATTTATAAAACCATAAAAAACTCTCTTCTGTCTTCGAGTTTCTTTTTTCATCTCCCATTGAAATCTCGAGTGTAAACAGTTATTAAAATTTAGAATGTTTTTAAAAATTAGATATTTTATAAATTTAAAATACTAAATAAGAAAATGTGAACATTTTTATAAAATGAATTGTTTAGAATTGACTATTTCCTCAATTTATAAAACCATAAAAGCTTTCTTCTATCTTTGAGCTTTTCAGTATAGTCAAACATTTAAATCAAAATTTATAAAAAATTTCATGATTTATAAATAAAAAAATATTAAAAATACAAATATGAATATTTTTCAGCAATGAACAGTTCAGAATTTATCTTCCTTACTTAATGTTTAACATGAGGAGTTTCTTTTTTTATCTACCATTTAAATCTCCAGTGTAAACATTTATTAAAATCTAGGATGTTTTTAAAAATTAGATGTTTTATAAATTTAAAATACTAAATAAGAAAATGTGAACAGTTTTTTATAAAATGAATTGTTTAGAATTGAATATTTCCTCACTTAATTTATAAAATCATAAAAAGCTTTCTTCTATCTTTGACCTTTTCAGTATAGTGAAACATATAAATCAGAATTTATAAAAAACTTCATGATTTATAAATAAAAAATATTAAAAATACAAATATGGATATTTTTTAGCAATAAACTGTTCAGAATTTACTTTTTCTTTACTTAATTTTTAAGATTAGGAGTTTCTTTTTTTATCTATCATTGAAATCTCCAATGTAAATACAACAATTAACATATTAAAATCTAGAATGATATGAAAAATTAAATTATTTATAAATTTAAAATACTAAATATGAAAAAGCTTTCCTCTAACTTTGAGCTTTTCAGTATAGTCAATCATATAAATCAATATTCTTGAACAATTTAATGATTTATAAATAAAAAATATTAAAAATATAAATATGTATTTGTGCAATAAACTGTGTAAAATTCAGATTTTTTAATCTATAATTGAAATCTCCAGTTTCATCACAAACTGTCCAGAATTTACCCTTTACTTGATTTATATTATCAAGATAAAAGGTTTCTTAGAAATCGTAAGATGCTTCCTATATGTTTAAAAAAATAATAACTTAAGCTGAGTTTAAACAACAGAGAAATGCGGCTAGAGCTGTAGACCTCCGAAACAAATGTTTACAGAAAAATTGAAGGATTCCGTAAAGAAAATACGTTATCGCACACTATTGACATTTGAACCACACAATAGTTTTTTAATGTGCCCTTTTTTGAACAGGTAGATTCGCGCAAACACTCGTCGCAACAAAAGTGCTTTCTTAGGACTGCAAACACAGTCCTCGAGGACCACCACAACACACGCACCGGCGCATCGGCAAAGGTGCAAAACCCGATCCGGATTTATAGAAACAGCCGGGATAATCGGCGGCAAATTGCCCCGTGCGTTTCACCATTTTCAAATAGACTTTCCGTGGCGCAATTACCGAACGAAAAATAAGTAATTAATGGACTGCGTACGTGCATACAGACCGGCCGTCGGTCCGGACTAAAAAAATTTCGAAGTAAAATACATAAACGCATGTAATTATCGTTATTAAAATATGATTTAAAACCGGCCAGGTTAGCGTTTGCTAGTTGTGTGTGTGTGTGTGCTTCTTATAACTGTACACGTTGAAAAAGAGACCGGCCAGGCAATCTAAAATGGCCGTTTGCCGGTGAGGGGCATAGTTTCGGATTCTACGTGAGTTCGAAGAGGACACGCGGAGTCTGTTTCGAAACGCCGACCGAGATTAGTGCGGATCTAAACAACACAAATTAAATTAAATAAAATAAACAATTAATAAAAAAACTTAATTGTTAATTAATAGGCATAAAACACCGCTGTATTGTTTATAATATGCATATAATAAATAATATAATTAATTGTAAATGTTGACAAAGTATTGATTGGAAATTTTTTAAAGCAGTCTTACAGTACAAATAATCAAATGACAAATTCTGATTAATGTCAATAAATAATAATTATAAATACTAGTATTGTTATGATCAAACAGTTTTGTTTATGTTTTCACACTTAAATGTCAATTAAAGCGAGAAATGTAATTGTAATTTACGATTTCGTGCCGCCCGGTAATTAATTGACAATTTTCATAACAATTATATTATTAGATTCTAATTAAAAGTACAAAATAATTGAACTAGAAATAGATTTTTTAACTAACAATATTTTTTACAAATTAGTCATAATATTACTATTACGTATGTAAAACTTACATTTACAAATTTACATATGACATTTAACATTAATAAAGTTGTTAAATCAAAGGAAGTAATTTTGAAACTAATATTGCAAAAATTTAATAATTATTGTAATTATAAATAATGATTATTAGAATCAGCAAGGATTAATATAAAATTACCATAAAACTCTATCTTTGTAAATATATATATATTTATTATTTTATTATCTGTATATTTTATAAACATTGCAAATTATGTTAATTATTGTACAACTTTTTATAAATGTTCATTTCGTCTCTAAATTTAACAAATTATTTAAATATTTATTTTGTTCATGTTTTATCTAATTATCAAACTAATAGAAAAGTATAATTTAAGCTTTTTTATTTTACTATATTTTTTGGCATGATTAAATTGTTATATTGAAATCTCCATTAAAGAAAACTGTGTAGAAAATACCATTTCCATTCTTACTTTTTAACACGTGGAAAAGGTTTCTTTTCTTGATACTATTGAAGTCTTCTGTAAGGGCAATAAGATATTTTATAAATTAGCAATATTTAAAATATATATTTGCCCATTTTTTTTAACAGAAACTGTCTAGAGTTTATCTTTACTATTTATTTTTTCCCACTTAATTCATAACATGAAAATTAAAGGTTTCTTATCAAATTTATCATGGATTTTCAATAAAAAATCATACAAATTAAAATTTCTAATATTATTTGTAAATTTAAGATAGAAAAAAAATCAAATTGATCAGTTTTTATACATTGATGAACTGTCTAGAATTTGCCTGTTCCTTTTTTATTTTTTAGCACCAGGAAAAGGTTTCCTTTCTTGACACTGTTGAAGTCTCCTGTGAGGACAATAAGATATTTCATAAATTAGCAATATTAAAAACACATATGTGCCTATTTTTTGAACAGACACTGTCCAGAATATACCTTTTCTACTTATTTTTTAAATAAAAAGTTTCTTATCAAATTCACCATAAATTTTCAATAAAAAATCATAAAAATTAAAATTTCTAATAAATTAGATTATTTGTAAATTTACGATACAAAAAAATCAAAGTGAACAGTTCTTTATACATTGATGAACTGTCTAAAATTTATCTTTTACATTCTTATTTTTTAACAACAGGAAAAGGTCTTCTTCTTGATACTATTGAAGTCTCCTGTGAGGACAATAAGAAATTTCATAAATTAGCAATATTTAAAATTCATATTTGCCCCTTTTTCAATAGAATTTACCTTTTCTACTTATTTTTTCTCCACTTAATTCATAACATGAAAATAAAAGGTTTTCTATCAAATTCACCATTGAAAATTCCATTAAAAAAATAAATTAATTAGTTATTAATTCGTGTATAGAAAAGTTTTGAATTTGATTGATATATTTGTTTGCATAATTTAACATAAATAAAAATGAAAGAATAATCATTTAAATAATTTTTGTAATACTTATTTATAAAATTAAGTAATTGATTTTTTGTCTTATTTATAGCCTTGAACACAGGTTTTAAATTAAACATGCAATAATATAACATATCTATTATTAAATCTAATATACGATTAAATTATACTTTTTCAGGATACTTTGAATAGATATAATGGAATAATCTTCATAATTAAAAAACTGAAATTAACAGAATTTAAAAAAATCGCCAACGAAATTTCAGGTGCCCGATTGATGATTTCAGCCACGTACAACTCGCCTTTTCAGGTCCATTATACCGATGGTAACGTCATCGACGGTTGCCAATCAAGCGAACCGACCCATCTCCTCTGACAACCCGTCTAGACTCTCGTCAACTATGATGCGACGCGTCCGAAACCGGACCACGCACAATGGTCACGAAACCACCCGGAAAATCAACCCCGAAAACATCAAAAATTTGCCCACTATTGCTGATTTAAACGTACAACTTTTACGTAACTTTTGGAGGGAAAAAGCGATAATTATGCAAAATTAAAACACCATAAACTTAATGGAATTCAGAATACATAATTACGTTAAAACTGGGAGGCGTTTTATTAGTTAACGCAGAATTAAAACATTAAAATGGCTGATTGAGAAGTTGAGAAAACAGTCGGCACAAATATTGTTGCTGTGATGCCACCGTGCGCCGGTCTATTAACGTCCTTATTAAGGTTGTCAGTGTAACTGAAGCACTTAAAATATGTCACATATCTGGCCGGTCCACGGTAACCCACCGTGTTTTACCTACTGTCCAATTAACAACGTCATTTGGCAGATTGCGCTTTAACTTTATTTTGATTATGCAACCGTCGCGCTTTTTTATCGACGCCCAAAAAATCCGATCGGGTGACAACGTCGCTACCTGACGCGAAACCTCCCCATTAACCGGATTGTCGCCTGCAAACGGGGCCGAAATCTCAAATCAACCAGTACCAGTACAGTAATTACGTTCGTACACACAATATTAGAAAATCGTATTGAAGGAGCTAACTGTAAACTCAGGTATCCTCGTTTCAGGCATAAATATAGTTGTTCGTTCTCGTCTCGCATAATAATAAATTAAATAGCATTTCTGATAAACCATCTCTGGTTTTGATATTATTTTCGGGCACCGGGACACATAAATAGTAATCTTATGTAAATTTATTTTTTCATTAGCATTTTTATTGAGACTGCATATGCTTACTGAAATTCAAAATTCCAAATAATGGTGGAATTCTTAACCATAATTATAAAACGGCTGCTAGAACTAATAGCTTGTAATTAGACTCTTAAAATAGCTTAGTTTAGTAAAAACGGTCTTGAGTACTGTTCGATTTTCACTTAGAAAAAATTAAGCCGATAAACGTAAGAAATCTGGTGGCACAAGGTGACTTTTAAAGGTTAATTGCTGAAACAGTAGCGAGGTTTCATTTATAAAAATAGCAACGGACACAGTGCAATAAAAAATAGATAAATTGTCTTTCTTATCAGATCATCTAGGTATTAATTTACTTGAATATTTAAATTTTTAATAAGTCAGTGACAAATTTATCCCAAACGATTAAGCATAATCCCTCCAAAACGTGTAATAATTATTGGCAAAACTCACCTTTAAAATACATCGTCCGACGACCTCGTTCTCCGGCACCGAAACGTTGTAGAAGCTCTGGTCGAAGATGGGCTCGTTGTCGTTCACATCATGAATTGTCACTAACACTGTCGCCGACGACGATAAGGGTGGAAACCCGTTATCGGTGGCCACCACAGTCAACTGAGGCACCGGGTCCGTTTCACAATCCACGTGGGACCTGGTGGTTATCAGACCGCTCTTCGAGTCGATCTGGAACCAACTCGAATGTGTGGATGGGGTGTTCTGCAAGGAGTAGGTGATAATGCTGTTGTTGCCTTCGTCTTTGTCCATCGCCACCACTTGCAACACCGAAGTCCCTGGATCGGATACCTCCATCACGTTCGCATGGTACACATCCTGGTCGAATTCCGGGGCGTTGTCGTTGATGTCCGTGACCATCAACTTGATGGTCCTGGACGCGTGCAAGGGTGGAGTGCCGGTGTCGGTGGCCACAACGTTTAACGTGTAGTTTGGTTGCACCTCACGATCCAAAGGCAAAGACACGATCACCAGGTAAATTATGTTATCTCTGGTGGTCAACCCGAAATGTCCGTCACCTCCACTGAGCGTCACGTTTATGTTCGAGTATTCAGTTTTGGAGTCGGGATCGTGGACGGAAATCCTTGCCACGAACTCACCGGGTTGTGCCGACTCACTTATTTTCGGCGTCGCGTCGTCACTGAGAAAAATCACATTAATGGTGGGTTGATTGTCGTTTACGTCCGTGACTTTGATGGAAACGAACGTGGTGGTTTCCAGAGGTTGTAACCCGTGGTCTCTAGCGACAATGACTAGTTCGTGTAGTTCTTTTGTTTCGAAGTCTAGAGGTTTGTTGACTGCTATCATTCCTGAGGTTGGGTCTATTCTGAACATGTTGTCTCTGTCGCTCTGCCTCCTATTGATGGAGTACTCGACTTGTCCGTTCTCTCCTGCATCGTTGTCGCTGGCGAAGACTTGCAGCACGCTGGTGCCTATTGTGGCGTTTTCTGGCACAGTTGCGAAATACCTGCTCTGGTTGAAGATTGGTTGGTTGTCGTTGACATCTTGGATCGTTATGTTGACGGTCATCTCCCCTCTCAAAGGAGGAGTGCCCCCATCCAAGGCTTCTATGACCAAGCTGTAGAAGTCTATGGTCTCCCTGTCCAAAAATCCGTTGATTTGCAGGTCCAAATACAAGACTCCATCCCGCTCTCGATGCGACGACAACCTGAAGGCGTTGTTCACGTTGCCGGACACAATGTTGTACTTCTGCGTGTTGTATATGCCCAGATCCAGATCCCGGGCGGGATGCAAGGTACGTTTCACATCCCTCGGCGTGTTCTCCGGAAACTCAATAGACATAACGTCCGCGGGAAACGTGGGAGCGTTGTCGTTCTCATCCAGCACTTTGACCAGCACCCGTACATTATCGCCGCTCATCGGTATCGCGACCAACGAATAACTAGCCCGTGTTTCCCGGTCCAGGGCCACTTTAGTCCGTATCTCGCCGGTGCTCTGGTCTATTGACAGGTCCGAATCGACGGCGCTTCCCACTGGTACGATAAGGTATGGGGGTCCGGAGTCGGGGGAGACTCCGTCGCCGATGTAGCCGATCCTGGTGTTGACGGGCGCGCTCTCCGAGATTTCTAGCTCGCGCACGTGCTCCGCACCTGCTGACACCAACAGCACCAGGTTGGCCAGCCACAGGATGGCCGTTGTGTGGCTCATATCGGTCATCGTTCGCACATCCTACAAATCGAAGAAAACGTCAGTATCTGAGTGGATTTAAATATTTGAATTTGGTGTAGATTCATGGTCACAAAAGGAGGCTTAGACAATGGAGCAATGTACTTGAAAAGAATCTATGGGTATTCCCGCCATTTCATCATCATCATCATCATCTCAATGATTTACTTGTGATCTATTTGATTTGGCTATTACGTTTCAATAAACCCAAAGCTAAATATGTCAGTGCTGTCAGAACCTGATTCTAGTTCAGTATCTGGTTCAAGTTAGACCTTAACATTGTTGTGTGTTGGAACAATTAACTGTCGGTTATGAAGTAAATAATCGCCACGGTCGCCAAATCGAAACGGATCGAACAAATCACGTCGAGGTCAAAAAACAGTAATGCAAGCACGAATGTCAATGGGTAATAGAACATATGCGCCAGCTTTACAGGTATGGAAATCGAGTGGAGTGCATCGGGGAGCAAGTCGAACAATACATGAGTGACAATAGTAATTTAAAAATTAAATGAGATAATCTCGTCTTTATCGAACGCGTTTACTTTTTAAACCATGAAAGTGTCCATCACGTCCAATAGCTTCCAACATCTATTCTTAAGTCATCTTTCAATTGGAATACCAGAAATGTTGCCTATCAATTGTAATGCCCACCACGAGTTACTTTTACTCTGTCGAAAAGTAAAAAATGATAATAATAATAAAAAAAACAATTACGCACCAGAAAACTATAAATAAAGATTAGTTGGTAATTTTAATTTTTTCCCGAAACATCAATAAATTAATTGAGAGATAAATCATCGGTGTACATAAATCAAAAGCAACGAAAACAGTTCCACTCCGGGGCAACGTTAGAACCACGGTTAATTTACGACCATCGGCGAAAAGTGCGTGAATTCGGGTACATAAAAAATGGATTTCATGTATAATTAGAGCCGGCGTATACGTTATGGCGTTCCGAGTATCCGAAACATTCGATTTTAAAAGCCGTCTTGTGTTTCGAGTAAATGTTTTTATTGATACGTCATAAAAATCGAAACCGACAGTTATGTAAGAAATCATAAATTTCGGTATCAAGGATTTAGATTGGTTTAACGTTACGAGGAGGCTTTTTATTTTTTAACAGTTTTATAAACTGTTTAAAGACGTAATAAAACACTAACAGATTTTTATCAATTTTAGTAAATATTCTATTACTTAACAACATAAAACAATTCACTTTTTAAGCCAAATACACAAATTATATTTGTAAATATTTTATTTTTAAACAGCATTTTATTCTAAAATAATTTAAGAAATATTAAGAAAAACTGATCATCAATTACTGAAGTTTTTTATTTCAATTTCAGTACAGAAAACTTAAAATAAATAGTTTAAGCATTAAACTGTATTTTACCCTGAAATAATCTATTAAAAATTAAAAAACTAACTACTAAATTACAACTTTGAAAGATTTTAATTTTTAATTAGATATAATAGAATAAAAATTTCACTTCCTGGGAAAACCATAATTAATCATTTTATTTTTGAATAGTATTAAAATATAATTTTCTCTAAAATATTGTTATAAAATTATTAAAACTCTAACAAGTTTTTAAAAACACAGTAAATTATAAAAATATATTGGATAAGTATTTTATTTTTGAGTGGGTTTTATTAAAAAATTAAAATAAACAATTTCAGCACTAAACAGTATTTTATTCTGAAATAATCTAATATAAATTGAATAACTCCAACAACTAATTTACAATTTTAAATTTTTTGTATTTTTAATTTTTAGGAAAACTTTATTAATCATTTTATTTTTTATCAGTTTCAGTACTAAAACATATTTTACTGCAAAATATTCTTATAATAATTATTAAAACACTAACAAGTGTTTAGCAATACAGTAAATTAAAAAAAATATATTGGACAAGTATTTTATTTTTGAACGGATATTACTTTATTCTGAAATAATCTGACAAAAATTAAAAAAGTAACAACTCGTTTTCATTTTTAGTTTGACAATTTTAATTGGATATAATAAAATGAAAATTTTTCTTTTTAGAAAAACTATAAACAAGCATTTTATTTTTGAACAATGTCAGTACTGATTTACAATATTTTTCTCTAAAATATTGGTCGAAGAATTAATAAAACTCTAACATGTTTTAAATAATTTTAGTAAAAAACTAATTTTCAGTTTTAAAATGGTTTTTAAAATAAACATTTTCGGTACTAAAGAGTATTTTGTTCTTAAATAATCTAATAAAAATTAAAGAAAAAAACTAACAACTGCTTTTCAATTTTAAAAACTCTTTAATTTTAATTCCTAAAAAATTATATACAAACAACACAGTTTCAGTACTATAATAAATTGCACATTAAAATGTTAATTTTTAGTTTTTTGTGCTTAATCCTCTATTTCTGGCATTTATGTAAAAGTTTAGATCATTTTCAGTACTAAAAAATACAACAAATTTATTTTTTTTTTAATTATAACGAAATAACTGTTTAAGAATAATCCAAAATTAAAGTTTTCAGTAGTATTATAAAAAGTATTATTTTTTAATGGTATTTTTAATTGCATAACTGTAACTATAATAAAAATTATCTAAATACTTTATTTTTAAACACTTTTATTAGCACGAAACATTTGTAAAATTAAAAATAAAGAAATTCTGTTATTGACAAAGTGTCAGTATTGGTGTAAAGTGTTCCTCATCCTCCATTACAAACATGATTGGTGACGGCACCATTTTTTAACTGCATTCCCCGCATTTCAACTTTTAAGTAAAACATACACTTAGGAATAATTATCTGCCATAGCGAAAAATAATGCGGCTCGTGCATTTTTAAGACAATCGACAATCTACATTTAAATGTACTGGCCAGCTTCGTTTTTTCACTATAATTGTTTGAACAAATGGTTTAATTACTTAATATTATCCCTAAAAGGCAGCAAAACGTTCTCGGTAAAACGAAAGAAAACAGTAAAACCGGTAGTAATTCAATGTGTTAGTTTTTCTAATCAGTTCCGAGAACGGGAGAAGAAAACGCCATTTACTCAACTAACCTAGATGGTTGGTAAACTATGTTAGTGAAGGATTACGTTTGGCCAAAGACGCATTTTTTTATTCACTCTCCTCGGGTAGGAATTTCGAATAATAATAGAGAGTGTGCTATAAATAGGCCTACGAAGATCCGACATTCCAGATGAAATCAACAACTCTGGATGCTTTTGTCACGGAAAAAAATTCGAAAACGTTGAAAAGTGAAGTTCCGAATTAAGATCTTGATCATGTGGCGCTGGTTTTAAATGTTTCTCTCTTTTTTTTAAAGACAATTAGGAAATTCTTGAAATTCAGCAATTCACAGTTACCGGCATAGGACCACCGCATATTTGTCGTATATTATCTTCGGATTTTTATTAATGGCCATCTTATTTTAATGAGCTTTTTCGTCGCGCGGTTTTATTGTTATTTTATGCGAGCAACAATTTTAAAAAGTCTACTTTAGTTTTAGAGAAATTAATTACTTTTTTGCACCGTCTGATGAGTAGGATTAATGATTATGGCAAAACCAGTATTGGAACAGTATTAATTTATACATCACGAATTAAAAAATGTTGACCTCTTAATTGCCTTAACTTTGCCCAATGCGTGTTTTAATAACAAAACATTTTTTCAACGCATAAATCAATATTTGGGTTAAATGAGAATCCATTGGTTGAGAAAGGATCAACGAACTGTCAAGAGACTCGACGATATGAGTAAATAATAAAATTTATTTATGGGAGCTAAAAATCATCAAACACGTCGTAAAAATATGAATCTAGGAGTGACGCGTCTAAAATAAACAATAATTAACAAAAGTCATCTGCATATTATCAGATAGTACCAAGTGAAAAAATTATACGCTTTGTAATTTTGGGTGTTCAGAAAATGCAAAAATCCAGAGATAAATATTTAAATTTCGCAAAGCTGATAATTTATTACCATTTTTATTTGTTTAAATCAGTGTTTTGTGGTTAATAAAGTAAAACTATAGCTTTTATGTTAATCCGGAAAATGTTTTTTACAATGCTACTTGCATTTTTTCTACTGGTTTTTTTATTATACAATTAAACAGTTTCCTGTGTAATGAAAAAATTGTTTTCCTTTAATATTTGATTTATTGCATATAAAGTGTTTTATTATAAACTTAACAAGAATTGCAACATTTCGTTTTATTTTCTTTTAAGAAACAATTTTATTAAGGAAAAAAATAATAAAAAGTTTATTTTAATTGTTTAATTTCAACACGGAAGTTACATGGAATTTACAGTCAGCAGAAAATTCTTTCAGATGCTAACAAGATTTTATATTTTCTGGTACATTAAAAATTACAACAATGTTAATTATAATTTAAAAGAAAACATATTTTTTTCATTTAATTGTTTTATATAATTGTTCTCGAGATTCAGCAAAAATTTACTTACATACATAAACACATCACTTAAATAATAAAAAAGCAAAATAAGGAAAAAATTAGATTGAGTAGAAGAAACATATCTAAATTAATAAAATTAATTTATGGTAAAATTTTTTTCTAAATGTGAAACAATAAAATAAATTAAACGAAGTGAAAAACTGAATTTAATAGAAAATTTTAAATTTATTACAATTATTCAGGTTCCTCAAAATTTTTAATAAATAAAAGCTCTTAACACTTTAAAAAAAAATAAAGTTTAATTGTGGAACCCAATTTGAAATAACTTTAATGTTAAAATATACTTTGAGTATGGTTTTTAAGTTTACCATACATTGGATACATTAATTTATGGAAATAAAAAAATTACTAATCTAAGAGATTTTTGGTAACAATTTTGTCTAGATTTCAAAATTAAGATAATAAAAAAGTAAATAAACTGAAAAATTTAATTAAATAGAAAACATGTGTCAGAAAAATTATTAAATATTAAAAAGCTCAAAAATTAAAAAATTATGATTTTAAAATTACTTGTAAATTGTATTAAAACCAATTGGATTCTAATTCATTGGAAATTTAATAGGAGAATTGGTAATACTTTTGTCTAAATGTAAAAAAATAAGATAATACAAAAGTAAATAATGTGAAAATTTTACTTGAATAGAAAATATATAACAGAAGATTTATTAAATGTGACAATTCTTATAAAAGCTCTTAATTTTCAAAAAAGTTTTATTTTGTAACAACTTTAAAGCACACTTCATTATGAATTTGAAATTGTAGTAAAATGCAATTGGACATTAATTGAATTAGAAAACTATTTATAATCCAAACTTGAAGATCTGAGGGTACTAAATTTTGGCAATAATTGTCTGAAACTGAAAATTTGAGTACTGGCAATTTGTAGAGAAACTTAAGTTTATCGTTTAATATTATTAAAATCGAGTCCAACATTGTGGAAATACTTTTCAACCTCCCAAGAAAGTAAATAATGGTAGAATTGATTAAATAGAAGAAATCGTGACTGAGAATTAGTGATTAACTAATTTTACATGACAATACCAATTATTGAACGAATCATCCTGTCTTAAAGAAGTAAAATTGCCTTCAGTCATTGAGATTTGAACGAGCATTTCTTAAAATAAAGCTGGAGGAGATCCAGTCCAGAATATCTGATTCAATTCAATCGTATCAAACAATTGGCCTCTTAAGCTCTGGTACAATTTTCACGGTTTATTCAGAATGTGGAAAAAAAGTCCTGCCAGGTAAAAGTGTGAACGGTTCCGACTACCAAAGGCCATCAGCATCGACACATCCCATCCAATTAGCCTCGTACCAAAGACGAAACGCTAAATTTTAATAAACCCGAACACAGAAACAAGTAACGGTAGAAGAAATGGCACTCGAAACAAATGAAGGATGTCAGAAAGAATTGATTGAATAGGCGAGATCGTGACTGAGATTCAGCGTTATTAATTCACCATTTTTACACAGAGACATTCCGTCGAGCCGATCATTTGATTATTTGTGGAACGGCGTGCGTGCATGCGGGACGATTCCCCCGATTTTGGGGGATGTGATGGAAGACGTGGAGGTAAATAGTAAGTAAGAGTTAATAACCAGAACAAAGCGCTACTAGCGTTGCTGAAAACGTCGTGGAAGTGTAGTGGAGTCGGCCGGTGTCTAAATATGTTTGTAATGGTTTCTCAATTTACCAGATTCTTTTGATGGTGCCGTTGAAAGAAATTGTTATTCTCGCCACAGTTTCAGCCGATATTGGGCGCATGTGGTGGCTGACGGGCACGGCATTTTTACGGCGCGTCGGCAAAAAGGGCAAAAAAATGAACGGGGTGAGCGATTTTCGGCTAACGAGGCATCCGAACGATGTGACAGCATTTAAATATCGGCCGGTGTTGACGTCGTACCTTAGAGTACCTAACTAACTCATCGGCTCATCGGCCCATCGGCTCAGCGGTTCAGCGGCAGTAGCGTAATCCAGAGTTTGGTCGCACACTGTTGCCGCTCGAAACGTAAACACAAGCACATTAGCACTAAGTCACACGTTTGATTTGTAGTCGCACATATCCGGGGGGGTCGGAACCGCCCCCAACGTAAAGCGGCGGCACTCGCGCAAAACTGGCACGGGGGGGTCGTACGCGTTACGGACGATTCCGGTCGTATACCGTCGTACCGTCGTACCGTGTTTGGGTAGATCGTGGAACGCGGACGGCGGAACGGTGGAGACGGTCGCACGGTCGCACGGCCGGTTCTTGAGATGAACTAACCGGAGAGCCAGTGCCAGAGACTCGATTTTGCTCTCCCCGCATTCCAAGATGCCGCCCTGGCCCCCCCTGCCCGGTACCGCGGGTACCTGGGCCCGCTCGGCCGCAGGTACGGCGGCAGATTTGAAACGGCGCGCACCTCCGCCACTCTCCTCTCGTTCATTGTCTGGCTAGCAGAAACAAACTATTGTCTTGTCTATTGGCGGGTGCTCTAAGGCCTGATGAGGACATCGAGTGAAGTACGCGAATAATGTATTCATAATCCTTGTCCTACGGTAGCCGGATCAATTGATAGGGTACCGCCGGGCCTCTTCCTTCTATAATTTACTAATGTCCACGCCGCCACGGTCTCATCGTACACAGTACACAGTACACGTTATACGTTACACATGCAACGGACATACATTACACACATCTTTTATTCTATTCATTTTCACTTATCAATATCAAAACTTTCGATCAATGTCATTCACCTTTTTTTTACTACTTTTCAATCTTGTCAATTAGCTGATGGAAACTAATAAATATCTTTTACGGAGAATACCATTTTTTAATAAATTTAATCTAGTTAATACAAAAATTTATACAGCTGTTTTATACTATTATTATAATTAAATTACTATACTACCAATTTAAGTTCATTTTTAACTGAATACTTTTTTTCTTTTCTTCCTTTACATCTCTTTCACATTTTTAAATCACAATATTAAAATATTTAATAAAATTTTTAAAAAATCATTAGTAATGAAAAAAACAACAAAAATTATAACTTTTTTATTTTATAAATATAATAAAAAATTAATTAAAACCTCCAGATGTTCCCAAAATAAAAACATTATAAAAATTTAAAAAACATTTATTTTTTTCAATAAAATATTTATTATAAATAGTAAAAATATAAGTAAAATATTTAAATTAATTTTAATCAATAAATTTAGATTACTTTTTAAAAGTCAAATATAATTAACTAATTAAGATTTTTAAATAGTGTTTTAATTAACATAAAAATTGTAGAAAATTTTACATTACAAATTGAACTATTTTATAGATTTCATTTTTAAATAACCTGGTTATAAATATATTACATTTCCATAAAATTGTAAATGCCAAATTCTCTATTAATAAAAATATATTTAAATAATTTAAAATTATTATTATAAATTAGAAGGAAATATTTAATCCAATCATTTATAAGGATTTTATTTATAAGGATTGAAGTTATAAAAATGAAAATTAATGCTAATATTTATCAAATACAAATTACAATTATTATATTTTAAAATTATATAATTCATTGTAAATTTCTTGCTGTGCTCAATTAGTTCAAATCTACAACGTTAACATTAAATAATTCAGATATGTTTACTTATATTGAAATTTTAATTAGTGTAGCAATTAGTAAAATATGTGTTTTAACAATTAGCAAAATATGTATGCGCTAATTGTAACTACAAACCTATATTATTATTTATTATTTCCGTTCTAACATATATTAAAAATCGAGATCTAAAAATTAAATTTCATGGTAATTAACGGGAACATGTTTATATATACTTTTAAACAATTAAGTTTTAAAATTCTTAAATTTAAAACGTTTTAAAATTAGATAATTATTTTAATTCTAAGTTGTAATGATAAATAATTATTTTTTATGTAAATATACATATTAATATTTCTTTATTAAAATAAAGTTATGAAACAATCCAATTATTAACATATTGTTTGACAATTTTACATTCAAGAATTTGCAAATATATATGATAAATATTAATAAAAACAATCGAATTATTAACAAATTGTCAAACACATTTTACATTCAAGAATTTGCAAATATATATGATAAATATTAATAAAAATTATAATTATTACATACATCAATAATTATTAATTAAATTTCAAACAAATTCTATTTAATAAATTTTATTGAAATTGACAAAAATACATAATAAAAATTATCGGAAAAAGTTAAAAATATATACTATTAATTTTTATTAATCATTTATAATATGTTTATTAATTCAATTAATAAAATTATCAAAAAAATGTTTTTTTGAAAATTTTATTAATTGAATTAATAGAAATAATAGAATATTAGAAATTAAATTAATAGAAATATTTATTATGTAATAAATAGTAACTAAATATATATATTACCATCCAATAAAATTTAAAAAAATACATAATAAACATATATTAACAAACAAATGAAAAATATTATTATTAATATTTATTAATTATTAATAATATTTCAATGAAATTGAATAAATGATAATTATTACGGATTTCATTTAATTAAATCTCAAACATTTTATTTATACCATTTTCGAAAATGCGCAATTAATAATTAACCAAAAAAATTAAAAATATAATTATTATTAAAGATATTTATTAATTGTTAATAAAATTTCAATCAAATCTTATTTAAAAAATGTTCATTTTATAAAATTGCCAAAAATTCATAAACTGAAAATATATCAAAAGCTGTAATTTTTATCAATATCTGTTAATCCAATTTGAAATTTTATTTCAAACGTTTTGATTTAATAAAATTCACAAAATTACATCAAATATAATTATTTAATAATAATAATAAACTACTGATAAAATTTCAACAAATTGTAAAAAAATGTCTAAAAAATAAAATTTACACAAATACATAATAAATAATAATTAAAAATATAAAAAATATCACGAATTACAATTATTAATAAAATCTCAAACAAATTGAATTTAAAAACCAAAACATATGAAGAAAAATATCAAATATTATAATTATTATTAATATGTATTATTCATTAATAAAATTTAAAAAAAAAATTATTTAAAACATTATCATTAATGTATTTAGAAAAATCCATATTAATAATATAATAATATAATTAATATTCATTAATTATTATTAAAATTTCAAACAAATTGTATTTAAAAAAATTTCGTTTAATAAAATTAACAGAAAAATATAATAAATGTAAACTAAATTTTCATTTAATGAAATTTACAAAAATACATAATAAACAATTAATTAAAAGATAACTAAAAAATTACTTATTATATTACTATTAATGTTCGCTAATCATTAATAAAATTTAAATAATATTGTATTTAAAAATTGTTTAAAAAATTAACAAAAATACATAATATATTTTAATTAAAAGTGTGTCAAATAAACATTAAAAATCACAGTTAAAATATATTTTCATGTTCATAATTTCCATTTAATAATAAATATGAATATGAATGAAATATATGAAAATAAATAAATTATAATTATTATTATTAACATTCTCTAGTTATTAATAAAATTTCAACCAAATAATATTTAAATATAAATTCAATATTATACATAATAAATATTAACGAAAAAATAAAAAAATAATAAAAAATACAGTTATTATTAATTTTCTTTAATTATTAATAAAATTTCCATCAAACTGTATTTAAGTAATTTTTAATGAAATTTACAAAAATACATAATAAACAATTAACTAAAAAATATAATTATTATGAAAAATTATAATTATAGTAGATTTTTACCAGACTTTCTCATTATTAATAACAGTTTTACTAATTTTATGACAAGAATGAAATTTTTTTAAAGGTATTTTTAACTCTTATTAATTCATGCATACATTAAATAAAAGAACCGTTTAATTAGAATTCAGCTACTGCGAACAGTTATTTTGTACTAATCACGGTGAACATTTAAACGATAACAGAAACGAAAAAATTACAATTACAGCAAAATTCTAACAACCACGTTATGAATACAAAACACTTTCACGTAATTTAATAAATCTCCTCTCCCAAATCAGATTCAACATGTAGAAATGCTCAACGTTAACAAACGAAAAAAAAGAGATAAAACAATAAAAATGTTTGAGAACAGTGACTTAATCGTTGTTGAAATCAATTGCTGAAACTTATGTTGCAGATCTTGTTCGATGCAAATCTCGTCTGCGAATTTCTATGGGAAACACGGTCGTGTTGCGCAAAAATATAACAATAAAATTATTCGGTCGAACCATTCATCGCTTTAATTTTTTTCTACCGCCATTTTTCCCGACTCTAAATTAAATTGTTAAGCGGCGTAAAATATCAGTTTTCCCGGTAGCACACAATTGCGACCAAATACGGAAACGCACCATGGACATATTTCTCTAATTAATCGATTCCGACAACGAAAACGCGATTCCGAAAACGATGCCGTTCAATTAAAATCGTTCGCCCCGCAATTTCAACGCGCCACCTTTGCCTTGCACCGCGTATGTAGGTATAGTGGTGGAAAAATTGGGTTTTTATCCCTGGAATTTTTCTCCTCTGTTGTATTGGTGTTAAACAAATTCGCTAGTTTGTTGCTCCCCTCTGGCATTTGCAAAATCCCTCTTGTCTGTGTTTTTGTACAATTAGTACATTAAAGAGTGATGAAATTAATGAAAAACTTAACTGTGCTTGAATGAAGTTTCCGGATCTAAATCCTATTGAGCATCTTTGGGAAGTATTAGACCGTCGCATTCGAACAAAAAACGTCTAAAGCAACCAATAACTTCTTCAAACCATATAGTAACAGTGACAACATAGTAGACCATATGCCTAAAATATCCCAAGCAATGATAAAAGCCAAAGGTTGCCCCAAAAAATAAAATATTTGAGATATTGTTAATTTTTATGAATATTCCATACTATTTTCCATACCAAATTCATTTTTTATTGAAAAAGAAGAAAAAACCTGTGAATATAATTATCATTGTGATTAATGGACCGATCATTTGCGGGTATAATTACCCGGCGTAAAATTGTCACAATGTTGATACTCCTATTTGCAGCCACATAATAACTCACGACTTATTTGCATCTATAAGAACAAAGTACGGCCGGATTAGTTTGGTTCGGCATAAGACGGAAAGAATGTAATAAGACGATAAAATAAATAGGGATATTGTGGCGGTTTTCGCCCCGAAATAAAAAAAATTGTTATAACAAAAAACGCTTGTTCGCGTATGCAAGATTAAAATTTAAAATGTGCATAAATAACGTCCTAAAGAAGTCATGTTACATTTTAGTTTGCCATATTTATTATATGGCTTACGTCTACATAAGTACGGGATTTATTATAATCATGTGTGAGGTTTGCATTGCTCACTCATCGAGGACTCCTCACTTTGTCCATCGGCGCACCATTTTCTTACCATGGGCGTAACATTATAATATAAAACAAATGAAAATGGCTCTTAAACAAGTAATGGTCAACAACAATGTTTGTAAACGCTTTTAACACATACTTTAGAATAATTAACTTCATTTAATTTTATAGCATATAAATATAAATTAATAATTAGTTATTATTATTATTATTATTATTAATTAATAATAATGACTATTGTTAACCTTACCTTCATAAAGTCGCCTATAAACCGGTAGGATTTGACACAAACAGTGGGGCGTCATGTTCAAGTGTTTTAGCACCATTTTTTCACGTAATTTAACCTCTCCAATTCGCATTATTAAGTTTAAACAATTGCAATATTAATCATTAAAGCCCACAAAATGTTAAGCTTCTTTCTAATACTCAGCATTCTTTCAACATGTCAAAAATCAAATAGATGTACTGCATTAGTCAAATCAGGGTTGTTTATGAACTAAAGTATATTAATACGTGATGTGCAATAAATATATTGGAATTGGAAATTCATAAAACAACATAAAAATACACAAATGAAATACCATGATTTAAATAACTACTTGACAAGTTTTAAATAATGAATTTAGTAGTTCAAATGCCCATACACTACACTATGTAATTCAACTGAGTGTTGAAATATAACCTGAAACTTTTAAAATGGGCTGCATCTTAATTAAATTTATTATATGAATTCGTAAATTAACTTAAGCAATACATGTTAAATGTGTAGTGATTTTATAGCAACGAGTTTTATTTAGTGATTTGGGGAGTGCAATTGACACATTGTAAAGAGGTAGTATACTTTAATCATTAATGTTTTATATATGTTTTACCACTTATTCTGCATCATTTCTTCATATAATTTAATATGTGCTACTCAAATACAACTATTATTGCATTAATTAAACTTAAACAATTACAATTTTAATCATTAAAGTCCACAAAATGTTAAGCTTCTTCTTTCTAACGCACATCACTCTTTAAATATGTCAAAAATAAAATAGATGAACTGCATTAGTCAAATCAAGATTTCTTATGAACTAAATAATGTTAATATGTGATGTGTATTAAATAAATTTGTATTGTAAATTCATAAAACAATTTAAAAAATTCATTAATGGAGAACCATGATTTAAATAACTACTTTAAACAAGTTTTGAATAATGAATTTAGGAGTCCAATTGACTATACACTACACTAGGTAATTCACGTTAGTATTAAAATTAACCTGCAAATATTTGGGAGTACAACTGATATATTGTGCATTGGTAAGTATACTTTAATTACTAATATTTTAAATATGTTTCTTACAATTTTGGGACATTATAAACACTATAAGTCAACTTTATTTCATTAATAATACGTTTTACAAGCCTACTACTTCGAAATAAAGCAAAAGTTCGACGATGTGTGCTCTTAAATTTGTTGTGCAAAATATGATTTATGGGTTATTATTAAATAAAAAGCATTAAAATTGTTAGTACTTCTCCATAATAATATTTTTCCTATTGAATATACTTTACCAATAATAATATCTATAATAACATAATAGTAGTATGTGTAAGGTTAGGTTTTACAATAATTTGTGATTTAAAAAATTTAAATTTACTTAAATGTGTCTTTCTGTTTATCAGACTTTAAAATTCGCATATTAAATAATAAAAATAAAATTTAGTGGTGTTTAAGTGGGCACGCTGCCATCTCCCGGGTAATAATAATATAGAAGCAATACAGGTTTCTATATTGATATATTTGAACTATTTTATACATGATTAAGAGGTAAAGTGAAATTTTATTTAAAGTTGTAACTATAATTTAGCTAATAATTAAATACTAAATCTATATTCATATTTAATAATTTAGTTGATTAATGGCTTCATTATTTTATCTAAACCAATTGAGAAAACCCATTAATATAAAATACATATATTTATTATTATTTTGTTCTTATAATTTTCAGACATTTTATATTTAATTTTCAGCTTTTAATTACAATAATTTTTAAACAAATTTTGTATATGATTTTAGGATATTAGTAATAACTTTTTTGCTATTGAATATTTATTTTATCTCTAATTAACCAAATATACAGGATGAGTCAATTAGGCATTAATTTTAGGAGGTGAATCTACAGATTATTTAGAGTCTTTTAAACCCCATATTGCGTTATCCAAAAATTATTAGTTTTAGAGATACTTCATTTTTTGTGATACTGGTCCATGTCCAGGATCATGTTTTTCAATAATTTCTCGAAAATTAATAAATATATTTAATCAATTCTTATTATAGTAGTCACTATTTACACTGACACATGCCACGCAGTAATTGTTTTTCCAAAAAAGCGTTACAAAACTTCAGTACAACTCTAAACTAAACTTAACTAAAACTAAAGAATTTTTTTAAAATAATCCTGGACGTGATTATTGACCTAAATCACAAAATTATCTTAATATAGGGTTCAAAATACTCTAAATAACCTGTAGAATCAACTCCTAAAATTAATTCTATTACTTCTTTCTTACCCTATATAGTGGTGGTGAGAGAAATAGTATCCTAATTAAGGTTAATTAGGAAATGTGCATCTCTAATTAAGTGTAATCACAATATTTTGTATTTTATTTAAAATATTTACACTATATTTTTTATTATTATATATAGAAGGGTCAAAACGTAATACACAATTTGTATCCAACTCAATTCAGAAAAATATATATAACTTTTTATTTTATAAAAATATAACCACATATAATAATGTATAACACAACAATAGTAAATTAATAATATTTGAACAGTTCACAGTAAATAAAAGAATTGTGACTAAAATATTTTAGATTTTAAAAAGTTGTTATAATATGACTACTACTGTGTATTTAAGAATCATTTAGTATAAATGTATAAACAAAATTATAATGAGGGATATTTTACAATTTAGACAAGTACATGACAATCTTGAAAGACTAGTTTGTAATGCCGCTGTCGCAAGAACCATTCATGACAGTTTTTCCATGCGATCGCTAATTGTGTAGCTATTCCTCATCGTAGCGTCACGAAGAGTAAATATTACATTATAATCTAGTAATTAGTGATGAGAAATTAGAGGCGGATCGGCGGTAAATATTTCAAAAAATCGTCCAAATGACCCGACGGATTGTACAAAAACCCGATGGTATTTGGAATACAATATAATATGATAAAAAGAGACATGCAACCATACGTTCGGATTCCGGTGAAATAATTAGGATAATGATACATGTGGTTAGAGGCACGCAATCTTAATTTCCACGTAAGAAAACCCCGGCTTACACACACAAGTTTATGGAAGTGACTTTGGACGACCGGCCGCATAAATAACGTGTGCACATGCCCCAACAGGAAATATTATTTATACTTTTCACTGAAATTATTTCTCCGCGAGTCGCCAACTTCCGCAATACACCTTATTTTCTCCATCACGGTCGCATATTTAATATGCAAAAATTAAACACACTATAATAACAATTGAATCGTTTTTATTGTCGTCGAGACGAAAACGGTTTTTGCGTCGCATATTAAACATTTTATCCAAGCATTAAACGCATCTTCCTTTTTCCACTGTAAATTAATTTAGTACGCCATTAAAGGCCATTTTCAGTTTTACGCCACTTAACGACGTGATGATAGAAAATTACATATAAATCGTCGATTCATACGGAACTGGGCACAAATGAAATTAGCATCTCGGCTAGATCGATGAAGTTTTCATGTTTTGCATGGTTCTATTTAATTAGACGGACCAATTCCATGTTACTGGAATTGTTTATGTACGATCTCGACGTTTAACAGTGTGTCAGGCGCAATGTTTTACAAATTATCGCATATTATTTATTCAATCAGTTGCGAGATTCGAATCTGACTATTAAAATAAATTAATATTACGGTCTAATATCTGAGAAATATGTTTTAAAATACGGGCATGTTCCTTTTTCAACGATGCGAGGCATTGATAAATTGTTATTAATATTCGTCTCACTCAGACGATTATTTTAATGGGGCTTGCACCTTAACCACGGCAACATTTATCTCTTGCATGCCATGATTGAAAATTATAACCGATTCCACAAAACGGTGGACGAATTCGAAAACAATTAAATTAAAACAGGAGCGCACAGTTAATTGTTTCTCCCATACAATTACATTAGTGGTTGTTGACTTAAAATACGGATTAATTAAATCATAATTAACACGTTCGGATAGGATATTACCCCGTAAATTCCGACGGGCCACAAAAGTGTTAGACGAGAAACGCGGACAAAAGCTGGGATATAATTATATTCGATGATGACGTCTTCGTGCTCATTTAATTTTTTAAATATAATTTATTTCACATTAGACTCAGAACTATTATTACCCATCTAAGTTTCTCAGATGCGAGTCGAGTTGAGTAATTAAAAAGAAATAAACTTTTTTAATTCCCTTTGAATATGTAATTGCGTTATTCAGAATTTGCATTGTTGCCCGTACAGACAATTGTAAACGAAATTACACACAAAGTTTCCTGTTTTCAACGCACGCAATCGCTTAAAAAAAATAATCCCACATTTTTCAACCAGTTTCATCGGATCACCGAAACGCCATAAACCAAAACGGATTCCGATTTATTTGGACGTTTTGACGTTGGAAAATCGTTCGGTTGATATTAATTAGTTTTGTGGGGACGTGCGATAAAGTTTCATCGTCGTAGTTAACAGTTCAACATCCTCGGTTTTGTTTTCTCGCACGCGATACGTCGACACATAAAAAAAATTGATGGTTCTGTCCCATGAATCATGCGACAATTATCCGAGAGCGTTTGCCAAAAAACAAATAAGTGTTCGGCCAAAAATTTACAAATTCATTTTTAATGGTGGTGCTATTAAATTGTTCTAGGTTCACGAAATGTCGGCAAAAAGTTTGCTTCAAGGAAACAAACGATTAACCATATAAATATTTTATTATTTTGATGTTGTGTGACCGTAATTGTTTTCAATTTCGGTGAAATTTAAGGTGTAGTAAAAATAAATTGATTTTAAAGACAAAAATTTAAAATTGACCTGTTAATTGACATAAAATAAATATTATTCAACAAAATACTGAATAAAATTTGTCTGAAAATGAAATAAAAAATATACATATACATTATATGCAGTGATAGTCCATTATTATAATATCTTTTCAAAATGTTAAATGCTGTAGTCATTACTCTCTTATTTAATGTGAACTAATAAAATATTCTATAAAATGTTACATATATTTTTCTGAAGTGAATTGAACATTATAATTTTGTATACATTTATAGCCAACGATTCCTAAATATAACATATCATTTTTACCATAACTCTTGAAGCAGCCTAATAAATTATTTAAATTACTACATTCACTCCTGGACAAAAGTTTGGAAACACTAAAATTGAATTGTTTATTATACGAATAGTTAATAAAAAATGAAAGATTTAAGTAAAATTAATATTCTCTCCTGTTTAAGGGATTAACAAAAAAGTTTGGAAACTTTATTAAATTAAATTTAACTTTCAAATAACAAAGCAAAAACAAATAGAAGCATTACTGCTGCGCATCTTTTATTCATGGAGTCAATCAACTTTCTGGTAAATTTTGGTCCTTTAATATGTTTCCATATACAAATCGATCCATTTTTTCGGTGAAATGGACCAACGGACCAATGCCATATCGATTCAAACAGCCCCATACCGTAACATTGCTCCCTCTGTGTTTAATTGTAAGTAATTGCCCCTTTGCCATCATTTCCAAATAAATTAAATTTACTTTCATCTCTAAGTAACACCAATCCTTACTTTTCGTTGGACCACAAAAGATGCTCTTTTGTAAAACTAGCCTGTTCTTTCTTTGATACAATTTTAAATATGGCCCTTCTATTGATGTGAAGAATTTTGATTGTACGACATATCCTCATTTCTAAAGTCTACAAAAACTAATATTTTTAATTCACACACTACAATGACAAGTTAAACAATATTGGTAGATGGTTAAGGTGGAAACCCCTTATGTCTTGGTAAAACACTGGGTCTTTGTCTACTTCTTATAATATTTTTTATAATACCGAAATAAATCTCAATATACACTGTGTATTATTTTTTGTATTTTAATATTGTTTTTTATAATTATTGTTTATTTTTCTATTTTAAAGAATAATATCCTAGAGTCCTAACTTTTGTCCAAGAGTGTAAGTGTAAGTGTTAATTTAGATCAAATATTATTTAATGTAAAAACTTGATAGAAATGAAAAGAAGTGAGAAGCAAAAAATACATAAAATAAATCATTATAAATAATTATCTCTTTATTTTAATTAATAGCTTTAAAAATTTTAATAAATTTTTTTATTGTAAATGAAAATTTGTATACTTTAAACAGTAAATTAACTTATTTAATATCTTATATTCAAGAATATAATAATCTAAAAGTTAATACTTATTATTTTTTGACAAAAAGTAACTAAATTTTAGTTCTAAAAAGACAAAAATATTATATTAAAAAAAACTCAAATCATTTAAAGTATTGTTGAAATAATATCTAATGTAACCTAATATGTTTGGGAATAAATGGTTCTAAAATAGGAAATAAATAAAATAAATCATGACAAAGGTTTTTTCTTTATTTTGTTTGGTATTCACATTTAAAAATCATAACTGTCAACCACGCATAAATAATTTGTTTGGTATCAAAATTTGTTCAGTCACAATAAAGAGTAAAAGAAACTATTTAACATTCTTTATTCAATCACACTCACACACAATCACCAATACAATTCGCAATAATTTTATATTCTAAAGAAAAAATTACCTAGTTTTAAATTAAAAAACGACTTCTTCATACAATTTCCATATATATGAGTACTTTTTGTACCAGCAAAGAGACCATTTTATAAATAAATTGAGAGTTTGCTGGTAAATAATGTAATATATTAGAAAATGTGATGATTAGGAAATAAATTAAATCACAAATTAATGGGTATGTTGGGCCAATAAGGTGCCTTATTGGTCTCGCACAATCTGTCATAATTCAGCTGCATGGCAGTCTCCATCCCCATAATTTTAGCGTAGTTCTTCTCCCCGTACAACCGTTTCGCCTCTTCCGTCCGTTTCTTCCCCTCCGGCAACCTGGGCTCCACTTTTTCCTTTTCCTTCCCCCGTTCCACCTTCTCCTCCTTAACTCGCTGATACGGTCCCGGTTTGCTCTCCTCCTCCAGCTCCTCGGCAGCTTCGCTCACGTAAGTCGAATAGACGTGCTTCAGATGGATCATCAGCATTCGGTTTTCGTATTCTAGACTTAGGGCGCGGGACTTCCAGTAAGCCAGCTGCTCTTTGTTGTGCCAGTCGGCGACATCTCGGGGCAGGTTCTCCGAAACTGACGGCGTCCACTCCATGCCGATGTCGAACACTGCAACCGATTCGCACAGGTTGTCCGTCGAGCGTTTCTGACGTAGGTACTTTAGAAGTTTGTAATACCTGTGGCGGCTTCGTTTGCGCCGTGAGCGGCGGTTGTTTTTCTTGAGCGATTTCTTGAGATTCGTTGAGGTTTTGGCGGTTTGTAGAGAGTCTATACGCGAAAATCTCGGCATCGTCACGTGCACGCCATATTTGTTGACATTCGACTGGAGGTTTTCTAAGGAGGAGGCGCGGTTGCCACATGTATTCCATTCTTAATAAAATATTATTGTCACTTCAGAAAATTTGAGTTTTCTGATTAGTTTTTTGACAAAATAATGAATATAAGAATAATTATTTTCAAAAATTTGTGCACTTACTATATATTACGTGTTTCTAATGTAAAATTTTTATATATCCATCCAGATTTGTGTTAGAATCTAATCTTAAAACAAAACTATCGGCAACAACGCATTAGAATTCATTGAGTCTATTGATTATGGAAAAAATTCAAAAATAAAGGAACAAATCATAGACATTTATTAAACAAACCTTGTATTTTAATTTGTAATTCGATCTTCGGTTACTACACTTTGAATTATGCAAGTAAATTACAATTTCTAATGAGCACAACTAAAATAAAAATAATTTGCCTATTTCTAGTTAAGTGGATAACGTAAATTGGCGTTAATTAACCAATCCTAATCGATTTAATTGTCTGAATGATCAACTCTCTATTAATTATGTGCATAAAATAAATAAATCCATATGAAACAGTTGAATGGTGAGCAGTCGTGGCCGAGCGGTTAAGGCGTCTGACTAGAAATCAGATTCCCTCTGGGAGCGTAGGTTCGAATCCTACCGACTGCGATTTTTTTCTTTTAATTTCCTCAATTGCTAATGGTAATGCAAACTGGTTTATAACTTAATTACAACCTTTTCGTAGTACCGAGCTCACTTCCTTTAAAGATACATCTTTATTTCCAATGTTTCATTGGTTTTTATTGTGGAATCAAATAAAACATTAATTAAAACTGTAAATATGATTAATTTATTTGTTATAAATAAACGCCAAATGAATGAATTACAAAATACGTGAGTAAAAGCGATAACTGAGACGAGAATGAGTGTGTTAACTAATATAAAAATTATTTATATTAAAAAAAAATATTCAGAATCGCCTTTATAAACCTTGTTCATCATGTGGCGACCTAACATCATCAATTTTCAGTATCATTTTAACTAACTGTGTGGCCAAAAGGAACTGTTGTCTCTTTGATCTGACGGATTCGATCACATGTTGCTCTTTCATATTCATGTTTCCGGTATTCATGCAATCAATGCCCAAAGCTGGGTTGTTTGTGGAAGCTTGTTTAGCCTGAAAACATAGAATAACATGAATAACTTAGCTTTTTGAATGGTGTGAGATTCTTACCTTAACTTCACCAAGTGTGTGAACGGCGGACAAACCACTGTTTTCAGCCAAAGCCAAAGGAATAGCTTCCAAAGCTTCGGCGAAACCTCTGAAAGCGTACTGTTCGAGGGAAGCCAATTGGTCAGCCTCAGCTGCCACAGCCAAGCTGCACGCGATTTCGGCTGCGCCGCCCCCATAAACTACCCTAGGTTCCTGAAAAACTTAACGTAGTACAACTTGTTACGTTTCTTTTAATGATTTATTACCATGACTAAACTCCTGACAACGCACAAGGCGTCGTGGAGACTGCGCTTGGCCTCCTCAACCAACATCTGGTTGCCACCGCGCACCAAGATGGTTACGGCCCTTGAGTTGGAGCAGTCTTCAATCACCATCATTTTGTCCTTGGTGGTGCCGAAGGAAATTTCGCGTACGAGACCTGCCGATCCCAGCTTGTCTGGCGTCAGCTCTTCGAAACGTGGAACGATCCTTCCTCCAGTTGCGATGGCGATCAGTTCGATTTCTGGACCACCAACCTATATACAATACATTAATAATAAAGAGTTTTACAATAAGTTGGGGAGGATCATACCCATCTGACTGCAGGCAAGCCTTGCTGGTAGAGCAAGTGATTGGCCTCATCATCAAAGCCCCACTGGCAAATAGCCAAATTGGCTCCGGCGTTCTTGACCAAACTGACCATTTCCTTGAACTTATCCTGCTCATACTGCCTGAGCGCTTTGTAGTCTTCGACATTGCTGACGTCCAACTTATGCTTGGTCTTTGGCTTTGGTGGTTCGAACGGGCAGGTGAGAATGGCCATTTTTACGTCCTTCAGTTCCTTTGGCATCTGAGAGTGGGACATGGTTTTGTCGATGACGACTCCCTTGACCAGCATGGTGTCCTCAAGGCGACCACCTACTTTTCCCTCAACCTTAATCAATTCGAAGTTGACGTCTTTTTGTTCCAAGTCGGCTACCGACAGCACAGCATTGACGGCAATCTCGGCCATTTGTCTGTGACACTTGTTGATGATTTTTGAGCCCAAGGTGGTCATGGCTACTTTAACCAAGGGATCCGTGTTGTCCAAAGCGACTGGGAACAAGTCGGCGATCTTCTCCAAGTGTTTCACTGCAACGTCGCAGGCCAGTTC
The DNA here is from genome assembly GCF_024364675.1 of Aethina tumida. NCBI lineage: Eukaryota > Metazoa > Arthropoda > Insecta > Coleoptera > Nitidulidae > Aethina > Aethina tumida. Next base: position 4,293,035 of record NC_065441.1, read on the forward strand.
GAAACCGTCGGCGATTCTAATAGGGTGGATGCCACGATCTAACAACGAACCAGCCTGTTCGAGCAAGGCTCCGGCTAGAACGACCACACCGGTGGTACCGTCGCCGATTTCATCGTCCTGAGACTGGGATAACTGCACAAGCAATTTGCCGATTTGGTGCTCGACGTCCATCATCTTCAGGATGGTCGCGCCATCATTTGTTACAGTTACTTCACCTGAAAATGTTAAATTTGTTGTTAGGCTTGAAGGTGAAGTCTTATAATCAACTTACCATCTGATGAGACCATCATTTTGTCCAAACCTTTTGGGCCCAGTGATGTACTTAAAGTGCTGGCAATTTGTCTGGCAGCCAAAATGTGTGACTGTAAAGAAAATTATTCACATTAAATACATAAGAATATATTTGATTGATATAATTATTTTGAGTTATAGAACTAATAAATGTATAATTTTAGAGAGAGTTGAAGAAATTTATGTCAAAATTTATACATAGTTAAAATAAAATTTACTTTTAGAAAAACGTAATTTAAGCACTTTTGTTAACAAACACATATTAAAAAATAATTCCATTATTTAATTCTTTTAATGTACTTATTTTATACTGATTAACATAAATAAGATTACTGTATATTTAAAACTTCTTGTGAGGACTCAAACTAATAATAATTTTTATTTTATTAACATTGTTAACTTCATTTTTGTTAAAATAATAAAAAATTATAACATATGATCAAGTGCTTTATAACCTTCAAGTCTTATTATTGAGAAAATATATTTCTTTAACATAACAAATATATATATATTTATATATATATATATATATATATATATATATATATATATATATATGAAAATTATGTATAATATTGTCCAAAAAACGTATTAAAACATTTCTACAATAGGTAAAAGTATTTTAATCTTAAATTTCAGTAACGGGTGTAGTCATTCTTCTGGAAAAGTCTCATGATACAAACGTCCCATGAAACTCAATTTACACACCCACAACTAGTGTAAACATGACAGTTTACAAATTATATAATAATTTGCAAGGCATTTCGCATCGATATACATTGAATTAAGTCGATTTTAATAGAAATCATTAACATTTGTCCTGCGACGGACGTCAAAATCCACACATAACCTACCTTTAAAGCATCAAGTCCAGTTAAACGTTTTTGCTTGTCTTGATCACGTAAAATGATGAAAGGTCTGCCATATTCATCGAAGGCGATGCTGCCCGGAAAACCAGCCATGGTTGTTTTTGTATATTATACGAAAATCGGTCCGATGATGGAAGATTTAATTTTCACTTGCACAAACCCACCGAACAAAAACCGGCGACAACAATTCAAGTGAGCATGCGCAACTCAAAATTAGTCATCTGACTGACAGTTCATTTGAACTACTGCCATATGAGGATTATTCTGAAATTTATAAATTTTAGATGATTCTCTAGAATTTAATATTGCACCCACCTCATGTACAATTAATAAATTATTTAATTCTTTGGTAAAATTGTTGAGTTTTAATAAATTTAAAAATTATTGTCAAATTTAGTTACCAAAGTGACCGCCAGGTTTCTTTTTGTAGTTTCTTCTTATTAAACGTGTATTTCTAAATAAACTCGCTAAAAATAATAAAATACCATGGCGGAAGCGATGAAACAAACAGTGGCGGAAATGCTGAAAGGCATCGAAAGGTATGTGCAACCGGAAAACCTTACCAAACGCTCTAATCTTAAGAAATATGTTGCTAACCTATAAATTGTAGGTACAATCCGGACAACCTTCCAACATTGGAACGCTACGTTGAAATACAATCGAGAGAAAATGCGTACGATTTGGAAGCAAACTTGGCAGTATTAAAATTGTACCAGTTCAACTCTCACAGTTATAATGTTGAAATAACTGGACAAATTTTACTGAAGGCGCTCACCAATTTGCCTCACACTGATTTTATCCTTTGCAAATGTTTATTGAATGAAAGACAGGTAAAAAATATAAATAACCAGTGGTGGGTCAACTGTTAAATTAATTGTTTTAGTTGCAAGAGGAACCAATTAATCATATTATTTATCTTGCTGATATACTCGAACAATGTGATTTCTTATTGTTCTGGACTAGAATTCACGCACTTCCCGAGCTCACGCAACGCATAAGTGGGTTCCTGGACTCCATTAGAAAGTTTGTTTGTCATGTTGTTGGCATCACATACCAAAGTATCGCAAGGGGAAGACTTGCAGAGCTTCTTGGAGATGTTGATGACAGCACCTTGAAACACTGGATCAAGAAATATGGATGGAAGGAAGATGGCAATCTGGTTTTCATTGCAAACCAAGATGAAAACATCAAAACTAAGAATATTAATGAGAAAATTGATTTTGATAGTGTTGGTGCTATCATGGCCTCATGTAGATAAATCTTTTTTAATACACAATTTTCTCTATATGGTAATGTGTCATTTAAAGCCCCATATCCAGGTTTTAATATCAGTTTGTTAAAGGATTAAAATATACTTAATTGTGTTAGTTATAATTACAAATTATTCATTTGGAATAAATATCTGACCAACATATAAAATATTATCCAATTGTTAGTCAAATTTCTTCTGATATAGTTTTGCAAATATGTGCTTTTAATTTCAAAAATTATTAAGGATATTAAAGTATTTCTTCTGACATGATTGATTTAAAAATCGAAAACAAGCTTTATCGCAAGCAATATCTTCGACTAGGAATTTTTTTTTGGTTTTATAATTTTTGAATATCTCTGATACTTTATATAATGTATGAGAAGAATTTAGATATTTAATAATCAATCTTATTGGATGAATATTTTGAATTTTATAATCAATATTCGATTATGTAACTTATTGGGATTCACCAGCTGTTATCTCGGGAATTATCAAGGGGAATTAAAAAAAAATAACAATAAAATGCTCAATATATAGGAAATTGAACTTTTATTTAAAGTAGGAGCAACAATAAATTACTTATACCTATTTATTATCACCTGTACCTGGCATGGCTCCAATAAAATCTTTCATAATATTGCAAAAATGTATCTTGTAATCAGTTTGCAATTCCATTTCGCCACACAACAATCCAACACACTGGCAAAACACGTTGGTGGTCTCCTTCATATAATCAGGCAACTCGTTGTCCAACATATTGCGTACTTGCTGATAATTACCCAAAATTAAATCAAACTGCTTCTTGAGATCATCCAAAGCGGTGTCGGATAACTTTACCACCTCCAAAATGATCTTGTAGTTCTTCGCCGCTAATTGATACTCGTGCTCCTTCTGCTGGCAAGCGATCCTCGACTTGGAGACGTTCTCCAAATTGATCAGAGTTAGAAGCAGCTTCACCTTCACCTCCTCCAAAACGCTGACATCCGGCGGCTCGCAAAATGGCAGGAACTGATGGCTGATGGTGTCTTTCAACACGTTGTCGTTCATTGCAAAGGCATGCATAGTCATCGACAATCTATTGGTGTGCTTCTTGTCAAGCAGAATGCATTCCACATAGTTCAGCAAGTGTTCCAATACTTGTTTTAGGACATCGAATTGGTAGCAGAGCACCTTGTTGTTTTCCATAAACGAGGATTCTACTATTTGGGTGTTAATCAAGTTGATTTTGAAACTCTCCCGTTTTTCATCCTCTTCAATCGTTGACTTCCTTTCAGAATCGTTATTCTTAGCTCCAGTCAAACGCCTAATTACCTGTTGTTTGAGCAATAAATTTGGATTGTCGTGCTGCATTTTCGTAGATTTTTTTAAGTGTTTAATGGTTTGCGCAAAATTTTTTGTAACGTCAGTGAAATGTTATATTTGACAAATTGAAACTAAACCACCAGAACGGTGACAACAAACAGCAACAATAGAAGAGTTAAATTTCTTGGTTGTGGCCAGTACACAACAATCCCAAACACTCTGAAAATACTTTCATGGTGTCGTGGATCTTCTGCGAGATCTCCTTGTCCAAGACCGACCTTTGGTCTTGATATTTATGCAGGACTTCGTCGAACTGATCCTTAAGCAGTTCCAGCGACCCATTAGGGATGTCCATAGCGTTCAAGATGATCTTGAAGTTCTTCAAAGCTAGTTGATATTCGTATTCCCTTTGATCGCATTCCTTCCTTACCTTCGACATGTCCTCCAGACTGATCAGGCACAGCAAGACCTTAATTTTGACTTCGGCAAGAGTGTTCATGTCCTTCGGTTCGCAGCGGGACAAGTACCGGGAAATCTGCTCGTTGATCTGCTCATCGTGTGCCGGAAGTCCGGTGGACATAATTGTCAATACCTTCCTGTATTTTATCTCCACCATAACGCATTCCACGTACACGAGTAACTGATCCAACACCAGTTTTAGGTTGTCCAACTGTTGGCAAAGGGCATTGTGATATTCCATGCAGGGTAATTCGTTCAATCTTGCAGTTTTTAAGGCAACCTTGTAACTCTTCCTGATCTGGGCTTTTTCGGACTCATCGTCGTCGGAGTCTCGCAATTGCTTGTTTTTGTGCTGTTTTAGTAGCAAATTGGGCAGGTTTTCAATGGAGATTTCATTCGCCATTATTGCACGAAAACGGCACTAATCAATTGTCTACTGCTAATTAAATAGTTTCGTTGACATAGTGATAGAAATCAATGCCCACTCTGTTAATTAGAGAAAAATGTGATAACCTTGATTGTCATATAAAAACAATAATTTTTGTTTGTTAGGTAATAAAACAATGCATAAGTTTTAATAAAATCCTATATTAGAAATAGTATAAATAATACTTATTAAAAATATCTCAGATAATTACATATGACACATAATATATTTCTTGGTACAAGAAACAGTTAAAAAATAAACGTTATTGAAATTATAAATCCCAGTAACAACAGTCTTATTGTTTAACAATAAAAGAGACCTTACTTTTGTTAATTTAGACAAAAGTAAGTATTAAGTAATTATTGAACAATTTCCAAAACTCTCAATCTGCAAATCTTTTTAATTTCTTTGATGGCTGTTAAGATTTCCTCTTCTTTGTTATTATCAATCCTTTTTTCAATATCCGTGAAAACATCGAAGAAATTTTCCTTTCCAAAGCTGATAAAAGGAAATCCAAACTTTTTAATGTATTTCCTGTTGAGTTCTTTCAAATGCATCTTTTCAGCAACGCTTGGACGATTCACTTCGTAGATACCTTCGATCTCCACTTCATATTCGAGCATCAAACGGCTAAGATCGGTAAGTTTTGATACCATATCTGGATGGTCTTGGAGAATCTTCTCCTTATCTGGAAAAAAATCGTTTTATCAATGTTGAGAACGTGAGGAATTTAGGAAACACTGACCTAAGTATACGTCAATAATTGTTTGGGGAAAGATTACGATAAGTAATGAATTTAGGTTATTTAAATAATTTTTTTGTGATAGTATGCAGTCCTAAAAACATATCATTAATTTGATTTGACTATTGAACTGAAATATTATCATAAGAACAATCCAGAAGCATGAATAACTAATTACTAGTGTTGTTGATGAATAAATAAATTTATTTATTTTCATATACTTTTGGAATAAAAGAGTAGTCTAACTTTTTGTGTCAACTTTTTTGCACTCACCAACAGTCTTCAACGAATCCAAATAAACTTCGATGGCATTCTGCAAATCCTTGACGTTTCCAAAAGGTCTGTACTTCAAAATCCCTATAGCAGTTGCCGTAGAATTTTGCACGACATTGCCGAAAATCTTGATGAAGTGCTCGCTGATCAAGCCGTTCACTTCATCGATAGACAATAGTTTGCTTAGTATCATATTCGTTTCGTTGTTGGGTCGAACTGAACGAAGCAGTGGTCGCGTCTTACTTATGTACCCGAGTCTGACCTTTTTCTTATCGAAGATAACTCTTTTCTTTTATTAGGTGTGTTTTGGATATGTGGTCAGTATTGTTCATTCAAGATTATCTGTTTCAGGTAATGATAAACTGCAATTTTATGTGATGCAATGCATTCAATTTGTGCTGTCATTATTTGCATTGCAGTGGAATTAAATCATCACAAAATTTACCTAAGTTCCTTAATAACCCGGAAAACATGTTGTTTAATTAGTACATCTTCATTAACGATTGGGGCCACGTTAATTAATAAATAATGTTTAAATAATTAAGTAGTAAATTCAAGTTGAAACGAAGAGTTACATTGATATTTTATTATTACAATTTTGACGTTGTAATAACAATTTTTATGAATGATTTTTAAAAAAACCAATGTGTCTAATTCAAACCATGTCCAATATTGAACAAAATCTAAATAATATTTTTATACTATATACAATATATAGCTGCTCAATTTTATATTTCAAAAAATTTTGTCTTATATTTTTGTAACCTTCGGTCCAATCTTGTTATATTTTGGTATGTATTGTCCTGAAATACATACCTATAAATTCAATATAATATTTTTTTTGTATAATTTAGAAATTAGAAGAAAAATGTTCTCTTGTTTAATTTTGATTGTCACAACAGTTTGTTTTTGGTCTATAACATTAAAACTTAAAAATCTTGAAATGGCTGTGACAGTTAAAATTAATCAAGAGTATATTTTATCTTCTAAATTGTACGAAGAATATGAAAAGCTTACAAGTTTTCAAAAATATTCAGTGCGATAGATAAAGAGGTGAATCCCCATGAATCCGGACTACTACATCATTATGAAAAAACTTTATTACATTGAATTACAGGTATATATTTTAACACGACATATCATAGAGGTTATAGAAATATGGATAAAAAACAATTTTCACATTTAAATTTAACGGGCTGTATTTTCTTTTGTAGAAAAATTTTCTTCATTATTGGACCTGCTCCCAAAATTTGAACATCTATTTCAGAAACACTATGTATATTTAATTAAAAATAAATATATTTTTAGAAGATTTGGTAATGACCCTTCTCCTTGGTTACTTCTTAATGAGCCAACAGCAATTAAATGTAAAAAATATATATTTGAAGATAATTATGCCTTAAACCATTTTCAAAACATTCTTGGAACATGTAAACATTATTTATTGCACTGTTTTGATGCACCATTTAATTATTGTACGAAAAATGGGGATTTGACTTATGCATCAATATTTAAACTTAATTACAACATTTTGATTAAAAATTACAATTAATATTTAACTTTGTACACATTAATTAATACATAGAGATTCAAGATTTTGAACTTTGGAAAATGAGAGTTTATGACGTATGAAATTACCTAATTAAATTGATAAAATTGCCATTTATGAATTTACGCGATTTATTCGGTAACATGATTTTTAAAATTATTGTTGTGACTTCAATTAATAATTTCATTACGCACATAGACCGTAAACTTTTGAATCACACATAAATAAGATCATTCAGTAGACATGTGAAGTTGATTGCCTTTGATTGTTTATTAAAATCAATTTATACTGTTGAAAAAGGGGCAAAGTTAATGAGAAAAGTGTAACGAGGCGATTTATTGTATATTTTGTTTTAGATAAAATTATTAACGTAATTCAAATTAAATGTTTTGAAAAAAATCCAATAGATAGGAAGTAACCCACTTTTAACATACTATTTTTACTATTCAATTTACTACATCTTACACAATCCTAGCGAAAAAAAATCATAATAGTGTCGAATTTAGTATAATCATTGAGATAAATTATTGCAAAAGCGCCAGAAAAACAATGTTGCTGCTTAATATGAACCCACTTAACCCGCAAAAAATCAAAACATAATACAGATATAGAAAGTAAACAAATACATGTACGTATTTTTTTATCCGAACCATTTAATCCAAATCAGTTGTTATTATTGGATTAAATTTGTTTGGATCCTGTTAATTGTATTTTTGGATGCTGCGATCACTTTTAATGAACATGCCAAATAATATTTTCCAATGAATTAGCAAATTGTTGTTATTTTTTCATTAAGGTATTAATAAATAACTGACACTAAAGTTGTAAGCTCTAATTATAAATAAAAACTTTTATAACACTATTCAATTAATAATTTAAAAGTTAAGGAATTTGTGGTACTAAAATCAAAACAACTAAAGAAGAGTGTATAATTAACATATAACTGACATTTTATTTATTATTAATAGAAAAGACACTTTTATAATATTTATATTAATAATTTTTAACTTAAGCAATTGTTTGTGACGCATATAAAAAAAACATGTTTAAAAATAAATCTTGATTTAAAAATAAAATTAAATGCATTATTGTATATTTAAGATAAAACAGTTTCCAGTGATCATTTGCGTAACTGTCCAAATTTATAATTGCATCGCACAGTGTCAAAAGGTCAGAAAGAAATTACTACGTGCTAATCTCAATTAATCAAAACATTAACGAACCGTGAGTAAAGCCATGCACCTACAACTGTTGATAACAATTTGATTGATAGCTATAGTAACACGTGTTAATCAAGATATTTTGAAAAAATTTCGAAAAAATATTAATATATTAAGAAAACTAATTTATCTTGAATTTGTGGTACTAATTGTGTACATAGCGGTTAAAAACCTTTTAAACACACACATACTACAACGAACGAGATAATATTATAAATAACATCTGTGGCGCCATCGGCTTGATATTGTCTTCCTAACCGATTTTTTACCAATTGATTTGATACTTTATATAATTGCATTCACATTATTCCACTGTTTATCTCATGCATAATAACATATTTGTCAGTTTTCAATAAACAAGGATCAGAATCTCGAGTAATCGTCGAAATAATTACCCATGTTTAAAAAATGTACACATGAAATACGACATGTGGAAAAAATTATGTAATACAATTTTATCATTAAATAAACTACTTAAATAATTTTTTTTTAATAAAAATCCAAATTTAATTTAAAACAGATATTTACTTGGGAATTTAAAACATGAAAATATTTGGCAAAAATATTAAATATTTACTTGATAAACTTGTTTGAAGTAAACCCTTTTACTAATTTGTTTATACATAAAGGACTCATTCATTCTATTTAACATTCTTTGCATTTCAACAAATATTTAATATATTGTGCGAAATTTGACTAACTTGCTAAAATCTCATGAAAACAATCGTAATTTTATAGTTTTTATTTTAATTCATGTTTTCGAACACTGATTAATAGTTTGTTTGCTCTGTGACAAAGTATAAACAGTCTACTCAATAACACCATCAAATATTGTGTTAATTAATTTTGCTTGTTTACTTGTTGAAATTGTGATAATCACAAGGTTTTTGTCAAAAATAAAATATCGACAGCCTTGACTCTGTTTGGAAAATATTGATAATCTTAAACTGTTAATTCTTAAGATTATCTTCCAAAATAACATTTAAAATTACACACATTGTTAAAAATCTGTGTAATCTGCATCGATACATATAAATGATTCCTTATATTTTTAATAGATGGTGATAGTGGCGATGTAATGTGGGTTGCCTGTGTTAACATTTGTGGTGCTGTTGTCTGCTCAAATTAGCTTATCGTCGGGGATTCTGTGGGGGATAACCACACCTCCGTTTCTAACTCCACCCAGTCCAACACCCACAAAATAGATAAAAGAGATAAAAAAATGTAAGGCTACGTGTCTCTCACGAATGCGTTACCGTAATTTATCTCGGGGAAATGAATATTTTAAACATTGTGTGACTTTTAAATGTTAATTATTTAATTGCTCAATCAATGCGAAACATATTGATGTGTGTGTTTTTCATTATGTAATTTTTTTATTATTTTGTAATGTAGTTAATAAAAAATTGTCTTTGGTTATTAAATAAATAGTAAATCAATTACAAGAATACAAATAAATTGATCAATTAAAAGTAATGAGAATTTTACTTTATCATTTTTTTGTTGATGGTTTATTTTTTTTAAGTATATTTAAAGAATTAATTCCTAAAGACTTGTTAGCATTTTTATCACCAAAAATATTCTATTTTTAGACATTTTACACGTATAATAAATTTTTCCATTAATAAGTTAAAAATAAAGCTTATTGTTTTAAAATTCCATTTATGGTAATGTTTCAAAAAAAAAAACAGCAAAACGCTTGAAAAAGTAACATTGAATTTTCTTTTAACTTGCTTAATTGTTACAATTTAAAACGATTTTATACAATTAAATCCCCCTCATAAATTTAAACCGCCGATAAATTATCAACCGATTTAAAAATTAAGTAATTTATTGGGGTCTAATAAAATATAGTTTCTATGATTCCACATTTAATGGATATATTTAATACAAAAATTTGTATTTCTTAATGGGGGACAAAATATTACATTTGATTTATATTACATTTTTATCAAAATTCCTGCAATAAACAATAAATTATTGCATCTCTTAAAGATGACAGGTTTATTTAATATTAAGGAAATGCGCAAAAAACATTTAATAAAAAACTCAATCAATGGTTACAAAATAATTATAAATAATAAAAATAAACAGTTAAGTTCAATTCAATTTGCTGCATGAAATTGTGTCTGGCAATAAATTAAAATAAAACACTTACATAACTTTAATACAAAAGGCTTTATTTAATCTTATACAAATACCTAAATCGTCAATAAAACAAGCCCCATAAATTTATCACCTATCACCGGCCCCAAAAATGTTACAAATTCAATCAGGAATTTTTATACGACCGCCACATACATACGGATCACCTGTAAATAAACGAAGAATAATTTATAAACAATTAGTCGCTTAAAGATGCACGCCGAAAAAAAAACGTTTTAGTACGATGATAAATATTTTTATGTCGGGTCGTAAACCGAAATCCCTATAATTTATTCGTGTTGATTCAATGTCATAAGTTCCAAACCGAGATCTATACCGTATTTATTTTATTTACACGTCCTGTTTGCTTATTATTATTTTGTCTTTTCGACTTATTTGTTTATCTGTATGTGTCACAATCGAATTTATTAGGTCCTGTTTGTTCATGAAGTATATAAATATTAAGTATTTTAACCACATTTTTATTAATTTTGCAACAATACTAATAATTGTTTAATACTTTACTATTATATGGTTCTAACAAAAACTTCTTAAGAATATGTTTGTTCTGACCTGAAGGTACTTACATATTTAATCACTTCTTAAATAATTCTTAAAAATAAAGTGTTAAATTTTAATTATAAGAAAAATATATTTAAAAGGTTTTAGTTTTAGTTCAAAATTAGAAAAATTTGACTTTAGGATAAGAAATGTGAATTTTGAAAACTAAAAAAGTGGAAATTATACATTTTGGAAAATTCTAGAAAAATTTCATAAAAATTGTAATAAAATACCAAAATATATTGTAAATAGTAGAATATATAATTGTGTCACCCCTCTATTTATAAAAATCAGAATCCCATAATTTTAAGAATAAATAAAAATTTTTAAATTTGGAATTACTAAATTCAATTTAAGTTGTTTCAATTAGATTAGACAATTTCTATTATTATATTAATGTTTTATAAGTTTCAATTCTAAATTTATGAATATTTTTATATATAATAACTTTTTCAAAATTATGGTAAAATTCCTCAAAAATTGACAAATTTCTCTAGAAATTCAAATAATATTAGACAATTTTAATAATAATTAATTTATATTTGTATTGATCTTTATGGATATCTACAATTATCTAAAAAATATGACAAGATTCATGAAAATCTAAATTATTATTTTTTTAATTGTAAAAAAAACAAAAGTCCTGAAAAGAAGCATTATTTTTATGTTCTTTGTTAAAAATGACCCCTGATTTGTAATTCATAATGAAATAATAATTGTAAGTAGTAAAATATTATATACTTGTAACAAAAATTAGTCAAATTGTTTAAAAAATTCTAAATTATTTAAAAAATAGTAGAAACTGTATTATAATTGTCTTTGGTGATTTTTATTATAAAAACGTTGGAAAAGTGATAAAATTTCTTACTATAATAAATTTGTTGTGTTAAAATTTAATAATTTAAATGTTTTTCTAAAAATGTACAGTAATAAGTACTGTTAATTTATAAAGTATTAAAATAAGTTTGAAACCATACTAAATCTTATAAATTACTTTTGAAAATCTTTTATAACTTGGAAAATTATTTAAACTGTAATATGACCAAATTAAAACAATGTATTTGTAATGTAATGTAAGCAATTATGTTTGGTACTCCCTAAATTGTTTTAAGATCTATCTCAAAATGCCTTTAATAGATTTTAGGTTTTACATGGTTTTAGAACCTCCTTAACATTGCTTAAAATATTTAAACATTGGAAAAATGATAAAACTTCTTTCCATAATAAATTTGTTCAAGTGTTAATCAAATAAATTTAATAATTTAAATGTGTACTAAATGTACAGTAATAAGTATTGCTTTCTTTTACAAAATTCTGGAAAAATTGACGAAATAGACAATATTAAAAAATAAAAATATCTATTGTACCTACTGCAAATACTCTATGTACAATTATTTAACTGTTCACTTTAAATATTTAAATAATTGAATTCATCTAGTGTTGATAACATAACATTGTTTATTATTTATTGTTATAATATATAAACAATATATATTATGTTTATGAATATTTTCTGAGTGAGAATTTTAAATTTATACTAAAATGGATAAAAATATAATTATATAACAAATATTAGATATACATAACTTTCAATTTCATTCTAAAAATTTATTTTCTATTTCTATAAAATATATTATAAAAGAGAGATTTGTTGATAATTATGATATTACAATTATTTTTTTTGATAATTAAGAGGTTTTTTCAGTGTTTTGTAAGTGGTATTTGCCATTTTGTACCAATATTGTATAAATATTTTATGATTAGAATTTTATATATAACATAATACAAAATATATAGGGTGATAAAGGTTACAATTTTTTTATTATTTTATGCTTGAAATAGTTAAAATAAATTACTCATAGAAATTTATTAAATATTTGTTTTGTGACACACAGATTTCTTAGTTAATGTTACTCCTCAGACGCGCAGAAGCTGAAACAATAAATAAAACATTTCAACACCGTACATCAAGAAGCGAAGCCAGTTGTGAAACTTTCCCATCTAAAAATTTGCGCCACCCACGTCCGAACAATTGTGCCGATTGTCCATCCAGATAACATTTGACTTCTGTGTACAAACACCGACCGTCGTGTCGACCCATATAATCGTCGATTACACGCGTCGTACATCTTTCATCGGTCACAAATACCATTCGCAGCAAACGTTTGTTTGACATCTCTTTCGAAAATGTGCGGACGGCCGACCCGCAGGCGGTCCCATCCAAATCGGTCAATTTGCACCGAAAACCGTGACAACAACAATACGGTCGGCATCCTCCAATAACCAATAAATATTTGAATCATTCATTCTACCTAAAATTCATTTCGGCGATAGTACCGAACGCATTTATTGCTCTTGTACTTTGTCATTCTAATTACGGTTGCTCCGTTTTATGGTCGTCGCTTTCGTCAACACTGGCCTGTAACTCTTTCGAAAGCGAACTGGTCTGAAGGTGGGTTTTTGGAAACTTTTTTGACCTTTGTACCATTAATTGTTCAATGGGAGCAATTGCACTTGATGCTTGAATGTCGTTCTTTGATTTTTACCGACAGGTAAACGTCTAAATTATGCTAAATGCTTTTGAATGTTACTATTCCTATTATTTTCCAAAAATGTAGGCTGTACAAATTGTTTAACATCTGTTTAAATATATTAATCCCTTAACTTATTTAAATATAGTTTGGTGTAAATATTTAATTAATTTTCTTTAAATATGCTGCAAATAAAGAGATCAAATAAGTTCTAAACTAAAATAAAACTTATAAAACATTAAATTAATTCTTCATAAATTTTAAAACTTAAAATAAACAATATTGATTTTTTCAAGAGTCAAATAATAGTTTGCACTTTTTAAAATGACAAAATAAGATCAGTACCTTCAAGTTTCTCTAAATTGTATCTTTTTAAGAAGTTTTAAAAAATCATCTTCAGGAGTATATAATTCAATTCAAAATTCTCTATTTTGTTTAAAAGATGCTTAAATATATATTGAAGAAATTTATAAAAAATTAACTAACTTAGAGTATAAAAATGTTTAAATGAAATAAAATTTAAATTATTCTCTATTCAAAAATATTATTTACAAATTATACAATATTATATATTATTTTAAAAACTTTTCAATTAATTTCCTTTACGTATAATTCTAATTTATAAAGTATTAAAATAAGTTTTAAACCGTACTAAATCTTATAAATTACTTCTGACAGTTTTGTATAACTTGGGAAACTATTTAAATTGTAATATGATCAAATTAAAACAATCTATTTGTAATGTAATGTAAGCAATTATGTTTAGTACTCCCTAAATTGTTTTAAGAACTATCTCAAAATGTCTTTAAAGAGTTTTTAGGCTTTACATAGTTTTAAAACCTCTTTAACATAGTTCTAAAATATTTAAAAATTAAAATAATCCTCTAGAAAAAGTGTTAATTCAAATCGTTATAAATAGTTTTAAATATAATTTAATGCAAACTTTGTGACATATTTCTAATGAAAATAAAGAATAAATTACGTCCTTTAAGGATGTTAATCAATTAATTAGTTTTAACTGACTTTGAAGATTGTAATATTAAATTAATATAAATTAAAATAACTTATGTTTTAGGGAATTCTAACCTAATATTTATGTCTTTAAGAATTTTATAGAAAAAAATGGCAAATTTGGAATCTTTTTCTACTAAAACGTTTGGAATATTTTTTAATTTTTTTTTTAAAAATATACTTTTTTTAATTGAGTAAGCTAAGTAAAATTTATGTTTTAAGCAATTTTAATCTAATATATGTAAAAATTGTCAAATAGAATTTTTAGTAAAATCTAATAAAATTTCTTTTTATGATACTTAATATTTAGTCAAATTTCATTAGTTTTGTGCTAAATAAGTAAAATTAAATAAAAATTGCTTATTTTTATAAATTTCTTCATTTTTATTTGAAGTTTAACAAATATTAGTTAACTTTTTCGTATATTTTTATAATAATTCTAATTTTTCAATCGAAATTGATAATTTTTATTTTTGAAATTTCAGAATTTTTGTCATTTTTGTAGATTTGTTACTAAAAATTGACAAGTCAATAATTTCCTAATTAGAGAAATTCTATTATTTTAAAATTTGAAAGTATATACAGTGGGTGTTATTATTATAGCAAATTTTTAAAATGTTTCTAATAATTCTAATTTTTCAATCAAAATTGATAATTTTTATTTTTGAAATTTCAGAATTTTTGTTATTTTTTAGATTTGTTACTAAAAATTGACAAAGGATTTTAAGAAATACTTAATATTTAGTTAAATTTCATCAGTTTTGTGCTTAAATAAGTAAAATTAAATAAAAAAATTGCTTATGTTTATAAATTTCTTCATTTTTGTTTGAAATTTAACAAATATTAGTTAATTTTTTCGTATATTTTTATAATAATTCTAATTTTTCAATCGAAATTGATAATTTTTATTTTTGAAATTTCAGAATTTTTGTCATTTTTGTAGATTTGTTACTAAAAATTGACAAGTCAATAATTTCCTAATTAGAGAAATTCTATTATTTTAAAATTTGAAAGTATATACAGTGGGTGTTATTATTATAGCAAATTTTTAAAATGTTAAATATTAACTAAACTCTTTTATTTAATGTGAACTTTATAAACGTCATCCATCATGTTTTCTGTAATTTTTTGACTGGAGATGGGGACGATGCTTTAAACAGTCCGTTGCAGTTTTGGATTAGTGTTTGGTGTCGTTTTCATGTTGAAATACATTTATCAAGACCATCATATTTTTAATATATGGAAGCTCATTGTTGATTAATATATCCCTGCACATAAATCAGTTTAAGGTGGTCTACTCCAGAAGAATTGGAGGATTTCCAGAACAAACCTTTTATTGAAGGTTTAACATAAGCAAAACTAATTTTTATTATAAATTATATTTACACTCGCCACTAAAAAAACTACACGACCCACATTTTTGTGGATCAGTGAATGATATCCTAAGCATGTTAAAATTTGATATTTTTAATAGAAATTAGATTTTTTTGTAGATTTGAGGAGAAACGAACTCCCATTCATTATCTATCTTCTCACAGTACTTGAAGTAACTACATTTCCTCATGGATGACTTTAATATCAGTTGGCGATAATATTTGATTGTTTTTTGCCATTCAAATTATCCAGTTTCAATTTTCTTAGATCTTTAGATAAATGAAAGAATTTGTTTATTATTACTGTAAACTCTGGATTAAAAATTTTCCTACAGTTTTACAGAAATAATTATAATAAGCAAAAGACTGTTAGTAAATTTAAATTCACAGAGAAAATTGAAAGACCATAAAGTATGTTAGAATGTTATCATATTTTTGTTCAATTAAAAATTAAAAAGTACGTAATTTTTATAGAATAGAATTAGATTGGCCAATTGCATAATAGACACAATAATAACAGAAAAACAATAAACATTATAGGTATTGACATCTAATTCAAGTGGTATAATTCGTATTTTTAATATATTTTAATACATTGCTGTAATGTAATGGCCACTATTGTATAGTTAAATATGTATTAATGTATAAAAAAATTTCTTAACACTTAATTCAGTTTCTCTGTATATTGTCTGTAAATATTTGAGATAAGAACAACAAATTTGGAGTTTTTTTCTAAATTGTTATTTAAACAGTTATATTTCTTTGTTTAAAAATAGAAGCATGGAAACACGCCACAAAAGCATCAGCTCCATTCAAATTCAAATTTGACGTGCCCAACATCGAAACGCTGATGTTAATTTACAACATTTTTTTGCTTTAATTGTCCCGCCACTTTCACATAGCATTTCCCCAATCCCAAGCCCGACCCCAATTGTGCAAGAGTCCGAAATGTACGGCCACGACGCCGCTATCGTGCGAGATCTCCACTATGGAAACGGTGCCGATGTTTTGCATACTGGACTCCCTAATTGACTTATACGCGGCGTAATAAAACCATTATGGGCCATAAACGTGTGCGAGTTTATGGAACCGTTGACCAAAACGCACGGTTATTATTGACGTTGAAGGGGGAAAAAAGGACGCCGTGTCTCTCGGCAGCGTTTTAATAAGGTAATGAATTTTATTGTGCTAATTAGCCCGTGTGGATGCACGTTGCATTGGGTGTTGGCGAGCGACGGGGGCGGGGCACCGTTCTACGCCCCTAATGGCTTAATCAAGACCCTTTTGGGTTTATGGCATCGTGCACGGCAAAATTTTTACGGGCAAAATTGTTGTTTACGGTATCGTGTGCTGATAAGATTAGGCCGTGGATTAAAAAATTGATGTGTTCACATCGTTATTATTTTATTTTCTTTGTTCGACAAAAAATTTATATAAAAAAAATGTCAAAATGAACGAGTTATGTTCAATTAATTAATAAATTTCTATATTTTATAGACAAATATACATATATTTATGAAATTTGTTATAAATAATATAATTTAAACCGAAAATAAACAAATTGATTTTTAAATTATTTATGGAATTTTAAGTTTAAATCTTTAATACTTCTTTGTAGTAAGTTCTACATAAAATCATAATTTTTATTAAAATATGTTTTAATTTCACAAAAATTCAAATGTTACCTTTACTTATTAGTAAAAATAAACAAATGATTTATAAAAATTTGTGTTTTTTAATAACAATGGGTTTAAAGGTTATAAGTAGTTATAATTTATGTTTTTGTCGTTTTAAATAATCAAAATTTCCAAAGTAAATATAAAAAAAATTTATACAAATTTTGTGAGACAATTAAATTTTCAAATTTTTATATTATTTTTAACTTATCCTATTTATTATACTTTGATATGAAAACACCACAAGTTAGCAAAAAGTATGATAAAATATTAATATTTATATCTATATATTAAAATTATAACAAAATATTATGTTTAAATATGTGTTTGTTTTATTAAATTAATATAGTACAAACTAGCTTTTCAAAAGTACTTGTTTTTTCATATTTTAAAGTATACTATATAAAAATTATTTTTCTTAGGTATAAAATATTATTGTTGTATATTTTAAAATATTATAGAATATATACTTTTAAAATTATTAATAAAACAGTAGATTTAAGTGTTTTAACAAAAATAAAATTTTAATACATTTTAATTCATGTTTGTTTCAATAAAATATTATAAATAAAAAATACAAAAATAAAATATTACAAATAGAATTTTAAGACACTTTTTGTATTCAAAATATTTTTTAATATTTATTTTTGTACTAATACTAATACTTTTATATATATATTTATATTATTAATTTCAAATTATTAAATAAATTATCATTTGAACTTGTGTCTCTTTTAATAAATTAAAATACTATAAACTAGCTTCTAAAAATAATAAATGTGAATATTTAAAAAATAAAAATTATTTGAAATATATTTACGCTTAAAATATTAACAAAAATTATAGTTTTATGCTTTTTCAATATCAATTTTTTATTTAAGAACTTCTAGTTAACAAAATAGAAAATACATAAAACACATAATTTATGTTTGAAACATAAAAGTAATTTATGAGCCATAAAATATAAAAATTAGATAATACATGTTTACGTTACGAAAAGGACTTTTTTGTGTCCCTTAATAAAATTCAATATTAATATTAATATATTTTCCAATCTTATGAAATATTTACTTTTTAAAATATTAAAAAAATCTACAGTTAAAACTGCATAAATGCTTTTTAATATGGATAAAATTTTAATGTGTATGTTTCAATAAAATTAAATACTAGAAACTGATTTCTCAAATTTTTAAACAAAATATTTTTCAATATTAATTTTTTTATTTAACAACTTTTAGTTTACAAAATAAAAAAATACATAAAACATGAAATTTAAAGGTTTGGAATTTATAAATTCATGAGCCATGAAATATAAAAATTAAATGTTACATATTTCCATTTAAAAAATATAAAGAAAAGAAATTTTTATGTCCCTTAATAAAATAAAATATTAATATATTTTCAAATCTCATATTTACATTTTAAAATATTCTCATAAATCATTCATCTAAAATTCTAGTTTTTGTGTCCCTTAATAAAATAAAATATTAATATTAAAATATTTTAAAATCTCGTGAAATATTTACATTTTAAACTGTTTTCAAATTTTTAAACAAAATATTTTTACTTAATAATTTTTTATTTAAGAATTTCTAGTTTACAAAGTAAAAAAATTATATAACATGAAATTTAAAGATTTGAAATACATAAATAAATATGAGTCATAAAATATAGAAATTAGACAATATATATTTACATTCAAAAAATATTAAGTAATGGATTGTTGTGTCCCTTAATAAAATAAAATATTAATATTATTTCTCATGAAATATTGACATTAAACAAAATATTAATTTCTTATTAAATATATTATCAATATTTTAAAATTTTTAAAAAATATTGTTAAAATATTAACAAAAACTAGTAGATATATAAAAATGAAATGTACATACAAATTAATATAATTTATGAGCCATAAATGGAATATAAAAATTAAATAAAATATATTTAGGTTTAGAAAGTATTAAAAAGCATTTTTTGTTCCCCTTAATAAAACAAAATATATAGACAGAAAAAAAAATAATTTTGTGTTTAAATTAAAACATTACAAGTTAATTTACCCAAAGAATATTTGATATTTCATAAAAACATATTTTAATTTTAATTTACTTTTATAAATAGGTATAAATTAAAAAGAATTAAAAGTTATGTTTATAAATACTAATAGAAAAACTTGTCTGTGTAATATTAGGGATAATAAAATAAAATATTGGTATTATATATTTTGAAATCTTATTATTTAATTTAAATTATGTTTAAAAATATTAAAGAAAGTGACAGTTTTGAGTCTTTTGTTGTTTTAATATTTTAAAATGCTACAAACTAACTTCTCAACATTATTAAATGATTATAATTAAAATAGTATTATTTAAACAAATTAAATTCAAAAGTCATAAAAATATAAAAAGTAGTAATTTGAAAACCCTAATAAAATACTTTATTAATAACTAATATATTTAAAAACCTCATTAATTCAACATTGTAAATCATAACTTTATAAATTAAATATATATAATTATTAAACTAAATATTTAAATAGGTTTATCATCAATATTTCAGTACCACTAAAATATAGCAATATAACGCTGTAATTCTGTCATTAGGCCGTTTTATTATTATATGAACTGAAAATTTCACAGTTTAAAAGGCAAACAATCCATACTATAAACTTATATTATTTCTGCTACCGTTTTTATTATTATATACACCTACACATTTAATTTATTATTATATTGTTTTATAAACTCTCCTATTTGTTTCCCAGGTTAATTAACACGCAATATAAATAATACAATTTAATAATGTATGTAATTGAATTAAAATTTATTATATTTATATATTAAATGTTTTGTGTTGTTTATTTTATTTTAGTACATACACATTTACATCTTGTTTTTGTTGTTTTGTTACTAATATTTGTTATTTTTATTTATTTATATGGGAAATATTTATGTATTATAAATAATGTTTATGTATGTGGGGACGAAACAAAAATATTTCTGTTACATTCGTTTGATCATTTTCGGCCATTGGTAAAGGCCCTTCGCCCCACCAAAAAAACATAAAAAAACGGAGAGAGAGAGAAAGGCAGGTGAACGTGTTTAGTTTTTTACCGGTCCCATTTTCTGGGAATTAACGAGCGGTACCGTCAAATCAAACTCCGGTGCCGACACCATCTTGGGCGCTGGCCGGGTGCAATAAACAAAATGCCTCTTAAGGGTTGATCGTAAAGACGCTTTGCATGTCCGGCGTAATCGACAATAAACTTGGGGAAAAGCGTTTTTTCTTTCATTCGAATGCACCGGTCGTAAAGTTTTGTTTGAATTATGGTACGTACGGTGATGGCTTCATTTTTATTAGTCGCTTCATTATGTCCTGGCCACGGATAGAATATAGATTTTTATTCGTTCGCCATTGCCGTCTAACCGATGTCGTAATTCATTGTTATGGGGACAATTAATTTTACGAAATGTGGTCGATGTCGTCGTAAAAAAATTATTCCTTCGTTTATTCGTTGGTCTCTGATTTTTGTTTGTTGTCTTCAATTAGTTTTCAATTCTTTATGTGATACAATGTTTATTGTTTCATTTTAAGAATAATTAAGAAAAATTACTATTACTTTATTATTCTTTGTATAATTATTTGGACATCAAGATTTTAATAAATATTGAAAAATGAATTTTTAATTTTTAAATTTGTGTGTATTAAACTGATATACTATTCAAATTTGTATTTGTTTATAAAATTTATACTCACTTATTATAATAATAATGTTAATATTTATCTAAAAAACTGACTTTCTTTATGTTTGTTAAATTTTAACAAATTATAAATTTAATATAAAAAAGCTCTGTTAAATTTCGAAATTTTTTGGCGTATAAATATTTTTAAAAGTAAAAGTATTTTAACATATATTTAACGTTTATATTTGATACATAATTATTATATTTTTTGTATTGTTTTATTTATTGCATTTATTTTTATAAAAATTGTCTAAAGAAACTCTAAAAATGTTGTTACTCTTTAACAAATTATAAATTTGAAGTTGAAAACTTATGCATATTATTATTATTATTATCATAAAATATATATGTTAATTTGTATTACAAAAATACTTTTATTAAACAATTTCTCAAATATTTAGTCATTTAAAACATTTTTAAAATTAGAAAAATAGCTAAATTATTTTATTTATCTATTTATTTTTTTATCCCAATAGTTAAATTTATTTAAATAATATATTTAAAAGGGTAAGTTTCTAAAAACTAAAAAAATATTTTTTTTTATTTATTTTATATTTAACATTTACTTTAATACATAATAATTATTATATTTATTTACATAAATAATTATATAAAATTTTATAGCACAATTTTTGATAATTAATTATAATAATAATTTGATAATTTTTCTAAAGAACTGAAAAAATATATGTTCGTTTCTCTTTAACAAATTATAAATTTTAAATAATTTGAAAACATATGCATATAATTATTTATTATAAAATATAAATATATTTATTAATTTTGATTATAAAAAATTATATTAATTTATTTTTAAAATTAGAAAATCAGCTAAATTAATTTTAATAAAATATTTAATTAATAATCACAATTTTTATAAATAATTTTAACTATTGGGATAGTTTAAATAATAAATATTAAATAGAATTTTGATATGTTTGATATAAAAAATTAAAAAGTTTATTTTCTTTTCATTTATTTTATATTGAACATTTACATTTAATTCATAATAATTATTATATTTATTCATATCAATAATTATATAACATTTTGTAGAACAATTTCTCTAAATTAGTTATAATAATAATTTGAAAAATTTTCTAAAGAACTGAAACTGAAAAATTATGTTTATATGAACTATTTATTAAAAAAATATAAATGTGTTAAGTAATAATAATACTAAATTTAATAATAATTGATTATTTATATCAAATTTTTAAAATATTTTAGATTCTAAAATTGTATTATTAGCAAAAAAATTATTAATTAATTAATTTTCACGAAAAAAAATAAAGTAAAAATTTAATAAAAAATTCTGTTAATTACAATATTTCACAAATATTTAATAACTGACTAATAAAGTGTAAATTTACTTAATTCCTGTACTATAATAAAATAAACTATATCTATGAGTAATTCTGTAAAATTTTGTAGTAACATTTCTCAAAATTACCATGTTATCATAATTTTGTATTTCTTAATATTTTAAATTTTAATTATTTATTATAAATGTATAATTACTTTTTATTTTACATATAAAATTAATACTAGAAAAAATTTGGTGGTTGTGAATTTAATTTTAAATTCATCACTTAAAAATTAAGTATTAATATTAGGATTCTATTAATTAAAACATATAACAAATATTTAATAATTATCCATGTTTAATTAGTGTATAATAAAGTGTACCAAAGTGTTACCAAATTTCTGTACTATATTTTATTAAGACGTAAAAAGTTTTATAAAATACTAAATTTTGAATAATGAAAACTATTTATAATAAACTTTTATTCTCAACAATTTATTAATAATAATTATTTTTTAATATGTATATTTTTAAATCTATAAATTGATTCTCTAATTCAAGTTTGAAAATATTTTTTTAATAAAATATTTATTTTATTTAAAAAAAAATGAATTTCTTTCCCTTGATTATTTTATTAGTATATATTTTTTTAATTTTCATTAATAATTTCAATTCAATTACAAAAAAAGTGTTATTACAGATTAAAATATTTACTGTGTAATATAATAATAAATTTGAAATATAAATAACAAATTGTCATAGATCATAGATATTATATTTTTTGTTAATTTATCAATTTAAATTTTAATATATTTTAAGCATCTTGACGTATAATAATTAATTGAAATATAAATTTGCACCTTCAATACACAAAAAAATCTCATGACACAAATTCCAAGGATAAAAGTCAGTCTTATCTTAAATCGTGACTGTATATTCAAACAAAGTTTGTACATAGAAAATCAACGTCTTTTCAGGTGATTTCTTTTTCAAATCGGGATTCTGTACGTGGTTCGCGCATTCCCACAAAAACGATTTAACACAGCGGTGTAAATAATTAAAAGCAACGCTCTAAATACGTCGACACAACGTCACATATAATCTAAAGCATATTTACCTTCTTTCGTATGGATACATATTTATTTTGGCGCCTCGTTGATAAAGTTCTGGGAACAAAATCTTGTCCGAGTCTTGGTTGTTTCACAACGCGTCTTGCGACAGATAACACTGATGTTAAATTAAAAATCATTGTTTTCTAATCCGCAAACGAAAGAAGTTTTTACTGTTGTTTGTCGAGAATCAATGAAATGTTTTCGGAGGGATTACGGTTTGTGTGTAATCTCATAAATTACATATTGTCTTTTCCAAAATAAGAATGCTGATTGTGAAACACGCAAACACTGTGGAAATTTTGTTTCTCATTCAAATTTTTCTCTTATTCAGATTAAGGTAATCTTTATACGATCGGATTATCCGCGGATGATACGCAAAATTATTTTGGTCGGTTTGAACGTTTCAAAAACTGGCGGATGCGCCAAAAAATCAATTGTGCCTATTATTAATTGAAGTCAAACAAATAATTTGAAAGGCACAAATGACGAGGATTACAATAATGCGAATAAAAGAACGAAAAAATTCGACATCAAAGGGCTGATAAAGAGATTAGGTTAATCCCATTGTCGGCATCGCATCGTAAATCCCGATATGCGATTATATTGACTGAATTCCAGACTTCTAATCCAGATAAAAATGTGAATATTCGACTGTGTGGCTATTTTAAGGCATCGTCTGCTTCATTGTGTATAAATAATTTGTTTGTTTACGTCGAAAATGTCGCTTTTACATTTGTACTGGTTTTTTGTATACTTTTGTCACATATTGAAAATTCTGTCATTCATAACTTTCTGTAAAAGGTTTATATTTTTATATAAAAAATATTATTTATGAAGATAAAATCTTATATTGATAATCTAACTATAGATAAATAAATTATTTTTCTTATAATTATTCTATTATTAGATTATTTACATTATTATTCCGTAAACAAAGAACATATTTCAATTTGAAATAGTGATTTTTTAAAATTTAGAACCAAAAGCTTGAGTGAAAATCTTAAAATCTGGTTCTAATTTGTAGACAAAATGTAAATGTGTGTTGCATAAAACTTTATAAAGAAACAAAAGCAACAACAAATTTTTATAAAAACAATTTGACTAATGATAAATAGTTTCCTTATAATTATCATTTATTCGTCAAATTATTTATATTATTATACTCTAAAGAAAGTTTTTATATTTCAGATTAATAAAATTATTTCATAGAATTTAAAATGTTTAAAAATTTAGAATAATTAATATTGTAAGACACAAAATATTTATAACACATTCTGAAAAAAAAGTCACAAAAATCATTTAACAAATTATTTTGTGGTTATGTATGTTCTTTAAATTTTATTTAGTATATAATTTAAAAACTTCAGCTTATTATTTTCAAAGTAAAAGTTGAATTAATCAAAATTTATTTATTGATAGAAAAAAATATAAAAAGTATTTAATAAATAGGTAATAAAAGCTGAAAGTATGGAATATTAAGAAACAACTGAAATATTAAATAATTTTTTAACGATAATAATTTAACTGAAAATAAATTATTCTTCATCAAATTATTTAGTGTATTATTAATTTAAAATAATGATCCTACATAATTTCTGTAACTTTTTAATGTATGAAAAAATGTTAACAATAGATCCAGAAAAAATATTTGACAAACTATTTTCCTTCGTAAAATTTATTTTTGATGTCTCATTAAATACAAATATACAAGTTCTCTCTAAAATAAAATTGTTTTCTAATTTTTCTATTATTTTTTTTTAATAAATGAATTGTTCAAAAGTTTATAGATAAAAGACAACAAAAAAATATTTATAGAAATATTTATTTATAAACCGAAAGTTGATAGTACAAAAAAAAAAATAAAATTACTCAATAATTTTATAATAAAACTATGATTTATAATAGATAAAATTTAATAATAGTATTCTAACTAACCATAAATTATGATTTTAATTATGGCTTATTACCAGATTATTTATATAATTATACTTTAAAGAAAGATCATATTTCAAATTGAAGCAATGATTTCACAAAATTTTTGTAATTTTTCAGTGTTTATAAAAATGTGAACTAATCCAGACAAATTACTATATATAAAAAAAAATTACATCATGACACAAATTATTTTCCCTCGTAAAAGTTATGTTTCGTGTTTTATTAGATACAAATATATAATTTCGTTTAACAAAAGTTTCAAATAATTTTTCAATATAATAATAAACATTTGTTGCTTCAATTTAGTTTTTTTTTTGTTAAATATCTTGAGAGAAAACTGATAAAAGACTTAACATATATTTAGAAACTGAACATCAATAAACCATACATTGTTTTTCTTATAATAACTATTAGATTATTTATATCATTAAAAGATATATAAGCTTCGTTATAATAGAAGTTAATTTTTCAAAACTTTATATTTATTTATTGATAGACAAAATAAAATACAAAAAAATAGGTATAAAATGTATTAAGAAACAGAAATTTTACAGCTTTAAAGAAAAACTAAACCATCTAAAGATTTTTTTAATGAAACTAAAAAACCAAAAGCCCCAACCATTTACGTGGGTCCTTCTGCGGTGTTAAGAGACGTGTCCAACTATGTAGAAGTGGCCAAAAAAAATACGAACAACAGCAATAACACTTTTGTTTATATTATTGCATGGTGAGATGGTCCAATAAAAGCTTTCGGAATGTTATGCGGTCGACGGCGGTTTTCCGGCGTGCACATATTTCGCCGGGGAAACTCGTGGCTGGGGACGGCGTTCGGCCCCCGAACCGTTAACCCCGACAGCGCCCCGGGGACCTCTCAACTTGCGCCCTAACAGACAACTCGACAGCCTTTCTTTTACATTTAGAACAACTTTGCCGGATATTGCGTCGTTATAACGAATATTTTCACTTTTATTTTGCCCACATTCGATGCCAACGCGAGCCATTTTTTTTTGTGTAAAACGTTATTTTTTTTTTCAGTTGGTTTCGGTTACTGCTCGAAATTGCGGTGGGGATTTTCATTAAAATTTGTTTAGTTGCCATTTACAATTGAAAATAGGGAGTGGGCCAAAGTAACCACAAATAAATGAAGATTTCATCAAATGCAAAATAACCAAATATTTTTAAGATATACAAAACATTATTACTTTTAATATTTTTTTTCCACATACATAATCGTATGTTACAAAATACCAAATAATATTAATAAATAAATAATAAATATTTTTTCTTAACTTCTTAACTATTCTAATTATTAAAATTATGAATATATATTATACTAAAAATTTATGTATAACATATTTTTTTAAAATTTTTAAATATAAAATATTACAAATCATAAAAAATATAACGTTTTACAATTTTCAGAATTTTATTAAAAACTGTTATGAAATACTTTTATATTCATACATTTAACGAAGAAATAAAAAATAAGAATCAGAATAAATAAACATTGTATAAACCAAAAATAGTGAAAAATGAAAAAAAAAATTGTTAATTGTTTCAATTATTGCAAAATTTAAACAATTTACAAAAAGTTATTTTTTATTTAGTAAATTCTAATACATTTTTTATGATATTTCGAATGAAAAGACTATTTAAATAAAATATTTTAATAATATGTTTTAAATTTGATTTTCATATTCTTTCAATAATTTTTAGTTTTTTACTAAAGACTAATAAAAAATTCTTCTATCTTTCTACATTTAACCAAATGTTATTTAGAAAACGTTAATTAGGAACAAAAATTAAAATAATAGATAAACATCGGGTAAACAAAAAGTAATAAAAAATTAAAGGAAAAAGAAAAAAAAAAATCAAAAATGTAGCAAAATGCAAAAATAATTAGATTTTTAAAATTATTTCAAAATTTATATAATAATATAAATTTTGATTCTATTCAATAGAATAAAAATTTAAATTATTTCTAATTTTTAAAAAGTTAATATTAATACAATTTTTATTATATTTTAAAATAATAAATAGATTTTTTAAATAGTATATTTAAATATGTAATATAATTTTTTTATTGCTTACTGATTTATTTTTTATATTCTTTTAATTATTTGCAATTTTTTACTGAAGACTGTTTAAATTCCAATATTCATGCATTTAACAGTCTGTTTAGAATATAAAAATTAACAATTAGAAACAATAAAAAACATCAAAAGACCGGAAGTTATGAAAAATGAAGAGAAAATAAACTAAAAGAAGAAAAATTTAGTATAAAAAATTGCTATAAAATTTTTAAAATTATCGCAAAATTTAAATTCCAAAATAAATTATTAAACAGATTATTTAAATAACATATTTTACAAAATTTTCTTTTATGTTCTTTGATTTATTATTATAGAGACATTATATTAAGATAATCTTATCTTGATCTTATATACATTTAACGAACGAAGAAATTTTTGTTTAAATAAGATAAATAACCAGAAACAAGAATTTCAACAATAAAAAAAAGCATCGGGTATTATCTATGTATTGTTTATGCCAAATGTTTCTTTTTAAGTTTAGTTAGTTATTCCTAATTTTAAAGTATATACAACAAAATTGTTATAATAAACAATTAAATAAATAAAATTAAACAATGTAGGTTCCTGAATGTGATGACAAGTACAACCTCAATTTTAACCTCCTGTTCAGAATTAAAACTTTTATTACATAACAAATTGGACGACAAAAATTAATGAATAGATGAAGAAATATCTTAACAATATATGTGTCTCTAATACGACATATGGTCTTGCATTGTCAAGAAAATGTAGAACATCATTTTTATCATCTAAGGAAGTTTATTTCAGGAACTTTGTAGGCAGTAGCTTCTTGTTAGGAAGTCAACATGTAAAATTCCACACATGGCCGACAATACAGCCATCAAAATCTTTTTTCGGTGAATAATTTTTAAAATACTGTTCCATCTCGTTTATCAGATTCTATTAGATTCCATTGTCTAGTCTTACGATTCATCCCAGTTCAATGCCTGGCATATTTCCAAATTTCTTTGTTGGTATAGATTTCAGGTCGACCATGACATTGTCCATCTTCAATGCATTTATTGCCACTTTTAAATCGACAAAACCATATCAATTACAAATGCGATGTGTTGCTTCTGCTGATGATGAAGTTTAACCCGAAAATTATTTTAAATAAAATTTAAGAAATAAATGAATTGCGTAGTTCAAACAAAGTTTTCAAATAATAATCCAAAATTGTTATAATAGACAATTAGAAAATCTTTCATTAATCAATATATTAACATATCAGAATATTCAACGAAAAAGCTTCGTTTATGAATTAAATGATAATTAATTGTATGCTTTTTAGGTAAATAAAACATAGGTGTAATGCTATGGCATTAAAAATGCTTAATAATCTTATCAAGAATGTTTGTTGTGCTTATATTATTAATTGTTTGAGAAAACACATTGTTCCATTGGATTTTAATGATACAGCATCTAACAATTTCATTTATTTTTAAAATATAAAAGTAATCATGAATATACTCTACAAGTACAAAAAGGTAATAAAAGAAGATTTGTCCAAACATTTTCAAACTAAGGCAAAATATTAATTTTTCTTGCTAAAATACCCAAAAACCGTTTGATAATAGTAATTTATCACCATCATTGGATAAAAACTTACGTACGTGTTTGTTCCTCAATTAAAATTCACACAATTTTGTTTGAACTTTTGCGCCAGTGATTAACCGAAATTTAAATTTTATTATTTCCTGCATTTCTAAATTCTCACTCCTTTGATTGTTCTCAATTACAAAGAGCCAGTTACAACATTGATGTATTCACATCGCTCATCCCAGATTTAAATTCAATATTAATTCCAAACTATCTAAAAACAGGTTTTTGAAACATTGTCATCACGTGAAGTAGTTGTTGAAGGCAGCGTCACAGACCGACAAGTTTTGATGCGATAAACGCACGGGTGTCACTCACCTGTTATTTCTTACTTAACTTGCCCGGATAGTTTGCGTATGTTATTAAAGGGTGAACTGCATTTCAAAACGCAAAGGGAATAGAAATGTAACAGATGATAAATTATAGTTGTCGGCAACTGCATATTTTACATACAAGTCTTTGTACTTACTTTGGGCTACAAGCGGTCGATTTTTACCATTTTAAGTTGCTTGAATATATTCCTACGATATTATTTTTCAGAATGTATTGAAAAATCTGTAACGAAAGCTCCTTAATTTATAGATTATTTGAAGATTATCCTCCTTGTTTATAAATTTATAAAAATCAATCAAAAACAGGTCTTGGCATTGGTCTAGTTCTTCTTGAGGTATCCCAAGCGTCCTATCTTGGAACCTCCAAAGTCAGTAGGGGCTTGTATAAATTTCCTAGATTTCTACTCATCATATCCCAAAAATGTTCTGAAAGGTGAAAGGTTGGGGGATTTTACAGGCCATGGCATTGGATTCACATGGGTCTCTTCAAAAAAGTTTAAACTAACCCTGGCAATAAGGACTACTTCTTGAAGAATGTCGCTGAATACTGCTTCCAAATTTTAATCGTGTTACTCCTTGTTGTAACATCTATGTTTTACCAAAAGAATATTAAATTTGAACAGTTCCTTCTTGGTGCAAATTCTTTGTCAGAGGGTATACTTACCCAACTTAAGTTGGAAGAAAGTTACAAACGAAGTTTACTTGTACTTAAATTAATCTAAAAATTGTTTAATCATGATGGAAAAATAATAAATCAAAAAACCAATAAAGATATGATGTGGGGATTAATAAAAGTCAACATTAAAAAACGATAGAATTTATTTAAGGAACTACTTACATTTAAAATCTTTTTACAAATAATTTAATATTAAGCCTGAAACACTTCTCACTAAAAAACTCAACATCCCGGAATGATCGTCGGGTGGAAATCAATCACATTTTGGTGAGTTTTCGTGGATTGCGCAGTTGTTCACTGCACAAAAAATAAAAATAAAACAATTCTGATTTGTTCATCTCACTCGGTAAGTCTTTCGAATTGGCTTCGAACATAAAAACTTAAAACATAAAAATTTCACATAAATATTATAACATATACTAAATTCTCTTTGAGAGAGAAAAAATTGCACTCAATAAAAAGTTTTTAAAAAAATTGCACATTGTTTAAAGGACGGGTTCAGATCTATCACTCTGAATCGCTTCAGCACGCGCACGCGAATCGCGTTTAACCCATTTGATCACGTTCAGCTTCGAGGTTCTCCAGCTTCATCTGGTTGTATTTCTCCATCAGCTGCTGATTCTGCATCATAGGCAGCCTGCTATTCGTCATGTCCATCTGATGCATGGCGGGATGCTGGGTCATTAGGTTGGGTTGGTACTGTGGCGTCGTGTTGATGGCGTCGATCTGATGCTTTTCTTCGTTCCTCTTCTTGTTTTGCTTTCTTTCTTTTGCCCTCCGGTTTTGGAACCAGATTTTGATTTGTCGTTCCGACAGGCCCAGATTGGCGGCCAGCTCCGATTTTCTTCTGATCGTTATGTATTTGTTGTTGAACGTGAACTCCTTCTCCAGCTCGATCCTCTGGTGATCGGTGTATACAACTCGGTACTTGTCCTTTGTGCGGGTTTTGCCTGGAACAATTGAAAGTGATGATGAGTGGTTGTACGAAAAAAATTAGGAGATTAATCTGCAAGTACGTTGTGATTTGTGTGTTGTCAGATTTTTGATTGATGAATTGTTCAACTCCATTTAAAAAGTCCATCATTATTAGGTACAATAATTGAACCAACACCTAATTTAGATAAAATTTGAAGTATCACGAGAAATATTGAACACATTTCGGCAAACTCTAGACTGAGATCAAAGGGAAGTCGTTAATCCCAACGAATTTTGTCATCAGTATCTCAAGCTAAACCAGGATAAAAACTTGGAAACGTATTTCGAGGACGGCGGCATTAGTTGTCCAAACAAGCGGTCTATCGAATGCAGAGAATTAATAGGTAATTATAAATACGGTTCAGTGTAAACATGACTGGTAACCACGGCGTAGATAAGGGCAGATAGTTGATCCCGGGATTAGAGTTGCGGTTCACATTAGAGGCGTCGGCGTTTTTGTCACACCGATAAAATCTACCCAACACCTGACAACGTTGCCCCGCGACAAGAAAACAACGGACGCTGTGTCTTATTGGTTGTTTGCGCTGGGTTTAGGTGCACCAACATCCTGCCAGAAAAGCCGGCCCATTGTACGGACGGACGATGGTTTCGAAAATCGATTCGGCACGACCAATTCGGGAACGTGCGTGGGGCGGTTCAGGTAGCGTGCATGTTTACACCAAATTTCCGATTGTCCTGTGACAGCCGTGTCCAAACAGGGGGCTGATAAACTGCCCTCGTGCGTCAAAACCGGATTGAGTTATGGATCTGCACCATATGTCCGTGTAATTCACCGTAAATGTCGACTAAGTGGTCTTGTTCAAACATGACTTATCTGGTTCTGATATGTTTTTAGTCAATGTTTAAGGACTTGCGTTGGATTACTATTTTTAGCACTCGCAGAATTGGATTCCCATTAAACACGGATAAAAACGAACGTTTTGGAAGGGCACGATTGTGATGAATGAAGATTTTTGCGTGCACCGTTGATTTATTCAATAAGTGGTGGATAAATGCGGCCTCATGGTTGCTGTAAACGCTAAATAGGGTTCAAGATGGCATAGGACGATGGCCATAAAGCGGTCGAAAGGCCTCTTTATGACGACGCGCGGCCATCCGGCCTTAATGCGCAGACAAACCAGGTTTGATCGTTATTTTCTCGCTGTGCCAACTCCCGTTTTTATCACGTAAAGCTCGTAACATAACTGAGGAATTTAATTCGTTTTGTAGGTCGAGTAGTCGAGTATTCTAGTTTGGAGTGGAGTTGGATTTGTGTGACACATTTTAAACTTGGAACTTTTTATGATCTACATATTTTATCCAAACGTAAATGGAAAAACAAAATAAAAACAACAACTTTATCTATTAAGTAAATCTTAACACAACACTATATATATAGTATGTCATTAAAGAAAATAAAACTGTTGGTGAAAAAGGTTAAATAAAGGCAAAAATTTGTAGTTATCAATCAAACATAGACTTTTGTCTATGAAAATAAGGTTTAAATCTTCAGAAGAGTGTCTTCGATGAATGCTTCTATTATAAAGAATAAAAACTCCGGAAGGGAAGATAATGTTTAGCAGGAAATATTTTAAACTAGAGACTTTTGGTAATCCAAAAACTATATCCAAATGCACTGAGCAAAGGAAAAGGTTAAATAAAGGCAAAAATCTGAAGTTTTCAATCAAGCATACTTTTATCTATGAAAATAAAGGTTAAATCTTCAGTTGTTGGATGTATTCGATGATTGCTTCTATTATACAGAATAAAAACTCAATTTTTAGGTGGAAAAGATATTAAAAATTATGTCTTCTAATGTGTTTATTTGGGAAGATAATGCTTTGAAGGAAATATTTTAAAGTAGAAACTTTTGGTGATCCCAAACTTATAACCAAAAGCAATTTATAGCTAAATAAAGGTAAAATCCTAAATTTTTTCAACAACTATTTGCTTTTATGTGTGCTTTAGATTATGTATTGAGACAACAATTCAGGAACGTCGTCGAAGAAATCACCAAAGTAGAAGATCGGAGCCTCTAACTGACCTATTTCAAAAGTCATACGAAAACGAATGATGCAAAAACCATAAAACATGCGTAATTATCCAGACCAAGAGGGGAGGATCGTGTTTGCGTGCGTGACGCGATGGCAGAACACCTCCCGATTGCAAAACCCATTATCTAAGTTTAAACAAGACCGTGCAAACATAATTAAACTTGGCCCATACATATTAAAATATTTGCGCATGTGAGCGTGGAAAATCGGTTTCGGTTAAACCGTCGTACACTCGACAACGATTCCGCCGAGTATTAACATAAATCGCACGCCCCGAAATTATTATCAAAGGGCAACAACAACAACGCGGAAACCGAACTCGCGACACTGTAATAGCGAAAATTGGTCCCCGGGGCGGCATAACCACCGGCCGGGGGACGATTCCAACCACCCTCGGTAATTATACGGCGGGGCGGCTGGCGCCACCCGAAATTGCCCCTATTGTTACGCGATGACAAATTGGGCGGCAACTGTTAACGTTTTTCGACGATTGTGCGACAATTTATTCGGTTGGAGGGCGCGATTATCTGATCACCACTCAATTAACCCTCAACGATTTGAGTTATGGGGCTCTATTAACTGTTAACGTTTGCTGCACCACCAATTACGTCAACCGGTCTTCCTCGCAGTTGTTGCAGGACGAGTACAAAAGTTTTTTGGACTTCCTTGGCTTAATGAAACAAATCCTCGTCAAATATTTATATAGAGATGTCAAAACACGTCCGAAAAGAGGATTTCTCGAACTGTCCCAAACATTACCATTTTACTGCCCCCTCAATAAAGCACCGATATTACCGATAACCGGGGTCTAATTGCTTGCCTTCCGACGTCCATAAAATTTCGGAAAATCGACCGTTTGATGGGCCGAAAAATTCGTGGAAAAGCCACCGATTGTTCGGTGTACTTGCAGGCGTCACAACACAGCAAAACATGCACAAATCCATGCCAAGTAAAAAATAATATCTATCAACATTAATTGCCCTAACATGCTTAAAATTTGGAAAAAACCCTACCAGCAACCGATGTGGAATATTCAGAATCAATAAGGTTATCTAACTCTATAACAAAGAAAAAAACGTACAGTAAGTGAAATTGGTTTGGAAACGAAACATGTTGTACATGATTTATGTACTGGTGAATTACTACAATAATAACGCCCGGCTAGATAATAAAAAGATTATTTATTAAATTATTATATTTGTTCAAGGCGTGCTATAAATTGAAATGCACCGTTTCCGTTTCTCTAAGTACAAGAAGCCTTTTTTCCTTAATATTTATGTAAACACAGCCGTTCGTCATGTTTGTCTTAGTCATTTTCGTGTGCGCATCGCTAAATTGGGAGTTAATTAAGGATCTGAGGTGCCGACAAGATAAACAGCCGAAGGAATTCGGAAAATTTTTCGATTGGGTTGAATTAAACATTTGGGGCGTTAAGTAAATGGACAAATGCAATTAAAAAGTATCGTAATTTTGGGACGACTCCTTAAAAGTACAAATTTGTGAACTTATATGTTATTGTTAACATCAATAATTGAAAAATTATTTCTCATTATTTAGAAATTTATAAATTAAAAACGGATATTATTATTAAAAAGTTGCTCCTTTCATAAAGAAGAATTTACTTTTTTCAACTTTTTTAAAAATATAAAAATAATTGTTTAAATAAAATGGCAAATAACATTATGCACTTGTAGTGATATTAAATATTACGACTTTAGTAATTTTTAAGATTTCAATGAATTCTAATTACGTATCTTTTGATAAAGGAGTTCAACGTGCAATTTTTACTATGTTTTTTAATATACAGATGACTTTGTTTATCCTTTAAAATAATCACAATAATGCTTTTGTTTCCTTATATATGATAATCAATCTTTGTTTAAAAAAAATTGTTCAGTCCTAAAATTAGTGGAAACATAATTTTAAACAATTGTGACCTTTAGAACTTCCAGAGCTGTAAGTACAAGTTCATTTTTCTTTCAGTCATTTTGGAAGGTATTTTAATTATTTTGTTATTAGAAATTAAATTAGAAATTTGTCATTAAAACTTTTTAGATATTAGATAATTCTATTATAGAAAAAATAGAAATTTGTTATTAAGCCTTCTAGACATTTGATAATTCTTATTAAAATTTAGAGATATTCCTTTACAACTTCCAGAGCTTTAGGTATAACTTTTTAGGTTTATATCTTCTAATATTTTAATTATTAATTAATTAAATTAGGAATTTTAATTATTAAAAATTACCATCTAGTTATTAGATATTTCTTCAGTTATTAATAGAATAGTTAATATATAGACACTCCTTTTTTAAATATTATATAATCCTAATAACTTAATTATTAGATAAGAAATTAGAAACTTTTATATATTTCACTTATTAAAAATTTATTATTTTATATTAATGGCATAAAATGTACAATGGACAACAAAGTATAACTTTTTAGACATTAAATAATTAAATTAAAAATTTAATTATTAAAAATCAGAAATTTAAAAGAAATTAAATATTAGACAATTCTTCAGATATTAAAATTAAATTTAATAATTGATATTAGTCCTAGTTAATGGCATAAAATTTATAGTCACTCCTTTACAACTTTTTGCATTAAAAATTAATGTATTTGAATTTTAACATTATTTAAAAATGGCAATAATATTAATAAATAATATTTAATAATGAAAATTAAACTTAGTTATTTCATCGTTTTACTTTGTTAAGAATTTTAAAGAATTCATCATCATTTCATTTCTTGAAACAGTCATGAAGTTTTAAGACAACTTTTGCTTGTTAGTTTAAAGTTTAAGTTAAAACTCGTTCTCGACACTGTTTCACATCTTACACAAGAGGTTAGTTACTTACCGGGTTGGGGTTGCTGTTGATAATTGTTCTTCTTGATCCACTCGTAGGGGCTCCTCGCCTGCACCGGTCTGGTCATCTGACCGCCCTGGGGCGACATGTTGCCGCCGGCGCCGGGCGACGACATCTCGCTGCCCGACACCGTGATCGGCGGCGACGGGAACTGCGTCTCCGGCTCCAGGTGTCCGCCGGTCGCGATCGCCGGATTCGGCACATAGTCCTGATAGTCGTGCTTGAAGACGGCCGGATGCGACGGTGCGGGGTGCGAATGCCACATTTGCTGCTCCTCCAAACAGGAGGGATACTGTCCGGTCGGCGTCATCTGGGGCGATTGGTGGTAGCCCGGGTACCACGCCATCGGTACGTTGCTCTGGAAGTGCGACTGGGCGCCGGCCACGGGCTGCTGGTGCGTGTACATCCCTGTGCCGTAATACGATACCATTGACATGGGTAACCCGTTTGCACTTGTCACTCGTCACACAAAAATAAAATATAAACACTGCGTTGGATTGTTTGAATTCCGCTGTTGGGCACACCAGATAACCGAGTCTACTGCGTAACTGTCTGTGACCGATGAGCTGGTCTCGGGTCGAAACTTTCAAACGGAATGATCCTGAGGGTAGATAAGCGTTGAGGAGGGAGTCTCGATAGGCGGGCTTAGCCGTGCGCCAATGGTGGAGCGGGAGTTTTATGGCCGGGCAGAGTATGGTGTTCTGTGGGGCGTCCCACTTGCCGTGTTCTTGACAAAGACTTCTATAATTACAAGCATATGGTGGACGTGTAACTACAATAAAAACCATACAATTTTATTTTTTACTTAATTTTTTCACTTCGCTACGTACACAACTGATTTAAGATCTGTAGTCGCACCGTATATATACTTGAAATATTGTAATTTGTACAGGTAGGTAGGTAAACTTGGACCTATAGAATTGAATTAAAGGGATTTTGGGAAAAACTTCCAAACTTTCAATGGACAACTCCCTATTAAATTAAAATAATGCATATATAATCTTGCCATTCTTAATCTTCCAATTCTGAGTATACCTTGAAATGTTAACTTCACTTACATAATTTTATATTAAAAGTACTATTTATTGGCTCATTTTCAATATTTCCGATTAAGAAATTATTAATGTCATTAAATATTAACGTTTATTTCTATATTTTTAAACAAAAATTGGTAAAGAATATTTCTTAAAATTATTATTATTAATAGTTTACACGTTTAAAGCATAAAAATAATAAAAAGTAATTAATAAATAGTAAAACAATTAATTGAAATACTTTTAAATATTTATCTGACTTTTTTAATAAAATTATGGTAACTTATTATGATAATTGTTAATAATGTATAAATAAATACACTGAAATTGACAATTGAAGTTTTTTATTATATTTTTACATAAAAAATAATATTTTATTTATTATAAATAAAATTTTATTATTTTTCACTAATTATTTAACTTACCG
This sequence comes from Aethina tumida, assembly GCF_024364675.1. NCBI lineage: Eukaryota > Metazoa > Arthropoda > Insecta > Coleoptera > Nitidulidae > Aethina > Aethina tumida. The sequence goes on from NC_065441.1 coordinate 4,330,875, forward strand.
CAAATAGTCTGAATAAATCAATTTCATTTTATAACAAAATTGACTAATTTTAATATTTTTTGCAGCAATCATTAAAATAATAATATAAATAATATTTGTGACGTTATTTCAATTTTTTAAACAAATATTTGATTAACAAATAATATTTATATTTATTATTATTTATCGATAAATTAAACATTTAAAATAATAAAAAGCAATAAAAAAATAAAAAGATAATTTAATCTAAAAAGTCATCTAAAACTTATTTTTATATTAACAGTACCATTGCTTAATTTTAATATAAGAAATTACTAAAACCATTTATCGAGTTTATTTTATTGTTTAAACGAACTGTATACAAAATTATTTATTTTTATAATTTATAAGTGAGAAGAAATCAACATATATTTAAATTCATATCTAGAATAATAATAATAATAATAATAATAATAAATATAACAATAAACACGTTTTAAACATTAAAAATAATAAAAAATAATTAAAATAATATGTACAATAATTTAATTTGATTATGTTTAATTATTTTCTTTTTTATTTTAATTGTAAGACAATTCGTAATATATATTAACATTTATTGAATTATTTTATTAATCTAATTTATTTTAAATAATAAGATATAATTATGAAGTATGGAATTAACTAGAATTTTCGGAAAAACTCCCAAAGAACAACTTTCAGTGTATATAAAAGTATAATTATTTATATTTTTTTAAATTATATATATCACTAATTTATTTTAAATTATAAGTAAAATTATATAGTTTTTAATATTTTTAATAATTTTAAATTAAATAAATGTACTATTGTCAATCTGTACAAGAACAATTCAGTAAAAGGTCCAAAGTTGTATATTTTTTAATTAATTTATATAAATAATGGTAAATTATTGTTCTATAAATAAATATGCATCAATATTATGCAGTTAAATTTCAAACACAAAATTTAATAACAATAAAAAAATAATTTAATAAATAAACACTTTTAAAATGCTTCACATAAATTTGAATTGAATAAATGAATTATTGTCAATCTGTTCAAGAAAAATATTTCAGTAAAAAATCTAAAGCTTGCATATTTTTTTAATTAATTAATATAAATAATGGCAAATTATTCTCCCGTAAAATACTAATATATGTAATTAATTTTCAAATACACAAAATTTAATAAGAAAAAACTTTAAAGATAACATAAATTTAAACTATCGTCAATCTGTTCAAGAAAGAATATCTTCAGTAAAATGTCTAAGTTCATATATTTTTAATTGATATAAATAATGGTAAATTATTCTCTTATAAAATACTAATATATTTAATTAACAAAATTTAATAAAAATATAATTTAATAAGAAAAGACTTTAGAGAAGCTTTATATAAGTTTAAATTGAATAAATGAACGGTCGTCAATGTGTTCAAAAAAATATCTTCAGTAAAAGGTCTAAAGTTTATATATTTTTTAAATTAATTTATATAAATAATGGTATATTATTCATCTATATGCAATTAAATATCAAACACAAAATATAATAATGAAATGAACTATTGTCAGTCTTTTCAAGAAAGAATTTGTTCAGTAAAAGGTCCAAAGTTTATATTGAATGATTTAATTAATCTAATATATTTTTATATCTAATTAATATTATATGATAATATTTATAAATAGTAATGTGGATCTGAAGTATGGAATTAACTAGAAACTGCATATTGTTTAAATTTCGTAAATAATTTATTTTAAATTGTAAGTAAAATTGCCCAATTCTTAAAGTTTTTAACAATTTTAAATAATAATTTTAACTACTTATTTAAAATAATTAAAACAACATTATTGTTCATTTTACTGGACTTATTAATTATAAAAACTTATTATAATGTTTTTATATATTTAAAAATCGCAATTAAAATCAATACAGAAATCTTACGATTGAATATTTTTTAAAGATTAATTTAAATTAAAATTACCTTTTTAAAATTGTTATAAACAATTATACATACAATTTATATAATTCAATGTTGTGTTAAAAACTGAAATATAAGTTTTATAAAATTTAATATTTAACTATTTAAGAATAAAATAAATTAACTAAATTTTCATAATTGTTGTATGTAATTCAATAAATTTTTTTAGATTTATAATAGGTATGAAGAATTTTCAATATTTCTTATCTATTAAAATAATTTAATTAAATATTTTAGTGTTAGTTAAATAATATAATGAATTTTTAATAAATGTACGTATATTATTAATACTATTCAAATAGTTAATTATTACTATTTTGTCGATTTTAAATGTACCTATTATATTAATTAAGGAACATAAGTATTTATTAAAAACATGGTAAATTAGTTGTACTCGTTTACTTTAAAAATAATTTACTATAAAAAAATAATTTAAACAGTAATTATTAAAACAAGACAATTTTGACAATATAAAAAACAATTTTGTGTGTGAATAAGTATATTAATTTCTTGTTTTCAATGTTACTGTCTCAAATTATTATATATAAATTAAGTTTTTAAAAGTTCGTATCTTCTTATTAATGAAAAGAATCTAATCCCAGCATTGTATTAGTATATTATTTTAATTTATTTACAGGCCAATCTAATAAAACTAAGTATTTAACACAAATTATTATAAATTTATAACTTATTAACTTTTACAAATGTTAAAAATTAGTCCCCACCATAAATTACAAATTAAAAATATAACATCAAACATTATAAACAGATAAAACCTTGATTTTCATAAAAAAGCAAACAATTTCACCAGGATGTCAAGTGTCTTATCTATACAGGAACAAATATCCTTCAGAACAAGACTGCCTTAGCTCTTTAAGCATTTTCTGCACAATCACTGTTGTTATACTTACTAAAACATAAAATGAAACTTTTTTGTGTTAAAATGCTTTATTAAAAATTAATTGTGATCATACAAAGAATAATTATTCCTTATAGAATAATATATAAACCTTGTTGTTCCTAGAGTTTACGATTAGCTACAATGTGTTCGAACTGTTGCTTATAAAGGTCAATTATCAATTAAACCATTAAAACTGTTACCATAATCATATAATTACTAACTATTCAATAATGAACCCCCACAACAATGTAACGGAGGCAGTTAAAACTGTTATAAACATTTAATAAAGGTCGAAACGGTCGGTTTTCGCCAAACAAAACAAAACAAATCGAAATGCACCGATGATGCAGTCTCACACAGAATGTTTTCGACCGGACGATAATTAAATAACAGGATCTAGCGAAAAAAATAAATGAAATCGGGATGCTGGAGAGGATTTATCGTTGCGAGTTTATCTTCTCAGAAATGTAACACTCGGGTGTTAAAATGCGGGTTCATGGAAACGTGTTGTTTAGATCCAAAACTTTATTGGCGCGACTTTAAAGTGATATATGGTGGCGATTTTTTTTTTTCACATTTAATGTTTTTCCCCCGACATATTTTCCCACCGCAAATGAAGGACGGTTTCGTTGTCGGATGGAAATTTCTGGACGGTACTCGACCCATCAATAAACAACGTGCAATTTTTCCATTGTCCAGAAACCCCGGTCAAAATTGCGACCGGTAGCAGAGTCCGTCTGGAACGCAGCAAAATTTGCAAATTTTATTGCGTCTGCCCTTTTCGGTGCGCCAGGAAAATGGTTCATGGATACTTAAAATGTAAATTTACAATACGGTTGTATAAATATTCATCTGGGATTATTATTTGTGTAAACAAACACGAACCAGACTGTAAGAGTTGCAGAAAAGGGTGAATTTTATGTAAATAGAACTAGATTTCTGAAATTAGGATGCGTTTTTGGGTAAATGATGCGCAACTGGTTTTATCCCTTTTCCAACGCCGTCAACCTGCGTTTTATTGCACCAATAAACAGATTTTTGTTTATTTTTGTACTTGAAATATTTCATCTGTAATTTGTCCATGGATTATTAATATTATTATTGAATTTCTTCAGTCAGAAGTCTAAAGTTTAAAGTTTTTTTAATTAATTTATGTAAATAATAGTAAATTATTCTTCTATAAAATACTAATATATGCAATTAAATTTCAAATACAGAAAATGTAATAAATAGACTTTTAAAATGCTTTACATAAATTTAAATTGAATAAATGAACTATTGTCAGTCTGTTCAGGAAAGAATTTCTTCAGTAAAAGGTCTAAAGTTTACACATTTTTTTTAATTAATTTATATAAATAATGGTAAGATATTCTTCTCTAATAATAAAAAATTAATTTAATAAATAATGACTTTTAAAATGTTTCACATAAATTTAAATTGTATCAATGAACTATAGTCAATCTGTTCAAGAAAGGTCTAAAGTTTATATATTTTTTTAAATAATTTATGTAAATAACGGTAAATTATTCTCCTATAAATATGTAATTAATTTTCAAACCCACAAAATTTAATAAAAAAAAATAATTTAATAAGAAATGACTTTAAAAAAGCTTTATATAAATTTAAAAAGAATAAATATATATTTTTTAAAATTAATTTATGGAAATAATTGAAAATTATTCATCCATAAAATACTAATTTATGCAATTAAATATAAAACACACAAAATTTAAAAACAATAATAAAATTTAATTTAATAAAAAAAGACATTTATACTGCTTCACATAAATTTAATTTGATTAAATTAAATTAAATATAAAAAACACTATAAATTATTAGTTATTGAGCTGTACTAAAAATGTTAATGTTCTGTAATAATTATATACAAATTATACAAGTTATATATATACAAAAGCAGAATATTAATGTACTTATTAGAATAATAAACAAGATAACAATTACATCCAACAAGATTATAAGAAAATAACAGAACACAAACGGTTTAAACCATAAAACTGGGCGGAAAGGCTTGATAATCCATTCGCAATATTTAGTAGAAATTCAATTAGGCGACAAATGTACCTAACAAGATCACAAGAAACAAACAGTTAAGTTTGAAAAGAAACACTTTATCGCCCGGTTGTTATTTAAAAGGCTTAGGATTGGTAATCTTGTTAAATCAACTGCGTCTGCTGAAAGAGACGAGAGTGAGACGGATCGTCGTACTGTGGGCCGGACCAAGGTAACAAGATTATGTTGTAAAACTGGCGAATTTTTATGGATGACTATTGTAAAGCCTTAGTCCCAGCGATTATGAGACTCTTTGGCAAAAATTATTTAAATGAGATGCGACAATGGATGTCTTGCTTCAATATTTCTGACGCCCTCGGGGATGAGAATATTTAACATATTTGTCTACTTATAAGCAATATTTTTTATATTTACAGTTTTAATTGTACTAAATTAAATGTTAACAATTTTAATTGTATTAATTAATTATTAAAATGTTATAAAATTGATAATTCTATAAATTTCTAAAGTTATAACTGTTTTTGCTAAAAGCTATTTAATTACAAATTATTTTTAAATATTCATAATAAAATTCATTAAATTATAAAAATGACAAATTATAAATTTTATTGTATTATTAAAGCATCTATGGATTAAAAAAACTATATTCATTATATTCGTATGATTAAATTCATTAAATTAACATTTTGAAAATCTTAAAAGTTGTTAATTTCTTCATATTTCTTAATATAAACTAAACATTTCATCTTTTTTAATTTTTTTGAATAGAAATTTATTAAATTTAAATTTATTTTTAAAATTTTCATTTTGAAATATCATAAAATTTATAAATATATTAAAATTGTTTTTATGACAAGTTATAAATTATTGTAGAAAAAAAATTCTATTCTAATAATTTAATATTAAATGTATACTATAAATCAAAATTGTTGGATAAAAAGTATTTTTAACTGTTTTTCTATATTTATAATTAGTATTATTACCTTAAATTGAACAAATATTTTTCCCCATTTTTTAATATTTTTTACTGAATATTTAATTATTACATATTGCAATATATATATATTATTATAGTAGTATATATAATTTAATTTTAGAAAAATTATTTTTAAAATATTTTAAAATTGTTTAATTTGAATTTATTAAAAATGTTTTATATGATATTATATATGTATCAAAATGTACAAAAATTTTTATAAAATATTTTAAATTTTTTCCATTTGAATTTGATTTTATATGAAAAATAAAATATTAATTTTATAATTAATATATAATTAAATTATTAAATATTTATTGTACAAAAAAAACAATTAATTCTACCAATAATGTAATATTAAATGTACATCGTACAACAATTTTATTTTTATTTATTTTAATTTTTTCCATGAAAAGTTATAAATATTTAATTTTATAATAATTATTAAGTATTTATTGAATAAAAAAAACAACTAATTAGTAGAATAATATAATATTAAGTGTATACCATAATTCAAAATTGTTTATGAAGTACTTTCTTTAATCAATTTTTTGATAAAAAAATTTTCAATAAATATAAAATTTTAATTTCTTAGCATAAAAAATTAAGTATTTAGTGCATTTTTGATTTTTGTAAATTTGTAATTATTTGTTATTAATTTCAATCATAAATTGAAACAATGTCTACTTCCTCATTTTTTAACCATTCTATAAATTTATAATTAGTATTAAAATTGAACAATTTTTTTTTTAATTGAAAAAAAAATTTTTACATAAATTTTTCAACGATAAAAATTTTTACTATAAAGTTTTTAGAAGTTAATTTAATTTGTAATTGGGTTAAAAATTCATTTTGGGGTTTGTTTTTTATGATAAGTTATAAATTACAAATTTTATAATTGATTATTTAATAAGAAATTAATTGATAAAAATAGATCTTTATACATTAACTTGAAAAATCTAATAAATTTTATGGTAAGGTATGGTATGATATTAAAAATATCCCTTAAAGCAAAAAATGAACTAATGAAAAATTATAAATTTAAATAGAAAATCCAGATTTCTTAGAATAATCCAATCCTAAGTAAATCTGTAAATATTTTAATAAATTATAATAATTATATTGAATTGTAGACCAGGTATTTGAACAAGGATAATCCCGTTTAATATACTTAAATATTTTATTAAGCCCTAATTTCACTAGGTTTAAACATCCGTGCCAAATTTAAATAATCGTAACAGAAACAGAACAATCGACGTTTCCGTTATTAATTATATTAACAAAATTTGACTAAATCGTGATTAATCCTTGAAACGAGCACTCACGTGTTTGCCTTTGGTGCAATAAAATAAAAATTTTAAATGACATTTTGCCATCGACACTAGAACATAAAAAGTGCCGTTTTAGTATTAATAAAACAATTATAAAGCATTCGGGTATTGAGACATAAAACTTTAGTAGTGATTAAGTTTACGACGACAAAAAACCGAAAAGACTTTTTACCTGATTTAATGCATTTGAGGCGCGTCAAAATTGTTTTTTAGTGGCGCATTTGATGGTTTTTAGATGCATTTTCTCGCTAATTACTCCCGTCAAAGATTGATGATGGCCAGCAACAATCTTTAATATGTGGTCCAGACGAAGTCTATTACGTCATCATTATTTTATGCTCTCTAAAAACTTTATGCACGTACTATTTGTGTTGCATGATTTACGACAGTATTAATCCATACTTTGTCCAGCCACACTATTGTTAACGTTGAATTTTTGGCTAAAACAATTGACAATGGGGACACACAGAGTGATGATTTTTCTTTGTGAAGTGAATCGGAAGGTTTTTACCCTGAACCTCAGACAAATATGGCACGTGTTGTAAATCAGGCAATAAACACCTGATAAAGACGAACCTGGGCGACGTCACAAAGTTAGAATACTAAAAAAAACGAGAGATAACGATAGATAAAGGGCAAATAAAAAATGGTTTTGGCCCGAATTAGGAAAAAAATGCCGACAAAGGTATGAAAATGATGCCGCAACTATTTTCGTTGTCGATAGGCACGATGAAGAGTATCAGGTCGGAACGATCAAAACTGATAATAATTGATTAAATTATTATTTATTTATATACGAATGTTATATACAATTTTCAACAGTTCAATGGTACTTCCTTCTAGAAAGTCTCCAAAATAAATCACAAGTAATTGAGGAAAAGAAACATGGGTGAACAAGGCACAAAAATTACTGACATAATTCAAATAATCAAGAGGACAGTTAAAAACAAATCGTCGGTCATTAAAGGGGGCGTCCCACCGGATCGACGCCGCCACAAAAATATTCCGGACGCGGCGCATCGACACGATATGAAATCTCGGGGGGACGTCTACCGCCTACGGTGTATAAATCAAGCGGGGTCCCGGCGACGTTAAGCGACCCTCGGGGACGCATTTCAAGCGACGAAAATCGCGCTATATCCCCGATATGATTCATGGACCGACAAATGTTACTGTGGCGATTTCGCGGTCGAGATTTGTCTCTTGTCGCTCTGGCAAAACGATTGGGAAATTTGATCTTGGGGCCCGCTTATGTCGGGAGTGGGTGCTAACGGGTTTCCAGGTCGTTTCTTTGGTTTGGTTAAGGGTGATTAAGCTATTGCTGCTAATTTTAATAATGGGTTTTATGAAACTGGCTATGAAGAGAAGGAATATGAAGGAATGAAAAACTGTGAAAGATGCTAAAATTTATTAAATTAAAAATATACCAACAAAATAGTAATATTAATTTACTATGTTATTTTACACTGTATAATAAAACTATTATATTCTTCTGAATTGAGTGGATTTTTTAATTTAACATTCATACATTCTGTAATATAATACAAATCCTACAAGAATTCTTATTATTAAGAATATTGTTAAATAATTGTCAACCAAATCAGATTAATATGTTTAAAGTAATATTTATAAGAGGTATGGTATAAAAAATATATATTGAAATTTATTTTTTATAATAAAATCACAAAATTTGAATTAAATATCTTAAATATTTAATTTTAAATATTGTGCTATTTTTCTGGCCACCATTGTAATTATTTATAAAAATTTAACTAAAAAAATACATTTGGCGCTATATTTATTAGTAACATGAATATAAAAATAATAATATTAATTATTATTTGTGCAAGTTTAATTATATAATTTTGGAACAAATTAAGTATGCAAGTGACAATACACATAGTTAACTGAGATTGCCTAACCAACCAGTTTTAAAAGATTGTGTAAAATTTTATGGGGCAGTACACTTTTTAAATAGTAACTGGCGACATCTATTAATCAAAAGTTGAGCCAAACAATTCGTGCCGATAAGGTGGCTACCCTGCTTGCCGTTCGTTAAACATGGCCATTGCACGCGTTTGACTTAAGTTGTACCGGTTTTATTTTTCCGCGTATAATTGCCCAGAAATCGTTCATTTATGATTTAGATTTTCTGTTCCGGCCCGCATTATTATTTTGACTGTGAACATGACGGACAAACTGGCAGATCTGTACGAGAAGTACGGTAAATTGGCGGAAGCAAAAGACGTCTCCCAGGTTTGTGTTCATTTATAGTTTTGTATTGGTTTTTGTGACTTAGCCGTTTGGGTTTCAGCTAAGCGATCACTATGTTTCGTGTATCGAGGGCACTAAGTGCGGTGACAAGGAAAAGCAACTGGCGGCCCAAATAATTTCAAAATTTTTCAAACACTTTCCCAGTTTACAAGATAAGGCTTTGAACGCCGTTTTGGACTTGTGTGAGGATGATAACAGTCAGGTAAGTGTTTTAAAACCACCAATCAGTTATGTTTTAATTTAATATTTTATTTTAGATCAGAATTTGTGCTATGAAACAACTGCCCATCATCAGCAAAGACTCCAAAGAACATCTGTCAAAGATTGCAGACATTCTTGCACAGTTATTGCAACTAGAAGACCAGGATTATGCTGTGGCCTGTAACTGTTTAGTACAAGTGTACAAACAAGATCCCCTGCTTGTGACAAAAATTATTTTTAATTCTATGCACTCCACAACGGACTACAACTTGAGGGAAAAGTGTATCTCTTTCCTTTTCCAGAAACTGATCAAGATTCCTGAGAAAATGTCACAGGAACTTGAGGAAGTTCTCATTGAGGAAAGCAAAAAATCTATTCTGGTTAGTTAATTCAATGCCAACATATACGGATTGTTTATTAATGTTTGCACTTTTGTAGGAGTCTAGTCCCACAGAGTTTAGTGTTCTGATGTCTTATTTGAAGACATCAAAGTGTGGCAAAACTGTCCAAGGTACTTATGAAGTGGTGAATCTGGTGGCAGATAAGGCAGAACTTGACAAAGACTTTGATCCACTGGATGAAGAGAGCAATGATACTGCCAGAGTGATTTTATGTGTAGAAAGTGTTTTACCCTTTTTCAATGCCAGTGTACATTCAGACAAGTTTCTGATTTATTACTGTGACCAGATTTTGCCACAGCTCAACAACATCATCAAAGTTAATGATGGAGAAGCTATCAAGATTAGATTATTAAGGCAACTAGCCGAGTTAAGTTTCCATTGTGGGAAATTGGAAAATCCTTCTCTGCATGTTGTACAAATTTTTGACAAACTTAAGGTAATATATATTAAAAATTAAACTGTGTTATCAAAAGTGTTTTATCTGTGATAAAGTAAATAGTTATGTGTAAAAAGTTTTTAAGCATAAGTAGGTGGATAAATATTGATAAACTTTATTTAATTATTTAAAACATTTTATTTTCCATTTGAATATAAATAAATTGGACGTTTAATATTGATATTTTTCGCAGGATTACATGCCTCCCCCGCCGGCAGAAATCGTGGAAATGCCGAACCTGGACTTCACATCAGTCGAATGCCTGCTGTACTCGTTCCACCGTTTGGCACGTCAGTGTCCCGACTTTCTGACCGCCGATCCGTCCGTTCTGAAGGACTTTAGGTCACGTCTGACGTACTTTTCTAGGGGCGTGCAGGGCTGCAAGAAATCGTTGGAGGCGGTCATCGGTTCGAAGGTGCCGCTGGCGAACGAGAACGCGGTGAAAGCGAAACTAGCACCATCCGTTCTGAACAACATCAACACGCTCATCAAGGATCTGTTTTACACGCCACCGGTTTACAAATGTAACGTGACGCTGTCGTTCAAGGGCGAAGTCACAGAAATGAAGGTATGTTATTGTTATTATCTCTTTTGAGTAAACAATAATCCTTTTAAATTTTCAGGCGACAGTGGAGAAATCGGTCACAGCACAAAAACGACACACCCCAATCACCTTCGATGCCAGCAATGGAAACACGAAGCACCCCCGTAATAAAACCAGCGAAAACATTAAATTATACACCCCACCCAGTGGGAAATTCAGTAATAATTTCCAAAGTTACGGTAAGAGTTCACTCTCGTTAATATTTTACCTTGTTTAAAACTCAAAATTGTTTCAGATCGTTCAGGCGGAAGGCCGAGAGGTGGCAACCGAGGTCGAGGTGGAAGAGGACGTGGCACATGGAGGAAATAGTGTTCTAATATTGAGTTTCATCGAATTACAATTTGTTTTTTAAAGTCGATGCGATGAAAATTTTTGCAATAGTCTAATTTTGTAAAAAAACAAATTTTAAAATTATTGAATTTCAAACACTAGTATTTTGTGTTATATTTAATAAAACAGTATTTCTGTTTCTTAGATTAATTTGCTGTGACCAGAGTTTTGAACGTTTTTATAAATAAATAAAATCACTCATTGAGCGTGTAAATAAAACAAACCAGTCGTTTTTTATGTAAAACTAATATTTAAACAGTAGAATTGTAAAACATAAAATGTATTACATATAAATAAGCCAAGTAAACTGAAAAAAAAAATATTAAAAAAAACAATTATATATGTATATATTAAAGGTACATCGATTATAACAATTTCTGATTCTGGTACACATATAACTATTTTTTTTTATTTAAGAATTATCACCATAATCTCTATCACCCACATTGATTCGGTCTGGAGCAGAAGTCACATTGAATCCTAATATTCTTGAGTCGACTTTTTGCATTTTTGATTTTTTGTTTTTCTTGTTTTTGCCCTGCAACAAAGAATTGCGATCGAAACAGCATTAATATATCGAAAAAATGATTAGTACTCTTCCATAACTAATAAACTGGCAAAAAAGCGTGTAAACGTCATAAATGTGTGTCTGTTTGCATGTAAGGCTGACAAAAATGACAATGCGCATTCAAATTATAATAATTGTCCCATGATTTATAATACGTTAATTTTTTGTATTATGCAACACCAATCTATGGGGGGAATAAACTCATGTTTAAAAGTTAGATATATTAAACTATTATGAATTTAAATGGGTCCACTTTAATTGTACTTGATTGTATCTACATACATAGTGGCCATAACTAATTATAATAACTAACTAAAAATATTAAATACATGAACAATTCAAGATGCTTGAAGGAATACAGATTGCTATAACTGGACTAAAACTATAAAATAAAAAGGATATTATACAATGTGTTAATTAATGTTAAATTAAACAATAAAAATTTAATCATTGAAAATCCTTTTCAATATTTATGTCCAGCCCAATTCAGAAAAACATGTAACATCTTATAGAACAATAATTTTATAATAATCTTTATAATACTGTATATAGTAAATTAATATTATTTTAACAGTTCACAGTAACTAATTGTTATGGTTAAAATATTTTTTACATACTTTTTGAATGTAGTCAACTTTTGAACATGAGTTTATTGAACAGTAACTTGATTCATGTTACAAATTATGTAATGAAAGTTCATAATACATTAGTTAAATTTATTTATTATAAAGTTAATAATGCAGCAAAAAGCGTTAAAATAACCACCAAGATTAATCATTAACTTCAAGAAACAAAGCTCCTTTATTGAAGTCTCTTCAAAAATCATTGGAAAGTTCTTAAAATTAGCTCAAAGCAAAGCGTACCACAGAGGCGTGACACTTCATCTCGCCTCTTAATGTAAAAAGCAAATATTACATCTCAGGGTTAATTTAAATTAACATTCCCTAAACCAGTACTTAGTACTTATTTAAAGAAATGTAAAAGAGGCGAGATTTCTAGTGCAGATGGGGTTGTGAGTGGGGGCAAATAAGTAGAAGCGACACCATTACCTTACCTTGACCTCCTGGAAGTCCTGGTTGTGGTGGTGTCCGCCCGGCGTGATCGCCGGCGCCGGCGAACACATGTCGTCCTTCAGGGCGGCATTACGTTTACCGGCCGCCAGCGCCCTCCGCCGTTCAAGGAACGCGGCAGCGAATTGCTGAGCGGGCGCCCCGTCACCCAGGTACTCCTTGCAGTAGTCACGGACATCGGAGCCGCTCTCGATGTCGCGTAGGAAGCACACGAACGTCGGTACTGGAAAATCAACGTTCACGTGTGTATAAATTAAATAAAATACATCTATTAATTGTTTGACAAATCAATAAAAATAAATTTAAAAACGGAATGAATGCTCTTTAGTTTTATTGTAGGCACCTCAAAACAAACGACACTCACTGTCCACATCGTTATTCGTGGCAATATTCGCCAATGATTTGTAGCACCATTTCATGAACTCGTCGTTTGGTCCATTGTTATTATTCGTTTTGGCGTTTTGGCTATCGTCTTTTCTCTGTTGCTGCTGTTGCTGCTGCTGCTGCTTAGGTTGCTGCTGTTTTTGCTGCTGCTGCTGCTTTTGTTGTTGCGTTTTGACGCTGTTTACAACGGTATTGCTCTTAGTCATGCTGGACGGTCGGTTCGCAGATTGCTGCTGTGATTTGTGACTGTTGTCGTCCCAAAATCCTCCTGCTACAAGACACACATCATATATAAATAATAATTAAGTGCAAGTCTGTCTTACTTGAGTTGGACGAAGACCACTGAGACTGCGCAGCCGCAGTGCTTGCCCAACTTAAGTTGGAACCATTCCAAATACTGTTGGTGTTTGTGGTGACTGGAGCCTCCTTTTCCTTCTGTAAACGAGCCTCTGCAGCTTGCTGAAACGTTTTAAAAATAATGACATAAGGTTAATGTAAAGTTCAGTTTGATTATTATTTACCTTAGCCATTTTCTCCTGCTCCTCAGCCTGAATCTCTGCTAGAGATTTCACTTTTTTGGGTTCTACTGGTTTCTTGGCCCAACTGAGATTTAACCCGCCGGAACTCTTTTCCTGCTGCTGTTGCAACTGCATTTGCTGCTCCTGCTTAAAACACAACAAAATTTCGAATATAGCAAACGTTTACGTCTACAAATTATAAATTTTTTTGAGAAATCTATACGAATATTAAATGGACCAACCTGCATCTGTTGTCTTTGGAGTTGAAGCGCCGCCTCCTGCGCCCTCTTCTCCCTCTCAGCTTTCTGAATGTCAGCCAAAGACATGCCCTGTCCGGCCGCCGATTGCGACCACGGCGCCGCCTTGGCCGCCTGCTGTTGCCTTATTTGTTCCTGGGCGGCAAGGCGTTTCTCGGTGGCGCGGGCACGTTCCTCCTGTTCGCGTGCCTCCTTGCGCTGTCGTTCCTCGTCGGCACGACGCTGTTCTTCGGTGCGCTTGCGTGCCTCCTCTTCCGCCTTGCGCTGCTCCTTGGCACGTCGCTTTTCTTCCAGTTCGCGCTGTCGTTTCTCTTCGGCGTCGCGTTTCGCACGCTCTAGTTCGCGCTTGATGCGCTCCTCCTCTTTGCGCTTCTTCTCTTCGGCCGCCTTTTTGTCAGCCTCCTATTAAAAAAAATAATTAGTAACTGTTATAATTGTATAAATTTTTTGAAGTTTTACCTGTTTTCTTTGTTCTTGTTTCCGTTTCTCCTCTTGCTCTTTTTTGGCCTGTTTCTCCTCCTGTTCTTTCTTCTTTTTCAGCTCTTTCTGGTCTTCTTTCGCTTTGGTGGCCGTTTCTTTAGTCGGAGGCGACTGTTTCTCACCTTGGTCGACCGGTGGCTGTTGTGTCATTTGTGGAGGTGGTGGTGTGGACTCCCCGATTACTGATTGTGGCGGTGCGTCCCACATGCTCAGCGGCACCTCGGGAGGCTGCTGACTTTGTGGTGGCTGTTGGTGTGGGGATTGTTGTGGCGCACTGTTCACCGGTTGTTGCCACTGATTAGGAGGCGAGTTTGAATACTGGTTCTGGTGCCACAGTGTGTCGATCTAGGAGCAACAAATTTTGGTAGGTAAGTGACATTTGTGGGGTCGATTATGAGGTTTGAAAGAAAAGGTTTCATAGAGTCTGAATGTAATAAAATGAACTTGTTGTGTTCAATTCACAATTCTCTCATGAGAGAACTTGGCGATTGTCAGTGTTTTTCCTTCCAGTAATAATTAATGTTGTTTTATTTAGTGTCCATGAAGTTGGAGTAGTTAAATGAACTCAAAAACTCTGGCCAAAGACACAACTCCATTTTAAAGGGTGATTTACTGCAATAAACCAGCAAACAGAGAGTAATCTCACCTTATTGGGTGCAGTGCTCTGACTCAACTGTTTCAGTAAGTTACGCAGCGGCTCGTTATCCGGTGGCCCCTGATCCACCGACGGATTCTGTCGCATCAGTCCGATGCCGGCCAGTCCGGGTATGCCGGGTATGGGCATCATGCCCGACGGCCCCAACCCGCCCAGTCCGGCAGGCAGGGCGTCGGGCGCGAGAGCGCCGGGTACGCCGCCCGGTCCGCCCATGTGATTGGCCAGGCCGGCGGCGCCCGCACCCGGCAACCGGTTCTGCATCATCAGATTATTAATGTGCATCTGGTATTGTGGGTCCATCGGACTCGGGATGGTGGCGGGCGGCTTGTCGACCAGCGGCGTTCCCTGCAGCTTGTTCACCTGGAAAACGGGGCGGCGTTCGGTTGTGAAACGGTACAAGCTGGGGTTTTGCGGATGATAAAACACAGGTGCGGGGTGAACTTATTGAACATTCTCATTTTTAAATTGTACGGTCCAGACGAAACCAAAAATAGATTGGAAGTTTGGAATATAAACAACTTAATAATGTACAATATCCAACAAAAAGCACAATTTTAAAAAATAAATAACCAGCACCTCAATATTATACCATAATACCAACAAAGGGAACAAGTAGGTAAACTGATAAAAAATTTGCCTTATCACAAAACTGTTCATCATTTTAAAGGCTGTAATATGTAAAGATTTTACATTACTTTTTGTTTTACAGTTTTGTAAGTCGACATATTTCAGATATGTTAATTTAACAAAACTACTTACTTGTTGCATTTGAGATAACATATGCATTAATGGATTAGCAGCTGGCGCTTGCTGCATGAATGACATTTCTTGAGGTACCTGCTGTATTAAATATCAAAATTGTAATGAAAAACAAAAATAAAATGAAATCGCACACTACACACAATCATGATGTGTGCAAACAAAAAATCTGTGATGTGAAAATATATGCAGCAACATGCAACTTATAAATTACATTTTTTATGGTAATTTAGGTGTGCAGAAAATCGAAAAACATGTTCATTTTTGTCCTATGGAAGTAAATTGTCATAATTTGTACAATTACAAACATTTTAAGCTCCAGTAGATTAAAATCGGATAATAAATGAAAATGTTACGACAGCCAATACAAAAACTACCTAAAAAATGTAACTCTCCCTGTACATAAACATTATTACACAAATCAGCAATTAGTGCAAATATTTTACGTCACAGCCACACAACCCAAACGAAATCCAAACACGGACCTGCTGCATCAGCATCCTCTGCGCCGCCAACTCCTGCCTCTGTTGCATCGAAAGGGCGGCGGGGCCCCAGTGCTCCGGTGGTACGCGCCCGTGCTTAAGCGCCATCTGCAGATACTGAAACTGCTGCATCATGTCCACCTCCGAGGCGGTGCCGGCCGTCGGCGGCACCAACTTCGGCATTGCGGGTCCGACGTCGTTCTTCTGCACGGGGAAACGTATGCCGCAGGTGAACGGATTACCGCCGGCGCACAACGCCACGATCTCGCCCAGCAGGAAGAATCGATCGTCCACCGCGCGCCGGATTTTCAACTGGTTACTGAAGTAACCTGCCTTGAACCATTCGGCCATCTCGAGGTTCGTGAACGGGCCTTGCATTTGACCCTAGACATAATTTGTTAAATTGTGGCTATGTGTTGATTGGATTTGATAAATACCTGTGGATCCTGATAGAACCACTCGTCATTGAGTATTGGTGCCAGGTTTGGTGGAGGTTGCACCGGACCTCCTATGTCGAAATTGTTTGGCGTTGGTAGAGTTTTTATTGGTTCCTCGTTATCAACAAGTTTCAATACCAAGTCCTCGTGTAATTTTTCAAGATCATCATCCGCCCTACGCCATAAAACAAGTTAAATATGAATATTATTAAATTGATTAATTAAAAACCATACCTATTAAGTAAAATGGAATTCGGTTCGTGTAGCAAATTATTTGCTTCAGACTTATCTGTTTCGCTTGGGGGCTCCTTATCAAGTTTTTCTGGAATATTTGGGTTCGACTTTTCCTTGTCCTTTTCTAAGCTGCCATTTTCGTGTTTATTGGAATCCTCCCTCTTTTCCGATCCCTAACAAATTCAAACAATATAAAACACATTAACACAAATAATTGATATAACGGACCTCCCTCTTGCGTTCCATATCGGGGGGTTTGCTGAGAGACAGGGCCGATTTCGATGAGGACAAGGGCGGCTGATTTTTGGCGGAAATGTGCTGCTGCGAAGTGGACTTCTGCAGCATTATTTCTCGTTTGTTCGGCGACCGATTCTCGAACTACAATGGCACGTGAATGTTTCAAGATGAAGGAGACAATAAAATAAGATTTTACCGTCGATTCGTCGTCTGAACCGTGGAAGGCGCCCCGCTCGTCGAACGTGCCGCCACCTTCTGTCGGGTGTTCGGTCGCCCATTCGGGTAGGTGGTCGTCGTTGTCCCACGTACGACGGCCCGGTCCGCCCAGCGACCGATCGCTGTCGTGCGCCCAACTGGCACGGCCGCCCCTCTCGGGCGGTTGGCTGCCCCTCTCTTCGCCCTGGTCGCCCTCGCCCCGCCAGCTTGTCGACCTTCCCCATTTGTCGTGATTTCTGCCCTGTATCTTTATAAAAATAATAATTAACTATTATTCAAAAATCTTCATTGTAAAAAAATTATTAATAACAATTTACCCTAATTTTTATGTTTAATATAGAAATATTTATTTTTTTTAACTTTCTACTTTAAACTTCTTCTTTCACAAATTCTTTTTAAATACTTTAAAATTTATTAAATAAAAGTTTTCTATAAAGTACAGTTGAACCAACTTATTTTAATAAATTTTCTTCACAACTTTGATCACATAATAAATCATTTGGTGTATAATTAGTTCAGAAGTTGAATAATCTTTAATAGAATTGAAGGATAATAAAAAATTCTCATAGTTATTTATTTATTTGAAATTTTTGGAATACTCTCTCTACGTAATATTAAATACATTAATATAACAAAAATTAATTTTTAATTACGAAATATGGTATAAAATTAACCATAAAAATAATAAAAAAAAAATTAAATTTTGGAAAATAATTTCAACAAAGGAATACATTTAGAATAAAAAAATCTGTTGAACTAAATATAATAGATAAACAATATGTGAAGAAAAAAGAATCTTTAAAAATTATTAAACAGTACAAAGACTGGAAGAATAGAAATATATACTACAAAGACTGGAAGAATAGAAATATATGAAAAAAGTCGAATATTTCGAATAAAACAATAAAATACTTAATACTTATATTGCTTTAAAAAATTTAAGAATACAATTTTTTTCTTAAAAAATATTAAATTTCTAATTAAAAAAATGGGAGATAGATATAAGATTTAAAAAGAATCTTAAAAAAAAACTACTAAATTAAACAGTGTTTTAAAAAGTGTAGAATAATTTTTTTAAAAAATTAATTAAAGAAATTAATATATTTTATAGACTTTTTGAGAGAAGAAAAAACTCAAAAAAATTTTTCTACAGTATATCAAAAAAATGAAGAATATAAATAATTTACAATTATAAATTATAATTGTATATTTTCAAAAATAAAAAATCTTAAGAATTTTAAAGATTCTTAATAATAAATCAAGAAATTTAAAGGATTCGGAGTACCATCGTTTATATACCTGTGACACGTTTCTCCATCCGTCGTCTTCCTCGTGGGAGCCCCTCGCGTTCCTCCTCCAGTTGTCCACCGAAGAGCCCCTCGCCGAGTTGAACTCCTTGCGCGGACTGCTCCAGTCGGTCTGTTCGGCGGCGCCTGGTCCGCCACCGCCGCTGCCGTTGTTGCCTACGTGGCCGGCCGCCCAGCCGCCGTCGTAGCCGGTGGCCGATCTGCCGCTACCGTAGCCCTGGTAGCCGCCGCGGCCCCGTCCCCTGCCGCCGCCACCCCTTTCCATGGAGCCGCCGCCCCGGCCCCGGCCCGACATGCTTATCGGTCGTGTTTGCCATGTCCTCTGCTGGGGAGTATTCAATTAGTAACGATAACGAAACAAAACCAATATTAATCCAGTTTACCTCTTCTTCTGTAGGTGCTTGGAGTGTCAATGGTTCTAAGGTCGCTTCCGAATATAAGTATTTAAAATTTATTAATGAGGCCGGAGGTCGAATGCTCTTCGAGCGTTCGAACAACGCCAACATCTCCTCTCTTCCATATCTGCAAAACAAATTTATCTGGGGTTAGTTCGTATCTACCGCAATCATATCGTTCACCAACATTCAATGTTTTCATGTGCAATTGCTTTTTTTAAACGCGACTACATTGTTTTATTTTTGTAGAGCAAATTGAAATTGTTTCGGCGATTCGAAACAAGTCGACAGCTATTTTAAAACAGCTGTAACTAATGATTCATAATCCGTGAAGACCGTCAATTGACTAATTAAAAATAATGTATTCGCTTTTCATTTAACCAGTTACAGCAAATATTATTAAACAATTAAACCACGAAAAAAAATCAAGTTAAAAATGTTTTAAATAACACGATAATTTTTTATGACGTGTTATGTAAATTTTGTAGAAAATCTGTTTAACATTCAAGATTCTTATCACATTTCTATTAATTGGAAAAATCCTATTGGAAACGATTATGATGCTATAAAACTGAAAAAACCAGGAGACACAAGATTAATTTGATATAATTAAATGCAGATACTGAAAGCTGTGATCAATAGGCAAATATTTAAAAATAGATAAAATCAATTTCACCATTTCTCTCAATAACTTTCTCCAAAAACAGTTTATATTTATAATCTGTAAAACTGTTTTGGTGACAGTTATTTTGTTGTTCCAAAGTTATGGAAACCCCTTATAATTAATAAGACAATCTGTGAATTATTAATGCTAACTAATGAATTTTTAATTTGAATCAATAAAAATTACTATTAATGTTTAATTATTGTGCATATATAATTGAAACAAATTAAACACTTATACAAAAATTTTGAATTCAATCAAATTTTTGTTTTATTGTTAATAAATTATGCTTATCATAAAGTTTTATTTTATTGTTTTTATTTAAATTATATTGAGATAAAAGATAAAATATTGAAAGTTTATTTCACGTTTACTTTTAATATTTTAGTCAAGGAACTATTTAAACAATTATAATAAAGACATAAATGCACGTGATTTTTCTAATATGATTACTAAAATAGATAGATAATAAATTAGTTAGATATGAATACTATTTATACACTGCAATATATTATAGGCACTACTTATGTAATTTTAACAATATATAAAATAAATAAATAGTATCTTCTTGTTATACTTGCCAGGTACACATGACTCATTCTGTCTTATTAGAGTGTAATTTATTTCTTCATTTTGATGTCAAATTCCAGTAATAATTATGGATTACCTCATTTCAGGTTGGCAAAAGAATATCCATATAGTATCCAATTTTCTTGTGGGAAATATGACTAGACTTCACTTAACAATGAACTTGTATAACTGAATAAAAAATGAACATACGTAAACCTATCTAGGATTAAATAAACATTAACATTTTGGTCAAAATTAAAGTAACACTCAACACTACTGACACATACATGACAATTGTCAATATGAAACATTTGGTTATGAAATATGTCAAACTTAAAAAACCTGTGATTCATTATGGAATCTGGACTAACGGTCATATGAAAATCAAAGCTAACTTACCGATAATCAGCTAGCTGATATCTTGTACCTGTGCCTCCTGAAGTGTTACCTTCAGAGGACAGATTACGAATCCAATCTGGACCGAAATTCATTGAATCAGTCATACTGGAAATGAAAACATACATTTAATGTTTTGCACTGAAAATGCAATTATAATGTGACAAGTTATGTGCTGCACCACCTGACAAAATTAAATCAGTGTAAGTCTTACAGACAATCAACACAGAATGCAGATTTAAATGTATCAATCAACTGATATAAGATTACAGCGTTTGTTGTAACGAGTATTACATACAAAAATGGAGGTAACTATTTATAGACACCAGAAATTCGTCAATCCAACTGGTTGTCTTCGACACGGACGCTACTCATCCAACATCACGACCGTCTTTGTTGTCGGACCTAACAGATACCACAGTTGTGGGCACGCACGAGTGTGTACAGAGCCCCAGGCTAGATTAGGTGGCACTCAAAAATATAAATAAACTGAACTTTTTAAATGACTCGCAACCCCAATCGGTCGCCGGACCGACTCGATCGGCCTTTGAACGCGATCCTCCACCCATTCGATTGATAATATCAAACCAGTTACCTGAATAATAACGTTTTTGAGACGATAATCTGCGAACAACAAATGGCTGCAACGAAATTTTAGGTTACGGCGCATGTGCCCGAACGTCAAAAAACACACGGACGGAAAAAACCCTACGTTTGAATTTGAATGTCCGACTGCGTGTTTCGTCGGAACGATTTTTTAACTTTGCCGGCCAATTGGAAATTACTAGAAAAACAACTCGCAATAAAAATTATGAGGGAATTCCGTCTAATTGGATGCCCCAGGCCCATTTTTATTGGTGGAGAAGAAAGTACTAATGGCGCGAATTTGACTGGCGCAATTTAAATACGTGTAATAGTTCGGACGAATATTTTTATTTTCCACGCGTGAATCACAGGTTTATTTATGTGGAAATATTGCATCAGTAATTAATGAATTATATTACAAGAGATAATAGTTTACGGTATAATAAATAATAAAATTTATCATAATAATTAAAATATTTTACTTAAATTGATTCTCATACAGACTTATTGATTTTTAATTAATTCAATTTTAATTTTGTCATCATACATTTTATACGTTTAATAAAATAATAAATAAACAAATAAATTATAAAATTTAATATAATATTAATAATAACATGAGTAACACCTGTTAAAAAGAGACATACTGTCAGGGTTTATACAAGTGCGACAAAGATGAATATAGAGCACTCCCTCAGGTTGTTAATATTGATCATGACATCACTGTTTCTGCTTTGTCCCACCTATTTAAAAAGTATCTTCATTTCACATACACATATTTCTAGTCAAAGACATCTTCATTTTAGACAACAATTGTTGTTGCTGAAATACCAATCATTTTCAAGTTATAAACCGTCATTTTGACGGTTGCAAATGACAGTTTGCAATATTGCTTGAACCATTTAAATATTTCTTGGCTGTTAAAAAATGACGTGTCATAGAACATTAACTAAATTTTGTCCTGTAAGTATAAATTAAAACAACTTTTTAATATAAATGCAAATTTTATTCAAGATTTGAATGTCACGTGACCGAACTTCTTCGCGGTAATGTCAATTTCCAAATTAAAATTTAAGAATAATTGAAATTATAGCACAATATAATAGTAATTTTTTATTAAAACACGTTACATACATTAAATTTTCTTTAGAATTTGAATTTTTATTTCTATGCTTGTGATCATAGAAGTATAAAATATAGAAAAATATTTTTTAGAAAAACAAAACGTCAACATATTTTCCATGGCCAACGTGATAAGAACAACATAAACCATGTTTGCGACAAATTATTTTATTTAATGAAAGGTAAGTATTAAATTAAATTAAAAATTTAAAAATTCAGCGTTCGTACCCCATCTACACATTTCATTTCTTTAGTAGGTTTTAAGCTTGACATTTCCTTGTTTTTATTTACGAAAATTTTTAAACTATTTTATACACATTATATACATTTTAAAAATATTATCAGTCGCGCAACCTGATGAAAGTGGAAATGGAAAATGATTATAATACGATATGTGATTCAGTGGTGAGTGCAAGTGGCAGTAAACATAACCTAAAACAGACGGTATCAATTTTGTAACAATATTTTCAATGTTCAATTTCAGTCGTCTCTGGTTGAAGGATGTCGTTTATCCGTGCGGATGAAGGGCACAAACGATTGGCGTAAGTGCACAACCGTTTTTGTAACATTTATGATTAAATATTTGTTTTTAGCCCTGGCTGAGATAATTAGCATTAAAGAAGTATGTGGCCAAAAAGGATATTATGTACACTATGTAGACTGTAAGTAGACTAAAAACTCAATGACACATCAGTTAACCATAATGTAAACACAGTTAACAAGAGATTGGATGAATGGGTGACGGAGGAGGACCTAGACACGCGGAAGGTCCAGTTCCCGAGGAAGGACGGCGGCGGCAGCAACACTGGCGTGTCGACACCGAAGAAAGCACAATGCGCTACTCCCATGGTACCTGGAGCCAACAATACCAACACATCACGACCTTCGAGCCCGATCAACAATGTGGAACAGATCAACGGCAATGCCGTTTTGCAAGCGGCGCTGCAAAAACGGATCAACAGGAAACGCAAGGTGCCGTCGTTGGAGAGCGAAGACTCGCAGGATGGTCCCAAGCCACAGCCGGCGGCCGGTCCCAGGCAGTCCGGCAGCATGGTCTCCCACCACGACGATATCGTGACCAGGATGAAAAACATTGAGCTCATCGAGCTGGGTAAACACAGGATTAAGCCTTGGTACTTTGCGCCCTATCCGCAGGAGATGGTCGGACTGGACTGTATATATATTTGCGAGTTCTGCCTGAAGTACAGGAAGAGTCGGAAGTGTTTGGAGAGGCACCTGGCAAAGTGCAACTTGAAACATCCGCCGGGCAATGAGATCTACCGCAAGGATAATATATCGTTTTTCGAAATAGATGGCAGAAAAAATAAAGTGTATGCTCAAAACCTATGTCTCTTGGCCAAACTATTTCTTGATCATAAAACTTTGTACTATGACACAGATCCCTTCTTGTTTTACGTGATGACGGTGCACGATAATCGCGGATTTCACATAGTGGGGTATTTTTCCAAGGAAAAGGAGTCCACGGAAGACTACAATGTTGCCTGTATCTTAACTATGCCGCCTTATCAACGGAAAGGATACGGCAAACTTCTTATAGAATTTAGTAAGTGGGTTCAATTACATGTTCACTAATATTTTGTTAATAAAATCACTTACCTAACTTCAAATAAGGTGTAGTTTTGTTTGTACACTGTGCTGCACCTTTTGAAAAGGAAACCAAATGTGTCCATTTTTTCTTATTGTAGTTAGTGTGAAAAAAGTAAAAGTAACACAAAAAATTTTAATGTTACAGGGTGTCAAAATATTATAAAATGACGTTGACAAGAGGCCTAACACTTAAGGGGCCAAAATTAAAATTTATTTAACTCTTAATGAATAAACATTTTGAAATTGTTTCACTGAATAACTTTCATTAACAACTGAATACTACACTAAGAAAAACGTAAATAGAAATCTTTCAAAACGTCAAAAAGTACTTTTAATTTGTTGTTGGTAGTAACCATAGCAACATGAATTTATTTAAATTTCATCAAAATTGGTTCAAAATATAAATTAAATGACAACTAAGAATAATGTTCCAATAAAAATTGACTTAACAATTGGTGTAAATGGAATTTTTTTCAGGTTACGAACTCTCGAAGTTTGAGGGTAAAACGGGATCGCCGGAGAAACCCTTATCGGATTTGGGACTTCTGTCGTACAGAAGTTACTGGGCGCAAACTATTTTAGAGATATTGTTAAGCATGAAGCCTATTGGAGACCTTGAAAAACCTCAAATAACCATAAAGTAAGCATTTGCCAAACAACTTTCGACTTTAATTTTCGTAAATGTATTGTTTCAGCGAAATATGTGAATTGACAAGTATAAAAAAGGAGGACGTAATATCGACATTACAAAACTTAAACTTAATTAATTATTACAAAGGACAGTACATAATAACTCTGTGCAGAGACACAATAGAGAACCACTATAAAGCGATGGAGCTGAGAAAAATTCGAATAGACCCCAAGTGTCTGCACTGGACTCCCAAGGATTGGGGTAAAAGGGCGAAGTGGTAAATATCTTTTTTTAAAAAATAAATGTGAGATAAATGTGGATTTTGTTTTAATTGATGATTTTCCTTTTTACCTTTTTGTTTTATATTTTGTGGCGACCAGCAAGTCCTTAATGAATTTATATGTTGCATTGGATTTCTGCCTAAGAGCTTGTTTATGTAACTAAACTACGGTTGCGTCACTAGATTTTTACTAATAAAATTCTGACGTATGTATTATATATAACGGTGTATTTTTATAAATTTTAGTTCCAGTAGATCTTTCAGATAGACGTTTATTTTGCAGTTTAATTGAATTTACCGTGATTTATTAGTAATAAATTCTTGCTTGTTATACATAATATTGTGTAGCATTATTATTTCATATCTTCAACGGTAAGTAAATAAACAGTTATTTTTTACTGAACATTTTCAGTAATTTTAGAAATAAAACTAAAAGGAAAATTATATAAATTATAAATTGCAGTTGATAAATGGAAGCTCATTTATGTGTGATTTTTGTTACAGAAATTTGTAAACATAGTGACCGCAAAATTCAAGCTATAATTTATGTATACGCGTTGTTAAGTGGACTGTTGAATATGACTAATTGTATATTATACTTGTGATAAATAAAATTATGTTCTATGTAAAATAGTGTATTTTTTTATTCCTTAAAATATGAAAATATATTAAATGACAAAGAAATGCAACACTAAGAAGAGGGTGTTCAAATTTAATATTCTTTTGGTAAAACATATTAACAAGGCTAGTTTAAACTATTTTGAATAAATGAAAAATTATAATTTTGGGTACCAAGACCGAGAGAAATAAGAAGAGTAAGAGTTTATGTCTAAATAAGTTAATCGTTTCTTGTATTATTAAAAAAATTTAGAGAAACTTACATCACACCCGATAAAAGCAGCTTAATACAACCCATTAAAATTAAAAAAAATACGTGTTGAATGAGCCTTTGTACCGCATCAACCTGTGGGATTCCTTTGAATGAAACCCCCACAACAAAAACCCCATAACCAACTCCTAGGTAACATCGATTATATACCAGAGATGGCGTGACCGACAAAACAATCATACACACAAACCTTAAGTGACTGTACACAAAAATCACCTCCTTGTAAATTTTTTTTTTGCAGAGGTGTGAGATGATGTGATAGTGTGCGATGGCAGCCCCATCGGAATCTGCAGCATCCGGCAACACCGAAGAGGACTGGCAAATCTACGAGGTTCTGTGCAAAGACACTGAAGTCAAGGTGATGTTTGCGTTTAACTAGTTTCAGAGTATTAGCGTATTTTTAGATTGGGGATTATAGATTTGCTGTTTAGATGCGAATTGTTGATAAACACGGTGCTGAAAGTAATTATGCCACTGAGAAAATCAATGTGAATTAGTCATATTTATGGTGAAAAGTTAAAATGAATATTATATTTTTAGGAAATTAATTTTAAAATAAAGATAAAAAATATCTCAATTGTCATCTAATAAATAATATCATAATAAATAAAATAAATAATAATTTCGGTTTTAAAAAATAATAAATTATTATTATCATAAATATTAAAATAAGTTAATTTGGATTAAATATTATTTATATTTATTGTATTTAGTTCATAAACAATATTTTATATTAACACAGAAAATTTTTTCTAACTATGGTTATAATTAAAAAAATATATAGGACATTTATTATATTAATATATGGATATTGTTATATTTATTACTGTCTGGTTTAATAATTGCTTTAAAAAGGCTTATTTTTGCTATAAAAACGTAAAAATCAATTTACTATTGATTAGTTATTTATATCCAGATAATCAACATAAAATTGTTATCAGTTTAACCTATTTTTTGACGTTGTTACGAAGATGTTCGGAATTTGGGAATAAAATAATCAAAACGTACCAGGACATAACGGCCACCGTATCGATTCGCGGAGCGCATAATGTCAAATTCATCTGAAGTTTTCGGTATCACTTGCCGAAGGGCTGTCGCGAAACCTATGTTTGTTTATTTTTTCTTGTGGGGTAAATATGGGTAAGTGAAACGTGCATCTAAAGATCTCCATTTATTGCATTTCCAATATGTGAAAAGAAAATATTTATTTTATAATCTCAATATTGGATGTATCACTTCTTTACAAATTAATTAATTGTTAAGTATTGTAATTATTACTTGTTATCTTAGTTGTCATTAAGTTAAGTAATAAAATTTATCTTTGTACAACTTAAAACAAAAGTTTCAACAAAATAAAGATTAATAGTTTGATTTTAATTTCTTTGAATTTTCAGTCCTCAGTAATAATTATTAAACCTTTAGACGTCAACATAAATTATAATATTATTTAATGTATTATTGAGTTTAATTTCAGTGAATTAAATTAAAATTTAAAACTACCTTTCAATAATAATTATTAAACCTATTAAAGTCAAACCAATAATACCAATTATTCATGAACAGTCAATTAACTTAAGTCTATATATAACTTTGAAGTAGAAATCGCAATAATCACCATGAAAATTGATTAGACAACAGCAATTCGTTTATTCGACGATTGGGGATGAAAATTCGTGCGCAGTTGTTGCGTTTTTGTGTTACTGTTTACTGAATTGATCATAAAACTGTGATATCTCCCCCTAACCGTACAACACGGGCACGACACAGATAATGTGCTGCTATCGTCCATTTTTTTAATGATTGGTAAGTTTAAAATGTAAACAAATAATTAGAAGCGTTTGCAATAATTAGTGCAACTCTGGATCCGGTTATTTCACTGATAATTCCATGTATCTTTACGACTTCATTAACGGAATAAATTTTGTTGACATGGTAACCGTATATAATATTAATTTAAATTATAATCCAACGAAATATTCGAAAAATAGATGGAAGAACCTGACGTGGACGTAACAACCGCCCTTAGAAGCGAACTAGCAGCCCTCCAGTACAAGAGAGACCGTCTCTCGTCCGATCTGGAAGAGATGAGGAGCCAACTCAGATCCAGAGAGCAAAGATGCCTGGACTTGCAGGTGGAGGCGGACCAATTGCGAGAACAATCCGCTCGACAAAACTCCATCATATCGTCCTTAAAGAAACGCATACACGAACTGGAACAAAGAGAAAGAGATCTGATTGGTGCACAGGGTCGTAACGAAATAGCCCTTCAAAACGCCCACAGGGATGCCAGGTAACCACCACCACCTATATTCGGTACAGTTTCTAACAATTCTTGAAGGTATCAAGAGGAGAAGGCGAAGGAACTTGAGGTCAAAGTTAGGAACTTGGAACTGGATCTTAATGCTCAGGAGCAGAAGAAGGAGTCGGCCCGGTTGCAACTGCAGGACTTCGTCAGAAGACTTTCAGTTGCTTTGGGATCCGACATTATTGATACCTCGCACGTGTCGCCCGAAACATTGGTTCACAAAGCGACCGAATTGGTTCAAGTAAGTTTGCTACTGTTTAAATTTGTTTATATAAATTAAGTTACAAGGAATAGTGTTATATTTTGGTGAGTTGAAGCCAAACATCTCCCTTTGTTCTAAGTATGATCCCGGAAGTGTCAAACTTGAAAGGCTGAATTGTCTTTTTGCTTAAGGAAACTTGGTAGTTCCTTATAATCCCGATAATGCCTGCTTTAGACTGGAGCAATCCAAACCGTTTACCTAGAAAAATATTCGATTAATAGTTCACAGTTCAACTATTGCTATAAATTACTAAATGGTGTCAAACAAGAATAGTTGCTGTGTATTAGTGATTTAAAATTAATATAATCAATGTAATTAATTGTTAAGATAATGTTATAATGTCCAAAATATGGATAATTATTTTATTGCTTAAAGTTCATTATAGCAAGGTTCCTTAATGATGAAATAGTTTAATAACAAATAAATATTTTCTTGCTTAAATGAATAATATATTTATTTTGCGACTATTTCAAATAATTAATAAATAAAGATAAGAATATTTAGATACAAAATACATACCAATACAAATCCTTGGACCATCTCCAAAAGGCATATAGGCTGTGGTAGGTCTAGTGGCCTTATTTTCCGATGTAAATCGATCAGGATCGAAAACTAGAGGATCAGGCCAAAATTCTGGATCTCTGTGAAGGCCCATCTGACTCACTACTACAAGTGTGTCCTTTTCTAACACCAAATCAGTACCGGGAACTTGGTATTCTTTGTTACAAATCCTTGGAAGAATCGGGAATACAGGATATAAACGCAGAGTTTCTGCAACAAATACATTTTTTAATCAATCTTTGGTTTATAGAGCAATTTTTACCATCTACAACGTTTTCCAAATACTTCATTTCCAACATAGCGTCATAAGTGACGACACCATCGTATTTTTCCAGGACAGTCTGAATTTCTCTCCTCAAATTTTCCTGGATGTCTGGATTTTTGGCCAGTTCATACAAGGCGAAGGTCATTGTTGAGGAGGAAGTTTCGAAACCTGCCTCGAAGAAAACGTAGGCCTGGGCGGCGAACTCGTTGAAATTCATCGGATCAATGGTGCCCTTTCCGTTGAAGTCTTTAAAAAGCCGGTCGTCGGGGTTGTATTTTGTTAATCGGATCAGAAGATTGGTCAAGTCCTCTCTTTTATCATCAGTCTTCTCGCGGTGGTCCTTTATGTCCCCGAACACCTTCATGAAGAAGTCAGTGGCTTCTTTTTTCAACACCTTCAAGCCGAAAAACTGCAGATAATTCCTGGGACACGTTATCACTAAAGTGTTGTTGAAAACACTCCACTGGTCGTCGAAAAACGATCTGCCATGCGTGATGAAGTCCATGTCCTTGTTTTTTAAACAATTCGTTTCGATTCCGAAAGCTGTTTTGGTGATGATGTCAGTGGAGAACAAACTGAGAACGTCTTTGATGTTGACCGGCTGTTGTTTACTTTCGTACGTGTCCAACAGTTCGCACAAATTCTTCTGACAACCCACCATTTCGGCAAACATTTTCCTCATTTTGCACGTGCTGAAGGCTGCCGGCAATTTGGCCCGGAGGTTCCTCCATTTTCCGCCCTCCATGTTGAAAATGTGCCCCGTTAACGGCTCCATGCTTTCGCTCAGATACAGGCCGTGGTTGGGGAAGTATTCGAAGTCGCTTATTATGATTTTCTTCACAATTTCATTGTCGCCGGGTATGTAAACTCTTTTGCCCCAAAAATAGAAGCCTCCATGCTTCAGACCTCTGGATTTAATGTCCAGGTAGATTGTAGAAAATAATTCACCAAGACATTCTTTGCCGTTGTAGAAATTTATGGCGTTGCCGAAAGGAAATATAGGCTTTGGAGTGTAAAGTCCACGCTTCTCCCAATATTTAAAAAGATGGTGGAAGAATAATTTTAGTGCTATTAGGAGTGTCACTATAATTCCTATAAATGAGTAAAGCACTACATCTGCTTGTAGGACCATTTTGATTGATACTAGAAGAAACAATGTTTTTTTTTAAGATGAAGACTATTTCATAAATGTTTACTTACAAGCCTGCAATGTTTATTAGGATGAATTCTTGTCAACGCAACATTTGATACTGCCTTAAATGTAGTTGCAATGGATTAATATAGACTAACAGATGCTGACCTTTATTATCCCCGTCGTTGTAATTTCACTAGTTATTTTGTTCAAACAGCTTGTATCAAAACAAAGATCCAATTATGTGAAACATAAAAAATAATATTTATGCATAAATATAAAGTTGATTGACTCGGTTATCTTAACCTATATTGATATTAGGTTTGTGCAGACTTAAAATCCGTATGAAAACTTGTCCTAGTGTGACTGACCTAAAAATCAATTTAATTTGTCTGTGTTTTTATTGTCGTGTAAGAAAATTATATTTTCTATACTTTATTGCGTTTCTTATCAATTTTAAGAAGAATTTAAGTTGCATTAGGTCATCAACTTGCCACGTATTTGTTATATTGTTGTTTTTTGTTGACATGTTTTGATAATTTTTAAATATTTCATCGAAACTGAAGATAATTTTATATTTGAAATGAAAATATTGAATAACAACTTTTAAGTTTTTATAAAATAAATTTTAAATCAAATTGGATACGGATGTAGAAATAATTTGATATTTTTGCCTTATCTTAATAATTTTATATACAAAGATATTTTTGTTACTGTACGGAAAATGTTTAATGATGTTCCTTTCGTTTTTAAAAAATAAAATTTGGAAATATTTTACATTATTAAACCAAAAAATAAATGTAATTATCTTTATAATTAAAAATTATAATTTATAATAATAATAATAATTATAATTTTAAAAAATAAATATTGGACTACTGTTTTTTTAAAATACAGGGTATTTCTAAAATGAGTGGTGTGGTTTGAACACGTCTAATAATTTCTTCTGAAGAAAATACAGCCCCCAATTTTAAATTTCAAAAATAGTTTCTTCCTCGTATTTCTATAACCTTTGTTTAAATTTGATATGTATTAACTTAAAATATGTGCCTATATTTTAATGTAATAAACTTTTCCATAATTTTACCATGGCGTAGTCTCTGGGGGATTTCTCTCATTTTCTCGCCGTAGTTTCTATGCCACTGAATATTTTTTAAAACTATTGGGCTCTGCATATTCTTTGTACATTTTGAAATAAAAAAACGTACTCTTGGTTAATTTTGATTATTAGAACCGATATTGAGATATATAATCTTCTTCAAAACATTAAAACTGAAATATCTTAAAAACGGCTGTGAAAATAAATGTTAATCAAGTGAACCTTTTTTATTCTAAATTGAAAGATATTGAAAAGCTTAATAATTTTAAAATATACTTAATGGAAGTAAATAAAAGAGGTGAATTCCCCAGAGTCCACGCAACTGAACTGTAAGCATCTATTTTAGAAAAATACTTAATAAGATATTAGAATACACAATAAGATTTTCTTTTTATTGAACGCGTTGTAATCGTCCCCAAATTTTGACCACAAGTTTTAGAAACTCTTGTGTGTCATGTTATAAAATTTGATTTTTACACATTTTTTATATATTATTGATATTATTTTTTTCTAAACAAAAATTATCTACAAAATAACCAATATAAAGTAAATTTTCCAGTTGTTTGTTGACTACAATGATTTTTATTGCAAAAGTAGTTCAGTGTAACGCTAGATGACAAGGATTAATACGTTTTGATAATTTTGAAATATTACTTTGAAATATATAGAAATAACTTTTCAGTTTCTATAAAATAAAACTTAATATTAAATTTTCGTAAACTATAACACAATTTTTATAAATTTAGGTAAATAAATTGATAATTTTTATTTTTTAACATAATATATAACATATTATTGTAAAGAAAATAGTTAATTATATAAATTATGAGGTAGTTATTTAGAATGGCGCCTCCACCAATTTTGGTTATAAAATATATTCTTTTTTTTTTTTAAATATTCTACTCTTCAGCGTATTAAAGAATATATTAATTATATTGATTATTAATTACTATATAAATTATTAATTAATTATAACAATAAAAGTAATAATTTTTAAAAATAATGTATTAAAAATAAAAAAATATCGGCAAAATATATTACAAAGTAATAATTTTCCAGATGTTCGTTACGATTTTTATTTCAAAAGTAGTTCAATGTCTTCAATAAGGAAGTTTGATTCCGGTTTATCACAAACTGGTTACTGTTTATGGTTATGAGTTAGCAAAGAAAGTCATGAACATTACATTGAATTGTACGTTACTTCATTATCTCTTTAAACTGTTTTAAGGTTAAAGACAGTTTTATATTTTTTTTATATGCGGAAATTATCTCTTCAGTTTTATTTCAGGAAAAATTGTACGTATGTATTTTTTGATTACTTTGTTCCAGTATAGAGAACGCTTATCGTCCTTTGTTGGGAAACGCAAAGGTACATAAAACCCGCAACATTCTCCAGCGAATATTGCTCAGTCTAGTTAGTCCAAAATAAAAGAATACATCGCACGATCTGCATCCTTACAATCAATTTACCGGAACGACGAGCATTTACGTTACCACTAGCCCGTGTTATTTTCCAGGAAACATCCCGACTACGTAATCGCACCCACAACATCAGCGACACGCTCGGCACCACTGAGATGGAGCTACGCAGCTGCAGGGAGAACCTGGACCGCGCCATGGCCGACAAGGAGTGCCTCCAGAGGCAGTCGGCCGCCCAGATATTGGAAATCGACCGGCTGCGACAGGAGAAGGACTCCGTCGAGATGCAGCATCGCGTAATGGAGCGTGAGCTGAACGAAATCAAGGAGAAACTAGCCGTTTCGAACAGGAGCCTGGGATCGGCCAGCGGCAATATTGCGCAGCAGGAGTCCACCATTTGCCAAATAAGAGGTTCGTTGCGAATCGCGTTAACTGTCTCGAGTTAAGGGAATATGTGATGGGAATTACCCACGTCGTTTTACAGAGGAGCTGAAACTGCGCGAGGACAAGTTACAGAGGCTTCAGGCCGAACATCGACATTCTCTCGAATCTATCGCCATCCTACTTAGCACCCCTTCCAGATTTGTCGAGTCCATCGAAACTGCCATTAAAGATAGAATACACGAACTAGTAACCGATAACAAAGACAAACATGCGGTAAGAATCTGGTCGGGGCACCTACTTTACGTTCAGCTTCAGCTAATCGCACTGTGACAATTTCAAGCACAACTAAGGGAAGTATACCACTAAGCTTATCTAAAAATGCTTTCGCATTGTTTTGAGTTTAAATCGTTCAAAATATAAATAAATTTATGTCGAGTCAGCAAGTGGAGTCGCTGCGAGAGAAGCTGAGCCACGAGAGCACTCAATTGTCTCGACAGATTTCCCTGTACGAACAGGCGAATACCCGCATCCGTGCACTGGAGGATGAGAAGAACCACTTGGAAAGTCGACTGCACAAAGCGGACACGGAGATTAATGCCTGCGAAATGTCCAGGGAGGGACTCAAACGGGACAAATCCACCGTGAGTAATGCGGGGGTTAAAACGTTGCAGACTATTTTTGTTTGATAAAAAATTGGTCGGTGATAAAGCTAAAGTTTTGTTGTAGTTTATGAACTTTTTGGAGCGTTTGGCGCGGGCGTTGAACATGGACGAAATTTCCCATGACATCGGGGTGGATTTGCACACCGAATCCTTGCTGCTACGAGCCGAACAGCTGGCCAGATTGGAAAGTGACAAACTGGTGGATAAGGTGAGTGTACGAAAGTCCGCAACTGAAATCGAAAAAGTCGGAACACTTAATGATGTACTTTATGAAGACGCATCTTCTCTAACAAAAAAATGGTTACGTTAGAGAACAAGGTGCATTTTAAATGTGTGTTTGTTAAAAGTGTATTGTTTTTCTGTGCGAGTAGCTGCTTTGTTGTGGATACGGAACGTTGCCGAGACTTATAAGACGTGAAAGATCTTTTCACGACATACCGTTACGTGATGTAAGAGACAGCACTTCAAAGCCACTAGATGTAACGATAAAAAAACTATAAACTGTGCTCATTAAATTGAGATCAACAATTTAAAATGCCAAAATAAGAAGAATTTTACTTTGTCTCAGTTCGCTGAGGGACTAAATAATAATTTTAACAACCCCCATTTTCCTTCATCTCACTCACAATTTTCGTTTCAGGCAATTTGTGACCCTTTTTGTTGTATTTGCATAATTGGCGTGGACGTTTTGCCCACTTCATTTATTCTTTATGTTTATTCTACATTATTAGCTTTCTGTTTCTGTTACTACCTTTTTGTTTGAAGGAATTTTATTCAATTTTTCGACCTTCCAACGTTCATTTACCTAAATGGCCATTTTTTCTCTTGAAGGAATTTTTAAAATTTAAAGGCGATTAATTTTTTCTCGAGATAAATTGGTTGATTAATATTAAATTAAGCATAGTTTGTAGTTTTTTTTGCTTTATATTCTACTTTTAAAAGTAATTGTAGTATAACTGTTTAAAATATAGAAAAGATTATCTAGTTTTTGATTACATAACATCTGATACCAATAAAAAATGTATAATAAACAACAGATTACAATTTTATTTGCACTCAAAACAAGATTAGTTCGTATCTTGCATTGTTATTATCACTCCACCTCAACAATATTATCTTTACAATCCTTATTCACAAAAAATAACATTTCCAGACTGCCTTGGTTTATCAGCTTCAAAGACGTGTCAGAAATCTACGTGAACAAGTCCAAAGAAAAGATTTGCATTTGGATTTACTTAGAAGGAAATTGTCTCTTCAAGAGGATAACACCAAAACTAAGTGTCTTTTGCAAAATGAAAGGGACGAAGCTAATTTGCGCGTTAAAAAGCTTGTCAAACAAGTGGATAGACTCCAGCTTCAACTAACAGAAGCCAAGTCTCAACTCAGAGACGTGAACAGCCAACTAGCTGAAGCTGCAGACTATAAAGTAACCTGTTCAAATCTTTCAGAACTGATCGTTAATTAACCCGAGTGTTGTAGATAACCGCCCTAGAACGAGGAAGAAAAGTGGAGGAGCTACAGAAACGCCTCATCGAATCAGAAACCCTTAGAACCAAGTACAACAGAAAAGTGACAATTCTAAAAGACCAAGTCAGAGCAACGGGCGAAACGATCGAACAAGAACGCAACATCAACGAACACTCCGTCCAGCTACTCAGAGACGAACTGGCTAGAGTCAAAGACTCGTTATCCGAAGTGCAGCGACGGGAAGCCCAGTTGCAGAGCTTCAAGCACTCGGTGGCCAAAATACTGGGTGTCGTTCTGCCGATGCCGGACTACGAGTTGGTGTCGAGGTTGCAGAAATTGGTGGACGCACATCACGATTTCACTTTGGTGTCGCGTCGGTACGACGATCCCGTTTTGAGATTGGCCACCAGAAGTCCGACGGCCGGGAGTAGGTGCACCAGAACTCCAGATCGGTCCAGATACGACGATTCCGGTTACACTGATGCTGCCGATTTGGATGACATTTAATGTGTTCAATTGTCTTCGTAAGTTTAAGGACTACACTTTTTTTGAATCATGATATATATTCAATTTTTTATTAATGCGCACGTTGTGTATGTTCTAGATGTTGTTATTTGTTATGTAGTGTTAATGAATAAATAAAAACTTACAAATTTAGTTTCATTTCTTATTTTTTTTTACTCTATTTTAAAATACAATAATAAGAATAACTAACTTAACATTTATATGTAAAGATTGTTGCATATAGTTATGAATAAATAATCTGGTAATGATATAATATTAATTTTTAATATTTTAATTTAATAACTATAAGTAATTATACAAAAAAAGTATGAAATTTAAATAATAAAATTATAATTATAATAAACTTTTATATGTAAATAGTTATTTAGGTAATTCTTAGATTGTATATACAGGGTTGTTCATCAAAAACGTACCGCGAGGTGTTACAGGTTGGAAAAGGACATTTTAACAAAATACAAAAACACATCAAGTTTGTTTGTTTGTATTTTAACTCAAAAAGCATAGCAAAACCTTCAACCCCCTAGGTGAAAACCACCCCCAAATATTTTCAAATGAGAATGGTGTCAAGTGACACCTCATTAAAAAGGACTTTTTATTTCCTATAGATTGCCGTATATTTTTTGAAAATTATTCAAACCCAAAATTAATCAAATAATTTTATTTGAAATTTAATATGATAAGTTTTAAATAAAATGATCAAGTAAATGGTCAAATTATTGTCTGCCAACGTGTATACATTGATACAAGTTATCTTCAAGCTGGCGTACATTCTAGAGCACTTGCGTCAATGATTTGTCATCATTAATCTTCCTATGTTTCAGATGGAGTGTGTCTCTTGGAAATTTCTTGGATTGTAATCAGCCCATATTTTCTAAAAGTTGAAAAGTTCTTTTCCAGCTTGTAATTCCTCCCGGTATAAATTTAAAATATAATTAATGTACTTTTTCCTTTCAAACAATTATAATTTTTGTAGTAATACTTGTTCAATTCAAAAAATAATTTATTATTAGTTTCTATTTTATCCTAGAATTCTGAATCACCGAACAAAAATCCGAATTATTTGAGGTCCAAACGAAAGTAACATTTCAATGGCCAAAGGCTAGTGCAATAAAAAGCGAGATAATATTTAAATTTCGTCTTGGGAACAAGACATGAAATCGAAACAAAACGAATAACCAGAGAAAGTCACAGGTTCAGGTTCACTGAGAAAGTTGTTTAGATCAAATTGAATTATTATTTTTAATATTTCCGATCGCCATTCATCGAATCGGATTTAATCATTTATAATCTTGATTTATGGATTGATTAACTTGGTATGCCATTATGATTTTGGTTACTGAGCAACACAATTGAATATACAAGGTTTCTAATGTTATAAAATTCCATTGATAGTAATTAGTTTAAACAAAAATGTATGAAGTTTTAAGCATTTAATCAGATTATCAATGTTCTGCTGAAGTTTTGTTGTCTTAGGTCGGACACAGTGGTCACGAAATAAGTTATTATTCATTTATAGCTGAGAAAATATGTCTGTCACGACGAACATTCCTTAAAGGCTTCTTTAAATTGCTTTAACCAATTACAAACTTCAGAAGTGTTATAATAACTGCTTTTTTCCAATTTGAAACTCGGTCTAATTTCATTTGTTTGTCACGAGTTGAACTAAC
This sequence comes from Aethina tumida, assembly GCF_024364675.1. Lineage (NCBI taxonomy): Eukaryota > Metazoa > Arthropoda > Insecta > Coleoptera > Nitidulidae > Aethina > Aethina tumida. The sequence goes on from NC_065441.1 coordinate 4,368,807, forward strand.
ATTAAAATTGAATTTTGACCTTCCAATCATGATGGCAATAGTTGAGAACATCACCAGAAATAAAAGTAAAGCGTGCTGTTGTTCAAAATATTTACTACGACCGACCAAACCCAAAAACAAATTACTTACAACCTTCGTTGACTTATTCATCGAAAAATATTTACGTCTAATTCAAATCTAACAAAATTACCGTCGTAATGTTCCAACTTATTACTGATGTCAACAAATAATTGCAGTGAAACAATAAGCGTATCATTATATTACATCGTCAGAAGGCATTCCCATGCTGATCGTATGTGATCTTGCGATTTTCTCTAAATATAAGCATGAGTCGAGTAAAAGGTAGAGCCCGTAACTTATCCGTGAGGTTATAAGGTCAAATTAAATTAAAGTAACGCAGCCGTTTCATGGTCGAAAACTAGACATGAATCATTTTTATTATTGCTAAACCCAGTCATAGAAACACTCCTGAAATTACAATTATTTTTCCACTATATGTAATGCATTAGTTATTTTTTTAAATCGGCGATTATTAATTAACGTTGTATAAAGAGAAATATGTTAATTGCAGTTTTTTTACACTTAATGGTTGCTGAGATGTTGTTACTTTTGTATAATTGTGTGTTTTTACTAAAAATAGCTTTGTGTGCTGATTGTTCATGATGGAAAAGTTATTCGTTGATGGCAATTAAGTTTTACGTTCATATATGTTAAACAATTCATTTATTAAATGGTCTAAACCATAAAACGTAAAACAATTTCCATTTCACAAAAAAGGTACAAAGAGAAAATCGAAAGATCAATGCTAAGGTTACAAAAACAATTAAAATTAATTAAACATGTGTTTTGAAACGTTTCCAATATGATTACTGCAATTAAACCAAACAGATTGACTAATGTGATAAATTTAAATGACCGCACTTTTCAGAAAACGCCTTCTTACGGTGTTCAAACGCGCAATTTTCTTAACATTGTGCCGGAACACCAAGGTAAGAGTGTAACATTTACTTAATTACAAACTCTACGGTACTGTGTGTATTGTGCCCGTTTGTAGGACGACGATTTTTAACACTTCTGCATAGCTGAGATAATGACCCACAATTAATTCAACACAATACCGATGTGAGACCGGAAGTAAATAGACAATAAATTATAAAAAAAATACGGTGCAACGCATCCGTTATCAAAAGTTAGCTCTTAATGTGTGTCGTGTGAAAAATGAAATATTTGTTTAATTAGCCTTTGAATATGTGTAACAGTTACAAGATACATCTAGTTTGTACTATTTAATTGTGCCACATTTTACTTTATCACACATTAAATAATAGATTACGGGAGCTTATCTCTCATAAATTATAAAAAACGACAAACATGATTTTATCAGTAAACTAGCTTAAGTAGGAAATCAATAGCTGACTTAAAAGCATAAAATATTCACCTTTTTTCATGATGATATCAGACAATGTTCTACAAATCTTATGTTTATTTTTATATAGTGTAGTAAAATTTTCTTTTGTATGAAAACGAAAGGTCGATGTAAACGTTTTCCTGTCACAGCCATATTAATATTGAGATTTTATCTAACCATAAGTTCATGCAACACGATTACATTGACATATTCCTCAAGATGTTCCAAGGTTTCCTTTGCAATTGTCAATGATAACACGAACATAAAGTGTGCATTTGTGAACGACAATTGTATAAACATACAAATCCCCCTTTCCAATTTTGAATTTTGTTTCAAATATTTTATATGTTTCATTAGTTATTTATTATTGAACATATTCATAAATAACATACTTCCAGGCTTATATATAAATATATATTATTTAAGGACATAATGCAAATATTTCATTTTGTTTTTTAACTTTTATGGATTTTATTTTTATGTGATAGACTTTTACTAAATAATAATGTAAGCTAATCTAACCTACCCCAATAGAACCTAATCTAACTTAAAACAACTTTAATAATATATATATATATATATATATATATATATATATATATATATATATATATATATATATATATATATATAATGAAATTAATATATATATTTTAATGAAATTATATATGTATATTAATGTTTTATATTTTTATTTTAATATATTTAAAAATATATATAATTTTAGAACCAATATTTTTATACCTTAATCTTTTTTAGTAGATTAATTAATAGTCCAACCTCGTGTGTAAATTAATATGGATGTTGAAATTTTGACATCCGTTTACACACGATAATGTTTTAGAAACAATGCATTTCTCTAATCGTACAACGAACTTGAATTAAATGAACAGCAATGACCAATGACTAATACAAAAACTAGCTACGGTCAAACGACAAACATCCTATTTTCTCCATCAATCAGCGCAACTCTAATTACCAATAAAATCGATTAACATTTCACGTGTTCATGCATAATGCATAACAATTTTTGTCATATTTCCTTTCGTTCGTTCTTAATTGCTTGTCGAAAAAATATGTGAAAGTGTTTTGCTGCTTCCTGATTTTGTCGGGAGGAAAATAAACGTTCTAAACTCATTTTCGGTCGGTGGTTTTAGAAATATTTAATGCTTTTTTAATACGACGATCGTAACAATCCATATGTTGTGTTGCATCACACGCATTAAATGATGCTATTAAATTGTAATCGATTATATAAAATCGTCATAGTTTCATTCTAAAATATTCATTTAATTTTATCAACTTTCTGTTATTTTTTTTCTAAATTGCTGTACATTATGTCAAATTATATATAAGTCTGATAAAAAATAATGATAACTTAACTATCTGTTAAAACAATGTTGTTTCTAAAATAATACTTTGTGTTTCTATTCACTATTAAATTGATAATTCAATTTCAATATAAAAATTTGTTCTACTTATTTCTAAAATAATAATTTTCTGTTATTGTTTCCAAAATGGGAAGCAGTTAGAAAACGTCCAATAATTAAGAAACTATGAATAAATTTTTTTACAGTATCTCAATTTAAATTTCAAAAATTTCTTTTCTCGTATTTCCATAACCTTTGGTCCAATCCTGTTTAAATTTGATATATGTTTTCTTAAAATATATGCCTACAACTCAATGTAATAAACATTTTCCATATTGTACAGTGGTTCTATTTTTCTGGCCCTATTTTATACGCCTCTGAATATTTATTAAAACTATTAATCTTTTCATATTCTTTGTACAATTTAGAAGAAAAAGATACTCTTGATTAATTTTGATTATCACAGCCGTTTTTGAGATATTTCTGATTTAATATTCCTTAAACAATTAAAATTGGAATGTCGTAAAAACGTGATAATTAGTATTAACTAAAAGCACCTTTTTCTTTTAAATTTATACAAAGAATATATAAAGTTTAACAGTTAAAAAAATAGGATAGGAAAAGGAGGAGGAGAAACCCCCAGTACCTATGTCACTGTGTCAATATGAAATAAGTTTATTATACTAAATTGTACGCATATATTTTAGGAGAATACATACCAAATTTGGACACGATTGGACCAAAGGTTAAGGAAATATGAAATATAATTTTGAGTGGCTGTATTTTTTTTTCAGGAGAAACTTTAGAGGAAAAATTTTCTTCAATTTTGAAAGTATTCTGTTTCCAAATTTAGGCCACTTATTCTACAAATACGTATTATAAATGGTTGTCAAAATAATTTTTAAAAATATATTTTTAATATATAAATACGTATTCAATTTTTTGTAGTTCAAGTCTGAAAAATGATAATATAATAATAAATAAGTGTTTCTTTTCTTTCTATTTGTTTTTAATATTAATTTAAAGTAAATTAAATTATCTATGGTTTTCAAGACAAATATTTGAAATAATATTAAATAAAGGGTTCAATAAAATCTATTATGAAATTATTTACCTATATACATATTATGGAATAAATTTTGGGGGTTCTCCTTTTTTCTCGCCCTATTTTTTATGCCACTGAATATTTTTTTAAATATTAAGTTTTTCATATTCTTCGTACAATTTAGATGAGGTATTCTAATTAATTTTGATTATGTATTTTTGTGATATTTCAGATTTAATGTTCACATTAATATTCCAACAATTAAAAATGGAATATCTTAAAAATGGTTGTGATAACCAGTATTAACTAAAAGCACCTTTTTTAATTTTGTAAAAAGAATATAAAACAGTGAAAAAAAAATATGTTGTGGCATAGAAAATAGGGCCAGAAAAGGAGAAGAAACCCCCAGAATCTACGCCACTGTGTGATTAAGCTTAAGAGAATATGAGCATAAAACCATTTTTGAAATTTAAATTTGAGTGGCTGTATTTTCTTCAGGAGAAACTATAGAAGGAAAATGTATAAAGATTTTTTTCATTATTGAACGTGTTCTAATTGTTTCCAAATTTTAGAAACACCTTGAATGAATATAATTAAAAAAATATATTCAATGTATTTAATTTTTTGTATCTCAAAGATTACTATAATAATGATTTAGTTTCTATTAGTTCATAATATTAATTTAAGGTAAATTAAAATATTTATGGTTTTCAAAACAAATATTCAATAAAATCTATTATAAAATTATTTACCTACATACATATTATTGAATTCATCAAACATTTGCATAAAGTAAATACCCAAAATTTAATATATTGGGGGTAGAATTGTATAATAGATTAAACATTAATTGTTCCCTTTGTGCATCATTTTATGTCTGACCAATATATAATAATAAAAACCACATATTCCATTATGAAAATAAACAAAACTAACCGGGACTAATTTAATTTAAATATTTTCCACATCCGAAATTAGCATAATCCCATTTATTGAAAATAAACCAGACGTGTTACACGGTGTAATAATTCCCACGTGGAAAATTGTCAACCGACAGCAAACTTTCGACGGTCGAAGCGAAATTTTAAAATTCCCTATCAGGGGACGATTCAACGGAATTAGATAAAGCTGCAGCTACGCGACTGGCAAATTTTAAAATAAACTATGTTTATTTTGCCCTTCCGGCTACATCGAATATGAATTTTAAAAAACCCATCGATATTTTCCCATAACTTCGTTGTTCCTCTAATCGCACTCTATTTTTTTTTTCTAAATAATGTTACAACGTGGCTTAATAACAGATCGTTGTGTCTTTAGGGGGATTCCCACACCATCGTCGTACGAAAACCGATCGATTTAAAGGCAGAAACGGCCCGAAACCGTTTCTAGATGCATTAAAACAATAAGTGCAGTAATTTCATAACGAGTTCTGGCTGATGACCACTGTAATCGTGGCCGAGTCAAGTTATAATGGATGACTTAACGTGGGTAATTCTGAATCACGAACTGGTGCAAGTTTTGCCAGACCGCTTATCAACCACATCAAATTTTCTATTCCTTAATCTTCTATTGGTAATTGGTACGGAACAATTGTTAATGGATTGCATCAAAGTGGTTTTAATGTGTGTCATTTAGCAATACCTGGTTTAATGGCGCCAGTTGGGTAGGTAAATTGATTGGGAATATAAACCGAATTGCTTGTATTAAATGCTACTACAATCATGCTTTCAGTGTACAAGAAAGTTGTCGTGTGTGCGAAGAGTGTGAGCCGGGTGTATTCGAAATTTAAAACGGCAGCCGTACAAAATGTGGAGAAGCGAAGAAGGAATTGCGCTAGGAAACTGGATTTTGGAGAAGGCAAGGTAAAATATACAGTTAAACCGTTTAAAGGTTTGGTTGTCAGTAAAGCGTTTAAGAAGCGTGATCTGAGGCAAATACGGAGAATGATCAAAAGAGTAGAAGAGGCCGAGAATGATGCTGAAGCAGGGAGAACAAAAAAATAAATGAAGTGAAGACAAACCCCCCAATTTGTTTGGATAATGTTGGATAATCGTGCAAATATTTGTAAATTATTATATTTAATAAAAACATAGTAATATACATTAATTTAACTTTTACACTGCTTTCTTTCTTTTCATATAAATATGTTGTTTATTGTTTTAACTTTCGTTTCACCCCCACACAACAATACTGCATCAATACAGACCAAAGTTCCTCCAGAGTGAAAATCTGGAGAACAAACAGTAGAACAATACTGCATCAATACAGACCAAAGTTCCTCCGGATTGAAATTCTGGAGAACAAACAGACGAAGGTGTGCGTCGCGTTTTGCATTCTTCGATCACACACCAGCACCGGCAACGCAGGAATTGCATAAAGACGAGAGGAAGAAGAGTTTCACGTCGCTGGTATGCATGCCGGTCTCGCGGTGTCCCTGAACCTGAGGACCGCGATCCGCAAACTTGTTTCGAAAGTTTCGCCGGTCGCCCCGGGGCGCCGCCTCGGGACCGTTCGATTTTTTACGACACCGGTGTGTGTGGTGTGGGTGTCGCGGTGGGAAACGCTGCTCCTGTCCGCGGGATTATCTAACTCGTTGTGGTGGATTAATTGAAAGGAGTCACACTGAAATCGCATTATTTTCGAAATTCTCTGCTCTGCCAGATGTTGCTGAGTGTCAAAACGGGTTTCAGGCTATAGGATAATCTGAGGAATAAGAATAAATGTTTAAATGGAAAAATATAATTCTTGGAATAGAAATTAAAGAAATAATTCGGAAAAATATTCAAATTGAGTTATTTTTGACAATTTAATCCATAGACTACTTAAATTACAATACAATTGAATTTAAAAAATAACTAAAAATATAGAAATTTTATCTTATTTATTTTTTTTTGTTCAGCATTTTTCTAATTTAATTGATTAATATAAAATATTAAAAAGAATAATATTTAATTAAAAGAATAAAATGGAAAAAATACAATTATTGAAAAAAATTCTTCGTACAATTTAGATAAAAAAGGTATTTTAATTAATTTCGATTATGACAGCTATTTTTGTAATATTTCAGATTTAATATTCACATTAATATTCCTCAAACAATTAAAACTGGAATACCTTAAAGATGGTTGTGATAACCAGTATTAACTAAAAGCACGTGTTTTCTTTAATAAAACAATAAAAAAATATTTTGTGGCAATTAATTGATTAATATAAAATATTTAAAAAACAAGAAATATTCAATTAAAAGAATAAAATAGAAAAAATACAATTATTGAAAAAAAAACTAAAAACAATTAAATTTTAAAAAGTTCCACTAAAATTCATAAGAACAACACAAAATATGAAAAAAAACTTATAATGTACATCGTGTTATTTTTTTTATATTTAAAATAGAAAAACTGTCAAAATATAAACTAAAAAATTTAATCCGGATATTTTGAAGCATTATTTAGAAGATGTATAGTTTACTTTATCATTATATATATTTTCAAATTAAAAAAATCTATGCGGACACAAAACTGATAATTGAAAAAGTGATTTAATTGAAATAATATAAATGTTACTCTATACTTTCTTTTTATTCTATATCTAAAGCTTTTAAATTTATAAAATAAACTAAAAAATTATCCAACAAAATTAATATAAAATATATAAATTATAAAAATTTTAAAATAAATTTCCATATTTATTACTAATTATTATGTGGTTAAAATTAAAAAATACTTAATTTTCTACTAGTTTTGGTTTTGAAAAATTATCATGTTATAATTGAGTAACTGGTAATAAATTTAATTATTTGTGTGATTACAGATAACAATTTTTACATAAATTGGAATTGAATATTTTATATTAGATGAAATATTACATATATGTAATATATAAAATATTACTTAATAAAAATAATAATAAAAATAATGAAATTGGAAATTATAATAAATAGTTACAATAATTTAATAAGATATTAAAATTGTAATTATTTTTTTAAATTAAAACATTTTAATTTTGATTATATTATATTATGCAAAAGTTTACAATTTTGTTCAATATCTAAAAATTTCATAAAAAAATGGTTAAACATAATAATTTTTGTTTTTAAATAAATTAAATTAGATGAAATAATAGATATATGTAAAACATTTTTGAAACTTTTAATTTCAATAATTTAATAAAATATTAAAATTATTTTAGTTTAATATTTTTCTTTAATAAAAAATTATAATTAATTTAATAAACTTCATTTTTATTAAATTAAAACAATTTTTTTTTTGATTTTATTATATTATGTAAAAGTTTACAGTTTTGTTGAATATCTAAAAATTTCATAAAAAATATTGTTAAACATAATTTTTACAAATATTGAATTTAAATAAATTAAGTTGAATAAAAATATAATAATAATATATTACATATATGTAAAATATTATTTAATTAAAAAATAATAATAATAAAAACATTTTAATAGAAAATTAGAAAATAAAAATAATTTAATGAAATATTAATTTTAATTAAAAATGTAAAAATTTCATAAAACAAAAATATATTAAATTTTGAAAAAAATGACAGATCGAATTGAAATTGAATGAAACAAAAAATATATAATCTAAAATTATATAAATAATTTGGACATTATTGTCTGAATAAATACAAATAATTTATATTAAAGAATATACATGAGCCATTTGCAACTACAGTTTAAAACGCACAATCAAATGAGACGTAAGTTTTCACTTATTAACATAAAACTTGAACAATTCATTTCTAGACAATTAATATCAGACTCGATTTAGTACCGTTTTATGTCCAATTACATAAACATACTTTTACTGGCCTGTAAAATTCAATCGTAAAATTGAAACGTTAAAGTTATTAATTAAAATTTACAATTTTTGTGGAGGAGGTTTTAAGGTTCTGACAACATCGCAACCAGCCACATTCTCAATGTTGGAATTCTGAAATGATTAGTGAGATATTTCATAATACAGCAAGTGCAACTTTGGCTTCAAGCTTTGCACAAGTCTCTCGGAAATATTCCATTTTATCAAACAATAAACACACGATTTATTACCGTGTGTTTTGTGAACTATGCTGATAATACCATAAATTAAGCACGTAAACTAATTACGACCTGCAACGTTTATCAGGAGTATTATTTGCTTATTGCCGAGTGGTTTTATGAATTAAATGCGCAGGAAGTGCACATTAAAAATCTAAAAGCAAGGTGAATATGTACTTTGACCTGTGATTAATTGGTAATTAAAGCGGCTGATTCACTTTCCGTGAATCACCTTTTCTTCCAGATGAGTTTTTACGGCGTGTACACATGTTCCACATTTTTATAGTAAACCAGGTTAAGTCATATTGTTGCTCTTATCATATTTAATGCATAAAAATGGAAATGATTTGTTTACACGCTTCCCATAAAAAAGAAAGTCGCAGACGACGTTGTTACAATTAAGACCTTTAGAATATGGGTTAAGCAATTTTTGCTCAGAATTGTTATTCTAGGCGATATTTTAGTGCCATAATCCTTAACCAGCATTTGTAATATGTGGATCAAGGTTCGGTACGAATCTAAGGCTCAATTTGGTATTTTAAAGCGGTACGGAAAATGAAATATTCATAAATCGTTTTAAATTCATAAACGCATAGTTGAAGACCGACATAAAATAATACAACCTTAAAATTATATATATGGCGGGAAAGGGTCAGGATTTTGAGACTCCATATTGTTCATTAATAACGTTTATTTACACAAACAGTCGAAACGATACACTACTTAATTCTGTCTTAACAATAATATTAACAAAACGATAATGTGTCCGTGGACTGCGATGATCAATTTTTAATTAACATAACTCATCATTTCTTCAGTAACACCTTTTTAAGAGCGAGTCAATCCTCCAGTCCGTGACCACATTCGGCTATCCATTGGTCTTCGTTTTGCTTAGTTTATTTATTATTTATCTTAATACTTCTATTAATTATTGCTTAGTTTTTAAACTTTTAAATTTGTTTCGTATTAATAAATGTATGGTATTCTGAATTTTTTCGTCATGTTTGGTATATGTTTCAGATTTTGATCCTGAAACAATAAAAATAATAAGCAATTTAATATATTTTAAGAACTAAGCAAATTCTTCAATATTTTTGACTCCTTTCACTTTTCCTATAATTATTAAAATGTTCTGGCCTATTGGAGTGGAAGGGTTTAACCCAGTTTCTTCAGTTTTACCTAAAAAATAGTGGACGCAAATTGGTTCCTAATTTAAAGATTTGAAAAGCTTTTTTAAATATAATTAATATTAATTTCGTATCTACTTACAAAACACTTGACTGTATATAAATAATATAGTAATATATTTATAGATTGAAACATTTTTTAATGTAGAGGTGATATTGGAAAGAAAGGAAGTTTAAAAAATATAAAATTTGATAAAATCAAAGTAAAAAACACAAAAAAAAATTTAACAACTAAATAAATTTAAAAAATCTACAAATTTTGGAAGTTGATGATTGATATTAGTTTCTTGATTTAATAAAACTAAACAAAAATCTATAGATCAAATCAAATATTTAAGTTTAAATATATCATTCATTAAGTATGGGAAATGTCAAAGGAAGAAGAAAATGTAAATAAACTATAAGTAAAATATGTAACAATTTTGAAAATTTATGAAATTCAAGAAAGTCAAAAAAGGTACAAAAATGTGTGGAAAATTTAATTAGACCAGATTATCTCAAGAGTAGATTAAAATATAATATATATAATATGAAATATTATTTGTTTGAGTATGAACAGTTATTTATACAATATATGAAGATGATATGGTATCTACGATATTATTAACAGAAAGGAGTTTTTTCACAGCCATTATTTATTATTTAAAAGTAAATAAAATTATACAAGTGGGAAACAAGTAAGGGAGACAAAAGTTTTTATACATATGGTTATAATTCATTGAATCCCAAAATATTTCTCTTGATTGTCATTTGTTATATTTTCAGAGTTATTAGTACAATTAAATATTTTTTGTCGTAACCAATAATTTCCATTTTGTCTCTCTTAAATTAACATTTAAAAAAAGTAGTTTAAAAAATATAAAATTTGATTAAAAAAAACAGACATCAAATCACAGTAAAAAACACAAAAAAAATATTTTAAACAACTAAATAAATTTAAAAAATCTACTAATTTTGAAAGTTGATGATTGATATTAGTTTATTGATTTAATAAAACTAAATAAATATATAGATCAATCAATTATATTAATTATAAGACAATATATTATATTAAATTTTGTAAAAAAATCAAATTTATTAATATTTATGTTTTAAGTTTCATTCATTATAAGAATTCCAAAAAAATATGATAAGCAAAGTATGGCAAATATCAAAGGAAGAAAACTTATGAAATTCAAGAAAGCCAAAAAAAGTACAAAATAATCTAGATTTTCAGGATTAAAATGTGCGGAAAATTTAATTAGATCAGATTATCTCAACTTCAAAAAAATATAATAAACATTGAAAGGTTAATGTAAAAAATATATGAAAGAATATGAAAATTTATAATTAATGTGGAAATAATATTGGTAATGTAATCTATCAGGTATTCTGAAATATTATTTATTAAAGTATGAACAATTATTTATACAATATATGAAGATGATAGGATATCTACGATATTATGTGATTAACAGAAAGAAGTTTTTTCACAGGCATTATTTATTACTTAAAATTAAATAAAAGTATAAAAATGGAAACAAGTAAGGGAGGCAAAAGTTCATCATTTGTTGTATTCAGGGTTATTATTACAATTAAACATTTTGTCTCTCTAAGTAATAATAAATAAATTATGGATAAGCATATTGATAATATCAGAAACATAGAAATAAAATATAAGGTACACTAAAAATAACAAAAAATAATTGATTAATTTTTTAAATTCTACTGACCATGGGGATATAAAAATATAAAATAATAGAACTTAGGCAATCACAGTTCTTATTTTTTCATAATATTAAAATATTTAATATATAAAAGAATACAGAACATTTATTTTGAGTGTATATGTGTGTATTCGATGAATATAGGCGCCACTGCCTCATAATTATAAATCCTGCCCTAATCAAACCAAACAAACAAATTTCTTTGTCCCTTTGTATGCACTTCTAATTCTGTCGCCAATTGATTGTTTTCATTGCAACCCGTTTATGGCAGCCGTAAAACCAACCATCTAGCTGCATCTCTTTGATCCCAGCGATATCCGTCATTCACCACACAAACCGCCGTTCATTTCGATTGTATGGCCGCAGGCATTCGAGGAATGTCGAGTTAGAATCACTCACGGTTTACATGCCTCGAATATATACAAGTCCGGAATGAATCACGTGCGGTTTCTAGACGCTCTATAAGCTCCGAGGTGTCTCGTCTCCGGTTGATTGTTTGGAGCGACGTTGTCAGACGGTTACCTCCGACTGTGGACCATAAGCGTCATAACTTGAGTAAGTTATGCTATGGATTACCTGGATGAGGCGTCTCCGCAAAAGTCTGTTTACACTTTGTCGTTGAGACTTAACAAGCTTTTGGGATTAATGGAGAATTTATTTAAATTATAAAGGGATTTCGGGAACATCAATTCTCGGTTTAGAGGGGAAGGTGAAAACAGATCTTTGGCTAATCCTGGAACCACGTTTGTGTGATTTAGGAGTTATATGAAAGAATGATAAAAAAGTTATGTATAAAAATTGAAATTAAATTAAAAGATTTAAGTTATATGAAAAAAAATTTCTATGCATAAAATGTAAAAAAAATTCACAAATAAATATAATAAACATTAAAAAGCAGAGGTAAATGTCAAAGTGAACAATGCGAATAAACCATAATAAGTAAAATATGCAATAATTTTCGACATTTTGATAATTTATGACATTCTCAAGAAAGTCAAAAGTACAAAAACAATTTATAGAATTTTGGGATTAAAATATATGAAAAAACTTAAAAATTATATATAATTTAAAAATTGCAAAATTACATAAAAATAAACATATAAAATGAAAAATGAAAAAAAAAATAGTTCTGCAAATTTTAAAGATTTGTGATGAATATTAGTTTTTTAATTTAACAATACTAAAAAAAATCTATAAATTATTCAATTATGTTAATTAAAAAACTATTTATGGTACAAAATTTGTAAAAAATAAATAAAATAAAATTTTAAATAAAAGTACAAAAAACATTACGATTAAAATATGTGAAAAACTTACATATAACTTATGACATATAATTTACATAAAAAAAAATAGTTTAAAAAATATAAAATTTGATAAAATCAAACAAAGTAAAAAACACAAAAAAAAAATATTTTAAACGACAAAATAAATTTAAAAAATATACAAATTTTAAAAGTTGATGATTGATATTAGTTTAATGATTTAATAAAACTAAAAAAAATCTATAAATCAATCAATTATATATAAGACAATATATTATATTAAATTTTGTAAAAGTTCAAATTTAATAAATATTTAAGTTTAAATATGTTATTCATTGTGAAAATTCCAAAAAATATGATAAACAAGGTATGGAAAATGTCAAAGGAAGAAAAAAATGTTAATAAACTATAAATAAAATATGTAACAATTTTAAAAAATTATGAAATTCAATAAAGTCAAAAAAAGTACAAAATTTTTTAGATTTTCAGGATTAAAATGTATGGAAAGTTTAATTAGACCAGATCATCTCAAAGGTAGATTAAAATATTAAAAAAATATATCAAAATTGGGAATTAGACTTTTAAAGAATATAATAAACATTGAAAAGTTAAGGTAAAAAGGAGAAAAAATATATGAAATAATATGAAAATTTATAAAAGACCAAAAAGTTCAAAAATTTATTATTCTGGATTTTCATTCTAAATTATTTGTAAAAATTTTAAATATCCCAATTATTAAAAATTTAATTATCAATTATTAATATATTGCAAATGTAAAAAATCTAAGAAAAAACATTAATAATAATAATAATAATAATAATAATAATAAGAATCGTGTAAAAGATTATTAATAAAATTCGCATTTAAACCGAGGCGACTTTCCCAAACTTTTCCTTTGTGGGCAGCCATAAAATTCGGTCCGATTTAATGTCGCTGATTCGGTGCTGAATGAATAAGTCGGAATTTCTTAATATAAAAGCCACTTCACTCCGCCGCATTGAAACCAGCAATAATAAATCCATGGTGCGACTAACAAGTACACTTTTAACGTCTTGTCTTTCCTCGTTTGCGTGCAAAATTGGAAGTCGAACTTAATGATAGTTAAACTCTCTTCTTTTCTTTGGAAAGTATGATTTAAAGGAATCGTAGATAAATAAAGTATAATAAGCTCTACATTATACTACACATACTACATAGTAATTATTATGAATTTGATTGTTTATTTAGATATACATTTAAAATTGTTGACATTGTTTTTAAATGATGGACTAAAAAAGTAAGTAGATGTACATGATCTACAAATTATTAATAGTTTGAATAACACAATTGTATCAGTATTAAAACACCTGATAAATTGTAGTTCAGTTTTTATATTTTTTCAAAATTTTATCTCCTAGACTGATATATCATAGAAAATTACTATTATAATTCTTTTTAATTTCATCGATAAGTAATCTAAATTAAAACTGATTATTTATTTACCAAATTGTTTTGAAAAATGATAAAATTACTTGTAACCATAATAACAAGAAAATAAATAAGTGCATTTGTCAAATTAACTGGTCTTAAGGTACTTTGGTTATCGCACTGTAAAGGGAAAGAAAAAAATACTTTTAAATGTTAGTCATCAACGACTCTAATGTAAGAATTAAGTTTTGCCTTAATAATATGTTAAATTAATATTTATCTCGTCAATTATTATTTCATTTTAGCATTTTAATATATTTATATTGTTGTTTTATATTTTCTGATTTTATTAAAATGGTTCTCCTTCACATTCCCTTGAATTCATAATTTCTACTCCTTTTGTAATGTTTCCTTTCTTTTATTTAATTTGTTTTATTTATAATTCCTTTAAGACAATCGTAAATCTAGTTATAAAATACTTTATTAGACTCCTTAATTTGTATCTTTTTTGTTTCATGAAATTAAATTTCTATATTTTATGGCCATTATTAAGCTTCAAAAAGTTTTAACATCCTCAAAAAAATTAGTTTAATCTTCATGTACTTTTGGGATGGTTTCGATTTGTTTTTTTTTTTTATTATAATATCTAACTAACTCCCAATTGTTAATTAAAATTTCGTTTGAAACCGTTGCTCAAAGCATTTTTCGAAACGAAAACTAGTCGTGCGAATGCACAAAAGTGCACGGGACCTCCTGCACACACCAGTTCTGCGGTACCGGCAAGTTGACCAGGCGCATTTCTCTCTCCACATCGTTCACCAAGTGAACTCCACTTGTTCGTCGTCGGAGCTTTGCGTCAAACTGGTCGCTTTCAGTCGACGAAAACACGCGACGAGAAGTACACGTCGGGTTCCGTTTACCTGCATTTTTGGATTCAATTACGTGCGCGTGTGCTCATTGGTGGTGGTGTGACGCTTGGGGGATTATTTTTTTGGTTGATATTATTTTGTCGTTCGGCGATTGCAATTTATGGAGTAGTCGGAGAGGAAACTAAGGTAAACATTATTGTTAGAGTGTATTTATTTAAATTATTGGAATTTGTAATTTTTTCATTTTTCCAATTTATGTATATATTTTGAACTATGTACTTAAGTTTTTCTTAAATGTTTTCAGTTTTATTACTTTTACATTTTATAAATGATCCAGTTTATTCAATTTTTTAATTATATTAATATTAAATATAAAACACTGAAATTATTTAATGTTTATTAAACTGTGACACAATACAGATTTTCCCGAAAGTTCTTAGATTTATTGCTTTTAAATCTCTTAAATATTCCAGTGTTTTTGGATTAATTAGTTTCTTAATTATCGACGCTATTAATATTAAATAAGAATTTAATATATATTGAACTGAGACCCTAAATTTAATTATAAAATGTATATCGATGGTCTAGTCTTTTCTTTATTTTTTATACTTAAAATAAAGAAACGAGGAACTCAAAACATTTATTTATTGACTACTACTGATTTTATCAGTTTATTTATAAGTTTAATTTTTATATATTATATATATTTATTCATTTATAGTCTTAATTTTTCACACAATTCATAAAAATTATACTTTTATGTTAAATTTATTTTATTATGAAAACATAAAATTTTATATAATTTTTATTCTCCAAAAAACGTTGGGCGCCATATTAAATTAAAAAAAATGTTTATAGTTGAAAATATGGGTAAATCACGTTTAAATACAAGTATAAGGTTTCTAAAATTTAAATTAATTTTAAAGACAAATTCAATTATGGTTTACATTTAAAATAAGAAATGCCCATATATCGAAATTTTAAAGAAATATATTTCTGAAGGAATCATTTTATAATTTTTAAAATAGTTTCTACCGTAAATAAAAGAGCTTTGAAATCTTCTAAATGTCCATCCATAATAGATTAGACTAGCTGTTTCCATTTCTCCTAATAATTATGAACATTTCCAATTCTCTAAAAAACGTTGGGCGCCACATTAAGTTAAAACAATCCTCATGTTTATAGTTGAAAATATGAATAAACCCATGTTAAAATTAAATTTATTTTGAAAACATAAAATTTCATATCATTCATACGTAATATATCAAACTACCTGTTTTCATCCTTCCTAATGACTATGAACATTCCTAATTCTACAAAAAACGTTGGGCGCCATATTAAATTAAAACAAACCCCATGTTTATAGTTGAAAACATGGATAAATCACGTTAAAATACATGTAAAAGGTTTTTAAAATTTAAATTAATTTTAAAGACAAATTCAATCACGGTTTCCATTTAAAATAAAAAAGTCCCATATATCGAAATTTTAAAGAGATATATTTCTGAAAGAATCGTTTTATTCTTGGTAAAATAGTTTCTACCTTAAATAAATAAGTTTTCAAATCGACTAAATGTCCATCCATAATAGATCAGACTATTTCCATTCCTCCTAATAACTAATAACATTTCTAATTCTACAAAAAAAAGTTGGGCGCCACATTAAGTTAAACCAAACCTCATGTTTATAGTTGAAAACATGAATAAATCCATGTTAAAATTATTTTATCATAAAAACATAAAATTTCATATCATTCATACGTAATAGATCAGACTATCTGTTTTCATTCTTCCTAATGACTATGGACATTCCTAATTCTACAAAAAACGTTGGGCGCCATATTAAATTAAAACAAACCTCATGTTTATAGTTGAAAACATGGATAAATCACGTTAAAATACATGTAAAAGGTTTTTAAAATTTAAATTAATTTTCAAGACAAATTCAATTACGGTTTCCATTTAAAATAAACAAGTCCCATATATCGAAATTTTAAAGAGATATATTTCTGAAAGAATCGTTTTATTCTTGGTAAAATAGTTTCTACCTTAAATAAATAAGCTTTCAAATCGACTAAATGTCCATCCAAAATAGATCAGACTATTTCCATTCCTCCTAATAATTAATAACATTTCTAATTCTACAAAAAAAAGTTGGGCGCCACATTAAGTTAAACCAAACCTCATGTTTATAGTTGAAAACATGAATAAATCCATGTTAAAATTATTTTATCATAAAAACATAAAATTTCATATCATTCATACGTAATAGATCAGACTATCTGTTTTCATCCTTCCTAATGACTATGGACATTCCTAATTCTACAAAAAACGTTGGGCGCCATATTAAATTAAAACAAACCCCATGTTTATAGTTGAAAACATGGATAAATCACGTTAAAATACATGTAAAAGGTTTTTAAAATTTAAATTAATTTTCAAGACAAATTCAATTACGGTTTCCATTTAAAATAAACAAGTCCCATATATCGAAATTTTAAAGAGATATATTTCTGAAACAATCGTTTTATTCTTGGTAAAATAGTTTCTACCTTAAATAAATAAGCTTTCAAATCGACTAAATGTCCATCCAAAATAGATCAGACTATTTCCATTCCTCTTAATAATTATGAACATTTCTAATTCTACAAAAAAAGTTGGGCGCCTCATAAAGTTAAAACAAACTTGTTAATGTTAAAATTATTTTATCATAAAAACATAATATTTCATAGTATCCATTATTAGATCAGACTACCTGTTTCCAGCCCTCCTAATAACTCCGAACATTCCTAATTCCGTAAAAATCGTTGGGCGCCACATTAAATTAATACAAACCCCATGTTCGTAGTTGAAAAAGTGAATAAATCGCGTTTAAACACACGTGAAAGGTTACTTGTTGTCGCCCTTTCGCTCAATTATTTCATGCCACATTAGATTTTATATGTTGTTACTGCGGGGTACAAAATAAAACAACCCTTTTATAATTGTCGATGTTTTTTTACACACGACGTGTCACAAAACATAATTTTTGGGTGGTTTTAAAGAGGTTTTTTTTGTGGAGGTTTTACGATCAGTACAGGAAATTGCACATGTTAATTAGTCAATTTTTAGTCACTGTTTATACGTACATAAACTTTATTAATGGAAAATATTAATGGTACGCAAAGTAATAAATTATTTACAAAAATGTTGTCATAGTTTCAAAATATTGATAAAGTAATTTTTTCCAAACTTTTTAGTAACTATTAAATTAAATATAAACATAATTGTGTACCAATTATTAGGTCATAAAGTTGCAAAGTTGCATAATAAAATGAGCGTAAAAGCATAACATTTAAAATATTTATTAATAATTAGTTAATTTGTTGAATGTGAATTGTGTGTGAATTTGTTTTATAAAATTTTGAAAATGAGTTAAATAATTAATTTATTTAATTTAATTACATCAGTTTATTTACTCAGATTAGATTTAAAATATTCAGAAGATAATTTTATTAATACATAAATAATGTTCTAAGAAAATATTGATTTATTAAACCAGAAAATGTGGTAATTATATTAAGGCAATTATTGCATAACTAATTAAACAATGTAATTAAATAAGAACTGGTTAAAATTTAAACATACACGTCACCAATATTTATTTCCTTTAGTTACCGCGATGATTCACTGGGACTAATAAATTAGTAACGCGACCTAAGTTGGCGGTTCGCCTGGGGGCACGTGTTGTGTACCTTGCCACCCCCTTTCTGTTACCGGTTCGCGGACGACTTACAGTGAGTTCGGGGGGTTGATACGTCAATCATGGGAAAATGGGGGTAAATGCAATTCGATAAATGTTTGCCAGTTGGGGAAATGTCAATGATGTTTGTGTAAAATGGTTTGCATAATGGAACACGACGCGGAACACTGTTGTTTTACGTCGTTGAACTTGAATATTTGGAAAATGTTATCTTATGGCTTGTTTCATTTGTTATTAAAAATTTAACCGAGCAATTTGTGACGGTTTAAAGGCCGTGTAATAACTTTATTATTAGGGACGTACTTGTAAATATTTAAACAAAGTGAATGACGTTGGGATGGTAACATTCAGTTTTAAATTGGTTATCGATTCTTTGTAGCATTTAAATTACCATTAGTGTAATGATGAGAAAATTAAATATTGATTGTGAATAAGTAATAATGATAACACTTTGCAATAAATAATAATCTACAGCTTCATTCATACCAATAAATGTATTTTTATTTTTGTAGGTTTCCTTGTAAATCTTTAAACTTTATTTATCTGGCTGAATATTTATTTAAATAAAGTAAATTTCCTATTTTTTCTTCTTTTCTTCTCAAGAGAAAATTTACATATTAAACAATAAATAAAAACTATAATATGTTATTTAATATTAATTAAAAATTACTTATTTTACAAATTTGAACTGAAATTATAAAATGGAAGTTTAATTTTATTAAACTGGAGATTTTTTGGGAAGACTTTAAAATATAATTTTGTAGCTGAATGACTAGTAAAATTTAAATAATTTGAAGCTAATTGTTTCTACTCTTAATATCAAGAGAAAATTTACAGAATAAAAAAGAAATAAAAACATTATAATTCATATTTTGGTTTCTATTCTTATTCTCAAGAGACAATTTACAAATAAAAAAGAAATAAAAACATTATAATTTATATTTTAGTTCAAAAAAATTATGAATTACTTAAGTTAAAAATTAAAACTGGAAATAAAAATATTAATATGAATAATTACAGAATAGAAAATTAATAAAAACATTATAATTTATATATTATATAATATTTAATATTTTAGGTTACAAATTAAAACTGAAAATATTCATATAAATAAATACAGACTTTTCATTAAAAACAACAAACTACATTGCTGTTTGTTTTTACAAATAAATTGATAATATTCCACACATTCATTTTTAAAACAAAACTGTGAAAATGTGTCATAAAAATTCATGAAAAATCGAAACAAATCTGAATAACTATCAATGAAACATTTACATAATTTCTGCAAACAAGGTTTCGAATCACATTTGATAAATTTGAACAATCGAAACATTTTCAGCCTTGATCTAGACTTGTATGGTTGTATTAACCTGCTTATGTAAATCGGTTACAAAAGATCGTTTTGTAAACGATCAGTTTAGTGTTACAGATAAAATTCAATAATTAATATGATATAGTATATGATTAATGTTATCCATAATTTAAAAATGTCAAAATTAATTACACCATTTTATTTCTTATTTGGCAGATCTAAAAGTTCGTAACTTCTGAAATCAAGGGTGTTTGTATGTTTAGTTTTAATGTTAAGGTTATGAGAAAAATAGATTTGATTTTATCTATTTTTATGATTTATTCCGTTTTACAAACAATTTATTATTGTTTTTATAGTTAACTATTTGTTATTATTAACGTGAAATTATTCTAATATAATTAATGAAATAAAACCATGTATAATTTATAAATTCTATTAAAAACATACGAGCGGTTTTTCCCAACGTATACATACAAATTTACATTTCGCTAATAGAACAATAATGTTATTAAATAATTCCACATGCAATTATTGATTCCGCCCCAGTATTAATAATGGGATTCTCGGTGAAAGAATTTATCCAACATAAAAGCTGCATCTCATTCGATGCGACGAATGATTAGTTTAATTGGCTCTTATTACTATCAATTATCTAATTTCACATGGTTGATTGGAATACCATAAATCTGGGAATTCAACTGGTGGTCATTAAATAAATAATATCGTTTAATTTGCGTTTTATTATCTTGGAATTTTAGACGCAACCTTCTGTATTTAAAAAATTTTTAATAACACGGTTTAAATTACACTTATTGACATGCAACGCATAATATTATTATATGTTAGTATAATTTTAATAAAAAATATAATTTGAATAGAATTTATGTTTGTTATTGTAATAAAAATAATCGAAATAGAAAATAAAGACCAAATAATTAATTAGAAAAATTCTAAAATCTAATCTTCTAAAATAATTACACTTTCAATAAAAGAAATGTTTCTTTTTATGTTTTAAAGATAATAGACTTTTTTATCTTGATTTATGTACGAATACCTTAAACATTTCTCTATTTTTCAAAATATGTGATAACACTTAGCTTCGATAAACCCTGTAAGGACAAATAAATCGGTATTTTTTCAATGATATGATATTCTAAATGTTTGCGTCACAAAGGATTTCATTGGAATAATAAAATTAAATATACTGCGAAAATATTTATTAAAACAAAAGATAATGGAGATTAAATATTTTTTATAAAAGTAATAAAAATTAATTTTAACATATTATTTTATTAAAATATAAATAAAAAATAAATATCATACAATTTTTCTATCTATAAAAATTCTTCTTGATTCAATTTATAAAATAAAACAAAATGATTAAAATGGAGAAGAAACATTTGAAGAAAAAATGTATTTATGTATAAGTACCACACATTTTACATAAATTATTAAAAAATATAATAAATAACTCAATACGTATTAGGATTTACGTTGTTCCACGTCGGGAATTGATGCGCACAAAACCACCCACACACCAATAATAAAAACGTCCAATTTTTTATTTAATCGTAATTCAATTTACCATCTTAACATTTCCGAATTACTCACCGTTAAACCTGATTAAATTGTTTGTTCATTTAATGCGCGGCAAAAAAAAATATTTCATTTATTAACATCATAAAAGCCGCCGTATTTGTCGAAGGTGTTTTTCCGAAAACCTATTGGAACAGTGATTCACATGGACAATTAAGATTCTGAACGAGCAGCGTGTAAACACGTGTAGAAAAATCATTAAGTCGGTTTATAAACAAATGATGTCAGACGTTTAATGTTTAAAAGTCGTTTTCAAGTTCAATATTGACTAAATTTAGACTTTTTCTTTATTAATTATCTAATCAACTATTTTATGGGTTCAATCTTCAATGTTACTTTGGATTTTTGCACTTCAAGAATAAGAGAGTTAGTTACCATTAGTATTGGTCTAATTAGATGATTGAAGTGTAATAAATAGTTAATTAAGCACAAATTAAAATGGTTTTATATTGTTTTAAGTTAAATTATTAAATATTTTTAATTTTTTAATGTATTATTCATAATAATTGATTTTTTTGTGTGAACTATTTTGATTTACTTCAACCAGAACAACAAAATTGCGAGTAAAACTTTGTCGCTCAAACTACGACAATTTAATACGCATAAAAATTGATTTGTGGTAACGTTCAAGAATAATATTTATGATGACTACTGTTCGTATCGCTTCACCCTTGGTACGAATCCATTGAAAATATTTGTACAAGTTATCACGAAACTGTAACGTTCTCGTTTCTCGTTTCACATTTCAATAAGTATTTTGTACGTGTTTAAAACGTACACATCAGATTTTAAAGCGATTTTTTTATCTGGAGCCAGGTTGTTACTCCTAACAAGATAAGGAGTGAGAAAACTTATCTGTTTCCTTGAAGACGATATAAATCTAAAGTGATAACTATGAAAGTATATCTACTAGTTGTGTTTTATGTATTGTACAAAATAACTATTGCTGGAGATTAAAAAAATTATTTAGGTAATGGATTTTTAATTATTTTATTTAATAAATATAAAACACAATTAATTTTATTCAGATCTTACTATTATTGCTATTTATTTATTAAAATTTGATCTTTACTTTATCTTAAGAGTTACTTTTAGAATCTAGAAATGATTTTAATAACTATTTATTTAATATTATATATTAAAAAAAAGAATATATCAGATTTTTTAAATTATTACTCCTTTAATTTTATTTCATTATAAACTATATTATTTTATCATGTTTGATTGTTAAAATTTGTTGATATATTGGGAATATAAAAATATAATATTTTATTTCATTAATTATTTTTCGTTTCATACCACATGCGTTGGATATATTTTTATTAATAAAATTTTAATGGTTCTTTTTTCGAATTGAAAATATCTAATATTTAGAATTTTAGAGATTATTTTTAACTTTTCTTATTTTATATTTTTGTATTTCTCTTTAAATAATTCTTTCAGTTTTTTTGCATTTATTATTTTATGAGATTCTCATAATATTAGAATATGAATGATCTATATATTTTTAAAATTCAAAATTTATAGGTTTTATCAATCTTTAGAACTTTAGGATATATAGATTTTTTTATTATTTGGTCCTTTTAAATTAGCTTCTTTAAAGAGTTACTTTAGATAGTTTATATTTATTATTTTATTAGTTTTTTTCATAATACATTCTAAATAATTTAAAGTAATTAAAATATTTCTACAAATTTTAGTGATGTCTTATTTTTGCATTTAAATTATTTATTATTATAATTTTCTTCTTTTAAGAATTATTTCAGATTTTTCACAATAAATTCTAAATAATCTAGAAGTAAAATCTGTGTAATTTTGAAGGTTTACTCAGTATTCAGAATTTTTTTTGGAATGTGGAAATTTCTTTATTTTAAATTATTTTTATTATTACTTTTTATACTTACTTGTCTAAAGAATTATTTCAGATTATTTAATTAGATTTTCATAATAATTTTTACATTATTTAAACATATAATATTTAAAAATAGTAATATTTGTTGCAATTGGATGAATACTAATTTTTTGGGTATTCGAAATATTGTATATTGTTTTCTGTCCTTATATTTTTGAGATTATTTTTGAATTTCCAAGTTTAAGTTTTCATTTTAAATTATTTTTTATTACCTAGTCTTTTTATATATATTTTTTTCTCTAAAGTATTATTTCAAATTATTTTTTCATAATAAATTCTGAATTATTTAAATCAATATATTTATATTTGTTTCATATTTCATTTTTTAATTATTAAAATTTAAATAATTTATAAATTTTCGAAATTTTATTATTTTTTATGTCCTTATATTTTTAGTTAAGTTTACTCAATCTTAAGAATTTTCTTTAGAATGTAGAAATTTCTTCACATTAATTTATTTTTTATTATTTAATCTTTTATACTTTCTTTTCTATAGAATTATTTCAGTTTATATATTTAAATTTTTATAATAAAATCTAAATTATTTAAAATAATATAAGCTTTAATAGATATAATTGCAATTTATAAATTTTTAATATTTTTAGGTTACCAAGATCATTTTTTTAGTATTATTTATTACAAAAAATGTTAAAAAAAATAAAATTTGTGTATGTTGAAGAGAATTATTTAATTTTCGAAATTCGATTCGATTTTAAATTTTTATATTACACCCTAATTTTATATTTTCTTTCCTAGAACATTATTTCTGTTTATTTATTATTTTATTACCTTTTTATTTTATAATACATTCAAATTATCATTCTATATCTGTCTGTTTATATTTTTTCTTTTTTATGTTTTATCTAAAATCTATCGTATTATTAAATTTTCATAATAAATTCCAAATAAACTAATTCAGATTTTTTATATACTTATTATACAAAGATAAAAATATTACATTCACAAAAAATATTTTAAATAAAATTTTCCAACTTTATTATATTAAAAAAGATCACTTCGTACTTGAACTCGTAGCCGGCACGTTTGATCCGTCCCCACATATATCTTCTCACGATCTCGACGTCGTTTGTTCCACATATGTCACAGTTTGAGGAACGTCACGAGTAAAACAAGAAACGAAGCGCCCATTTCCTCTTCGCCACGGTATTTTTGTTTACAGCGCGTTCCACTTCGGTTGGCGGGGTTGACGATCTCACCGGACCTAACCGGAGCGGGTTATTAATTATTCAGTTTTTGGGATAATTTTGCCAACGACACAGTTTTGTTAAAGGCCTCGGTAATAATCGAGTAAACAACTTTCGTGGAAAACTTTAATTTATATTGGTTTATAAAAGTAATTGTTAATTGTAAGTTGGTCATAACAAGAATTGATAAGAAAAGTGTTGATAAATATTAATATAAAATAATCTATTAACTTGTATGATTCATTAATAAAAAGTATGTGTGGTGTACACGATAAAGTATTGAATTTTATTATACAAACATAATTGTGAGTCAGAGGACTGAAACATGATACATTTATTTTATTATTCGAACAACGTCGATTGCATTTGGCAAAACGTTTAAGGATTCGTATGTGTCCTTCAGTAAATATTCGGGGAAAATGAAAGTCGCCACATTAGTTTTCTCTTTCGTTTTAGCATGAACCTAACTAAAAAGGAAATGCACCACTCAAATTAGTCCAAACAAGTTGTTATTAAATCAAACTTGCAAGCATTACAAATTATGTTAATGCCCCATTATCCGTACATTATTTTAATCAACTTTTATAACAGTATCCGTGGTTAACTGGTTCGTTCACGCCCCAAGCAAACTAAAGGATTAATTAACGTTTTTATTTGGAATTATTAATCATACACGTGCCTTTACAAAATTTTATATTGATCACGTGCATTTACAAAATTTTATATTAATCACGTGCGTTTACATATGTTAACCCAGGAAATCGTACATGTATTTAATATTTACATGAGGCCTGTGTCAATGTCGCCGTTCCGCGATTTCTATGTTTGTACACTTTTATTGGGATTTATGCGTTTCGAATTTGTGTTGTTAACATTGTATTTTAATTAATTTTAATTGTATTTTCAGGTAATTGTGCTCGCCCAATTAATCGTAAGTTTTGTAGAAATTTTACGTCTGGTTGTGGTATTTGTAAAGTGTGGTTAAACATAAAAAAATTAAATATTATTGTTTAAAAAAATGGTTTATAAATAATGTATTTATTGAAGACATAATCTAAGAATTAGATTTGTCATTGTTACCATTCTTATATTATTTTTGAATTCTAAAAGAAAATTCAGAATTTGGAAATGTATAAAACAGATTAAAAAGAGAGAAAATTTTGAAAACTATTTTATATTTTTTAAACTATTTCTGAATTTGTGGGTATTTTAAGATTTTTTCACGATATTTTAAACTATTTTTTATTAATTTATTACATTTTTATAATTCTTTTATTTATTAATAAAAAAAGATAATTTTTATGTATTACTTTTAATTCTAAAAATTTGAAAATAATAAGTGATATTTATCTTTTATATTTTACAAAATTTAAATATTTAGATTTTTTGTTTGTTTTATTTTATATTATTTTATAAATTTTATTAATTTCATAAATTTCATAAATTATTTTAAACTATTTTTTATTAATTTATTACATTTTTATAATTTTTTTATTTATTAATAAAAAAGATAATTTTCATGTATTACTTTTAATTCTAAAAATTTAAAAATAATAAGTGATGATGTAAATTTTGTGTATCTTAAAGATTTTTGAGAATATTTACTTTTTAATTCTCAAATAGAAATTATTTATTTTACATTTTCTGATTATTTTTATTTATAATTTTACATAAAAAATATTATTTATTAAATACTAATATGAAAACACAATAGAAGAAAAATAATTGTTGTGTTTTTTTATTAAACATCATATTTTCCTTTCTAGAATATGATTTCTTATTACTTTTATTTATTGTTTTATTATAAATATTATCTATTGACATAAATGTTAATTAATGAAAAAAAAAAACAAGATAATTTTTTGTGTGAAAAAAAATAATGTTTGTTTTTTTTTTTTAATTTGTAAATAAAAGTCGAATGAGAAATGAGAAAATGTGGAGAATATTTATTCAATTTTCGAGATTCTTTATTATTTTTATTAAAAATTTCTTCTCAAATTTTCTTTTGGATTCCATTTTAAATTATTTTATATTAAGCACTCATTTTCTATTTTCTTTCCTGGAATATGATTTCTTATTACTTTTATTAATTATTTTATTATAAATATTATCTATTAATATAAATATTAATTAATGAAAAAAAATGGAAGATAAAGAAAATTGTTTGTGTATTCTAAACATTTGAAAATAAAAAATCTAATTTTCGTATATCTTAAAGAGATAATTTTAAGAATATTTATTTAGTTTTAGAGATTCTTTAATATTTTTAATAATTTCTTCTGAGATTTTTTTCCATGTTTAGGGATTTTTTTATTTTAATTTCTTTTAATGACTCATTTTATATTTTATTCCCTAAAAAATATAATAAAATAAATAAATATTTTTTTTTCAAAATTCGAATTTTGAGTTTTCATCTGGATTTTTTTTAATTTCAAAATTATTAAAATTTATATCAAAAGACAAAAGCAGAAATAACGTTTAGAACAATTGATTTTCAGTAATTTTAAGACAGCCAATGGTAAAAATCATAAAACTGTACAGTTCAGAAAAAAAGCAGTAAATACATGTAAGGAATCGTAAAAATAAAAGCAAGCACAAAATTAGTTATTTAGTTAATTTTGTCGTTGGACATCAACAAGCTTACATAAACTTTTAGGTAAATTGGTAATTTTAGCTTGATTGTAAAAAGTCACGTCTTCTATAATGGAAACGTCTGGAGATCGATCCCGATAATTTTTGCCGGACGTAAATTTCGCCCAGCACGAAAAACATAATCAGAAAATACAATATGCTGATGACTCATTCCAACTAGAACTAGAACCTTATTAAACCGCTTATCAGTTGATCAATCCGACGTATAAATCAGCCCAATTATATTAGAGATTCTGGTCGAACGTCGCGTTTATGTATTATATCCGTATCTGTTTGTATAATGATATGGCCAATTGTAAACTATGCGTTGTGCGGGCTCCAATATTGATTATACCGTGCGATCCGTGCATATTTGAATTTATTATTGGAAAACCATTTAGACTGCGAACGGATTATTTTACAATAACATGTTTTCGAGACCTGCAATCGGGTAGATATTTTTAAATTTCCCATTATGTAATCGTTATTTTATTGTCTGGCGATAAACAAAGGCCCGTTTATAAAAACATTCGACGATAATTGTGGTCGCAAGTGCTGATTTTGCAATTTCAACCACGAAACAAGCGAGGTTTTGTGCTCGGAATATGTAATCAATTAGCACCACCACCACTAATGGATATTTTTTTCGTTTCATTTAGGTTCAACGGTCAAACACCTTAATTAGGGGGGAAAACGACATAAAATGACGACATGTTAATGTAACGTAAAGCGTAACGTAGCCGACACAGTCGAAGCTTAATTTACATTCGGATAAAAGAGACGTTTTGTTACGACCTGCAGGTATAGCGGTGTCTCGAACCGTTTTAATAAAGATTTGGGAGGTCAGAAAATAAGAGCAAAATTTGCTTCGGTTTGTTGTTTATAATGTCAAAAGTCGAATGGAGTCATGGTTATTTTGACCTGCCGCAAATATGGACATGATGTTGTGTCTGAAGATGAGAAATTTCTCTTAGTTTTTGTTTAATGCTAATATTGACATATTTTCTTAAAACATAATTTTAATATTTAGAATTTAAAAGTCTAACGACAGATTACTAATAAAATGAAAATAAATATATAAAATTTAGATACCTATAATATAATAAAGTTTATAAGTACATTTAATAGAAATAAAAAAAAATTAACTAAATAAGATATGAATATAAATTTTAAAAATCTTAAATAAACCACAAAAACAAAAATTGAAGTGTTTATTATTTATTTTTTATATTTATTATTATTATTTACCTTTTATAATAAGTGCAAAATAATTTATATCAAAGAAGGTTAAAATATAATAATTTGAAATATTATTTTATTATTTTTTAATATTTTTTAGTTTCCTTTAAAAATTGTTACTGTAATTTTAAATATTTTTTTGTTTTATAAATTTTATAAATTTTATAAATTTTATAAATTTTTAAATTTTATAAATTTTATAAATTTTATAAATTTTATAAATTTTATAAATTTTATAAATTTTATAAATTTTATAAATTTTATAAATTTTATATATTATTTTTTAATCAATTAATTTTTTGTATTTCTTTTTAATTAATTATTTATTTAATTTTTTTAAAAGTATAAAATTAAATAGACAAAATTTATAAAATTATTTATAAAATTTATAAAATTTATAAAATTTTATAAATTTTATAAATTTTATAAATTTTATAAATAATTTTATAAATTTTATAAATTTTATAAATTTTATAAATTTTACAAATTTTATAAATTTTATAAATTTTATAAATTTTATAAATTTTATAAATTTTATAAATTTTATAAATTTTATAAATTTTATAAATTTTATAAATTTTATAAATTTTATAAATTTTATATATGTTAGCTTACGTCATCACCTTCACCGATGGACCGATGCGACGTGCTCACATCTATTTAGACTAGTTTTGTTTCATAAGCAAATCTGAAGTATTTGTTTACATTTAATAATCGGGGCAGTTCTTAAGAAAGAACCGAACAGTCAAGCTTTAGATGTCGAGGGTTAAACTACGTTTGTCGTAATAAAGCGTATTATTGTGAATTTAGTGTTTTAATCAAACTAAAAAGACAGATTAACAGTCGCTAATCTATCATCAGAAGTGGGATATCTTCTCGTGAATTATTTCCGGAAGAAAGGACCTAAAAAAATAAATTTTTTTTTTGTGTTTCTTTGTGAACGAACAATGGCAGACAATAGTGAAAAACGCGACCGCGCAGTGAGTCCGAACGTTGTGAACATTACCGAAAGTGTATCGGAGACAGACAATAATATGGCGTTGTTATTTAAAATGCAGCAAGAAAATAACAACAGTTTCCAAAAACAAATCATGGAAATTTTGTCGACAATGGCCAACGCCCAAACTACTCAAGCAACATTGAGGGTGACTGCGCAGACGCAACCTGTTTCCGCTTCAGTATCAGAAGGTGTAAGTGCCGCGGCGGCGCAGTTTCGACTTGCCAGTTTTGACCCAGATGATACACCGTTTACTATGGTTGAGTGGATGGATGATGTTACTAGGATCCAACAGGAGCTGGAAATATCCGATACTCTTATTGTTTTAAAAGCTGGTCATGCTTTACGAGGACGTGCAGCACGCTTTTATCAACATTGGAAACCTATTATTAGAGATTGGGCTTCTTTTCGACGAGATTTTGAAATTGCGTTTCCTGAGTTAGGTACTCCTGCTACTCGTATCAGAAATTGTTTAGCAATTAAGAGTTCAAGTTTTGATTCACTAGTAGAATACGGTAACGCCAAATTAACAGCAATTAGAAGATTTTATTCAGACTTTCCATGGAATGTTGTGTTAAGTCTTGTTGAATACGATATTCAAAACACAGAAGTGAAAAATCGAATCTCCTTGCTAGCTCCTACATGTGATTCTGAACTATTAAAACTGTTGGCTACCTGTGATGCGAATAAATTGAACGCTGGTGTGCGAGAGCGTGAATTGTCACGAAAACGACCGTATAGCTTTCGTGATCAGCGTTCGTTTCAAGGAAACTGCAGAAGATGTCAACGCTATGGACATAAAGCAGTGGATTGCAAAAATGCGGAAAAAGTACAGAATATGTCGGAAAAGGTACAGCCGGGTCCTTCTGGAGTACATCAAAGAAATTTTTCGTCTGGCAACAACACCTCAGCAAATAAGTTTTGTAACATCTGTAGAATGAATGGCCATTCAGAAGATACATGCTATAGTAAAAAACAATGACATGAGGCATCAAAACGAGTGCTCCTGGCAAAAAACACTCGTTTTATCCGTTCATTTCCATCAGCTACGGTTACTAACAATTCCATGATCAGTTCAATAGCATACTTAGTAGACACAGGTGCAGATGTCTCAATACTTCACGAAAAAATAGCGAAAGCCTTAGACTTGCAAATTCAACCGGATTGCCAAATACTGTCTGGTGTAGGAAATTGTGTTATGAAGCCTCTGGGTCGCAGTAGTGTTGTGATGTGTACACCAACCATGACATTAGAAATTGATTTTCTAATTGTGCCAGATGGATCAATTCCGGGATGTGATGTTGACGCTTTAATTGGACTTGATGTTTTAAAACGACCAGGTATTAAAATTGAATTTAATGCAAACAGTGTAGACATTGTATATGATCATAGTGATAGGCAACGAATTTGTGCTATATACGCGTTTGAAGAAAATGACTTAAATTTGTCAGGACTGGACGAGTGGGTTATTAAGGAAATAAAAACAATAATCCAAAATGGAATAAGTCAAACACCGGCCGCAGTAACAACAAACAAGTTAAGAATAACATTACGTGATCTACAGCCAGTGGCCTATAAACCCCGTCATTTGTCATATGGCGAAAGATTACAAGTGAAACAAATAATAAAAGAACAAATTGAGAGTGGAATAATACGACAAAGTGAATCTCCTTATGCAAGCCCAATAGTCCTTGTCAAAAAGAAAAACGGAGACACAAGATTATGTGTAGATTATCGAGACGTAAATAAAAAAGTATTACGTAATAATTATCCTCTACCACGGATACAAGATCAGATTGACGCCCTTGCCAAAGCTGTATATTTTTGTACTCTTGATATGAAATCGGGATTTCACCAAGTTGAAATAGAAGAGAATTCAAAACATATAACTGCTTTTGTGACACCAGATGGACTTTACGAGTACAATCGAATGCCGTTTGGTTTTATAAACTCCCCATCGTGTTATCAAAGTGCCATCGATAAAGCCCTTGGACCACTTAAAGACGATATTGCGTTTGTTTACGTTGATGATGTGTTGTGCCCCTCTCGAACCATTCAAGAAGGTCTTAAGAACTTAAGAAAGGTCATTGACGCCCTTTTGAAGGCCGGATTTGTTTTAAACATAAAAAAATGTAACTTTTTCCAAACATCTGTGGAATATTTGGGTGTTGTGATCGAAAACGGTACGGTAAAACCTAGTTCGCGAAAAGTTGACGCGCTCGCTCAAACATCAGCTCCTAAAGATGTAAAAGGTGTTCGTCAATTATTAGGACTGGCTGGATACTTTAGACGTTTCGTGAAAAACTTTGCAACTTTGACAGCACCGATATCTGCACTGTTACGTAAGGGAAAAACTTTTGAGTGGACAAGTGAATGTGAAAATGTGCGATTGGATTTAGTGAAACGATTGACTTCTTATCCGATTTTGAACATTTTTGATCCGGAACTGACTACCGAACTACATACAGACGCGAGTTCGCTTGGATTGGGTGCCATACTTATGCAAAAAGACTTAAATAATGTGCTTCATCCAGTGGCGTATTATTCTAGGCGTACAACTGATTGTGAATCGCGATATCATTCTTATGATTTGGAAACTCTAGCGATAGTGGAAGCCACTCAGTATTTTCGCACATATCTGTATGGTATAAAGTTTACAATCTATACAGACTGTAATTCAGTAAGGGCTACAGCACTCAAAAAGGAACTACACCCCCGCGTTGCAAGATGGTGGATAAAATTGCAGTACTTTAATTTTGATATAGAATATAGACCAGGACATAAAATGGCACATGTCGACTATTTAAGTCGAAATACAGCATCTCCGACAAAACGAATTTTAGCAGCACGAATTATTGCTAACAAACCAAAGACAATTTGTGAATATCAATCAGAGGATGTGTTTTGTCAGACAATAATAAACAAAACGCATCATGAGACGGGATATATAGTGAAAGACAATTTAGTGTTTTTACAATGTTCAAATGATGGTCGCGAACGTTGTTTTGTACCTGTAGCAGCTCGACTAGAGATAATGAAACTGTATCATGATAACTCGTCTCATATTGGTGCTGATAAAATGTTAATGAAATTACGTGAGGACTTAATATGGCCACGCATGGGTAAAACAGTACGCAAATATGTTGCAAATTGTAGATCGTGTGTGTTGGGTAAATCTTTTACTGGAAAACGGAGTGGATTGTGTCAACAGAAAACGAAACCTTCAAGTAAAATGGATACGTGGCATATTGACCATGCCGGACCTTTGGTCAAATCTAATAAATGCACTCAAATTTTAGTGGTTATAGACGCTTTTACTAAATTTGTGCGATTTTGTCCTATTAGACAAAAAAATGCCGAATGTACTATAAAGGCATTAGATGCATTATTTATGGAATTGGGTCGACCAAAACGAATAATAGCTGATCGGGGAACAGCATTTGTAGCGAGTAAATTTCGAGAATTTCTCAATGATAACTCTGTTGAGCTACACCTAATTGCAACAGGAGTTCCTAGAGGTAATGGACAAGTGGAACGCGTTATGAGAAGTTTGTTTAATGCGATGCGTGCTGTGTTGAATGAAAAAGACGAAAATAAATGGACAAAAGTGCTACCTGATATTGAGGACGATTTTAATGTAACTGTGAACAAATCGACAGGATTCGCGCCGTGGATATTAATGTTTGGTGAAAATCGACGTCTGAGAGCAACTAACGAACTGTTAAATGGTGTGCCAATACAGACAAGTGATGTGGACGCTGAAATACTTAGACAACAAGCTCACAGTCGCGTGTGCGAAGTAACCAGTAGAACAATTACAAACTTTAATAAGAAAAGAGTGCCGGCAATACCATACGCTGTTGGTGATAAAGTTGTTATTGAAAATAGTCAGCTGTCGAATGGAGGAAAATTGAAACCAAAGTATCACGGACCCTTTGAGGTAACGCATTGTTTACCTAATGAGAGGTACGCACTCCGAAGGATTGGCAGCCGAGGTAGAACAACAATAGCAGCGCATGAACAGTTACGAACCTGGCCAGATACAGAAATTCTATAAGGTATGATGGATATAGATTTATTTAATAAGATTGATGTGTGAATGTGTGTAAAGGTCCCTGCTTAGTAGGCTGTTTAAGGTCCCTGTGTATCAGGCTATATGTGAAGGTCCCTGCTTAGTAGGCTATGATTAAGGTCCCTGCTCGGCAGGCTATTTTTAAGGTCCCTGCGTCGCAGGCTATGTTTGAGGTCCCTACTTTGCAGGCTATGTTTAAGGTCCCTACTTTGCAGGCTATGTTTAAAGGTCCCTGCTCGGCAGGCTATTTTTAAGGTCCCTGCTCTGCAGGCTTAGATTGTTGTGTTCTGGGTCTGTGAGACAAGCGGGTAATAGACCTGGTAGTGGTTGAACCGCCTCTGAGCTCCTGGCTAGAATATGGTATCTTTTGATAGCACTTGAGAGTCATGGGTGTAACAGACCTGTTGATGGTTGAGCCGCCTCTGTGCTTCTAGTGGTTGTTAACTGTGCCACATAACAGTCTATTTTGTTAAATGAAATAAGGTTTAGACTTAGTTCTTCGAATATATTTTGAGCTTGTACTGCTGTTATAATGTTTACAGATTACCGGTGTCAGGTGAATCTTTGCAAAACTGTGGAAGGTGCGAGGACGCCCCACATGTCAGGAAGGCCGTGTTAGCTTACGTCATCACCTTCACCGATGGACCGATGCGACGTGCTCACATCTATTTAGACTAGTTTTGTTTCATAAGCAAATCTGAAGTATTTGTTTACATTTAATAATCGGGGCAGTTCTTAAGAAAGAACCGAACAGTCAAGCTTTAGATGTCGAGGGTTAAACTACGTTTGTCGTAATAAAGCGTATTATTGTGAATTTAGTGTTTTAATCAAACTAAAAAGACAGATTAACAGTCGCTAATCTATCATATATTATTTTTTAATCAATTAATTTTTTGTATTTCTTTTTAATTAATTATTTATTTAATTTTTTTAAAAGTATAAAATTAAATAGACAAAATTTATTTGTTGATTATAGTAAATAAAATTCTATCGTGATTACTAAATTAGTTAATTTTTTTATGTTTACTATTATTAATTAATTTTTTATATTAAATACCAAAAAGAAGGTCAAAATATTGTTCTTTAATGATTTAAATATATTGTTGAAAATTTTTATTTTTATGCTTTTTACTATTAATTTTTATAATAAACATCAGTTAAATTTATATATTAAATACTAAATAATTAATAATATACAGCAAATTGATTTCCTATTAAAAATATAAAAATTGTTACTTATTATTATTATACACATTAAAGTTGGAAAAGAGTGATTAAAATTATTTACAAATATTTTTTTTAATTTCTTATCTTTTATATTTTTCAAAATTAAAATATTTAGATTTTTTTATTTTATATTATAAGTATTATAAATTTTATAAATTTTATAAATTTTATAAATTTTATAAATTTTATAAATTTTATAAATTTTATAAATTTTATAAATTTTATAAATTTTATAAATTTTATAAATTTTATAAATTTCATATATTTTATAAATTTTAATTATTTTAAATATTTTATTTAATTAATTTTATTTATTTTACTATTTTTATTCAAATATTCAAATTATTAGATATTATTTCATATTTTCTTGTCCTGTATTCTTAATGTATTATTATTTTTAATAGTTGTTAAAATTTATTTATTTATTTTAAAATCTTGGTATATTAAAAGTTTTTCCATTATTAAAATAAATTTCTTTCTAAATTATTGAAATTATTGCTAATTATTTCATTTTAAAATTTTATCCTTATTTTTTAATTCGTGGATATTTTAAAATTAATTTAATATAATAATAATTACATTATAAAAAATCATAATATTTTTTTATTTGTTTAAAAGCTTTTGCAATTACGTCCTGATTATGTAATTTTCTTTCATTTACTATCAATATTTATTTATTTGTTTATAATTAATTTCAAATAATCAATTATTCAGGATATAAAAGAAATGTGTTAAAATTATATATTTCAATTTAATATTTAATAATCCATGATAAAATACTTAAAATTACTTTTGTTAAATTAAATTGTTAATATTTATTTATTTTGTGAAATGTAACTCATTGTTCTACCTATTACAATTGACAAGCCTTTTACAGTTTTTTTTTTTTTTTTTGTAAAAATGGCTTTATATATAGGTTTATAGTTTTGTAATCCAGTCATCTATTAAGTTAGTAATTGGAATATTATGTTAATTTTAACCTACAACAAAAGCAGGCAAAATTGTTTCAATTTAAAATAATAAATTGCGACTTTCACTGTTAAAATTGTGGCAATTTGTTTTATATAAACGAATACGTTTCAAAATGTTATCCTTTATGAAATTGTTACTGCAAAATGGTTAAAAAAATTTCATAACTTTAAAAATTTCAGCATCAATGTACTAGGAATTAGCAGAGAGCACAGTTATTCACATTTTTCGGCCCACGTACAAAAGCTCTCGGCATCAACAGTTTCATGTATCTGCAAAAAACATGTCCGAGTTCAGCATCCCACGTCGTGTTTTTCACCAGCTGCGCAAAACTGATGATAATATTTTGATACGACGTTAAATGATAATAATGGATATTTTTTTGCTGTGTTTCATCCTTCCGTTTGCACCACAGATATGTGTAATTGTACGATAATTTACTTTATTGACACAAATGTAAATTAATAAACCCATAATTGTGTTATTAGTTAATGTTTATATAATAGAACCCGTATATTCTAATCTAATCCGGAGTAATTGAAGTTTCACTTTGCCCAGTTTCCGAGTCGGGCAATTAAACCCATCAAGAAATATATTCACTTTTATTAGTCACCGTCAAATTAACCTTATTTTATAATAGGAAAGAGAAATTAAGACACCAAAATTATTTTATATCTACTGACACACATCTGCCAAACTTAGGTATTATTGATCTTTACCCACACGTCACATTTAAATTGAAAACCAACGAAATCACCGTTCGATTATTGAACATTTTTACTCCAAGAACATTACCTCATTAAGCGTCCCCATAAAATAACCTTATATCAACTTTTAACGGGGGTTATTAAGCGAACGTTGCAGTGGCTGTGTAATTAAGCCATTTTTAAATGGTCCAATGAAGCCGTACCGTAAAATTTCATAGATTTCAGGTCCATAAACAAAAAAAAACCGTTGTGGTCCAATTATTCGTCCGTCCATTTCCATAACGCGCCAAATAATAATTGTAAATATAAATCAAATAAATAACACCGTATCGGGGTCGTTTATAAAACCGTAATGTTTGCCGGACCGAATGTGACAAATCACGTTTGTTTTGTATTAATTAGCCACAGTTTTGATTTTATTTGTTTACCTCGGCGTTTTTGTTGCTGAAAATGCAATAATAATGTTTCAATTTGGAGGCAACGGTTTAGAAATGGCGAAAGATTTTACATTTTCCGGACAAATATCGATGAAAACTATCTGGTGTAGATTAGATAAATGTTATCAAGATTTATGTGTAAGTTCTATACTGTAATATGGAAGGTTATATACATATATTTAAAAAATGGTTTAGACATATTTTATGTAATTCTATTTTAAAGAAGTTCCCAGAAATAATAATAATAATAATAATAATAATAATAATAATAATAATAATAATAATAATAATAAAAGAAATAAAAAATTAAAAACATGGTATAAATATTTTATATATTACAGTTTAAATTTTGAATTCCTTCAAAAATTGTTTAATTATTTCAATTTTTTAAATATTTTGCTGTGATTTCTAAATTTGTTTATTTTTTAATCAATTAATTTTTTGTATTTCTTTTTAATTAATTATTTATTTAATTTTTTAAAAGTATTAATTTAAGTGGACAAAATTTATTTGTTGATTATAGTAAACAAAATTCTGTCATGATTACTAAATTGGATAATTTTTATTTTTATAATAAACATCAGTTAAATTCATATATTAAATTCTGAATAATTAATGCATACAGCAAATTGATGTTTTAATACAAATTGCGGTTTAAAAATATTCTCTCTGACAGTTTCCTCTGAACGTAAATCAATAAAATATACCATACAAATTACCTTCGGTAGATTAGATTAATGGGATCATTGAGTTGGTCATGATTTCCATTAACAGTTTGAAAAGTTCCACGACAAAAAGCCGACTTTACAAATCCAATAAATAGCACTTACCGTAATGTGCAAACCGATGTAACAGTAACGGCGTCAGTTTAAGTAGTCGTGACAAATTATTCCATTTTCAATAAATTGTTATGCGATTTATCAAGTGGCTGGGAAATGAATAGGAAAAACTTCGAAACGGATCGATCGGATTTATGGCCGGCATCTGTGAACAAAAACAAAACGGATTAATGTACAAATCAAATTGTTTCAGCGTTAAAATTTTTAATTAACATCGAAACTGTTAAATGTACCGTATTCGAAAAATTAACGAACACCGGAAAATAGTTAAAAATATTAATCTATATATATTGTACGTCATAAAGTACATAATATGCAAATGCCCCAAGTTATATGTATGTAGATAACTGTAGGTGTGCATACGTTTTGTATTGGTGCTATGGTTATACGACTGGTTAAATAAAATACCAATAAAAATGTTCATGCATAATTAACAGAACTGTTCATTCTTGAGATTGTTTCAAATGTAAAATTCAATATTATTATGAATAATTTTGCATAAAACGGTCATAAAATGCTTCTGTTTTTTTTTAATTATAAGCAACATGTGAAAGAAAGTGGTTTTAAATATATTGTATATACATTTTATAAATACAAATTAAAATAAATAAGTATTTTTGTTTTTTTGAAAATTTATTCGAGAAAAACAGCTGTTAAAAATATATTTATTCATCAACATAAGTGTTTTTTTTTTGTATTTTTATATTATTTTTTGATAATTCTTTAAAAACAAACAACTATTAAAATTAATTGTCCCATTTACATATTAGCAAAGCATTTTTTAATATTTTTTAAAATAAATTCTTAAGAATTTAAGATTTTATTATATACCTTTGTCTTTCTAGAGTATATATATATATAAAAGTTACGACTATATACATGTAATAAGATCATATTAACCAATTTATTCATACACAAGGTATTTGTTAGATTCAAATAAATCCTTCAAGATTTATTTGTTAATAAATCTTTTTCTTCTCACAACATTTTTTAATAATGTCACAATTACAAATAGCTATTAACAATCTACTGACCAATTTGCACATAAGCTATTGTAATAGATTTTTGTATTTTTATATTATATTTTGATAATTCTTCAAAGACAAATAGCTATCAAAATTTATTGTCCAACTTACATATTTTTTTAAAATTAATTCTTAAAAATTAAGAATTTTATAATAAATATTAGTCTTTTTAGAGTATTTTTTTATAAAGTTACGACTATAAATATCTATTAAGAAGATAGTCAGAGTAACCAATTTATTCATAAAAAAGGGATTTGTTATTTTCTACTGAAATAAATCCTCCAAGATTTAGATTAGTTCTTTTTATTCTGATAGTGTTTTTTTTTAAATATTACAAAAAGCTATTTAGTGATCAATTTGCAAAATAGTAAGGGATTTGTTAGTGTGTTTTAAAATAAATCTTTAAGAAGTTTACTTTTAGTATTTTTATATAATTTTTAGATAATTTTTTAAAGACAAATAGCTATTAAAATTAAATATCCAACTTGCACATAAACAAATTATTTTTTAATATTTTTTTTATAAATTCTTAAAAAATTAATCCTTTTATAATAAATTTTTACCTTTTTTGAAGTATTTTTTATAAATTATACAACTTGTACATAAACACACTATTTTTTAATATTTTTTTATTAAATTCTTAAGAAATTAATCCTTTTATAATAAATCTTTGTCTTTTTGGAGTATTTTTTTATAAAGTTACGACTATAAATATCTATTAAAAATCCTCCAAGATTTTTTTGTTAATAGTATTTTTTATAATATTACAATTACAAATAGATATTAAGAGTCTAGTGATATTTAATATATTTTTGTATTTTTATATTATTTTTTGATAATTCTTTAAAGACTATTTTTATATATATTTCTAATAAATTCTTAAGAAATTAATTATTATTATAAATGTCTATTAAGAATATATTAACCAATTTATTCATAAACAACGGATTTGTTACTTCCTATTAAAATAAATTCTGTAAGAATTTTTGTTAATGGTTCTTTTTCTTCTCCTAGTATTTTTACAATATTACAATAACAAATAGCTATTAAGAGTTAAGTGATCAATTTGAACACAAACAAGAGATTTGTAAGTGTGTTTTAAGATAAATGTTTAAGAAGTTTACTTTTTGTAATAGATTTTTGTATTTTTTATTATTTTTTGATAATATTACAATTACAAATAGCTATTAACAGTTTATTGACTAATTTATACACAAAATAAATCCTTAGGAAGTTTATTTCTTGTAATAGGTCTTTATCTTTTTAGAGTTTTTCATAATATTGTCATTATAAATATGTATTAAGAGACTATTAACCATTATATATACATCCTTAAAATGTATAATTTTTAATTTTTATATTATAAATTTGTTAAAATAAATCCAGAAAGAATTTTTTTGTAATAAATCTTTATTTTTTACAATATTTTTTATATAATAGCTATTAAAAGGTTATTGGCCAATTTACACATAATCTTAGATCATGAAATGATTCCACTCGAAAAGATAAAGTTGTGCTAACACATAGATTTAATTTGCATAAATATGTTAAGAATTAATAAATCACTATAAATAAATATGTTCGCATTCTCATCTTCATTATCATCAAGTGCGATAAAAATAAATTATTCCAATAAATAACGTAATTCTTATTTTTGATTTCTGTTTTGTAAAATGAATGTAATAAATTATTACTACATCTTATCTTTTATTATCAATTAATATGTTTTTAACCATTAAACAAATTAGCCGCAATAAATCGTTAATGAATGTCATCACAATTTTAATAGTATTTTCAACTGGGTCCTCCAAATCTGTATAACCTCAATTATCTCTAACAAATTGTTTATACCCATTTTGATTCACTTATATAATATAAATTAATTGTAGACAACGTGGAATCTGATTGTGAGAGATTGTCCATTGCCTGAAGACGAATTGTTGACCATTACACTTTTTTTTGTTCATATCCGTTAGCCCATAATTCATTCAGGAAACCGTCGAAGGCAACATACAAGGTTACATAATTCCTCAAGAAAAACTCCCAGTAATAAGTGTTCTGTGTCACCATTATAAATAAATCTTCGCTACCACATTAGGTCATGAGAACTGACAATAATAAAAACGCAAGCAAATTTTGTCATCGAGATTTTCCAGTTTATCGATCCGAATCAATCAGTTTTGAAATTGCGGGTCGGTCACGTTTTTCTTCCGTTGTCGAAATCGCCGTCAAAAGTTTCATAATACGTGTTCCGAACTATTGATTGCTGTTTGAATAATTCACAATGATAGATCGAATTGTGCTGCTTGAGACGAATCAGTTCCCACAGTTCAGGGACGAAAAAATTTTGGGTGGGTTGAGTGACGGCGTTCTATAATTAAGTGTTGAAGTACTTTTAAAGGATAATGGACAATTTTAGGTAAAAAAATTTCTAGGTTAATGGTGTCTGATCATTTTTTCACAATCAGCAAGGTTAAGAATCCTTAAATTATCCATCCTAATATAAAATTAATGCTTTATTATTAAACAAAAAACATTAGAATTTCTTAGCATGTTCCTATAGTATTGCGAATGAATAATCCTAATAAAATGAAGCCAACAATATGAACTAATTATGTTTCGTGAACGAGTTACGAATGCATTATTAAGCAAGTTCAATGTCCCAACACTGAAATTCATTTCAGAGATAAACGGGATGCTGCACCAAAACTTTTTGTATTGTTTCGCAAAACTAACTTTCAACTTTAATTTATTTCGACGAGAGAAAATTTAATGATAAAATCGTGTTTAAACAAAGGATGTGCCGCGTTAAATATGTACGAACCGACCAAACTAAGTTTCAAGAAAAATAACGCAACATATCTTATCGGCTTGGCAACATTTAAACATTAACATCCGCACGAGAAAAACAACGAACATCCGCAGTATGGGAGACGATGATGAATTCAACACAAATTTATCGATACGTGTACCCGATCGCTGAAACCATTGATTAAATCACGACTTTCACGGCATTAAGAAGACACAGCATCACAGTCGTGTCAGGTAAATTAGCCGTCTGACCTAAATAATCGTCAGGTTGCTCGTCGAAGTCTCCGTGGAATAATGCGAGAGGCATCATTGTTAATTGACGATGTGCATTTATGGCGGTTTATTGGACTAATTCACATAACACTCCTTTAGGGAATACTGCTATTATTACCATCATCATGTGTCAATCAAGAATTTTATATCATAAATACTAAAATCAAGTCAATTATCACAATCAGTCAGTCACTATCTTGATAATTGTCTTATTATCTTAGTAATTATAATTTGTTATAATAATTATATCATATAATATAAAATTCATCAAGAGATTTTACCAAGATTTTATATTATTGATATAATTATCTTTATAATTTTGCCAAAAATTCTAAAAATCTTAAATCAAATACACATGTTAGGTCTTAATATGTGTCAAATCTACGGATAATTATCTTGGAAATTATCGAAATATTTATGTATAATTATTATCATTTATAAAACTCGTTAGTTTATTCAAGAACCTCAAATCATTTAAGATATATTAGGTGTTGTAAATATCATATATCATTTTTGAACTCTAAAATTTATGATTCAGTGATAATTAGCTTGATAATGTTGAAAATCTTCAGAAAAATGTTCATACTCATGTAATATAAAATGTTAGGTATCTTAAATGTATCATTTTTGATCAATCGAATCCAATGTTCTCTGATAATTATCTTGATATTTATGCCTTTGTTTATTACCATTATACAATATATAATAACATTCGTTTAAAATTTCTTTCGAATTACCAGTTGATTAAAAAAGATCAAGGATAAATACTTTTATTCAAAAAACACAAAAATTCAGGATTAGGTGATAATTATCTTGATATCTGGTTATTTTTGACATAATTATTATCAATTAATCAAGAATTTTATATTGCTCTAAAATTCGTCTAAAAACCCTCCAGAAATAGCAATATCAATGGTTATTTAAGCCTTGATTATTATTCATTGACAAGTATATCAAGATTATCAAAGAATCTTCGTATTCTTTAAAATTCGTTGCAATCTGTACCACTAAAATTTAGGGTTAGATTATAA
Source organism: Aethina tumida (assembly GCF_024364675.1). NCBI lineage: Eukaryota > Metazoa > Arthropoda > Insecta > Coleoptera > Nitidulidae > Aethina > Aethina tumida. The sequence goes on from NC_065441.1 coordinate 4,412,144, forward strand.
TTATCTTAATAATTATCTAAATGTTTTTGCTTTGATTATTACCAGTTGATAATTATTTCAAAATATATCAAGAATCTTTGAATTTAAACAACAACAAAGTTAACAATATTCATATTCTGAAGCACCATTCTGAATGTTGAATGTTTCACTCTGATAATTTTTTATAATTTATAATTTTGGTAAGTCTTCACCTTAACACATTTGTATAATATTTCATCATTAATTGATTCATCAATTAAAATTAAAGCAACGTTATGATTAACGTGATAATATTATTTTACCTTCGATTGTCAGCCATTAAAATGTTTAGTTTATGAAGTTAAAAACACTTTATTCCGGATTTAATGACAAAAAAACAACTGTAAATGAAATGTTCTTAGAAAGTTGGGTGTTTCAGGGTATTATTTAGATATTTATAGACAAAAAGTATTTCTTTCTTACAAATTTTAGACACTACAAGATGTTTATCCTCTTTCTAAAACTATCTTAGGGAGCTTCACATCTTACATAAATACTAAAAGGAAATTGGACACAGAAAATTTTCTAAAGACAACTAATAAATGCAATTTATTTATTTTTAACATAATTTAGACTGTTTTGAAGATATTTAACTTTTTTCCAAAAATAATTTAAAGATATTTTAATATATTTACACAAATATTGGAAGGAAATTGGACAACTAAAAGAAACCTAAAAAATTACTTTTTGGAATATATACTTAAGGTATTTATCCTCTTCCTAAAACAATATATCTGAAGGAACTTTGAGTCTATTTACATAATTACAAAGAGGAAATTAGACTCAGAAAACTATTTATAAATTTCTAAGGGCAACAATTTGTTCTGGATTTAATGACAAAAAGAAAACTCTAACTGAAATGAAAGTTGGATGTTTCAGGTTATTATTTAGATATTTATAGACAAAAAGTATTTCTTTCTTAGACCAAATCCAAATATTTTTGCTTTGATTATTACCAGTTGATAATTGTTTCAAAATATATCAAGAATCTTTGAATTCTACCAAAAATATTTTGTAAAATTTCAGGAATTGCGGTGGTGTTATAGATACTACCAATATAAATAATTTTGGTACCTTACAATTTAGGGTTCATAGATGATTATTTTGATAATTATCCTGTTATTTATGTCTTGGTTAATATCTAATTTTTTAATTTTAAAACTATCTTATAGAATAACTAAAAAAGATAAAATGAATATATTGAATTATGCAGATATTCATCTTTAATTCTTAGAAACGTAGTTTTCAGAACTCTAAATCTAAACCAGGTGATGTTATGCTAATAAAGTACAAATTCTATGACATAAATACAATTAATGACTGTTGACAAGATTGGAAATCTCAAAACGATGCTAATTTTTAATTCACACCGTTAATTATTCACGCAAACTCCGTTGTTATTGTCCGTTGTCAGTTTCAAGTATGCTAATTCAGCCGAACATAATACCCATTCTGATTCATCATTGGAATTAATTGTAAATCTGTCGAGATAATTCCTTTTAAATAAGTCCATCATTGTTGTTTCAATGCGGACAATTTCGTATATTAATCCGGGAATCGAATTGCATTTTTCCTTGCTGTAATCCAATCTTTTGCCGGACGCAAGGGTTTTGTTAACTAACTCTTTGTGTTCCGTTCGCAGCGAAGAAAATATGCCGCAGTCACGCTAAAGGATTTAGCTAATGAAAACAAAAATGATCAGGTTCGATTTTTTCAACATTAATAATCTTATATTTCAGCTATTGTTCCCCAAATCAAAACTGCGATGTTAAATTACGTTTTAATTACAATAGTTGTATTAAATGAAGTGTGGGTAAAAGTGCGATTGTTCAAAATGAATAACGAACGCATTATCTTCAGATTTCGCATGAAATTTTCATACAATAAAATTATAATCTATCTCGGATGTTGCAGGCGGATTACTCATGGTAACAATCTTATTTGTGTATGTGTCACATTGTAATAACTAATCTTTATTGCAATTGTGTTTTTAGATGAAATACGTAAAGATTACTTTATAATTTATGCAGATGCAATATTACAAGCGACTGAATGTTATTTCATAGCTAACACGAAACTTTCTCGATTAGTTACCCTTGCATGTAACTGGTTAAATTGTTGAAATAATTCAATATTGCATGATGAAGAAAATTGATGTTTCCCATTACGGAGCAGGAAATGAATTGTTTACAATTATTAATGAAAGCGAAAATGCGACTTGCTCAATAACGTAAAAAGTTAGCAAAGAGATCATATTCTGAAGCACCATTCTTTAGTTGAATGTTTCACTCTGATAATTTTTTATAATTTTGGTAAGTCTTCACCTTAACACGATTATATAATATTTCTTCAGAACCTTATTGATGAGGAATAAGGTTGTTTTGATTCATCAATTAAAATTAAAGCAACGTTATGATTAACATGTTAATATAATTTTACCTTCGATTCTCAGTCTTTAAAATATTTAGTTTACGAAGTTGAAACACTATTCTGGATTTAATGACAAAAAAACAACTCTAATTGAAATGTTCTTAGAAAGTTGGATATTTAAGGCTATTATTTAGATATTTATAGACAAAAAGTATTTCTTTCTTACATATTTTAGACACTACTAGGTATTTATCCTCTTCCTAAAACTATCTTAGGGAGCTTCACATCTACTTACTTAAATACTAAAAGGAAATTGGACACAGAAAAATTTCTAAGGACAACTTTTTCCAAAATAATTTAAAGATATTTTAAAGCATTTTCACAAATATTGGAAGGAAATTGGACAACTAATAGAAACGTAAGAAATTACTTTTTCCAATATATACTTAAGGTATTTATCCCCTTCCTAAAACAATATATCTTAGGATATATTTGAATATATTTACATAAATATTGGAAGGAAATTGAACAACTTTTAGGCACCTAAACAATTTACTTTTTTCCAACATAGTTATTTTCGACAAAGCTTAAGGTATTTATCCTCTTCTGAAAACAATAAACCTGAAGGAACTTTGAGTCTACTTACATAATTACAAAGAAGAAATTGGACTCAGAAAACTATTTATAAATTTCTAAGGGTAACTGTTTTGAAGATATTTAACTTTTTTCCAAGATAATTTAAAGACCTTTGAATATATTTACACATATATTGGAAGGAAATTGGACAACTAAAAGAAATCTAAAAAATTACTTTTTCCAATATATACTTAAGGTATTTATCCTCTTCCTAAAACAATATATTTTAGGATATATTTGAATATATTTACATAAATATTGGAAGGAAATTGAACATCTTTTAGGAACCTAAACAATTTACTTTTTTCCAACATAGTTATTTTCGACAAAGCTTAAGGTATTTATCCTCTTCTTAAAACAATAGTCCTGAAGGAACTTTGAGTCTACTTACATAATTATAAAGAAGAAATTGGACTCAGAAAACTATTTATAAATTTCTAAGGACAATTGTTTTGAAGATATTTAACTCTTTTCCAAGTCTTTAAATTGACTTTTGAATATATTTACACAGATATTGAAAGGAAATTGGACAACTAAAAGAAACCTAAAAAATTACTTTTTCCAATATATACTTAAGGTATTTATCCTCTTCCTAAAACAATATATCTTAGGATATATTTGAATATATTTACACTAATATTGGGAGGAAACTGGAACTAATAGAAACCTGAAAAAAAACTACTTTAATCCAATATATTTTAGACAATTCTTAAAATAATATATATTTTTTAGTTCTCTATTTACACAATTACTAAAAGGAAATTGGATTCTTTGAAGACTATTATAAACTTTTATCACACACACAATGATTAAAGAAATTTGAATCAATTTACACAAATATTGTAATGAAATTGGAGAACCTTTAGAAACCTAAATCATTTTTTTTCAACATACTTTAAACAGCTCAGATGATATTCCCAAAACAACAAAACAAAACCCAAAATTTAAAATATTTCTAAAATAAATTGTTTATGAACTTTTAGGCCATCCTATAGATATAAAGGCCTCAAAAGAAGCATAATTTTTATTTTTCTCATTACAAAACAGTATTGTTTACAATTATTATTTAATGCAAAAATATGTCTTACTCAACAGCGCAAAAAATGTTCTTAGAAAGTTACCAAATAGATCATATTTTGAAGCACCATTGTTCAGTTGGATGTTTCACTCTGTTAATTTGTTAAAGGTGAACCCATCCGGATTTAATTATGAACAATAAGCATTGTATCATTTGTAATTTGTGTAGTTGTTTTATATATATAATATTTCTTTTGGAAATCATTGGATAGGTTAATGTCATAAATCATATCTTTTATTGGATCTGATAATTTTGCAAAAGGTTAAGTTTTTTATCTTAAAATATTCATTCAATTTGTTCTCTAATATTCATTGTTAATGATAAACTTGTCTTAGATTCACGGTTACAATGATTAAGATGATAATGATGTAGTTCGATGTACGTTCTCAAAGTGGAACTCTCTTTAAGAACCTAAAACAATTTGCCATTGATTTAATGAAGTGAACAACCACTCCAGCAATTTCCCACTGGCAAACAAAGAGCACACCTTAAAAACTAGCTGAGAGCAACAATTTGTGTTAATATAATCAACCTGCAGGTCTAAAGAGTATGACGATAAGCTGCTGGTAACAACTATATTAAAATATCGCAAGAAACCGCATCAGCACTTATAAGGATCGGTGGTGAAAAATACCAAGACGTTTTCCCACTCGGCGCAGAATACATACGAGTGCATCCGGCAAACGTCTTGATTTAAAGCGGCCCGTCCAATTAAGCCTCTAGAAACGTGCATTTTTAGCTGGCCGGTTAATTAATTCAAATTAATTTTAATGGACGTTGCGTCGGGGTTGGGTTGCACTTGTGGCTTGTACGCGGAGTGGCCGAGAGGAGACGTTGAACTCTCTCCTCTTCGTCGGGCAAAAGAAGCAACAAAAAAAAAAACTTGCCGTTGCCGTTGCAGCCGCTTCGCCGAACCGCCGTTCCATTTACGCGGATTCTCGTCTTGCCGAGATGAAAGTGTCATTACCTGAGTCTCGTCAAGATTCATTCACTAATTACATCACTTTGTTGCGGGGGAACTGTGATATATAAACATAATTAATTACCATATAAAATGTTGTTAAAGATGTGATGGGTTAAAGAGGAAAATGCGGATGAGGTCAGTCGCCTTAGTTCCACAAAACGTACAGTCATCATCTACAAACAATACTTTCCTGGAACAAATATGAAATCATTTATTTGAATGATTTTGTAATTAACGATTAACGTCTATAATAATAAAAAAACAATCCTTTGTGTACATCTGTACAATTGAGAGTCTAATTATAATGAAAGTAAAACCGTACATTCATTATAAAGTATTTTATTCCACTTCAAGGATGCCAATTGAAAACATCAGTTAAAGGGAACTGACTGGGAAAGTTTCGTGGTACGAGCATATGCAGATGGCACATTTTCAAATGTTGATTTTGCATTGTTCGAAAGTAAAAGTACCAACAATAACAAGTTCTTTGACCTAACCCAGCCGGAATTCAACCTTCCTCAACAAACGTAAACTTGGAAGTTATGCTAAGGTACGAATCAAAGTTTACAGAAGACACTTAATCATGTATTCAGAAGTGTTCATACACAGTTCATAACAATTATTGTTATTCCTTCCTCAAGTACGACAACAATTAGGTTAATAGTAAAGTAAATATTGCGTACGTTTTCTATAAACTAGTATTAAGTGTTTTAATAACATGTAGTGAGAAAGTAGTACATTTGTAACATAAAATTAACAGTGTTACATCAATTATACATAATGGATGAGATGCATCAGACATCGTCTTAACAGAGAAAAGCATTTTTTCTTTTATGAGCGGTTGTGTCATCGCTCATACTTACAAATTATAAATACCCCATAAAACACAACAATGGCGTTTGAAACAAGGAATGTTCATCAGTAATAAAACACCGTCAATTTTATGGTAATAGACCGGCCAGAAAAGCCAGTGTTTCGTTATTGTATGATAAGCACGTCCCGAAAATCCGAGAACTTATTAAATTAGTCATTCTGGCGCAAGTCACTCGTTACATCAAAATCCTCTGTTGTAAGGGTATCGTCACGTATTACGCCAGGAGTTACTGAAATAATAATTACGGAGACGGCAAAGACCTGTGCTTCGGGTATTTACATTTACTTAGCCGGATAACATGGAAATATAATGACGCAGACGAGATATATCTCGACGTTGAAGTTATGGCGGTTATAGTACTTCCCATTGTCATTCACCTGCTGATGGGAGACTGGAGAACGTTGGTTTGGGAATAATTAAGCCTGTTGTCTTTTATAATTGATGCTAAATTTGATTTATTTTATAGCAGAACAATGTGGAACATCTCGTCATGATTTAAATGGAGCTGAAGCTATTTATAATCTCCTGAAAGCGAAGCCTTAGTCTTTGTAAAGTTTCTTTAAAGAATTTACTCGTTTCAACACATTTTAGTAATTTCTGTGACAATTTGAAGTGTCTGAAGCAATTTACATGGTGTCCTAAGCAACAGATTTGAAATTAACCATAGTATAAGAAATAAAATAAAATAATTTACTCAGTTTCAATATACAAACAACCAAGGAGCCTTAAAGACTTTCCAGAGCAGTTTTAAGTTTTATAAACAAAGATGAATATCTTAAAGTATTTCTTTCCAATACACTTTCGACAATCTTACAGATCTTTAAGTTTATTTCCATAATTGTTAAAAGGAAATCAGACACTTAGACACAATATATTGTCTTAAAAAGATTTCCAAAGTTGTTTGGGAGGAGTACAAATATCTCGACAGATGTCTAAATTATGTTTAAAATAAGTAAATTGTTGTGTGACTCTATTAGATGTCATAGCTGACTATCAGTTTTCAAACTATTAAATTTCCTTTTAGTAATTGTGTAAATAACTTGAATGTTCCCAGGAAGAGTTACTCAGTTTCAGTATACCAATGACATTTAAGACTTTCAACAGCCTCTTAAAGTTTTACGAAGAGGACTGTCTTAATTTTAGATATTCTGAAGGCAAAAAGTATTTCTTTCCAATATACTTTGGACAATCCTTAATGTATTTATCATCTCTTTAAAATAATTTATTTTACAGATCTTTAGGTTTATTTACACAATTGTTAAAAGGAAATCAGACACTTAGACACAATATATTGTCTTAAGAAGCCTTCCAAAGTATTTTAGGAGGAGTACAAATATATCCACAAATGTCTAAATTATGTTTAAAATAAGTAAATTGTTGTATGACACTATTAGATGTGATATCTGACTATCAGTTTCCAAACTATTAAATTTCCTTTTAGTAATTGTGTAAATAACTTGAATGATTCCAGAAAGAGTTACTCAGTTTTAGTATACCAATGACTTTTAAGACTTTCAAGAGCCGTTTAAAGTTTTACGAAGAGGACTGTCTTAATTTTAGATATTCTGAAGGCAAGAAGTATTTCTTTCCAATATACTTTGGACAATCCTTAATGTATTTATCATTTCTTTAAAATAATTTATTTTACAGATCTTTAAGTTTATTTACACAATTGTTAAAAGGAAATCAGACACTTAGACACAATATATTGTCTTAAGAAGCCTTCCAAAGTGTTTTAGGAGGAGTACAAATATATCCACAAATGTCTAAATTATGTTTAAAATAAGTAAATTGTTGTATGACACTATTAGATGTGATATCTGACTATCAGTTTCCAAACTATTAAATTTCCTTTTAGTAATTGTGTAAATAACTTGAATGATTCCAGAAAGAGTTACTCAGTTTTAGTATACCAATGACTTTTAAGACTTTCAAGAGCCGTTTAAAGTTTTACGAAGAGGACTGTCTTAATTTTAGATATTCTGAAGGCAAGAAGTATTTCTTTCCAATATACTTTGGACAATCCTTAATGTATTTATCATTTCTTTAAAATAATTTATTTTACAGATCTTTAAGTTTATTTACACAATTGTTAAAAGGAAATCAGACACTTAGACACAATATATTGTCTTAAGAAGCCTTCCAAAGTGTTTTAGGAGGAGTACAAATATATCCACAAATGTCTAAATTATGTTTAAAATAAGTAAATTGTTGTATGACACTATTAGATGTGATATCTGACTATCAGTTTCCAAACTATTAAATTTCCTTTTAGTAATTGTGTAAATAACTTGAATGATTCCAGAAAGAGTTACTCAGTTTTAGTATACCAATGACTTTTAAGACTTTCAAGAGCCGTTTAAAGTTTTACGAAGAGGACTGTCTTAATTTTAGATATTCTGAAGGCAAGAAGTATTTCTTTCCAATATACTTTGGACAATCCTTAATGTATTTATCATTTCTTTAAAATAATTTATTTTACAGATCTTTAAGTTTATTTACACAATTGTTAAAAGGAAATCAGACACTTAGACACAATATATTGTCTTAAGAGGCCTTCCAAAGTGTTTTAGGAGGAGTACAAATATATCCATAAATGTCTAAATTATGTTTAAAATAAGTAAATTGTTGTATGACACTATTAGATATGATATCTGACTATCAGTTTCCAAACTATTAAATTTCCTTTTAGTAATTGTGTAAATAACTTGAATGATCCCAGAAAGAGTTACTCAGTTTTAGTATACCAATGACTTTTAAGACTTTCAAGAGCCGTATAAAGTTTTACGAAGAGGACTGTCTTAATTTTAGATATTCTGAAGGCAAGAAGTATTTCTTTCCAATATACTTTGGACAATCCTTAATGTATTTATCATTTCTTTAAAATAATTTATTTTACAGATCTTTAAGTTTATTTACACAATTGTTAAAAGGATACTTAGACACAATATATTGTCTTAAGAAGCCTTCCAAAGTGTTTTAGGAGAAGTACAACTATATCCACAAATGTCTAATGTTTAAAATGAGTAAATTGTTGTGTGACTATTAGATTTCACAGCTGACTATCAATTTCCAAACTATCCAATTTCCATTTGGTAATTGTGAAAATAAATTCAAAGTTCTCAGAAAGAGTTACTCAATTTCCGTATACTAACAACCAGGGAGCTTTTAAGACTTTCAAGAACCGTTTAAAATTGTACAAAGAAGACTTAATTAGTAAAGTAAACTTAATTTTATATATTCTTAAGGCAAAAAAATATATTTTGAATAAGGATTAAAGAATTAATTCTTTAAAATAAAATAAAGTTAAGCATAAGAATTGTCTAAAATATATTGAAGGAAAGTAAATTGTTTTATAACTTTATTTTATATATATTTTTTTAATAATTTCTTAATCTATTAGATGTCATAACTGTCTAAGAGTGTCCAGAATATCGACTGACGTTTCCTTTCTTTATAGAAATGTGTAAATTTTAAATATTTTTGGGACTATAAAATTATGTTGAAAAAGGGAAATTGGTGGGATTCTATTAGTTGTATACTTGAAACTTTATGACGTTGCCAAAGAAATAATGGGAATAATTACAAAACATTTTGCAGTTAAATTATGAAACAATTACTTCTCACCACATTTATGGCATTTCTGAAGCTTCCCGAATAATTTAGACAGCACATTTAAGAAGTTGCGAATGCCATTTGGACTTTATTGATATTTATTTCACATTTTAGCTTTCACCTCACATTTAAAATTGCACAATTCGATAACCGTTGATAAACCATTGAACCGCAATAACGTCCGTCCCGTGTGAAAATCCAAAGCCATCTGATGCGCTCAATATGCGAAAGACTGACGTTCAAAATGTTATGGGAAAAAACATAAAGTCAGCTTCCGCATTGTTTCAGCACATAATATCAAAGATAAAAAACGATTTTTATTATTCACGCATCCTCAATGAACGCAACGCACTCATTAGTGCGATGTGGGTCAGTTTTTTCTCCAAGCGAAACCGCAGCAGTAACGTGCGGTAATTCGAATTAACGTTTTTATTGTGGGAGGCACAAGAACCGCCGCCATTCCTCCTGTGCAAGGAGCGTTGCATGCGAAAACCGCACCGCCGGCGAGAAACGACGATTGTTTTAATTCGGATCTTTCATTGTTCCGCCAACAGAACCACCGTAAGGTCGTACCAAATCATCGGCGCATCCGCCCGCATCGAACTTATCATCTTCAAGTGTCGATTGTTCGCCGGCACTTCCGCAAACACGATGCCACAGAGCAATTAACCACCTCCGACGTGATTTATCATTGTTTCGTAGTGCTGGAAAAAAAAAAATAAAAACGTGCAACAATACACTTCCTTCCGTCTGGGCAGTAAATCAAAAATTGCGACGGGATTCGGTTTATGCAACGGCCGTGGCACGACGCAAAAGAACAAATAGACTAAACAACCTGTAACCGAAACGTGACCGTAAACAAAGCCGAGAATGCCGAGAAGCGAGACACCCATCAAGCCGTTTCATGTGCTACTTTCGGAGTTTCGCCAGCTAATGCACCTCGACTCGTTTCCCCCTCATAAACGAGAACGAAACAACTTTTTTTAGGATCATCCACCATTTTACCACTGAACATTTTTTTCGTCTAGCAAGTTGATCTGTTGAGCAATAAGTTTGACTCATTCCCGATTGATTATATCATCCGCACGTATGATCTCAATGTGCACAACGAAACGTGATTCATTTTTTTACGATCGAAGCTCATATAATAGTTGATTTACATGCACATAACGCTACGTGAAAAAAATATCGCAATAATTGTTTGTTAATTCTTAATGCCCGCAACGAAAAGGCACTCCTTTCATATTTTTATCGATTCCACTTGGGTGGTTCGATTCCAGAAATCATATCGGGTCATAACTGCATGCATGCTTTCAAAGGTTCAGGGTTTTTAAAACTTTACAAACGATTCACATGTCTTGTATAATAATAAACTGTGACAGAACAATAATTTTATCTTTGCTTTGTTTTATTTCTAATGTATAAAACATTAGAAATAAAGACAAGTCGAAGAACTAATTATGGAATACAAATTTAGACAAGACGAAATATTAAGCAAGAAAGTGTTAATATTGGAAGGAAACTAGAAAATTCAATTCAAAAACTTTGTAATGAGAAACTTACATATTTTTCTTCTTTTGGTGGAAGTTTTACTATTCTAAACTATTAAACTATACTAAATTTGGAAAAAGGAAGAATATCTGTCAAAAATAAGTGAATTCAAAAACTTTTTCTATTTTATAATAGGAAACAAACATTTTCTTCTTCTTTTGGTAGAAGCTTTGTTGCTATGTTTTATTTCTAAAATTTTATTCAGAAATAAGTTGAAGAACTAAATATGGAATAAAAATTTAGACAAGACGAAATATGAAACAAGAAAGTGCAATTATTGGAAGAAAACTGGAAAATTCAATTCAAAAACTTTGTAATGAGAAACTTACATATTTTTCTTCGATTAATATCTGTCAAAAATAAGTAAATTCAAAAACTTTTTTTATTTTATAATAGGAAACAAACATTTTCTTCTTCTTTTGGTAGAAACTTTGTTACTTTGATTTATTTCTAATGTTACTTTGATTTATTTCTAATGTTTTATTCAGAAACAAGTCGAAGAATTAAATGTGGAATAAAAATTTAGATAAGACGAAATATAAAGCAAGAAGGTGCAATTATTGGAAGAAAACTGGAAAATTCAATTCAATGAGAACCTTACATATTTTTTTCTTTTGGTAGAAATTTTGATGTCTTTAGAATGGTTCAAAACTATTCTTAATTTGGAAAATGGTTGAATATTTATCAAAACTAAGTAAATTCAAAAACTTTTTCTATTTTATAATAGGAAACAAACATTTTCTTCTTTTTTTGCTAGAAGCTTTGTTGCTATGTTTCATTTCTAATGTTTTATTCAGAAACAAGTAGAAGAACTAAATATGGAATAAAAATTTAGACAAGACGAAATATGAAGCAACAAAGTGCAATTATTGGAAGGAAACTGGAAAATTCAATTCAAAAACTTAGTAATGAGAAACTTGCATATTTTTCTTCTTTTGGTAGAAGTTTTAATCTCTTTAGAATGTTCCAAAACTATTCTAAAGTTGGAAAAATGAAGAATATCTGTCAAAACTAAGTAAATTCAAAAACATTTTCTATTTTATAATAGGAAATATACATTTTCTTCTTCTTTTAGTATAAACTTTGTTGCTTTGTTTATTTCTAATGTTTTATTCAGAAATGAGTCGAAGAACTAAATATGGAATAAAAATTTAGACAAAACGAAATATAAAGCAAGAATGTGCAATTATTAGAAGGGAACTAAATATGGAATAAAAATTTAGACAAAACGAAATATAAAGCAAGAATGTGCAATTATTAGAAGGAAACTGGAAAATTCAATTCAAGAACTTTGTAATGAGAAACTTACAAATTCTTCTTTTGGTAGAAGTTTTAATGTCTTTAGAATGGTCCAAAACTATCCTAAATTTGGGAAATATCTGTCAAAAATATATATACTAGGTGTACTAAGAAGTTTTCAAAATGTCCAGTTTCCAAGCTTGAACTTCTGTAAGATAAATTGAATGAAGACAAATACTTTAGACATTATCGAAAAGAGGTTGAAAAGATATATTTTTTTATTATAATGCTTTAAACAGCCCTAGAAAGGATTTATTGATCTTTAATTTATTTGATAATTACATAAATAGTGTCAGATGAACTTGGTTAATAGTAAAATTTAGTAAATAAATTCCCTTGGTTGTTTGTATACTGAAACTAAGTAAATTATATTAAGATTTTTCTTTAGTTTGAGTAGTTTCAGAAGAGTTTTTTGGTAAACGGTTTAAAGAGCTCAAAATTGTCACAGAAATTGTTGAAAAGAAATAAATTCTTTGAAGAAATTTTACAAAGACAAATACGTTGCTTTTAGGAACTTATAAATAGCTTCAGTCCTATCTAAATCATAACGAGATGTTTTACGTTATTTTATTATTGCATGAATCTCACTTAGTAACAACTATAATATAAAAAACAACAGGTTTAATTATTCCCAAAACCAACGATAAAATTCAATTCAAAAATTTATTCTGCTTTTTAAATGAAAACAAAAATTTTCTTCTTCTCTTAAGTAGAGCTTTAATGACTGACTTTAAGAAGGTAAAAATATTATAAATTTGGGAAACGAATAAATATCTTCAAAACTGTCAAAAATAACTTAATGGTAAGTATTAGTTAATAAGTTAGAACTCTATGAACTGTCCTAAGAAGCTTTCCAAATTCTTTTGGACAATTTTGAAAGCTTTGAGTCTATTCATAAGGAAATTGGATGAAGCCAAACTATTTAACATAATTACTAATGTTTTAAAATAATCTATTTGTCTGTTGAGATAATTTATGTTCTTCTCAAAACTATTTATTAAAAATTCGCAATTATAAAGTTATTGATGAACTTAATAACGACAGAATAACATTTCTTTTATTTTTTTCCAATGTTGTATAAAAATAAATATTTAGACAATACGAAAAGTATATTGTGTAAACTATAATCGAAAGTACAATAACTATTAAATATTGACGATTATTTCTTTTATCGACCGTAAAATTTTAGTTTTTATGTGTTAAAATTTTCTAATTCTTTAAGAGGTCAGATCATAGAACTGCTGATCTAACCAATTTAGAAAATCACATTGTTTAATTAAGATTTTTTTAGTTATAATCGAAAGTACGATTATAGTTAAACGTTATATTTTCACCTTCCATAAAAATGATTGACGTCATAACAACAAACAGTGCAAATATCTAGATATTACTAAATAAATAAATAAAAAAAATTACAATGTTATCTAGATCGTGCAATCGTAACTAGTCTGTGTAATCTCATGAATAAAAATAACACAAAAAAGTTGGATATATTTTCCCTCGTTCGCATGACCGACATATTTACTCTGGACAGCAAAAAAATTATTCCATTAACAACTAACGTTTGAATTCGTTTCAAACAATTCAACTTCAACGAATGCCCAGCTTCACAAAATAAAAGTGTGCTATGTATGGCTCCACATTAAAATGTACGGGATGAAGTTAACTACATGGTATTATAAAAACAGGCAGAACTTTGCCAAGGAAAGTTTATAATCAACATGAACAAGATGAATTAGTTTTGCGTTTAAAACTGTTATACTTAGTAATAATTATATGCGTTAGCTTTAACTGTTTATTTTTGCTCCGGGACTTGTTTTTAAACAGGGATATTTACTTTGAGCGCTGCAATTTCGTAGAAGATAATTCCGCTGATTAAATATTAATCCACGAGGATTAAACAAGCAAAATTTAATAATCCTCTAATTGGTTTCAGATAAGAAATGGAGGCTTACACGACGTACCCAACGATCTCCATAGACAAACGTCTGTCCACCCTGTCGATACAGTCGAAGAACCATGACAGTTCGGAGTACGCCATCAACCGATTCTCGCAGAAGTACGACTCGTACCAGGAGTTCTACAAAGCCCAGCAGCAACGACAACGTCTGTCCTCGACGGGTGAAGGAAGCGGCGACTCCAGCACCACCACGTCGGGCAGCAGCTACGGCGAAAGGGAGGACATGAGCGAAACGAGAACGGAGAGCGAGGAGAACGAGAGGGAGGCCCAGGAGAAGCCGTATCAGGGGGTGATCACGCCGGCCGAAAGGGAACAGATCGAGTCGTTTTTCAGGGGGTTGAAAACCGAGGTAAATAACGTTGATTACGCACATAAAGGTGAATCGAATCGTGTTAAAGTTTTTATTGGATTAGTCATTAATTAATAAATGATTTATCGTTTTACGTCGGTCCACATGTCAGATATAAACCGTGTTTATAATGTAGTACGCCATCATTCATCTACATGTTGTGGATACTGCACTGTGTAGCCGCTCCCATCGATGTTTGCTAATCCATTAGTCGATCAGCCTCTGTTCAATATCAACAAAATAAAATATGAGCTATAAACGGACAAAACCACCGATATCGTTTACTATCCAGTCGGTTAACGATAAATCTTCTTTAATAAAAAAACGATCGCCTATATATTTTATTTAAGGAAACCTAAATGGTTTTTTATGAATATGGATGGGTTTGATTTATGTTGGTCAAACGTCGCAGTGTCCTTTAAGGGGTGTTATTGGGAAAGATATTTGATTTAACCTTGCTAAAAAAGGAAATTTATATTTTTTCGCAGACAAAGGAAACTGAGTGTGAATAAAAATTGATGATTATTGGATATTGAGTTATAACTAAAAACGTTAATTGCCAATAAAAAAGTTTACATCAAGTGTGATTTTTTAACGTTACTCACATATTGGACGATTAAAGATTTTACAGTACAGTAAATTTTATTATTACCCCCAGATAATTAAGCCAGTATCTCCCAGATTCATTAAACTCTGCAGCATTTAATATCTAAAAGCACGAAACCAAATAGCAGGAATAAAGGAACATAAAAGGGGAAATATGAAACTGTTGTTTAAAAGAATTATTGAACGGTTGCGTCATTATAATCCTGAGAAAATACATTTTAACGTCTTCATTAGATCATTCTTCGTTAATTTAAGGAACTTTTTTGTCCATTAAATGTTTAAATTTATCCTGGTTCATGAGAAAAACTCAAATCTGTTATTCCAATCTTACTTTGACCTTCGCATCTCCAACACTAATCTGTGGGAAATAAAAATGTTATGTGAAGTGGAGTATAATTTACATACATTTTTATCATCTCATTTCAACCGAGCCAAGACGTGTAAAAAAATTGCTAAATAATTAATTTTAACAACACTGAAATAATTGCCTTACGTCACACATGCCTTAGATGCCACGTTGTTCATGTAAGTTCCATTTCCAGGTGTACGTGTGCAACTCGCTGGCGAATCTCTACGTGAAATCGCCGGAGGACAGCGACTGGAAGCTGAAATACGAGGGAATCCCGGTCGTGATCCTGGACAGGGGTGAATCCAGGGCGCGGACGAAGCGCTGCATCAAAATAGCGTTGGCCGAAAGGGGCACGGGTTTCATGCTGTGGCACGACATCGTCGACAACCTGTCCTCGTACAAGATGGAGGGACCGACGTTCCACACCATGTGCTTCTCCGAGGATCACAAGCTCCAGATCGGCTTCAGTTTCGACATGTGCATGGCGGCCGAGGAGCTGGGACGACACGTGGAAACTCTGGTGGCCCGTCCGGAGAACGTGAACCTGTCCACACCCGGTAAGATTTCATCTCGGACTCGATTATTGATTTATCGACTAACTGATTGCGGTTGCAGGCAAGAAGAAAAAAAAGAAAACCAAGAAGCAACCGAAACCAGCGCCTCTGCCCCCGAAGACACACATCTCGCAGCCGTGCTGCTTCCAACACGTGACCACAGTCGAAGTGAACGATGCAAAAAGATATTTTTCGCTGAGGGAGCTGTTGCCTCGTTCCGTACTTAATTCTAGTATTAACACTGGCATGTTACAACTAAGGCACTAATCTAGATTTAGGTTGATATTTATGTTTTAAGTTAGCATGTATCAGTGAGCTGGATCAACGAATATCTACACGGATTTAGTGACAATTCACTTTTTGAATTGCTTTTGAAAAATTTGCACGATTAAGTGTTTAGATGGCATTATCCAAAATATAATATGTAATATACTATGGGTGTCACTGTCATCTATATTTTAATAGATGTGTTGGATCACCTCCATGATGATTTAAAAATTAAGTCACCTCTTATAGGAAAGCAGCTAACTGATACTTATATTTTAAAATATGACTGATATAAATGTATTTTTATGAATGAATGGATTTTATTATTTTTTGGTGTGATAATTTTGCTATATACGGACCAAAAACGTTTAACTAATGATTTCCACATTCCTGCTCCATCATGTTCTATGAAAAGTATGTTGTAATTTATTACAATATTGAGAAGATTTGATTACAATTTATTATTTATATTTGTCTAGTTCGTAAGTTTCCCTATGAAATTACAAAATGGTTTGATTAAAAGTCTTTAGTGTGAATCTGTGATATCAGTTCGAATTCAAAATTTTATCAAAATATGTATGCATTTATGTAAAAAGTACAACTAAGTGTATCTACTAAATATACCCGGATATCCTTTAGTGGACAGTGTATGTTAAATAATTGTTTTAAATAAAAGTATTTGTAGTGAATATGTGTCTTATTTTATATTTATGTGCAGGACTTTCCTTACATACAAATTAAACTGTAATTAGATGTAAAATCAAAGAATTTTACGTATCTAACAACTTTAAACTAATTAAACTCTCAACGAATCAACAGGGTATCAAAGTAAATGAATTAGTTCAATGAATTCATCAAAATAAGTAATATTTCTAATTAGTATAAGAAATATTACTTCACATTAATAACTTTCGTTAATTAAGAAATTTATATCTCATTCATTTAGAAATGATTATTTAATAACTAATGATCATTATTGTAAGTCAATATGTAAATAAATCAATTCATCAATAAAATGGTAATGCTATATTCTCATTTAAAAATATACACAAAAAATACTTTTTTTACTCAAAAACACACTCTTAATAATGTGTTAAGATGTAGTCATACAAAAATATTAAAAATAAAAACATGTAAATGACAATTTAAGACATAGAAATATATACGAAATACGAGGACATTACAACACATATTGTATAGCACTAAGTAATACTGAAAAAAAATCAATAAAAGTTTACAAATTTCGAAAAATGATGACATATTAAAAAAGGATTTTAATAATGAATTCATCTTTTTCATTCACATATGCCTGGTATTCCTCTTTTCTATTATAGTGCATGTTACAGAGATGGTACCACTGGCATCGGCAAATTCCTTAATATAGGCGGTCCCCCAACAAAAATATTGGGAGATATTAGTGGGATTGAAATTTCTCATGTATGATGTGGGGCATTCATATTGAAGCGCCGGGGTTTCGCCGTCCGAACGTAAAATGACAAATCGATATTTAAAATCAGTCTCCGTGAAATTGGTCAATTTAATAACGCAAACTTTAAATTGCCCATTGGTAATTTGATAACAGAAGTAGAAAAGCTCTCTGTCCGTGTAAAATACCGCATGGAAAAGTGTACGACACGGCGACGAGATGTCTCGAATATCAACGGTGGAGAAGTTGTGCCAAATCGTTTCCTGATGTCTCTCGATTAAATGCGTTTCGAACTCCGATGGGCACCCAATCCAGGTGCAACCGTCGATGTGTTTGTAAGGGCAATTGCTCGGCTGGTAGACGCATCTGAGCTGATGACGCAGAACGTCTGGGCCCCTCGCCATCACGTCGCAACCGTTATCCGCGTTTGTGCAGGGTAAAACCACCTTGTGCCACAAACGTTCCATTGTGAAGTTCCTGGTTTGCTTCTTGGGTGCCCCGCAAGTGGGGCACTGGCTTAGTTTGTTGAAGCAACTTCTGCAGTAGTTGTGGCCAGTTTCGCACAAAAATATTGGGGGGTGCATGTAATTCATGCAGACTTGGCACTGGAACTCTTCACGTAGTTCGTGATCCCAGTTGGTCTAAAATTATTTTTCGACTAGGGTTGTATTTAGAACTTTTCAATGTACTTACTTCATCTTGTCTATTGTCCGCCTCGAAAAAATGAGGTGGAATAATCGGTTCGTCCATGGTTAAATTAAAATTGGGACTGGAAAGAAACATTTTTTTTTTATTTAATGCCAGTTCACATTAAATAAAAGAACTGAGGCAAAATATTTAACATTTTAAAAAGTTGCTATAATAATGATTATTAATTTATATGGAACTTGAATGCCAATTATTTATTTCCAAAATGCACAAAATTAAGCGTAACATAAATAGCGAACACCCTGTATGAAATTTGGAAGTATTAATAGTTCCCTAGTTAAGGTGATGCCAAAAATTAAGTTTCCAACATCACAACATCCACAGACATTTTTGTTAGGCCATCACTCAGTTAAAATTTTTAGAACAAAATTTATAACTAACTAACTTGAATATATATTACAAATTATTTTCCAAAAAATTATAATGATATATATATATATATATATATATATATATATATATATATATATATATATATATATATATATATATATGCTGTATATTTTCCTTTGGGATGGGTGAAAATAATGTGATAAATATAATTGCTGATAAAATATTTTTAGATAGTGTTTGAATTAATTAGTATTAACCAGCTACTTCTCAATATAGATTTGAGAACACTAAGGTGATTTTTATTTATTGAAAACTGGCATTTTGGCATATTCACATGTTCATTTTATGATTTAATAAAATAATTATTCTTGTATATATTTATATGGTGATTTGATTTCAGATTTGATTTTAATTGATTTTCTGTCAAATTTGTATTTCAAAATCCTGATGTCAAATATCAATCATTTTAATTTGAAAGGGATTGATACACCTGAGCTAGTTTCTAGTCTATTAATTACAAATAATGAACCGTCATTAAGTAAATATCATTTTGTTTCAGTTACAAATAATTAATTGTATAAATTAAATAACAAAAACTACTTTTCTACTAATATAATTAATAAATTATGCAAAATAATAGAAATTAAAATATTTCAAAACTAACTAGTTTATAGAAATATGAAACACAAAAGTTAAAATAATAATAAAAACAATTAATATATAAAATACATGAACTAGTGTAATAAAATTCAAATCAGCATTATTTTTTGATAATTCAAATTAATAATAATTAAATAAACACAAAACTTACCTCGCACAAGTAAAATTAGAACCAACCAACGTTTTTATAACATTAAGAAGAAGGAACAAACTAAGAAAAACAGTATGCAACGTGTAGCGCTATTCGCAAAAATATTTAAAAAAATTTTCAACGAAACATGCGATTTATGGTGACATCTTTGAGCCAATAGTTGAAAATGACACTTCATTTAACAAATTTCTTTAATTAAAAAAGTATTTTGAAAATTTTAATTTAAACTGAACATTATCTGTAGATTGAAACAAAAGTCATAATTAAACAGTATTAAATAATATTAATAAATTATTTTTTATTTTTTAAATAAGTAATGGTATGCCCTAATTTACATTTTTATTAAAAATATTTTGTATTATTTTTACAAATCATTTTGTTTTTCTACAGTAAGTCTTTTTATCAATGCATTTGAATAAAATTTAAAAACAATAGTAATTTGCACAAACATAAGGTCACGTTGTTATTATTATAGATATCCACATTGAGAATACAATATAAAAAATATTGGGCAATTATTTCAAAATTGTAAATAATTATTGTAAATCTTATCTAAAATCGAGAAAATATAAAAGAAACACTTTTCCACAGTAAGTTTAGATCTGTTTCGGTTCTGGAACAAGATGCACCTCATCCTTTTGGTCCTTGCAGCAACTGCGGCAGTAGTCACAGCCAATTTGAGCGTGGAACATCTGGAACTGATCAGATCTCTTCCTGAATTTCAAAGCAAGAGTCTTGAGGAAATAAAAGATGAAGCTTCTGCAACTGTGGTAAATATTAAACTCTGGCAGTATCAGTATATTTGTTTTAAACTTTGGTTGTTGTTTTTTAGCCTGAAATGATCAAAAATAATGGATATTTGTGTGAAGAGCACGAAGTGACTACTGAGGATGGTTACGTTCTGACCTTGCATAGAATACCAAACGGAAAACGCAAAAAAAATAATGGAAAAGTCTTATTTTTGATGCACGGTATATTGTCCTCTTCCGCCGACTGGATTGTTACTGGAGAAACAAAAGGATTAGGTACTAATTCGCAAAAATACTCAGGAAACTTAATTGTGACCATAAACTTTTAGCATACATTATGGCTGATGAAGGGTATGACGTTTGGCTGGGCAATGCCAGAGGCAACAAATACTCCAGGAACAACGTTAAATACAATCCAGATAAAGACTCCAAATTTTGGGAATTCAGCTGGCACCAAATCGGTAAAATAGATCTGCCAACAATGATCGACTTCGTCTTGAATACAACTGGGGTGGATGGTGTTTATTATGCTGGCCACTCTCAAGGCACCACCAGCTTTTACGTGATGGCTGCTTCCAGGCCCGAGTACAATGACAAGATAAAGGTGCACGTCAGTTTAGCTCCTATAGGGTTCATGAGCCACATGAAGAGTCCTCTGATGCATCTCATGGCATTTTGGCAAAAACCTCTTGGTGTAAATAAAAATGTACATCAAATTGATTCGTTTATCACCTGTTTGTATTTTTAGATGTTGCTCAAAATGATTGGAGTAGATGAGTTCCTTCCCAGCAGCGATTTTTTGAGTAACGTGAGCGGTAGCCTGTGCAACGACAATTCTTTCACCCAAATCTTGTGCACCAACGCATTGTTTGCAGTTTGTGGTTTCAGTTACAAGGAAATGAACACCACATTACTGCCAGTCGTTTTGGGTCACACTCCTGCCGGCTCATCTACTAGACAATTCCTACATTACGCCCAAGAGATCAATTCAGGTAAATCGATATTAATTAATCTAGTAATAATCGGTTATAAATCTTAATTTTAAGGACGTTTCCGTCAGTATGACTATGGAATGTTTCAAAATCACCACGTGTATGGAAGATTCTCGCCTCCAGATTACGATTTAAGTAAAATAACGTCACCAGTTTATCTCCTCTACAGCCGAAATGATTGGCTGTCTGCGGAGACGGATGTACTGAGACTATGCAAGATGCTTGGGAACTGCAAGGGGAAATTTTTAGTTTCTGATGGGAGCTTTAATCATTTGGACTATCTGTATGGGCTGCGAGCTCCGAAGTTGGTTTACAATCATGTTATTAGTTTGATGTCTCGACATTGAAAATGTTAAGTATTTTGTTATTTAAGAAATAAATAAAATAGTAATAAAAATGTTGTGTTGTTTGTTATGGACAGTTTCTTATTATTAAATAATAGAAGTAAATAGTTTAGTGATCATTTTATTAACAACGACAATTTATCTAAATTAATTTGGTACGTGCCACTAATATTAGGCAGTGCCGGACTTAGCCTGTTTTGCCAATGAGGGGGAAATAAATAATTGACATTCTTTAATGATAAACAATAAATTGATTACAACAACTATTCTATCTTCTTGAAGGTCAATAACAAGGTTATAAGCTGCAGATTACTAAATAAATGTTCACGTCTTTGAGAATGTGTTACTTAGAAACTATTATGAATATGTTAATGTTTTTAAACCTGTAAATGTCTCAATCTTAAAACATTACATCTTAGATTGATTTTGTTTCTAGATTAATGCTAACACAGCTCCGGTCGTTTTATAGGAGATCCGGCCCTAACCACTCTTCTGTTCTTATCTAAAAAAATTCCTACACGCTTTGCACAGGCTGTTCTACAAGTTTTAGTAAAATACAGATAAAAATCAATTCAAGTAGTTGCGTTAATCTCAAGTATTGTAGATAAATAGCAATATTTTGAAGATTATTTATGCCATTGTGTTTTATTAATGTATTTGTATTTATTGTTAAGTTTCGAAAAAAATACCGTACTAATCTTTAAAGTTCTTCCCTTTTGTAACGTCCATTTAATTGTTTTTTTTTTTCATAAAATGTTTTATCAGTAAATAAAATTTGTGAAAATATTGGGTATTACTCTAGTAACATTAAAAAAGATAATCCATTAATATTGGATTAACAAATAAGTAGACAAATTATTTATAGAATAGAAATTATTTGTGCTATTTTATCAAGAAAAATTAACTTTGAACTTGTTTTCACTTATGATGTACGATTACATTTTTTTCAACAATTATATAAGATTTGATACATATTTTTTCTATTTCTTCAGAATTTTAATCAAGATTTCCTTATAACTGATATAAATCTATTACTCTATGTACAAAGATAAAAGTATTATATGTTATTAGTAAAATGTTGAATATAATAAAATAAAATTTAAAATGAACAAAAGACTATAATACCAGATAATAATTAGATAATTTTATTGTAAACATTTAAATACATTTTAAGTAATTAGGAACAAAAAATAAATATCTTAGGTCTTAGAAGATGTACCTAAGAATTCGAATGTAAACAATTAATTAAACATTTAAACAAATTTTTATAATATAATTTCAAGGAAAGGAATTTAAATAGAATAAATTAGTAAACATTTTTATATAGAAATAATTCATATTTTTGTTACTAAAATCATTTTATAAATGCGTATTTTAATTTTTTTTATCCATTTAAATGTAATTTCCAAATAAAAATTAAAAAAATATATATAATACATCAAAATTATTAAAATATTACATATAAAAATCAATAACACAAAACAAATTTAATATTAATAATTATAGTAAAACTTAATAATATGATTAAACTATCATATTAAAAATAAACCTAAATTCCTAATTTAAATGTATTTATTTCATAATTAAATTTAGAGAGTTAATTCATGTAATGTTTTATATTGTTTTTTCAATTAATTTTTTGTGTAGATTAAATATTCAAAGGCTTAAATGTGGATTAATCAATTAAAAACGTATGTAAATAAATAATAGCAATCTTCACATATTTATAACCTTTCAGAATATTTTATCAATATTTATATCAAAAGTTAACAATGAACAAAATTAAATTTAGCAAAATCACTGTTGTTTTGCAAAAAAATATATACATTTTTTTGTCGTCATTAAAAATCAATATTAATAACATTGTTATCTGTACCAATCATTAGATATGTATCTGATATTTTTATAACAGGTGTAAGGTTAAATGTCACTATAAATATAAATAAATCTGAATATCAAGAACAGAATAAACAATATACTTATATCACATACTTACAATATCTTTTGTAACTAAAATAAAGTTTATCTATTTAAATGTGAACTTTCAAAAGCAAATGAAAATTAAATAAATATAAAAAATTGAATTAATGTAAGAAATCTTTAAATAAATGAAGGAATTGTTAATGAGAATAATAAAATAATTAATTAGTTAAACAGAAAATAAGAAAATATTTCAAAAATAATACAATATTTTATGCTGAAAATTTTCAGAAAGCGATTAACATTTAAAAAAGTCAAATAGTTGTTTAAATTATTTAATGTTTAATTGTAATTATTTAATTACAACAAATTTTATCATTTACATATAAATAAATTAAAAAATATATGAAAACAAAACATTTATGTAATTACAGGAATAAAATTATTCTTTATATAAATAAAGGACTTGTTAGTTAGGAGAATAAAATAATGAATAATCAAATTATTTATTAGTGAAAAAGAAATTAAGAATATTTCAAAGTTATTTAAAGGAATATTTTATGATGTTAGACCTCAGAAAGCGAGTAATGGTCCTAGTTTTAGAGGTTTCATAAAAAAATTGATATTGTATCTCCAATTATTTAAATTGTGTTAATTACAATTCTTATTATTTTGTGAAGAGAAAGTTGCATACATGATAACATTGTTTTTAATAGACAATTACAAGTTTAATAAGAAAATAAATATAATATAATTTATCATAAAAACATTTCTTTAACAATAGAAACTGATAAATAAATTTTCTCTTTAAACTTATATTTAACATGCTAATTGTAGAATTAATTCATGTTTATTTAACAGTTTTAAAAAACATAAATTATAGTACAGGTTAAATACTCAAACCTTAAAATGTGATTAGTTATATATAAACGATCAGATTAATGATACAAGTACATTTGTACTCTTCACATATTTATCATATTTCAATTAGTATCTGAAAAGTCAAAAAATAACATTTTTTCAAATGCTTTTCTGTCTTCTGGACCTTTTGTACATGCAGTATAAGAAATGACAATTTTAAACGCACATTTCACATTTGTACGCAAAACAATCCCAGGAATTCAAATGTTTTTCTCTCATCAATCATCAATCTTGAGATCAACCTTTGCTCCAAACGATATTTTTCTTAAAACATACCATTCTAATCTTATTTATCAAACTGACCGCGATAATTTCCCAAATATATAAATTGCACATGCGGACACACCAGCATTAAATTCGTATGTCTCCAAACAGAAAATAATAACTTGAAAATCAAATCATGAGGTTGGTTATTGTTTTGGTCGCACTATTTGGTACTGTGTATCCTAACGCTATACCAACTTTAATCCAACACCATGAGCAACAAAAATATGACCTGCCATATGATGAAGAAGCACACATGACTGTGGTATGTATGAACTTGGTTTATTATTGTCGGAATGTGTCCTTAAATGCTTAATTTCCAGCCAGAACTGATTGAAAAGCATGGCTACCCTGCTGAAACCTACCAGATCGAAACCCCCGACAATTATTTGCTCACAATGCACAGGATTCCTTCAGGAGTCATTGGGCAGAGTAACGGAAAGGTGGCCTTCTTGCAGCATGGCCTGATTTGTTCTTCCGCTGACTGGGTCATCGCAGGCCCTGGCAAAGGTTTAGGTATTGTACTTTAAGTTTTTATTACTTTTGGATTTGTCGGTGATTTGTTAATTTTATAGCTTACATTCTGGCCGATTTGGGTTATGACGTTTGGATGGGCAACGGTCGTGGTAACAAATACTCCAGGAATCACACCATATACAACCCCGATAAAGACGCCGAGTTCTGGCAATTCAGCTGGCACGAAATCGGAGTCATCGATCTTCCCACAATGATCGACTTCACCTTGGAGAAAACTGGTGTCGATAGTGTTTACTATGTGGGACACTCACAAGGAACCACCAGTTATTATGTGATGTTGAGCGAACGTCCCGAGTACAATGACAAGATCAAAGTCCATGTCAGTTTGGCCCCCATTGCTTTCATGAATCACATGACAAGTCCTTTGCTTCAAATAATTTCCTTCTGGAGCGACGGCCTTGCTGTAAGTTGTTAGTTCAACATATAGACTAGGATAATTAATTTAATTGTTCTTAGGCTTTGCTGTCATTGATTGGTATGAACGAGTTCCTTCCAAGCTCCGATTTCTTGGCGTTGGTTGGTTCGGCTTTATGCGGCGATGATGACATAACTCAGGTGTTGTGCACGAACGTGCTTTTCGTCGTTTGCGGCTTCAGCAAGGACGAGATGAACGCCACCATGTTGCCAACTTTGATGGGTCACACTCCGGCAGGTTCCTCAACCAAACAAATTTTGCATTACGGACAAGAAATTAGATCAGGTATGTTTTAGCAATTAATTATTGCTTCTTAATGTTAATCTTGTTCCTTATAGGTCACTTTAGGCAATTGGATCATGGCCCTATTGGTAACTTGCAAATTTATGGAAGACTTACTCCTCCAGATTATGACCTTAGCAAAATTACGGCTCCAATTTATTTGCTCTACAGTGAAAATGACTGGTTGGCTGCAACTGTAGATGTGGATAGGCTTTATAACCAACTTACAAACGCTCAAACGAAGGCCAAGTTTTTACTTTCCGATTACAAATTTA
This sequence comes from Aethina tumida, assembly GCF_024364675.1. Classification (NCBI taxonomy): domain Eukaryota; kingdom Metazoa; phylum Arthropoda; class Insecta; order Coleoptera; family Nitidulidae; genus Aethina; species Aethina tumida. The sequence continues at coordinate 4,438,611 of NC_065441.1, forward strand.
ATCATATCGACTTTTTGTATGGAATTCATGCACCGACTCTGGTTTACAACAAAGTTATTAGTCTTTTTGCAAGACATTAGGTTTAAAAGACACATGGCCAATTTATATTAATTACTGCTAAATGGAAAATTAAATAAACATTTTTATTGCATACCAACATAATTTAAATATTTTAAACAAATCATTCAACAACAAAATTTGATGATGTCTGTAATATTAGGAACCCACGCTCTGAACCTGACTTTCAACAAAGTTATCAACTTTTTGTAGTTTATATTAATATTTACTAATATTTTATAAATATTATAAATATTATTTTGTTAATTTTAATTGATCATTTAAATAAAAATCTTTTACTGCATTATATTTATTTATTTTATTTTCTTTGAACCATTGAACCAATTGTATTTTTTTATTTTATTACAAAACTGTTTTACTTGAACGTTTTTAAGTACCATAATCAATTATGCAGGGTAAATACTTAAAGTTAAAATGTGATTTAATCATGTATAAGTAGATAGTGATACAAGTACATTGGTACTCTTCACATGTTTTATCACATTTAAAACAATGACCAAAAAGTAAAAAAAACACTGTTTCCTATGTTTTTCTGTTCATTTCACCATCTGTGGGGATAATATTGTATAAGAAATGGCAATACGCAATTCACATGTTTACGCAAATCAATTCTTTTAATTTTTATTTTTTACATCATCATTATAATCTTTTGATCAACTGATAGTGTCATTCTTTTTAATTATAGCCCCTCCTCCTTTACTTGAAACGATGTTTTTCCTAAGGCACATCATTCTAATCTTATTTATCAAAAGTGTCCCGATAATTGCTCAACCATATAAATTGCACATGCATTGACACCAGCATTCAATTCGTAAGACTCGAAACAGAAATTCATAACTTGAAAATCATGAAGTTGGTTATCGTTTTGGTCGCACTATTCGGTACTGTGTATCTTAACGCTGTACCAACATTAAACCAACATCATGAACAACCAGAACTAGAGCTACCCTACGATGAGGAGGCTCACATGAAAGTGGTAAGTATGGGTGGATTATGCTCCTTGGAATTTGTCCTTAAACGATTACTTTGCAGCCTGAACTGCTGCAAAAGCATGGCTATCCTTGCGAAACCTACCAGATCCAAACCTCTGACAATTATTTGCTGACAGTCCATAGGATTCCTTCGGGAGTCACAGGGAAGAACAACGGAAGGGTTGCCTTCTTGCAGCACGGCCTGATTTCTTCGTCCGCCGATTGGATCATCACCGGACCTGGCAAAGGCTTAGGTTAAGTAATGTCTTATTACTTTTAGATGTGATGGTTATTTGCAAATTTTATAGCTTACATTCTGGCTGACTTGGGTTATGACGTTTGGATGGGCAACGGTCGAGGTAATACTTACTCCAGAAACCACACCGTCTACAACCCCGACAAAGACTCCAAGTTCTGGCAGTTCAGCTGGCACGAAATCGGTGCCATCGATCTTCCCGCAATGATCGACCTGACCTTGGAGATAACTGGAGCCGACGGCGTCTATTATGTGGGACACTCACAAGGAACCACCAGTTATTACGTCATGTTGAGCGAACATCCCGAATATAATAATAAAATCAAGGTCCACGTCAGTATGGCCCCCATTGCTTACATGAATCACATGACCAGCCCCTTGCTTAAACTTATCGCCTTCTGGAACAAAACCCTTGGAGTAAGTCATTAATGTACAACGTCAGGAAATGGGATAATTAATTAATTGTTCATAGGCTTTGATGTCGCTGATTGGTATCAACGAGTTCCTTCCAAGCAGCGATTTCTTGGCGTTGGCAGGGTCGGCACTGTGCAGCGACGACTCCTTAACTCAGGTGTTATGCACCAATGGACTTTTCGCCATTTGCGGCTTCAACAAGGACGAGATGAACGCCACCATGTTGCCAACTTTGATGGGTCACACTCCGGCAGGTTCCTCAACCAGACAATTTTTGCATTACGGACAAGAAATTAAATCAGGTATGTTTCAACGATTAATTATTGACTAGTTTTCTTTACTGTTGTTCCTTTTAGGTTACTTTAGACAATACGATCATGGCCTTATTGGTAACATAAAAGCTTATGGAAAAGCTACTCCTCCAAAATATGACCTTAGCAAAATTACGGCTCCAATTTATATAATCTACAGCAATAATGACTGGTTGTCCGCAACTAAAGATGTGGATAGACTTTATAACCAACTTACAAACGCACCAACAAAGGCCAAGTTTTTGCTCTCTAATAACAAGATTAATCATGTTGATTATATGTATGGTATCCATGCACCGACCCTAATTTACAACAAAGTTATTAGTCTTTTCGCCAGACACTAATTATAACAGACACATGGCCAATTTATATTAAGACTTGATAAACGAAAATTTAAATAAAAATTTTTTTATTACTCACTAATATAATATAATGATTTTGAGCAAATTATCTAATAACAAGACTGATGACGTCGATAATATAAAATGTTATCAACCTTTTGTAATTTAAATTAATATTTACTAATATTTTATAAATATTAAAAATATTAATGTTAATATTAATTAATGTTTTCTATTTTGTTAATTGTGAATGATAATTTAAATAAAGATTTTTTATTGCATATAAATATTTTTTAATTAAATTAACTATTATTTAACAAATATATAAGAATATAGCATATTTGTTAAATATAATTGTATGTAAATATATTTTTTATTATTTATGTTTACTACACAGAGTGCTACAATTATTCAAATATGAAGAAATTTGTTTTTCCTTCATATTTCAGCAACCTTTGGACCATCATGCTTAAATTTGGTATATTATTCTAAAATACATGTAATACTTTATCCATAATTATACTTTTTATATTCTTTACGGAATTTAGAAAAAAAATTTATTTGTAGAAAATAATTTTAAGTTTGAAAATATGCCGATTTTCACGGTTTTTGATAGAAATTTTTATGAAACAAATTTTTAATACTATTATATGTCTATTTTATTTCAAAATGTTCATCAAAAATAGTATATTTAAAAAAAAAGTTGTCCATAAAGTAATTTCTCAATTTTTTATGAAATTTTGAAAATTTAACAATTTTTATTTAATTGAAGTTTTATGTTTTATATAATATATATTTTTTAAGTGTTCAATTTTTAGGCGTGATAAAGAACTTATCTTGATCAATTGAAAAAAAAAACAAAGTTTTTGTGTTTTTTCTTCGAAAATTTTATGAAAATATTATTTTACACAGTAAAATGTCAATTACGTTTTTTCAATTCTTTTATGAATGAAAATTTTTTAAAAAAATATTTATATTTAAATATTTATATCCAAGATGTCTTATGTATTTTTTAAAATACTCTATTACTCTATTATTAATTTTCAATAATTTTCGAAATATTTTGATTGAAAAAAACAAGAAATCAAATTCTTAATATTCTGTTTCAAACAATTTCTATTTTAACATTAACAGAAGTTGTATTTATTATGGGCTGAATTTATTATTATTTTATTAATTGTAGTATATTGTTAATTAAACAAATAGAATCTATTATTTAAGTTTTGTTATCGTTCATTAAATGCTGTTTTTATTTTTAAAATATAACATTGAAAAAACATTAATAAATGTGTTAATAAAAATTTCAAGAAAAAACCAAAATCAATATTTTTTAAAAACAAATATATTTTTTCTTGTAAAGTTACGTTAACTAACTTTCAATATATATATAAAAATATTCTATGTATGTATGTATATATATGAAAAAAATTAATTTTCAAAAATTTATAACAAACTGAAAAATTACATTATCGATAATTTTTTTTAGAAATTTGCTATTTTTTAACACATTCTTTATATCAGTTCCAATGTTTGAAAGAACTTTAACAATAAAATTAAAATATCTCAAAATCGATTGTGTTAATCAAAATGAATCAAGAACACATTTTATTTCTAAATTGTGCAGATGATATGAAAAGATTAATAATTTTAATAAATATGCGCTAATTTTAGAAGCACCTTGTATTTTAATATTTATTTAAATCAATAATTTTGTTTTACCAATCCCCATTTTATTGATTCAATTTTAAATATAATATACAACATTCAATGACATATTTTAATTCTACTCGTTTAAAAACGTTTAATCAAAAAATTGGTGAGAGCAATAAATTATTTATTTATATAATTGATAGTGTTAGTGATTTTTGCATAATGCATTCATAGTTTCCATACATGCAAAGTTCATAGGTTCATCTCATTTGTTAATGAAAAATTTTGCTGAATGAAATTTGTCGATAACAATTTTATTAGTCTTTGAAAAATGCATTATTAGCAATATTATATCTTTAAACAACTATAAAACGCAAATCGACGAAGGAAATGGTTAGTTACAGTTTTGTATACTCAGGAGACTTGTCAAAGAAGTCTACGATGAAGTTTGCTGTTTTCTGTGCACTGTTCGCAGTTGCAACTTGCGCCTCTTTGGGCCCAAGTTCCATGGGTGGAGATATTGTAAGTACATTATTTTTATTAACTACAAACTCTGTTTTTTAAGTGTTTTTGCTTTTCGACAAGATAACATGCATTTTTTTTCTGTCCTAATTACTATTATTAGATAAAGTAGGTATGAAATTTTTCATTTTTAAAAAGGAACAATAAGCAGATAAAAATTGTACTTTCATCTAATATTTTAAGACTCAAAAGCTACTACAAAAATATAAAATGATAAAACATAGATAAGAAAGAAAACTTTCGTAATTTTAGGAAAGAATAGTCCAAAAGTACGGCTACAAGATCAACAAATACGAGGTCCAAACTGAAGATGGTTACATCTTGAACTTCCACCGCCTCTACCAAGGTGCCGACGGTTCCAGCAACGAACAAACCGACAAATCCGAAAGGGAAGTCGTCCTCTTGTTCCACGGCTACTTGTTCGACTCCGAAGAATTCGTCATGGGCGGCAAAACTGAAGCTTTGGCCTTCTACCTCATCGAACAAGGTTTCGAAGTCTACCTCGCCAACGCCAGAGGTACTGTTTACGGCATGAGACACGCACACTTGAACCCCAAGAGCGATTCCGCCTTCTGGAGATACTGGTACGACGACTCCAGTCTATTGCGATCTTGTAGTAATTATTCATTGTTTGTTGCAGCTTCCACGACATCGGTGCCAAAGATTTGCCGGCTGTCATCGACAAAGTTTTGGAAATTAGCGGACGTAGCAAACTCCACTTCATCGGTCACATGGAAGGTTCCGCCGCTTCTTACGTCCTCCTGTCCGAAAAACCCGAATACAACGACAAAATCGAAAATCTGATCTCCCTCGGACCTATGGCTTACTTGCAAAACTCCAAGCACGAACTCATCAACAAGGCCATCAACTACGACAGAGTCGTAAGTACTTGGTTAATTTAATTCCAACAAGGTTCACAATAAGGGATTTTTCCTTAGACTTTCAACAAGAACTTCGGAATGAGCACCTTCAACCCAAGCGAATTGGTGATGAAGGATGTCAGAGACCGTTGCGTCAGCGAAAAGTACGAACGTAAAGTCTGCGACAACGCCTACTTCTTGATGAACGGCTACAACTCCGTGAACTACAACGAAACCACCGTCGACGAAATCTTGCCAAGAGTACCAATTCAGGCCGCCTCCAAGGCACTCCTTCACTGGGTACAAATCAAAAAATCCGGTAAGTGGGTTGTTAACATAAATACGAATTAGATGGTGAATGATTGTGTTCCACAGGACGTTTCGAAAAGTTCGACGAGAACTTCTCAGGCAAGACCCAAGGACTCCGTCAAGTTGAAGAGTACGACTTGTCCAAGATCACGGTGCCAGTTGCCTTCTTGTACGCCCCCAACGACTACTTGTCCAGCGTTGATGACATCAACACTTTGAAGGGCAAGTTCACCAAGGTCTATGGTGACTACATGTTCGAGGAGTTCTCCAACAACATGGATCTCATTCTTGCCAAGGATGTTGAAAGGGTCAACCAGAAGGTTGTTGAATTCTTGAAAGTCAACAGTGTTTGATTATCCTGTTGGAATCAATTGTACATAGAAATGGCATAAATAAATTGTACAAAGTCTACATTTGTTTTTTTATTGTAATTACACAGAAATTTCTTTGTTACTCTTTTACAATTAATTCAGGTAAGTCACAATAAATAAACAAAGTAAAGAATATAACTTGGCCAAGACTTAATAATAACTTATTTAGCACTGATATCATCAGAAATTTGAAGGACAAGTTCTTCAACAACAAAAATATTATCCTGGCCATGATCATTGAAGGAATTTATCAGAAGTTTATTGAATTCTTAAAAATTATCAGAGTAAGCTGGACATAAAAATATATAAATAAATGTCAGTATCTGTTTTCTTTTCCACACATAAAATCATTGTTATTTGTCTGCAAGAATTGCATTATAATTAAATTATTTTTACAATTAAAACTCTTTTCAAACAGATTAATCATTTCTTATCAGCCAAAGGTAATGGCCTCTAAGTTTTTTCTAACAATACACTAAAATTATCGTGATTAAGATAAAATGCCAAATGTGGTTATATATCCACCTGTTAAACATCGATTAATTAGTTTTATTAAGTGCATTAATATGAAATTGTTGATATTTTTCTCCATTTGTCTGCTATGGAGCCAGGTGTCTTGTGCTATACATGAAGACTGGGGTTTAAATATTGTAAGAAATTAATTTTTGTAATATTTTTTAACTAAAAATTATTTAATATTTTAATTAAAAATTAAATTTAAATTTAATAAATTAATAAAAAAATTGTGGACAATATGTTTAAGAGATATTTATTTATTGATTATTATTATTATGTTTATTAAAATTTATTAATTGGGCAAAATATCAAAGTACTTTTAACTCTTCTTAAGTCTAGACTGTATAATAGAGACAGTAAATCTCCCACTACGGAACAGACTTCTACTGTCTCTGTCATGCATGATGTCTCTCTCTAAATTCAGACGGGTCAAACGCTTTTCCTACTGTATAAATTACAGCCTTCAGGGAAAGTGAAATCTCTTCGACAACAATGAATAAACAAAAATTATTAAATAAACAAAACCAAAGACACATTCTAAAAGTAATTTAAATATCATGCCAGGTGCAACTACTTAAAACATTATCAAAATCGTTCGATTGTTATAATTATAATTAATCTTAACGCATGTAAGCTGTCACCAATTAATATAATATACTTTAAATTGATTATCGTCAAAAATTTTTTCAAATGTAATTCATTGTTTGTTAAATACTTCTACGGATTAACCATTATCTTAGAAATTTTTACTTCCTAATACCCAAACACAATCATGTTTTGGTAGTTCCAATTGTTGGATAAATACCAGTACTCGTACGAGGCTCACACAGTGGTGACCGAAGATGGATACGTTTTGGGCATCCATAGGATCACGTCCGCCCGCTACCACAAGAACGACAACGGTACAAAACCTGTGGTACTGATATACCACGGCTTGGAAAGTAGCAGCGCAGATTTCGTCAACAGCGGACCTGAATCAGGTACTGCACTTCGGTTGGCCGATAAAGGATATGACGTTTGGTTGGGCAATTGCAGAGGGAACACTTGGTCCGAAAAGCACTTGACTCTTGACAGTGACACCAGGGAGTTCTGGGACTTCAGGTATAACTACAGTCTTCCATTATTGGTGGTTGTTGTTAAACGTTATTGAATGTTGCAGCTTTCATGAAATAGGCAACTACGATTTGCCTGCAGTTATCGATTACATATTGGGTAACACAGGAAAGGAAAAGTTGAGTTATGTAGGACATTCGCAGGGCACAACTATCTTCTTCGCCTGTATGGCCAGTAGACCTGAGTACAATGACAAAATAACGCTTATGATCGCCTTGGCTCCTGTGGCCCATATGACCCACATGACACATCCACTTGTAAGATTTATGGGCAACCCCATTATCAATCTTGGTTTAGGTGTAAGTAACTATTGTTCCACAAATTATAAAGTTTATAATGTACAATATATTTTAGTTTGGTATTCACGCCTTGAAATTCTACAACATTCTCCCACATTGGGAGATCGTTACATTGCTTGGTGGGCTTGTGTGCAATGACGAATCAAGTTTGCAGTTCCTGTGCGCCGGTGTATTATCTTTCATGGGTGGAATGAATGAAGCACAACTGAATAAGGTAATTAAAATTCACAATATGTTACTGAAGTCGCTTATTTGATAGTTTTTCAGACTTTCATGCCCGTCATTGTGACTAGTGCTCCAGCAGGAACGTCTCACAAACAGATGATGCATTATATTCAAGAAATGCGTTCAGGTATCATAAAATAACTTAGACTACTCAGAACTTTTATAATCCTTTAATTATTTACAGGACATTTTAGGCCTCATGACTATGGACTCGTAAAAAACAGACAATTATATGGGCAAAACAAACCAAAAGATTACAACGTTAAAAAAATCACAGCACCTGTAGCACTACTTTATGCTAATAAGGATTTGTTTGCCGAAGCTTGTGTAAGTTGGATAAAAATGATTATTTGTATTATTATCATTCATTTTGGCGTTTCAGGATGTGGAACAACTGAAAAATGAACTTCCTAATGTGGTGACGTTTAAAAAAGTTGACCTGGAAGATTTTACACATTTAAACTTTTTATGGGCAATTGATTTAAACAAATATGTAAACAATGATGTTATTGCTTTGCTGGATGAACACAACAATAAAAGTTAAAAATAAAAATTATTTTGTTTTGATGTAATTATAGATATAATATTTTTATACTATATATATGTTATATATGTTATGCAATGTTTATTTTTTTTTTTTTGTTAAAAATATAAAAATATGTTTAATATATATCTGGATAAAATACAAAATTAAAAAAAAACTCTGGAATTTCGACCACATATCAGAAAATGTCTAACCCCATTTTTAAATTTTAAAAATACATTTTTTTACGAAAAAAGCATAAAATATTTCATTTAAAACTTGCACCAATGCCACTGGAATATATATACATATATATATATATATATATATACATATCTATATATATATATATATATATATATATATATATATCAGAACATACCTCTTGATAGATAGATATGTATCAAACAATATTAAAATATATAAAGTATATAGAAAACAAAATTTTGTGAAAATTTCAGCATCTTGTATCTCAAAATTTAAGACGTTTAGGATATATGTGCATATGAAGTATTTTATTATAATGAACACAAGCATCCTCAAATATTTTATCTTATGTTTGAAAAACCTTGTTTATTCAATTTAAAGGATACTAAATTTAATGGAGAAAAAATGCCTTAAACATGTTTTCTCATTTTTCCTGTAAAAATGATATAGCAGGTCTCTGTCAAATAGTAGAGAAAAAGATAAAAACCTCTACACAACGGAAAGGAAACCTCCAATTCGTCTGGTTCAGGGTCTTGGTAGCAGCAAAAATTGATTATATTCTGAAGAAAATAATAAGGATCAATTGTCTTATATTGGACACACACAAGATGGTACGACATTTTTTTATTTTGGGCTACACAAGACCAGAATATTTGGAGAAAATAAATGTTAAGGCTGCTTTGGCACTCACTGTTCTAATGTCACATCTTTCAAATTCTCTTGGTAGATTGACAGCTCAACCAATAATCACATTGATCCTTGGGGTAGGTATTTAGATAAAAAATACATACTATAAAAACAATAAAAATATCTTAAAAAAATAAGGATTATCTAAAAATATGTATAAAAATATAGTTGATAAATCATATGGGATATTTATTGTCCTCTTATTTAAATTTTGTTTTTAAAATTTAATATAGAATTGATTAAATTATTATAAAAATTATAACAAGAACTTTGAGATGTGACTTCTGGTTTAGAAATAGCCACAAAATCTTTCTCATCGAAGGCAACAGGAGCTTCTTTTATGACAAAACTAAAAAATGAGAGAAAGCTTGCTCCCAATTGTTATGACAGAATCATAAACATCGGAGGCAACAGAAACTTCCTCTATTACAGCCTCTAAAACACCACTGAAAAATCTCACCAACAACAATATCTGGAAGAGTTTTGATTTTGGATTTGTTGTTACTATACATGTTATTGATAAAAATCACTTCTGTGAGTTGTTTAGAACGATCATTTGTAACATTATTATTAAATGTCATTTGAGGACTGGATGGAATAACTGAAGAATTTTCCAATGTGCCATTAAAAAAATTAAATAATTATTTTGAAGAATTCTAAATTCAGTAGAAATATTTTCTCATTATTACTATAATAATGATACAGTAGACCTTTGTCAATTAATAGAGAAACTAATTTTGTGCTTATTATTTAATAACTAAACTTTATAATAATAAAAGTGTCGAGGCTATTTCTATTTTAAATAAGTCGCATTGCAATTAGGAATAATATTTAGATACAGATAAAAACAACCACTTGAACTCGTGCAGTGAAAAAGAAAAAACTATGTTTATTTTCACGATTTTAAGATATAATAATATTTTTTTTTTTCTAATTTATTAGCAATTCCTATTAATTTTATCTTCAGATACATATATAGTTTCTATCTACACAAAATTATTAGATTTATCTCCTACAAAGGATGTGTGAACAGTAATAAAAGTATAAATTGATAACCGTTTTCTATATAATCTTCTAATAAAATACCTATTGTCAATTGGAAAATTGATTAGTTACAAGTAAAATGAACAAATTGTTTGGGGTTTTGGTGTTCACCATTTTGGTGAATTTGTGTTGTTCAGTCGATCCTTCGGATATTGGACTTGATATTGTAAGTATTTTTTTAATTAATGATAATAATGTTTATTATATTTCAAGTCAAATCTTCTTTAACAACTTTTTTTTCAATACTTGTTCTTACATCTTTCGAATTATTAGTAATAGATTATTAATAATACAATATTTTTTCAAGTTTATAAAAAGTATAATACAATATATACTATTAAGGAAGGAAAACAAATATGCCATAATATAAAAATTATAAAATATGCTAAATATTCAATTTAGATAAATGATTATTTTTTAAGGCATTGCTGATCTTAGATCTAATACCATTCCACAGATAATATTGTTTTCATATCTGATATAAATCTTTTCAATTAAAAACAATAAACACAATTATCTACAAATTATGCACATTTAAAAATCCTACAATTTCCAATTTCTGAATATATTTTTACAGTACCAATTTTTGGAAAAATATAATTACCCAGTGGAAACACACGAAATCATCACGGATGATGGCTACATCCTGCACATGCAGCGAATCCCGACTGGAAGAAATGGCGCCTACAGCGAATCGGGGAAGCCCCCAATTCTCTTGGTGCACGGCTTGGGAAGCAGTGCGATGGACTTCGTCAATTACGGTCCCGGCAAAGCTATCGGACTAATGCTGGCGGATTCGGGTTACGATGTTTGGTTGGCGAACTGTCGAGGTAACACTTGGTCTAGGAATCACACCACTTTGGACCCTACCCAAAGAGAATATTATCAGTTTAGGTATTTCATTGTTTCATTGAATGTATAAATTAATTAATTAATTGTTGAATTCGCAGTTTTCATGAAATAGCCTATTACGATTTACCAGCAGAAATTGATTATATCTTAAAGGAAACTGGCAAAGAGCAAGTATCTTACATCGGTCATTCCCAAGGGACAACAGTTTCCTTCATCATGGGGGCTACGAGACCAGAGTACAACAAAAAAATTAGCATCATGGCGGCCTTGGCACCGTCAACGTACGCACAAAATATGTCACATCCTTTGGTACAATTAGGATCTAATCCACTTATTTCATTGGTTCTTGGCGTAGGTTTACCAAAAAACTTTTTAACAGCAAGCTGCAAAATTTTGTTTTAAGTTTGCAGCTGAAGCAATTAAGATGCATTTGTTGGTACCCCACTATGACATTTTTACCGATGTAGGTAGACTTTGTCAAACTGAAAATTCATTAGTCAAGATGGTTTGCGAACAAGGGTTTTATCTTATTGGTGGGCGAGACGAAGAACAACTTGTTTATGTAGGTGGTAAGGGCTTCAAATGATTCAAATCACAATTATAAAATTTTCAGGATATCATTTCAATTGCACTTTCTAATGCACCAGCTGGATTTTCCTACAAACAAGGTTTTCATTATTTGCAACTTGTTCATTCAGGTTGGTTCGAAATTAATTATCAACAATCAACTATACAAAAAAACATTTTAGGATTTTTTAGACCTTATGATTATGGAGTAACAGCAAACAGACAAAAGTACGGCAACAGGGTTCCTCCCAGTTACAATTTAAAGAAGGTAACTGCTCCAGTTGCTCTATACTACGGAGCAAACGATTGGCTTGCAGGTCTTGTTGTAAGTCAAGTATAAATCAATAAAGTGGTTAAATAAAAAAAGAAATATTTCAGAATGTTGAACGACTAAAGTCAGAATTGCCTAATTGCGTTAAGGCGAAACTGATAGAATTCGATAAATGGATGCATCTGGATTTCCTTTGGGCCAAAGATGTGGTGGAGTTGTTGAATAACGACCTGATTGCATTATTCGACGAATACAATAATGTTACAAGAACTACTGAACTACCTGGGGACGACACAAGCCCCTCTACTATTTCTAGTACAAGTGATGCCTCCCCTATTTCTTCTCAATTGCCTGATGATGATGCGAATACTAGTTCAACTACTACATCTAGAACTACCACTGGCAATCCTAGCCCTGGCGCAGGAACTGCCGTATATTCTAGTATTGTAATGATGCTTTTGATCATTGTACACTTTATGTAAAAAATAAATGAGTTTACTTAAAATTTAAATATGTTTTTTATATAAAGATAAAACAATTTATAAATAAAATAATTACAATTAAGATTTGATTAATGTTTTTATAGATTTTTATTAAGTTAACTTTCATCATAATACTATCTAATCTAACACTAACATATATAACTGATGTTGATCTTACAATACACCTTAATTCACCTTATAACACCGTGAACCATGAATCGAGCTGTTTATCTCATTTTGCAATTAATAATTTGTATGCATCTTTGTCATGGTGTATCAAGTTTTGATTCTACAGACATTGGACTGGATATTGTGAGTATTTTAAATTACATATTATTTTTCTTATTGTTAACATTCATTTTTTATTCCAGTACAAATATTTAAATAAATACAATTACACCCTTGAAGAACATACAGTAACAACAGAAGATGGCTACATCCTGAAGTTACACAGGATTACAACTGGAAGAAATGGCATCTACGCGACGGAAGGAAAACCACCAGTCCTTCTGGTTCATGGTCTTGGTAGCAGCAGCATGGATTACGTGAATTATGGACCGGGTAGATCAATTGGATTGATGTTGGCCGATGGTGGTTACGATGTTTGGTTGGCAAACTGCAGAGGAAATACTTGGTCCAGAAATCACAAAAATTTGGATCCAACCACCAGGGAATTTTATCAATTCAGGTAAACGTCTTAAAATTTATTGGAGCTATTTGAGTACTCATTAAAGTGTGTTTCAGTTATCATGAAATTGGATACTACGATCTTCCAGCCAAAATTGATTATATTCTGCAGAAAACTAATAAGGACCAATTGTCTTATATTGGTCACTCACAAGGGGGCACGACATTTTTTATTTTGGGATGCACAAGACCTGAATATATGAAGAAAATAAACGTTATGGCTGGTTTGGCACCCGCTGTTCTAATGTCCGATGTTTCAAATCCTCTTATTAGATTAGCAGCTCAACCGATAGTTACATTGGCTCTTGGGGTATGTATTTAGATAATAGATAAAAGTTATAAAAACAATAAAAATATCTTAACAAAATAAGGATTACTTAAAAATAAGTATAAAAACCTAAGTGATAATAACCATTGTTCTTTAATTTAAATTTTGTTTTTAAAACCATTATACAATTGATTAAATTATTATAAAAATTGTAACAAGAAAATTGATTTCCAGTTCCTTTTGGAAGCAGTAAAGATGCACTTAGTTGTACCTCACTATGATATATTTACCGAATTTGCACACTTGTGTCAAGATGATAATATAAAATATATTTGCCAAATGGGATACTACTTGATTGGAGGCATAGACGAAGAACAAATGGAGGATGTAATTATTTTAAACGTTACATTGACCACTTTTATATAACATTTTTGTTTTTCAGGGTATTGTACCAATTGCATTATCTAACGCTCCTGCAGGAATATCATATAAGCAACTACTGCACTTTGCACAAGCAATTCGAACAGGTATGTTTGTAAAAAAAATAAATTGCATTTTTTAATTATGATTATTTGCCAGGTACATTTGGACCATTAGATTTCGGTCTTACAGTGAATAGACAGAAATACGGCAAACAAAAACCCGGAAATTATAACCTGGGGAAAAACATTTCGCCCCCAGTAAAAATTTATTATGGAGCAGGAGATACGCTTGTAGCACCCACTGTAAGTAACTTTTCAAACACAATAAAACAAAGAAGCGTCAATTTTAAATTTCAGAACACCGAACAACTGAAGAATATTCTTCCAAATGTCGAACTAAAGTTGATAAATGCTACGAATTTCATGCACTTGGACTTTCTTTGGAGCAAAGACATTGTGGAACTTTTGAACAACGACATAGTGGCGTTGATGAATAAGTACAACGATGTAAAAGTAACGACAACCGGGCCTTCTAGCTCAGAAATCACAACAGAAGCTGCCTCATCAAATCCGACAACCCCACAAAAACCGGAGACATCCTCTGTGACAACCCCTCAAAAACCAGAGACTACCGCATCGGAAAACCCAGAAACTTCCTCTATAAAACCAGACACGGACTCGGCTACATCAATATCCGGAAATGTTATGATTTTCGGATTGTTGTTGTTACACATTTTCTTCAAGAATTATTGATTAAATTAAATAAATTCGACGTTATACTTTTGTGTAATATTTATATTAAATATGATCAGTATAGCGTGATAAATTTAAAGCTTGGGCTTAATAATAAATTACGAGAATTAATAATATTGTTTTTTATTATTCATTTTATTATACTGTAGAATCTATATTCAGTTGCACTTTTTTATTTGTAAAATGTTATCTAAATTGATTTACAAATTGGTCAAGAAACAAAGTCAAGTGAGATAATATTTTATCGATAAATAAACATGAAACACATTATTAAATTATTGGAAACAATCATTTATAACATATAAATATATAAAAAAGAATACTATAAAAATTTACTTTAGTTTATCTTTCATTTATTCAATTTTTTCCTTTCTTTATCAATTATCTTCATATTATCTTATACATAAAAAGAATAGTAAGTAAAGTACATTGTTATAATAATTAATATTATTATATTAACCATGAACATTATAAGTTATTTGGTTTTAATGATTTGCACTAATGTTTGTTATGGATTTTCAAGCTTCAATGTATCAGATGTTGGATTGGATATTGTGAGTATACTTATTTATTATATTTATTAAAACAATTTTAAAAAAATAGTAGTTCAACACATCATTTCAAAAGTGTAAATATTATATATTTAAACAGTGTTGTTAAATATAAAATTAAAGATTAAAGTGAGAAATGAATTTTAAATACTTAAATATCCTAATGATTTTTATTACAAATATACTAATATTGTAGGATAAAAATATTTATTTTATAACTTATAGCTTAATCATGATTTTATTCTTGACCTTTGTCAATTTATAAATAATTTTTGTTAAAAGTTTCATGATAATACGATCTAATCGTACTATATAACTGATGGTGACCTTACAAAATACCTTAATTGACCTTATAACACCTTGAACCAATAATCGAGTTGCCTACCTTATTTTTTAATTAATAATTTGTATCAATTTTTCTTAAGGGGTACCAAGCTTTGATCCAACAGATATTGGCTTGGATATTTAATTATTTATTATTTTTTAATAAATATATTACATCTTAACTTTTTATTCCAGTACAATTATTTAAAAAAATACAATTATACCCTCGAAGACCACACAGTAACAACAAGTGATGGCTACATCCTGGGGCTGCACAGAATTACAACAGGAAGGAATGGCATCTACGCAACTGAAGGGAAACCTCCAATTCTTCTGGTCCATGGACTCATCAGTAGTAGTATGGATTACGTGAATTATGGCCCTGGTCGGTCGTTGGGGTTGATGTTGGCTGATGGTGGTTACGACGTTTGGTTGGTGAATTGTCGGGGGAACACTTGGTCAAGGAAACACAAGACGCTCTCTACCACCGATAGGGAATTTTATCAGTTCAGGTACAAACGGAAGAAGACTGCACTGACTGGTGTCGATTATTAATTGTTTTTCGAGCAGCTTTCATGAAATTGGAGTCTACGATCTTCCAGCCACAATCGATTATATTCTGGATAAAACGAACAAGGATCAATTGTCTTACATTGGTCATTCTCAAGGTTGTACAACATTTTTCATTATGGGTTCCGTGAAACCTGATTACATGAAAAAAATAAACGTTATGGCTGCACTGGCTCCTGCCGTTTTTATGGCGAATACATCGCATCCGCTTGTAAAGCTTGCAGCTCAACCACTGGTCAATTTAGCTCTAGGGGTAGGTAGGTATTTTTTAGCGTTCAACATAAATTACAACACTTGAATGAATTTTAGTTTTTAATTGAAGCAACACAAATGTACTTGGTAGTACCGCACTATGATATCTTCACATCTTTCGCCACACTATGCGAAGACAAAATATGGAAATATTTTTGTGCAAGTGTGTACTACGACATTGCCGGGAAAAGAGATGAAGAACAAATCGATTATGTAAATTGACATTTAATTTATTAATAGTTTTATCCCCTAAATTTTGTGATTTTAGGATTCTTTACCAATGATTTTCTCTAACGCTCCTGCAGGAATATCATATAGACAGGCGATGCATTACCTGCAAGAAATTCGTAGCGGTATACTCATCCAACCACTTAAGCATACTTAACAAAACTAATTTGATTTTAATGAACAGGTAATTTTGAGCCGTACAATTTTGGAGTACAGAAGAATAGAGAAATTTACAATGGAAAACATACAGCAGAACCTTACAATCTGAAGAAAATCGCCCCTCCTCCAATAACCATTTATTATGGAGATGGAGACACCCTTGCGTCACCCACTGTAAGTAATTGTAAACGATTAAAAATCAACATCATCAATTTTAATTTTCAGAATGTTGAACAGCTTGCAGATATTTTTCCAAGTGCCGAATTGAAGTTCATAAATTCTACGAATTTCACACACTTGGACTTTCTTTGGAGCAAAGACATTGTGGAACTTCTGAACAACGACGTTATAGAACTGATGAATAAGTATAATGACGTTAAAATATCAACTGTAACAACTGAGACTTCTACCTCAGAAATGTCGACGGGACCTTCATCATCCACAACTACTGATGTGCCGGATAACTCAGATTCTGCCACTGCAGTATCTGGAAGTGTTTTGCTTTTGTGTTTATTGTTTGTACAAAATTTGATTGGGAGTTATTGATGAAATGTCTGTACGATTTTTAATATTATAAAAATGTTTATTCTCTATAATAATAATAAAGAACCAACATATTATTGCTAGGTTAAACAGTAGGTTAAACAGTAATTCAATAATTTATAATTTGTTGGAATATGATCCAGGCATTAAATTATATTATAAAACCTGGTTTCAAAGAAAAAGATAAATTTACAATTATTAATATTTTAAAATGTATATTCTTTATAATAAATTTGAAAAATTTATGCACATATGATGAGTAAATTATAGAATACTGTAAAAATATTTGTGTTAAAATAACAGTTAGCGACATCTATTAACTACTTTATTTAAATTTGATAACTTATCATGTTTCTCTAGAATGCGAATAGTAAAGTGATTGTTACGTGTGTTTTCAACGCTTAGGAACAAATACAAAAAAGAGGGATCACATGTAAAAATTTCAACAATGAATATAATGAAATGGATTCCTTTAGTCATATGTGTCATTTCACATAATCGAATCTCCAGTTCCGATGCTTCTGTTATTAGGCTGAACACTGTAAGTAAATTTATTAATCAACCTAATTAGAACCATTATTACATTCACTTTTAAAAAAGGAAGTTTGGATAAATGAGTAATAAAAAAGTCACTCAATATTAATAAAAATAATAGTATATTTATAAATATTATGTGATACATTACATCTTATCAATAATCTTGATTTTTATGATAATTATTTGACTATATGGATTGAAATACATACTGAGTGACTAACAAATATTTATTGTCTTCTTAGCAGAAATATATATTGATGTATGAATATAAATATACGATCTAAGACTCTACAGGTTTACTACAGCAATAAAAGGAAAACCTCCAATTCTTCTTGTTGATGTATTTAATGGCGGCAGGATAGATCATGTGAATTATGGATTAATGTTGGCTGATAGAGGTTACGATATTTGGTTAGTAATTTGTCGTAGAATTATATCCAATTATCAATTCACGTAAATATTCCAAAACTAAAGACAAACAATTTAATATATTTATACACTGTTTAGTTCGTAGAGAACATTATATTAAAACAGAAGGTCTCCAAACAATAATTAATTATATTTTGTGAATATCCAGGTACAAGTCGCTGACTTACATATGCTAATCACATCATTATTCAATTTGGGTTTTAGAAAACCTAACTACGTGAAAAAAACTAACGTCTTAGTTGCCACTGCACCCACAGCTAATTTGGCTCTTGGAGTAAATATGACAAATAATCGTTAACTCGAAAAACGTAAAAAATGACAAATTTTTAATGGCTGGGGTTTCTAGGGGGTTAAACTATTCCTTTAGTTTATACATTTTATAAAAAGGCTACCTCTGTTTCATTTTGATTATCATATTATACAAAATCAAGTAGAATTAGACTCCAGATTGTGTTAGGTACTTGTGTTTGTTATTTGTATTTGTAACATATAGAGGTCACTAAAATAATGTACACAAATTATTATTTTTTTAATTTTAATCTCAACTACTATCTAACTCATGGATTATTTACAAGCAATTCGCAGTCAACAAGGATACCCTGTTAATCCTCCAGTAGTACATCGTCAAATTCAGTATCTAAAATTAGTCTAAAATGAATATGAAACAAATTAAATTTTATTCTTAATTGTTCAATTTGATTTTTTGACGAATTAAAAAATATTAATTTTTAATTTTGTTTTTTAGGATGCAGCTCACACACAGAAGCACAACTGCATGGATTCGGATACTTCTGAACCTTGTAATATTACCAAAGATAACCAAGACATTATTGAAAAAAGAAAAAAGTCAAAATTGCCTAACACAGTTGAATGGATATATTCTCAAAACAAAAAAGAAATATTCACAATTGTTGCTTTCATGTTTTTCTTATTTATAATATATTTATTCATAAGAAAGGTTTCTAAAATGTTTAATACTCGATTTTTCACACCAGGCTGTAGGTTAGTTTATAGTTAACAAAAATTTATTATTATGCCTATTATTATCAATCTATTTTCACATCTTTAAAGGACTCCTGAATCGTTTTAACTATA
This sequence comes from Aethina tumida, assembly GCF_024364675.1. Lineage (NCBI taxonomy): Eukaryota > Metazoa > Arthropoda > Insecta > Coleoptera > Nitidulidae > Aethina > Aethina tumida. The sequence goes on from NC_065441.1 coordinate 4,458,298, forward strand.
GCAAATCGACAATTATGAAACAAAGTGCAACTAATTCTCTTTTTACACGATAGATGTTCCCAAAAAATTCGCTTTAAAAAAGAATTAGGTGTAAATATAAAAAAATTCTTGTTAGAGTTCAATTAAGAATTTATTTCCTGCTTACACACTTTAATTCGTTAAACATATTATAAAAATAAGGAATTAATATAATAAGATTCACTAACACACTTAACTCGTGTTAAATAAAAGAGAGAATTAGATGTATTCCATAATCGAATCTCGGGTAAAAGGATCAAGTACACCAGAAACCCGTTACTGGTCCTCGCCCGTAGATAATAATTATTTACTTTACTTGCGGTTACAACTGTATTTAATATATTATTTTGTTAACAAGTTATTTTTGGTTTATTTTTAAAACTACCGTATTAAATGTATTATTTTTGTGATAACTCTGTAATTAAATCTTTTTGGGGCCTACTATATTTTTTTAACATATTTACATTTACCAATAAATATTTATTACATATTAAATAATAATTAATATGTGGAACGAACTCTCTGGACTGTCTTAAAAAGGAATTATACTTGACTTGACTTAGTTCTGATATTCCTGATCATAAACCCTTACAATAATGCAATTAATATAAATTTGTTTATAATACTTAACAATAAAACTATTACTAAACTAAACTAAAAGAAGTACAAAATGAGTTTGTGTTTTCCGTTGTTTGTTTGGTTACAATATAAATATTAACAATATTAAAATATTATAAAATGGGCAAAGTAAATTCTTAATTTTATATAAAAAACCTGAAGATTGCAAGATACACAAATGATATATGATAGAGTAGCTAATACACAAAAAACAACAAAATCTGAAGAATTTCTCGAAATGGAACAATCACTTGTTCACAGTGGTTTTTGCTCAAAAAGTACTTATTTTAAGTAAGACGTTTTTACGAAGATTACAAGAAAAAGTTAACGAATTAAAATCAAGAAAATTATATTCTTGATACACATCCCAAACTAAATTCTACAGTGATTGGAAAATGCTGGAAAAAAATTATTCAGGGAGAAAAAGGATGAAGATATTTTAAGTTATAGGTAATTTCTCTCTTTTTGTTTTTTGGCGCCACGTTTTTGATGGGCCAACTTATATGTATACATGTACTTATTCTTTTTTATCTGTTCAGCTTGAGTATTCTACCTCGGATATCGAGATATGGGCTATACAATATGATATTGGCATCAGTGACATATAGTTAAAAACTATAAAACTATGTATGCTTTTATGTTCATAATTAATTCGTTGTTTAATTTGTTTTATTTAAAAAATAAACTACCTTATTGAAATATTTAATTAATAAATTTAATTCCGTTTACTCACAAATTACAATTTGTTTATTTAAACGTTGCTAATAAAATTTATAAGAAAATAATTTTCTACAGTGCGGTCTATTTAAGTTAGATTTTTATAAAAAAAATTTGCTAGTGTGATTTCTTCAATTTTCATACCGTCTTAGACCAATAAAGTAACATTTTTTTAATGAGTACATATGATGAGGCACTCACTACCTTACTTGCCTCATCTGAGTAGCCACCACTTTTAACCACACTGTATATATTTTGAGAAAATTATTAATGTGCGGTTACTGTATATATATTGTAAAGCTGGTTGCAGTAATTCAGGGGAGAAAGAGTCAAAACAAAGTGTATCACGTGACACCTTGTCAAATTAGAACATAACCTGTTAGTCATTGTTTTGTGAAAGTATCATAATACGCGTTTAGAACGAAAACAAAGCACGATTGCGACTCGTACAGACAACGATGAACAGGCAGCAGCAGAACTATGGCTCGATTTCGGGCTCACCCGTGGCGTTCGTTGGTACAAACGCCCCCGAATTCAATAATCTGTGCGATTCGGTCGTCACCAACATCTACACAATAAACCAGAGCCTGAAAACGCTGGACAATGCTCTCAAAACGATAGGCACGAAACGTGACAATCAGGGACTGAGAAACAGTGTGTAAGTGCATAGGACTGCGCCAATTTTATCTGAATTGATTCGTTTCAGTCATGTAACGCAACTGAGCACAAATCAAATTGCTTCCACCACAACAAGGGCGCTTAGTAAATTGAAGAACTTGGTCTCGAAGTCGGGCAAACAGGAACAGTTGCAGGTGGAGAAGTTGGAGGAGAATTTCAAAGAAGCAATCAACAGATATTACAGTCTACAAAAAGTAAATATGGTACATTATATCATAATAAGAGTTATAAAATTGTATATTTCAGCAAGTAGCTAATAAACAAAAGGCACATTTGTTGGTGTCAGTGAGTATAGAAAATGAGCCAACAACACCAGATGAACATCCAGATCTGCAGCAACAGGCCCAGATGGCCAGAGAACTCGAATTTGAACAAGATATGGCATTGGAAAGGGAGGCTAGAATTAAACAGATTGAATCTGATGTACTGGATATCAATGAATTGATGAGGGAATTGGGTTCAGTGGTACATCAACAGGCTGAAACTATAGGTACTCCAATAGAGTTACAAACAATCTTTTTTTTAAATTTATTTATTATTTTTAGACACAATTGAGAACAGTATTGATCATGCTGTTGGTAATGTTGAGGAAGGTACAGAACAGTTGATAAAGGCGTCAAGATATGTGAGCAGAAGAAGGAAAAGAATGTTGATTTTGTTAGGAATTGGAGTTGTGATAATTATTATTTTAGTAGGAATATTAGTTGCTGAACTGAAATGATTAGTATTAAGTGTATGATGTTATCCAAATCTGGACCAGGATAATATTGTGATGGTCATTATTTTCTATTTAATATTATTAACTCTATTATGTAATCATTTTAAGAACTGTTATTTACTTAATTGCTTTTTTCTATTTACCATGAATAATATAGTGTATAACATTTTATTGATACTTGTGATTATTTTATTTATAGGAATCTTTCTATAGGAATAAATTGATACATAAATATATATTGTATTTTTTATTTCACAAAATATAAATTATATTTCAATATTTGCAATAAATTATTAGATTTTTCTTTATACTGGTCAAAACATTCCGTTCTCAATAAACAATTACAGTCTAAACTACTGTAGTGATAAACAATACGTCATAGTGCTCTTAAAAATACGATAATTAAAATATCTCTGGAACGTAATAAGTATTTAATAACAAATAGCTATTAACAAAAAAACTATTTAGTTTTAAAAAAATACATACGGTAAAGGACTAAATATTTCTTTCCATATTTATGTTCAACTCAATTCAGAGAAACATTTTACAGAATAAGAATATAGTATTCATATATATTTTAATATTTTTAAAAATATGAAAATATGAAATTGGGTATATAGTCATTTCAGGTGATTCTTAATCCAGTTATTAGATTTTCTATAAAAAGTTTATTAGTATGATTTCTTCAATTCTATGGCCTAAATATGTTCCTGCAGGTTTTGGTTTTGGGCCAAGAAACTTGTCCACATGGTCTCTTATATATATAATTATATTATTTCGTGCTTTTCAATTGGAAAAAAGTTTTTCAAAATTGAAAAAAAATTCAAATTTTATGGTGGTGTCCCGTTTTCAAAGGAGTCACACTGTATATATAAGTGCATATTATAATCATATAACTTGAGAGTATTATGTTAAAGAATTCTATTTTGTACCTGGGTTGATATTTAGGTTAAAAGATGTCGCAAGCTGTACATGTTAAAATTTAAACACTCGTCCGATAGATGGAAATTCCACAAATACAATCTGTCATTCTATAAACAAAAACGAACGAACGAGTATTTAAATTTTAAAAAACATGTCTTTGAAACAATCCACAGAAGTCGACCCAATAAAGAATGAAAGGACGGGCAACGTGCGAGAAGTTGGCTCGCAAGCAATATGGAGTTTGTCGTCGTGCAAGCCCGGTAATAAAATTAACGTCCTTAATAACGTTGTATTGTTTATTTTCTTGTATAGGCTTCGGGGTTGATCAGTTGCGAGATGATCGGGCGGATACCTATTGGCAGTCAGACGGACAGTTGCCCCACCTGGTCAACATCCAGTTCCAAAGAAAGACCACAGTTAGTGACATGTACATTTACACGGACTACAAATTGGATGAGAGCTACACGCCAAGCCGTATATCAATAAGAGTTGGTACACATTTCAATGACCTGCAAGAGATTGAGTTGGTTATGTTAACCGAACCATCTGGTTGGGTGCATGTTCCCATTAAAGATATAAGAGATAGGCCAATCAGAGTGTTCATGATACAAATAGCTGTGACAAGCAACCATCAGAATGGAAGGGACACACACATGAGGCAAATCAAAATTCACAGCCCAATTGACAATCCTACTATTCAACTGGATAACTTTTTGAACTTCTCCACCGTAGAGTTTCAACAGTTCGCTACAATTAGATGAAATTATACTGCCTGTAAACTGTTTTCATAAGTGTAAATATTTTTTGAAATTCTGTATATAATAAAACGTGTAATTCAACAATAAATTAAATCATAAGACTGTAATTGTATTCGTACTTATTACCAATATGAGTATTAAATTAAAAATGATTTATAGTTTTTGATGGCCCCCACGAAATAATATTTCATCCATTGTATCAAACAAGTGATAAATGTGAACAAGTCTAATGAATTGATCAAATAAATATATTTAGTACTTACAATATTTCTCAAGGGACGCTGCAACGATGTCAAAATTTAAACATTTAAAACGTAGAAATAAATTCCAAGGCGAGTTTTTGACAGTCCGCAGTCAAATTTAAACTAATTGTATCATTTAATTACAATTACATCTAATAAGAAACCAATTAAATATAAATTAAACTCAAAATATGAAAAATAATTAATAATGACGGAACCTTTTAATTAAATTAAAATATTAGTAGAATGCATTTTGATTGTTGAGTTTTTTGAAGACACTGATGCGCAACCGCGAAGACGCTAATAGTCCGTGGTGGTTGATTTTCAAAATGTCCAAGAGGTTCTTTGCTGTTTCTAAGTGGACTACAATCATGTACACCGTGTTTTAAGGTAAACTTTATACATGTTTAAGTATTTAGCAACGATATGAACTAAAATAATTGTATGTAGTTTAAAATTCATTTCATTTCTGTTACTGAACACTTTAACATTCGTTCTCAACTAACGTATACATATTTTTAAACAAAATTATTAATATTTTGTTGGGCACTCTTTATTTCACCTGTAAACCGTAATGTAAAGATTCAATGATATATAGGCAATGGTCGCTTGCAATTAAATTTCACGACTCTTTAATTAATAACCACAATTCATCTAAATGATTGTTGTCACATTTATAAGCATTGTAAGATCCTATTTATGTAGTATTAGCATTAATAAATAAATAGGGAAATGAGAGAAATAATAACAAGTTCAGATTAATTTATTTTTTATAAAAATACATAAAACATATTCAATAAGTGATGTTACTATCACAATTAAACTACAAATACCACCGTTATAAAAATCATGGTTTAAATGGAATACATCAGCTTAACATTTACATAAATAAAACATTAAATTTTCATTTGGTGATTTGAATTTATTACTACCAATTACATAATTTGGTCAACAATATATTTCAATGCAAACAAACTAATTTTAAGTTTAATAAATAATATTTGTATCAAAATAAGACAATCCGGCATCCAAATCAACCAAAAAACAAGCTGAATTGGATATAAATCTCTAAATACAAAAAATACTCTGACCACAATAACATGAAATACATATATCACATTTTAAGTAGATCGAAACGTTTCTCACAGTTAGGCATAAATTTAAAGGTTCCAGGCACTTAACGACAAAATAATTTAGTGACATTCCGGAGCAAACGCCCCTCCTCAGATCCAGCCTTAAAAAATCACAATAATAAAATTTGGCAAGATTGCATTATCCAAAAATTAAGTAGACAAACTAAATTCAACGCGATCCGCCCAGCTGGGACTTGACAAACCGTCCGACGTGTTGCAATGAAAGGAACGTTTTGCTGGGCGTCAGTCGTTGTCTGAGCAGATAGAAACCCACACCCTTAAACAAGACAAGGGTGAAAACAAGCGTGGCCATGTCCACCCAGAATATCGTGTTCTCCATTCCCATTTCCTTGATGAAATAGTTCAGATCAGTGAAGATGCAGTGGTCCTCCGTGTCTGGACAGCCTAGCTTCGGTCTGTCCCTGAGCATCGAATCTATTAGGGCTTCCAGAGAGTATCGCAAGTAGCTGAAGTGCATCGCCACCCGGATCAGTTTCGGTATGCTGCTGTAGCCCGACCCGAAACCATACACCGCCAGCAACATCAGCGGTACCACCGCCACCGGTCCCACGAACATGGCATTCTGAAAATTAATATTATTAATTATTTAGGACCAGGAACTTTCACAAGTAACTGGACGACTTTACGTTGACCATTGATACTTACGACTATGTTTAGTTGTGATGAAATCAAGAGGCCAAAACTTTCGGATATGACGCCCGTTAAAAGGCATACAGAGAAAAATTTTATCATTCTCATGTACTCTAAAGGCTGGTCCGATAATAAGTAAACCAAAGATAAATATACGGTTCCCAAAATAATTTGCATAGGTAAAGTTGATACAGTTAAGGCACTGAAATAGGCACTTAGTCGATACCATTTGTTAAAGTGTTCCCTTTTAAGATAGTGTACTTCTGTTGGAACTGAAATAAATAATATTACAAGATGTTGTGATTGTTTGGTAAGGGACTTACAGTTTGACAGCACTGGCATCATGGGTATGTACATGAAGAAAATGAGGCAGCAAAAGTAAAATCCAAAGTTGAAAATAGTCTTGGAACCGTCCTGTCCCATGCCAATGTACATGGTACCAACCAACAGTCCCAGGACAACATGTAGGGCGATTTTCATAAAGATGAAGTTCTATAACATTCATGTTGAAGCATCCAACAAACAGTTTAGAGGAAAATTACCTTATCCCTCCACATTTGCAGCCACATCCTCATTAGCAAAATTCTAAACTGGCTAAACCAGTTGATTTTTTCGTCGTTTTGATACCCTGTATCGATTAAACATGGAACCAACTGATTATCCTCTGGTATTTCCATAGCTTCTGTTAATTCCTCGTCCCTTCTGTATATGCACTTTCCATTGTCGATAGCCGAAACCATCTTATCATGGAAGTCGCCGTATTCATGGCAACACACCTCCATAACTAAAATCCAAACATTACAAACAAAATATATAAAACAATTGCAGAACTTACTGAAGTCGGCAGGATTGTAGTGTTTGGGACAGTCCAATCCGATTTTCGACAAAAATGGAACGACATTGGGACCATAGCCCTGAAAAACGCATTGCCCCGAGGCGACCACATACACGTTATCGATGAGGGAGAACAGTCTCGCACTTGGCGAATGAATGGAGCAAATCACAGTTCTTCCGCCTTCCGCCAACATTTTCAGCAACGCGATGCATTGAGAACAGGACAGATCATCCAATCCTCTAAAAATTTTAATGTTTATATGTTTACAATAATTTAAAGTGGGTAAATATTTACGTGGTGGGTTCGTCTAGAAATATTAAAGGTGGATTGTTCAATAGTTCAAGGGCTATCGCCAGTCTTTTCCTTTCACCCCCCGACAGCCTGCTAGTTGAGGTTTCAGACGTTTTCCTTAGGCCCAACAAGTCCAGGATTTCGTTTATCTGAAGCAATAACACGTCGATTGAAGGAGCGAAATGTAGTACCAGTTTTGATGAATGCACGTTTACAGCATCTGATGTAATTGCATAAAATTAATTCAGCAATTGTCCTAGATTTGAGATGCATCTGTTGCGCAAGATAATAAACATACTAATTAATTATTAATTTACATTCAACGGCCTATCCTGTTTGCGCATTATTTAGAAACGTTGTACCAGATAACTGTTGATTTATAGCCCACATTAGAGGAAGGCATATTCCGAATATAAAGTTGCATTTTATTACTTTATAGCAAATTGAGTAAGTCTCACATAACCATACGAAAATAATGACATTTACATAATTATAAAAGTTTTCAGGATGTACCGAATACATTCATCACAATGTGAATGACCGAATTTGTTTTCTAACTATTACAACAATCTGTCAATTTTTGATGCGTAGCTCATTTCATTCATAAAATACCTGCTTTCTAAAAATGTTATCGCTGATGCTTTCATTTGTTTACAAAACACACGCACTATTTTATCACAGTAAAACCACATATTATTACATTGTACAAATTACAAGTATCTTATTTACCAAGGTAGGAAATTGTAATATTTTCATTTTCATAATTAAAACTGGTTTTTAATGCAACCTCATAAATTGTAACCAGAGTTTGACAATAGAATTACTTAACATTTATGTATTACAATAGTAGTATAGTAAAATTTGTCTTTTATTTAAAAATAAACAATAGATTTAACATAATAATTTTACTAATATTTTGGACACATATTTAATTATATTATAATTTATATTATTTTATTATTTATAAATATTTTTATAACGAAATAAATATGGAAAAATTATTATTTATATTTGTATTACAATTATAGAAGTTAAATTTAAGATCATAATTTAAAATTACGTCATTGCTTAAGGCTTCTAAATATTCCACAATGACTATAAACTAAAATCAGACTGAAACTATTAAGTGGAACATAAGTATTGTTTTTATTCACAATTTTTCCATAAGCAAACAGATACTTAATTATTGTTTTAATTCAATTGTAATTACGGAATTTTAAGCAGTTTTGGTCATAATATATAGCTGAGAAAAATCTAAGAATAATTTTTTCTAGAACGTCTTTTTTTATAGTATTCTTAGTTTTATTATTTTTTATATGAATAAACATATGTTCTTCTAATACATTTATTTTTTAATTTCTGGGTTTAATTTTTTTTGTGTTTGATCTACAATTACTTCTATAATTTTGTTCAATTTGGAGGAAAATATTATATAGCATATAATAGCATCAAGTTCCCTTGAAATTATTAAATTTGCCCCAAGCTTTATTGTCTAATAATACTTTATCTTTCATTTTTTAATTCCTTATCTTTTAGGTTTTCATTTAAATTTGTTTTTTTTTCATTTTTGATCTACAATTAATTGGAAAAAAATTCATAACACTTAGTAGTTTTCTAAGGTTCCCCATAATTATTAAATTTTATTTTTTAATCTTCTTTCACTAATAACATCTTATTTTTTTATTTCTAATTTTTTTGGTTTTCATTTTTTGACTTTGATCTACAATTAAAATTTCATTAATTTTTTTCTTTTTTGAACTACAATTAATTAGAAAAAATATTACATAAAATTTAGTAGTTTTCTGAGATCCCCTCTAATTATTAAATTTTAATTTTTTACCTTCTGCCCTCATTTTTATTATCTAATAATATTCATTTTTTTTATTTTTTAATTTCAAATTTTTTTGGTTTTCATTTGTTAACTTTAAAATTGCTTTAATTTTTTTCATTTTTGATTTACAATTAATAGGAAAAGATATTACATAATATTCAGTAGTTTTCTGAGGTCTCCTATAATTATTAAATTTTAGTTTTTTACTTTCTGTCTCCAATTTTATTGTCTAATAACATTAAATTTTATTTTTTGATTTCTAATTTTTTTTGTTTTCACTTGCTGACTTTAAAATTTCTTTTATTTTTCATTTTTGATCTACAATTAATTGGAAAGAACATTGCATATCATTTACTAGTTTTCTGGGGTCCCTTATAATTATTAAATTTTAAATTTTTACTTTCTGTTTATAATTTTATTGTCTACAACATTCATTTTTTATTTTTTATTTTCAAATTATTTTGATTTTCATTTGTTGACTTAAAAATTTCTTTATTTTTTTAATTTTTGATATATAATTGATTCGAAAAAATATTACATAGCCTATAGTAGTTTTCTAAGTATCCTGTTTTTATTAAATTTTTACCTACTGTCTCAAATTTTATTGTTTTTAGATCCTTCATATTGGAAAAAATGTTCATATAGTAAATAGTAGTCTAATAATATTATTTAATGTTTGTGAAATAATGTTATTGTTGTGTTTTTGTATATTTTATAAATATACTGAATATTTTTTTACAAATTTATATAGAATAATTAAACTTGTAAATCACATCAAATGTGGAGTATGATTTTTTTTACTTATATACTTACATTTTGCAGTTTTTCTTCTTGTCCGATATTTTTTGCTAGTTTCAAATTGGCAGCCACCATCATGGCCTCTGTAACCGAAAGCATCGGTTGGATTAGGTCTTCTTGCATAATGTACCTTGACATTTTCCTGAACTGCTTGATATTCCTGAGTTTTCCATTCACAAATATCGACCCTGTTGCTTCCGTACATCTGTAACAGGTTATTTTAATAGATTGAAGTGTGAATTTAATTGCAATTATTGTGTAAACTGTTTGATGTAATAATAGTTAAATTGTTATTCCTTGATGGTCATTGACCAATGGGCAATTGCAAGAAAGAAAATCACGTCATTTGTAATACCAGTATGGTATGCTCTGCAATTAACCTTTAGTAAATTGCCTATAAAATTGTAGATTGGGTATTTTAGTTCAATACAGAATGGATATTGTTTTAGATAAGAAAAAAGTGGTTGCAAAAATAATGTTTGAAGGTTTATGATCGGTAACCACTTTCTATGGTTGTGAAACATTTTAATCAAGTTTTTCCAAAAGTAGTTAAAGATTTGCCATACATTCGTTCTGATAAAGACAGAAAAGTTTCAAACAATTGTAAATATCTGATTCATACAACTTACTTGTATCCTGCTAGAATATTTAAAAGTGTAGTCTTTCCTGCGCCTGAAGGTCCAATAATTGCGTGCAACTGTCGTGATTTAAACTGTCCGTTTACATTTCTAAGTATCAGTTTGGAACCTGAAAAGTAAAACGCACCAATTAAATCATTATGAAACGCAAAACGACGTTTTCGATTAGAAAAGTCCCATTTATTATCTTTATTATCGTCAATTTCTGTTTAAAATGTATAAGAAAGCGATTTTGCAATTTATTATTTAATAAGCCGAAAAAACCACTTTTATTGCCTTAATAAATAAACAAAACCAAACGCAAGAAAGCCAGTGATCCTTTCACCATTGACAAAAGACATTTTTGCAATAAGACGTCGAAAACGGAACGTACCGTTGCTTAAACATGCATTTTTCTTGCGATTTTAGAAAGTCGATAGGAAGCTGCGTCGGGTATTTTGCCCTTAGTGACTTTCACGACGGATTTCACCAAACGCGCGCTCGTTCACTTTTTGTCGATTATTCAGTCGCACCGTTACGTGTATGATAATATAACTATTATGCAATGTTGATAGAAAGCTGGTACCGTAGGATTTTTGCCCAGATTTGCATTCAAGCTGCTGCTAGAAAGGAAAATAACCGCAGATATTTTGCCAAATAATTCCTTCGTCACATTTCTTAAAAATATACATTTTTTTATTAATCATTGAAGTGTCCAAGTGGTTTGGGTTTTCCCTGAATGTCTTATAAGATGCCATGACTGATTATTTGGTTCTGGTTGTTGTTAATTGAAAACACTGAACTTAAACAAACAGACATTAAGAAGTTATCAAAGGCATTGCAAAAGTATAATAAATTTTAAAATTATGTGACCTTTATTGATAATAATGTTCTACTTCTGAATATTTTGGTTAAATATGTAATTATTGGATTATTTTAATTTTATATTCACTATTAATTAATAATTGATAATTTAAATATTCATTAAGCGGAATTCTCATATATTTTGTCTACAAAATAGTACGTTACTTTGTTTATTGTAGAGTTTAACCCACTTTTATACTTACTGTTAGTCAAATTTTCGTCTGTGTAAATGGATAAGTAAATCAATTCTAATTGGTAACTAGAAGAAATTAGGTATAACTGTAATATTTTTTAGTTTTAGTGGGAAAAATAGTATTTAAAAATATTTATCTCCGACAAATTAAAATTTAAAAAATCGTTAATGACTTACATTAAACACTGTTTATTGTAAACATAAATTCAGTTTTATATTTACTGTTAGTAAATTCTTGTTTAGTGTTAATTAGCAACTTGATAAAAACTTTAGGAGACTTAATTAAGCATAATATTTTTGACGAGAAAAAGTACATTAACAAATATGATGGCAAGACCATTTAAAATTAAATAAATCATTAATGATTGTTGGCATAAATCCAATTTTATATTTACTGTTAGTCAATTTTTAGTAAGTGCTCAATGATAAATTGAAGTGCATTTTAGACATAATCCTAATATTTTTTAGTTGAAAATAATATAATATTTAGTATGTATCTCAGACAATTTAAAAATGAAAAAAATCAGTAATGACTAACATTAAACATTGTTTATAGTAGACATAAACTCAGTTTTATATTTTATGTTAGTGGAATTCTTAGTTAGTGTTAATTGGCAACTTGATGCAAACTTTAAAGACACAATTAGGCATAATAGTAATATTTTTATCTGGAAATAGATTTCAAAGTATCATGTCAAGGCAATTTAAAATAAAAAACAATTTTTATATTACTGGTATTATTATAATTTTATATTTACTGATAATAAATTTTTAGTTAGTAATCATCAATAAACTGACATATATTTTAAAATTAAGCATAATGAAATCTGCTATTAAAGTTATATATAAAAAACATATCCCACAACAATTTAAAACTTAAATAAATAAATAAGATTGGAAATTGTTGATTATAAACATAAACCATTTTTATATTTTCTGTTTGCTTTATTTAATTTTGAAAGGACTCAATTAATCAAAATTTTTTGCCCAGAAAATTGGTATAGAAATATTCGTTGATAACTTAACATTATAAAAATCATTTATCACTGACATTGAAAACGCTGTTGATAGTAGACATCAACCCAGTAACCTTTCAGCCTTGTCCATCAGATATGTGACATATATAAAAAGTACAACGATTAGAACAAATTGCAGTTTCAGCCGTGAAACAAAACATATACATGGGACTGATGATGTGGCCTATGGGAAACGATAATTAACCATTTACGTTTCAGCGGTACAATTAGATAATTGGCTGCAGAACAATACAATGTATAAAAATGTTCATGAACTTAAGCGGTCTGTAATTTATGCCGTTGGTCATGGACAAACGACAGGAATACAATGAAATGATTGTTGTGAAAATGTTCGCTTGTATCCAAAGTGAAATGACTTTTTCGAGATTGGACAGGGTGGGTAATTGTTCGAGTTGGGCAACCGTTCCAGATTCGGATTGGCAGGATGTGATATCGTGTTGGTACTGCGGGATAAAAACAAAATGTGTTGTAATTTTTGCGTCTCACGATATTAATATACAACTTAATTATATATTGAGGCAATAAGTTAGTTAAAAAATGCAGCACTTGTAGAAAAAAGCAGCTAAATTGTGGATATCCTTGCTAATGTTTAAATTTTTGTTCTAGTGGTTAAAATATGATATTTTAAAAATAAAATGATGCTATTAGTTAATAGATTTTGGAGAAGAGAAAATTTGTTCTGATGAATATAATTTTAGTGTATAAGGAAAAACCACAATTACATTAACTAGGTGCGTCAATTTAAATACCAGGAAAATTATTTTATTTGAAAATAATTATAATAATTCCAACACAAGAATTAGCACTTTTGAGTCATTGTTTTGTGTGTTCAAGTAAAATCTATGTGTAATTAGACAAATCGCCAACACTGACTCAGAGTATTTAACAAACAAATAAAATTAAAAATGTGTAAAATAAATTTTTAAAATATCTACTTTTTATTAATCAATGATCTCCTCACATAATGGCTCCTTTCCTCTTTGTTTCCTCACCTTCAGTACTATTATTAGATAATTTCCTTCAGCAAATTACTTATTTCCTCTTTCTGACCGTCGTTTAACTTAAACAATCTGAACAATTTTTGTTGTTAAAATGAAAACACTTATTTATCTGCCATTTGATATCAAACAGAGGTTTCTAATTAGTTTTGAAAGTGATTTGGTCCATACAGAAATAAACATAAACGACTGCGAAGTTCACAAATGGCAATCGCACAATATTTGAAATAGTTGCGTCGAGAGAAACCATATCGGTGATTGGAAACTGGGTCAATATGCTGCGATTCTAGACGAATTTATCCAGGGTGACTTGATACTAAATTGAGCAACGTGCGGAGCACTGAACTTAATAATACCATGCACTTGACTGTCATTAATTTTAATTTATGTTAGGCTGGTTGTAGGTATTTCATTGTGGCAGAAAAATGCCGGCAACATTTTCCTTTTACGCAATTTTCAAACTTTCTAATATTTTAGTTGTCGAAACGACCAACTGTGGCTGCAGATAAAATTATAAAATGTTGGAAACTTTTAATGGAATTTTAAGCAAGGCAAAACGTAAGGAATTTATTATGCACGAGCATAATTATTAACCAGTTTTATTTTACCCACAAATAGATTTCCATTAAAACGTTCTAAAATGATCAAAAAAAGTAGATTGTATTTCATGAATTTAAACGAGGGAAAATTTGGAATCGTTTGTTTTGCACGTTGTCAAGTTATGATTAATGTATAAGCTCATCTGGTTTGTGATCATGGTCATATTTTTGTGCGCTATCATAAGTACTATCATGTTTCCGGTACGAAACCTCATTTGGTTACAATCGTTATGGATGCAAATAATACATTGTTTCAACTCTATTTTAAATACGCCAACAATTTCGTTTCAACACAATTAACATACATAATTGTGGTTTATTAACAAAATCTTCCTAGATTCCACCATATTCATAATAATTAGATTTTTTATACAATTAATCCAGTTCATAACATATTTACAATTATTTCAATCTAGAGAAGATTGAAGAAGAACTATTTCAATTAATGATTCATTTAATAATTTATTTGTTTGACGTCAATCGTGTCCCTGCTTTGGTGTGATATGTTGTCCCTGCTTTTATATTGATATATTGCCAATGTTTATTATTTATGGAACTTTCAAAATATTGAAAAATATATTATTTATGGAAGAAGTTATAATTAATCAATTTATTCTCATGAGTCTTATATAATTTCAGTTTTTTTATCACTAATTTTAATTTTAATAATAATTTTATACTTAATTCCTAATTTTATTAAATTTAATTAATAATTATTTAATTAATTTTGTGGTATGTAACTTATAGAACAGGGGTCTATCAAGGAGCTTGACCACCCTGTTATAGAATATTGCGAAAATTTAATATTTAACGAATATTGATTATTGAATTAATTAATACTAATTTTCTTAAATTTCCAAGAATAATATTTACTATGTACATAGGCTTTTAAAATATTGCAAAATTTAATATCAATTTTATTAATTATTATCTAGTTAATTTTGTGACAAAACAAATATTTGTTTTTCTTGATATGTAGCTTATAAATTATTGCATAAATTTAATATGTTATAAACAAATATTGATTATTGAATTAATTATTATTAATTTTATTAAATTTCTATGAATTTTGCCACAATTTTAAATTTTGTTAATAATTATCTAATTAATTTTATAACACGATAAATAATATTTGATTTTCGGTGATATGTAGCTTATAAATAATTGTAAAAATTTAATATTTTTTAAACAAATATTGATTATTGAGTTAGTTATTATTAATTTTATTAAATTTCCATTAATTTTACCACTTAAATTAAATTTTATTAATAATTATTTAGTTAATCTTGTGACACAACAAATAATATTTGATTTTCAGTGAAATGTAGCTTTTAAAATATTGTAAAAATTTAATATTTTATAAACAAATATTGATTATTGAATTAATTAATATTAATTTTATTAAATTTCCATGAATTTTGGAGCCTAAATTAAATTTTAATAATAATTATATAGCTAATTTTGTGGCATAATAAATAATATTTGTTTTTCTGTGACATGTAGCTTTTAAAATATTGTAAAAATTTAATATATTTTTTTTTATTTTATTTTTTTATTATTGAGTTAATTATTATTAATTTTATTAAATTTCCATGAATTTTACCACTTAAATTAAATTTTATTAATAATTATTTAGTTAATATTGTGACACGACAAATAATATTTGTGTTTCAGTGATATGTAGCTCATAAATTATTGCAAAAATTTAATATTTAATAAACAAATATTGATTATTGAATTAATTAATATTAGTTTCAATAAATTTCCATGAATTTTGCAACTTAAATTACATTTTATTAATAATTATCTAGTTAATCTTGTGACGCAACAAATAATTTTTGTTTTTCTGTGACATGTAGCTTTTAAAATATTGTATATATTTAATATTTTATAAACAAATATTGATTATTGAATTAATTAATATTAATTTTATTAAATTTCTATGAATTTTGCAACTTAAATTACATTTTATTAATAATTATTTAGTTAATCTTGAGACACAACAAATAATATTTGTTTTTCTGTGACATGTAGCTTTTAAAATATTGTAAAAATTTAATATTTTATAAACAAATATTGATTATAAAATAAATTATTATTAATTTTATTAAATTTTCACGAATTTTGCGACCTACATTAAATTTTATTTATAATTATCTAGTTCAACTTGTGACATCACAAATAATATTTGTTTTTCAGTGATATGTAGCTTATAAATTATTGCAAAAATTTAATATTTTATAAACAAATATTGATTATTGAATTAATTAATACCAATTTGATAAAATTTCCATGAATTTTAATCCTTAAAGTTTGTTAATAATTAACTAATTAATTTTGTAACACGATAAATAATATATGTTTTGTTTGATATGTAGCATTCACAATATTACAAAAATTTAATATTTACTAAACAAATATTGATTATTGAATTAATTAATACTAAATTACCATGAATTTTGACACCTAAATTAAATTTTATTAATAGTTATTTAGTTCATTTTGTAACACAATAAATAATATTTGCTTTTATGTGGTATGAAGCTTTAAAAATTTAATATTTTATAAACAAATATTGATTATTGAGTTAATATATATTAATTTTGTTAAATTTCCATGAATTTTGCCATCTAAATTAAATTTTATTAATAATTATCTAGTTGATTTTGTGACAATAAATAATATTTGTTTTTCTGTGATATGTAGCTTTTAAAATATTATAAAAATTTAATATATAAAAACAAATAGTATTGATATTAAGATTTTAAAATATTATAAATATTTGAGAAATAATTGTTAATATTATTATTAAATTATAACAATTTCTTTTAACATTTAATTATATAATATTTCTAAACTATTGCAAAAATTTAAAATTTATAAAACAAATATAAATTATCGATGATATAATATAATTTAAATAAATTTAAATATGTCCATATTTTTATTACAATCATCATCGTTTCTCGATTTCCTAAAACAATATATAGCGCCAGTCATAAAGTTTAGTAACCCGACTGCTCGATAATTATTCAATGCTTTTACTTTTCGAATCGCATTCACGTGCTTTTTACGTAAGTGCACAAATTAATTCTGGCAGAGATGAAAGCTGTCTGTGCATGACTATTAAGAGCTTAACATGAGTTAGTTGAATTGTCCTTGAACTCGCGAAACTGTTACGAAAATATTCCCCTCAATTCATTGTCAAGGATTTAATTATATTATGAATATTACAAGCGTCACATTTGTTTGTTGTCGGCGTATTCCGCACCATTGTTGTGCCATGTTTGACATTATCTGATCAGCCAGGACAATAAAAATAGTACTTGTTGTTGCTGTTGCCATTTTTATTAAAAAATTTCCAAAGATAAATTAATTACTTACGTTTTTTATGCGTGATTAATCGATTTTACAAGGTGAAACTATCATGGCAGTTTTTCCAAGACACTAATCTTAGAATCGGCGTGAAACAGCCTCGGCCTTGTTTTGCAGCAACACATCTTGTGTTTTCTATAAAATTAAACTTGCCTTTAGCGGTCAATCGACGAAATATCTATGGTTGTTTGGCAAAAAACAAGGAAGTATTAAGTTTGTTATTGAAATTTCCAGCAAAAAAAGACTTAAATCTTAGACAGGTTAAGGTCATCTATTTTTTATAATAATTGACTAGACAATTGTCCTTGTTAAGTATTCATTAGTTTGTTAACATGCCGTTTAATCCGTTAATCGCTCTAACTTAAATTTAGGTTTGTTGATCTCTTCGGACTAATTTTAAATGCCACAAGAATAAGGAAGCAATAAAAACTACAATATTGCACAGGTTAAGGTTGTTGATTTTTGCAAAAGCGTCTTGCGACCTCGTTAAGTATTTTTATTTTAATTTTAATTACATGTTTTTCTAAGCCTTAATAACTCTGTGTATGACGATTTTATAATTGTGCGTAGACCACTCATTTCCCCACATTTTTTTCAACCACAAACATCGTCATTAAATTTGATCTGACATTAAAAATTACTTATTGTCAACAATAAGTTGTGGTCACTAATTTAAATTTCAGACAAACGACAATTTAATTGCTGGAAACCGACCGTGAGTTACAAAAAAAATTTTTTGATTGTGTGCAGATTGTTCTGCACGAGGCTACGCTAATTCCTGTGAAGGTTGAAATGCCTAATCAATTCGTAACTCCGACATAATTTAGTTTTAATAATTTTTTAAATTATTATTAACAATTTTTAACGCTGGCTTGCTACAAATTGTAAGTTTGAGACTTACACAATTTTCGTAACAACACACCGGAAACTCAAGAAAGCTTAACGTGTAAAAAAATTGTTAACACGTCTTCTTCGTATTTCATGGGCGTTGACGTTGGTTTATTCGCCGTTGTGAACAATGCAACAAAAATATGATTCAGTGGAGCTTGAAAAACGACACGACTTTGTGCACATGTAAAAAATAATGAACAAAGAAATAATTGTTCTGGTAAAGACAGTTTTAAGTGGAGTTATTCCTAATTAACTTAATAATTCCAGTAATATTTGCCTAAAATTTGTTTGAAAATTCAGTTTTATGAAAATTAAAACCCAAATAAAATAAAACACTTTTTTATTTAAAAAAATTAAATAAAATAAATTAGTCATAAAAATAAAAAGATGTATCATATATTATCAAAGTTTGATAATTAACCATTAATCGTTAAAAAGTTTAAAGATTTTAGAGTCCTGAATAAAATCAGTTCATTAATAATTATTCTGATATTAATGCTTTGGTAATTATCAATTGATTATTATGTGAAAAATAATCAAAAATATTTGTTTTTTACCAATATTTCTCTAAAAATCCAACAAAAAAAAAACATTTTTATAAAAATAGGACTCAAATAAAATAAAACATATGGTTGGTAATTATCAATTGATAATTATGTGAAGATTGATCAAAAATATTTATATCCTCCCAAAATTTATCTAAAAATCCAACAGAACAAAAAGTTTTATAAAACTGGGCACCATATAAAATAAATTAAACATAAACATAAAAAGATGCAGTGTTAAATATTATCAAATTTTAATAATTAACCATCAATGGTTTAAAATTTTAATATGTTTAGAGTCCTGAATGAAATCAATTTAATAATAATTATCCTGATAGACTCAAAAATATTTGTATTCTCCCAAAATTTGTTTAAAAATCCAACAGAACAAAAAGTTTTATAAAATAATAATAGAATCAAATATCATCAAATTTTGATAATTAACCATTAATTGTTTAAAATTTTAAGTTTTAGAATTATGAATCAAATTAGTTTACTAATAATATCGTAATATTTTTGTGTTGATAATTATCAATTGATAATATGTGAAGATTGGTCAAAAATATTTGTAATCTCCCAAAATTTATCTAAAAATCCAACAGAACAAAAAATTTTATAAAAAAGGAACCCAAATAAAATAAAAGATATCGTATCAAATATTATCACATTTTGATATTAACCATTAATTGTTTAAAATTTTAAAAGTTTTAGAGTCCTGAATAAAATTACTAATAATTATCGTAATATTTTTGTAATCTCCCAAAATTTTTCTAAAAATCCAACAGAAGAAAAAATTTTCTAAAAAATGGAACACAAATAAACACTTTTTTATTAAAAAAAAATAATAATAATACATAAATTAAACATAAAAATAAAAAGATGCAGTATTAAATATTATCAAATTTTAATAATTAATCATCAATGGTTTAAAATTTTAATATGTTTAGAGTCCTGAATGAAATCAATTTAATAATAATTATCCTGATAGACTCAAAAATATTTGTATTCTCCCAAAATTTGTTTAAAAATCCAACAGAACAAAAAGTTTTATAAAATAATAATAGAATCAAATATTATCAAATTTTAATAATTAACCATTAATTGTTTAAAATTTTAAGTTTTAGAATTATGAATCAAATTAGTTTACTAATAATATCGTAATATTTTTGTGTTGATAATTATCAATTGATAATATGTGAAGATTGGTCAAAAATATTTGTAATCTCCCAAAATTTATCTAAAAATCCAACAGAACAAAAAGTTTTATAAAAAAGGAACCCAAATAAAATAAAAGATATCGTATCAAATATTATCATATTTTGATATTAACCATTAATTGTTTAAAATTTTAAAAGTTTTAGACTCCTGAATAAAATTACTAATAATTATCGTAATATTTTGTAATCTCCAAAATTTTTTCTAAAAATCCAACAGAAGAAAAAATTTTCTAAAAGATGGAACACAAATAAACACTTTTTTATTTAAAAAAAATAATAATAATACATAAATTAAACATAAAAATAAAAAGATGCAGTATTAAATATTATCAAATTTTAATAATTAATCATCAATGGTTTAAAATTTTAATATGTTTAGAGTCCTGAATGAAATCAATTTAATAATAATTATCCTGATAGACTCAAAAATATTTGTATTCTCCCAAAATTTGTTTAAAAATCCAACAGAACAAAAAGTTTTATAAAATAATAATAGAATCAAATATTATCAAATTTTAATAATTAACCATTAATTGTTTAAAATTTTAAGTTTTAGAATTATGAATCAAATTAGTTTACTAATAATATCGTAATATTTTTGTGTTGATAATTATCAATTGATAATATGTGAAGATTGGTCAAAAATATTTGTAATCTCCCAAAATTTATCTAAAAATCCAACAGAACAAAAAGTTTTATAAAAAAGGAACCCAAATAAAATAAAAGATATCGTATCAAATATTATCATATTTTGATATTAACCATTAATTGTTTAAAATTTTAAAAGTTTTAGACTCCTGAATAAAATTACTAATAATTATCGTAATATTTTGTAATCTCCAAAATTTTTTCTAAAAATCCAACAGAAGAAAAAATTTTCTAAAAGATGGAACACAAATAAACACTTTTTTATTTAAAAAAAATAATAATAATACATAAATTAAACATAAAAATAAAAAGATGCAGTATTAAATATTATCAAATTTTAATAATTAACTATTAATTGTTTAAAATTTTAATATTTTTAGAGTCCTGAATAAAATCAGTTTATTAATAATTATCCTGATATTTATGCTTTGGTAATTATCAATTAATAATTATGTGAAGATTGATAAAAAATATTTGTATTCTCCCAAAATTTGTCTAAAAATCTATCAGAACAAACAGTTTGATAAATAATGGAACCCAAATAAAGTTTTAAATTTTTTAAAGTTCTGGGTAAAATCATGTGACATTATGTGACATCATTAATTATCTATTAAACTTATATATTTTTTAGAATCCGGAACAAAGCCAGTAATTTAAAAACAACGCCTCACAAAACAGAAATGGTATCGAACTTGAAATAACACAGAAAGGAAGTGTATTTTCTCTTCCGTTGTCCGGTGCAGGTGCAAATTACCCGGTGATTAAATTCCCGCAATCCAACAATCTCTGATGCAATCCCGAATGTATTTATTATATCTATTATTAGCACAATGTTTTAATTGATTCGACGGTTTGCACAAGACGAACGTCGAACGTTTTCTTCTGTTGCACTTACGACACGATGGCGAATTTCAGCCGGCTCCGTTTATTTGTAGAAACGAAATTTTTCACGTGACGAAACCACTGAAGATTGCGTTAGATCGACAAAGTGCATTCGTGAAATTCGCAAACCGCGAATAATTGATGTTTTAGTGTAATATTTTACTGTAATTAGTCAAGTGCTATATGAAAGTTTGTTGAAAGTTGGTTAATATTTGGTATTGGAAATAATGTACTGCGTTGGAAATAAGCTAATTAAAATAATTTTTAAAAGAAACAACATCCTTGTTGTCCAAATTGTGTCATTTATTATTTATATATTTATTGTTAAATTAAATTAAAAAGATAATTTTTATAAAAATTCTATTTAGGTGGAGAAATATGTGAAAATTTAATGAAACTTATGTGATTTCATAGATTAATTAATATTTGTTTCATAAATATTAAATTTCTAAAATATTTCAAAAGATGCATATCACAGAAAAAGGTATTACCTATTATCAAATCAAATTAAAAAGATAATTTTTATAAAAAAGTCTATTAAAGAAAAGACATGTGTGAAAATTTATTAAAGTTTAATAGATTAATTAATATGTGTTCCATAAATATTAACTTTCTAAAATCATAAAAAAGAAGGTGTTATTTATTGTTAAATTTAATTAAAAACATATTTTTTATAAAAATTCTATTTAGGTGGGAAATGTGTAGAAAATTAATACAATTTATGAGATTTAATAGATTAATTAATATTTGTTCCATAAATACTAAAATTCTAAAATATATAAAAAAATGTATATCACAAAAAAGAACCAATTATTTATTATTAAATTTATAAAAATTCTATTTATGTGGAGAAATATGTGGAAATTTTATAAAACTTATGTGATTAATTAATTAATATTTCTTCCATAAATATTAAATTTTTCAAATATTTCAAAGGGTGCATATCACAAAAAAGAAGGCGTTATTTACCATATTATTAAATTAAATTAAAAATATAAATTTTATAAAAATTTAATTCAGATGGTAAAATGTTGTTTAATTATTAAATAATATTTGCATCAATTAAATAATTATTCACTTTAAATAATTATAAAAATATCTATTTTAATGGTACAAATTAATAAATTAGAAAAAAACGAGTTATTTAATTGATTATTTAATACCAGTTAAAATTTTATATAATTAGAAAACCAACACATATTTAAATTAATAATTTGCAAAATGTTTGTTTATATTTAAGGAAATTACGTCACAATAAAAACGTAACCGTCCAATATTATGATTTACTCGTTGATTCTAATCAACGGAGAGATTCGAGTGTGTATCAGCGATCTTTGTTGTTTTTTTCCACTGCATTCATCTAGGAAATTGTTAAGTACAGTTGTATATCTTACTTTCATAGTGCAATGAACTTACGGTCGCATAACGTAACTATTATTACAACAAAATCAGTTACATCTATGGCAAGATGAACTACTACTTTTCGCATTTGGTCTCGTTTCGTAAGGTTAAAACCTACACAAAACATGGTACACACATAAATTTTTGGCCAAGGTTCTCCATTGTTCTTTTTTAATTAGAAATATTGTCATTTGATTGTGAATTGTTGCTGTATTTGGTCAAAGTGAACGTATTTAATTATCGGACTAATAACTAGAGGAAATGTCCTAATTACCAATTACCTTTTTTATATGCGTTAACGCAATTAAAGCCACACCTTAATTATTAAAATTGTCATTCGTTTTACTTCGAGATGTATTAACTTTAAAAAATAATGCCTTAGGTATTAAATTAAAACAGTATTCATTTAGTAAGTACAGTTATTCAAGTCCAATTTAGTTTTTATATCAAAATAATTATTAGAAATTTTTTTAAAGCACTAATTTTTTAATATAAATTAAAATATAATTAATAAATTAATTTAATATTCAGTGAAATTTCGAAACCCTCTAATTAGATAATTCCAATGTCAATTATATTTACTGTTTAAACTAAATTTGCATCAGTAACGTTCAAGTAATATAAATGACAAGAAAATGTTTAATTAATTGTTTATAATATACAGGTTTAGACAGCCGAAAAAAGTGTGAATTTGTACTAAATTTACAATTAATTTAAAAATTTAAATTTTTGCAACTGTTTGTATGTAATTAGTATGCAATTGTGTTATAAAATGTACACGTTATAATTTATTTTTCATGTACAATTATAATTAATAAGTGAATTTAATAAATGACATGAATTAATTTTTTTTATTATATATTAAGTAATTAAATTAATTATTTATCAATTGCAATTGTATATATACACACTCCTGGACAAAAGTTTGGAAACCCTGAAATTGAATTGTTATTATTTGGATTAATAAAAATGCTACATAAATTGTATTGTACTTTTATTAAGATATTATAAAGTAAAATATATTATTCAAAATAAAACTTTTTTATTTGGACATATGTTTGGATACCTTATTATTATAAATGATAAAATTGAATTGTTATTATTCAGATTAAATGTGTCATAAATTGTATTTACCTTTATTAAAATATTATAAAGTAAAGTATATTATTCAAAATAAAATTTTCTTAATTGAACATATGATTGGCAACCTTATTTAATAATTTAATTTTCGAGTAATAAAACAAAAACAAATAGAAGCTTTAATATTTTGTGGCGTAACTACCTGCTTAAATTTAAGGAGTTTCCAAACCTTTGTTTTGGTAAAAAACTGAGTCTAAAGTGCAGTATTGCATTATTATTATTTTGTATTTTAATATACAGAATTTTATTTTATCATTATTTTATAGTTTATTTGTTATTTTAATCAATTATATCCCAGATTTTTATCCAGAAGTGTATATAAAATTAAAATAAAACATGTATTAATAATAAATATAACATATTTATAATAATAAAGAAATATAAATTGTATAGATGAGAAATTTTAATTGAGTACAGTGTAATTTGATTCATTTTATAATTAATAAGAAATTCTAACATTTAAAATAGATGTGACAAACAAATAAATTATTTACGTTAGTTTTTACCTCGATTTATGTACAAACTAAGTTTTGTCTGTAACTTTCCTACTTCATAATATTAATTTATTGCTACACCAACAAGTTGTTGTAAACAACACTAATTTCAGTATTCGTGTCTAAAAACGATCAACAAATTTTTAACGCCTGAAATATCAATTAAGCAATTCGAGACCTCGAGTCCTATAGTTAATAGTAAAATAATTTAAAATATTCCATTTCAAAAACTACACCGTATTTCGACAACAGAAGGAGGAGAAGAAAGTTGCATTTTACAAGAGATTCAGGTTCGATATCAATGGAACTATCACGACGTAACGTCAAAAGACTAAGTACTTTCACTTAATTCGTCTGAATCTTAAGTGCAACAATTGTTACTTACATTTAACCCAAAATGTTTTACGTTTGCTACAAAATAAGTCACTTAACTGATTATATTTAGAAGTTCTCCAACTGATAACGTTTATGTTAAATTCGAGGAAACCTTTATCAGTTAGTGTTAAGATTAGTGATGTTTGTGTTTTACAAACATTGCAGTATTGGTTTTTTACTACGTCTAATTGGATATGTGTTGAATATGTTCAAGTAAATTAAAAGTAATAAATAATACACCTTGGCAATTATTTTTATCAGATTGTACGTTGGAGTGTAACTGGGCAAAAATACAACCGGAAAATAACAAGAAGTAAAGAGAAAGTCTCATATTTGTTTAATAATTAACGACCAGGAGGTACGAAATTGTATAAACTTGAAGAAGCCCAAAAACGAATGTTTGTTGATATTAATGAATGTAATTAATTGGTATTTATTGAGTAATAAATGACCAGGTCGTAAAATAAAAAAAATAAACATTGTGGAAAACACTACATTAATATTCATCACTTTATCTTTTACTACTGACAAGAAATATATTTAATTTATCTAATCTTTGATTAAAAATATGAGTTGTATTATTTGGATTGATTTATAAATAAATAATTAAGTTAGTTTATACAAAATAAACTATAATTTGGCAAATATCATAATCACATAAATTACAATTATTATAAAATGTACACCATATATTAAAATGAATCAATACAAATATAAATTATTAAAGTTTGCTTAATAATTAATTTGTGGTTCTTTTTTTTTCTCCCATTTATTAAATATTTAAATAATGCATAAATAAAAAAATCAAATCTGTGTATCCATATTCAGTCGTTGAACAATGTTTCAAATTATTTATATTGTTATAAATGATCCAAAAGTGGTCATAATTCACCTACACACATGATGAGAAAAAATTTAAATTAATTTAATGCAAATATAGATAAAACCACCCTCCATGTGATGTAATAATTAACACACGTGTGACATTAATTAGCACATGACCTAAGTTTTTTTAGTCTAAAATCATTAAAAGCCAAGGAGATCGCATAAATTCATTTTTATCCATAATGCATCTATTTGAAAACTTTGATCTCCGTCATTATGTAAATTTATAAAAAATGTTTTTTTGCCAAGGTTAATTATTAATCAAATGTGCTTCCTGAAATTTTATTAAAAATTTTAATGTTTAATTAAGCTAATTTAATAATGCATCCGAAAATTTAAAATTGATGATTTTCACAAGAATATGTTTAGATTTTTATTAATATAAATGTTAATTTACATTTTTTTCTTGAAGATTAAAAGGTTAATATATAATAATAAATTAGCCTTTTATATCTAAAAAATATTAATATAATTTATTAGCTTAATTTTATTGTAAAAACAGAGGAAGATTAAAATGATTTTCATTTAGTTTTTTAAATTATTCTTAAATTTTAAAATATCTTAAATTATATATTAAAAATAAAATAAAAAAGTTATAGAAAATTATAAAAAGAATCTAAAATTTATAAATTAAAAATAATTTTCATTGTGTATAATTATATACAATATTATAAAAATTAAATTCTAAAATTATACATTATACAAAGAACTTAAAATTTATAGTATAAAGATATTTTAATATTTAATTTAAATATAAACATGATTTTCATTGTATTTTTTTTAATTATTCTAATATCAAAATCAATGAATAAAAATTGAGTAATTATAATAAATATTGGAAACTTTTAATGTCAATAATTTTATCATAAAAATTAAATAAAAAAATTACATTATAAAAAATCCTAAAATTTCTAAATTAAAACAGATTTTAAAATTTAATTTAAATAAAAAATGGTTTTCATTGTGCTTTTTTTAATTATTTTAGTATTAAAATTAATAAATAAAAATTGATGATTGATAGATTAAATATCAGTAAAATTTTAACTTTTATGATATAATTAATGACAATTATATCATAAAAATTAAATTCTAAAATTATGATAAATTATAAGTTAAGTTAAAAAAGATTTTATAATTTAATTTAAATAAAATTTGATTTTTGTTGTATTTTTTTTAATTATTTTAATATCAAAATTAATAAATAAAAATTGAGTAATTATGTGAGTAAATATTAAAATTTAACACAATAATTTTATAGTAAAAATTAAATAGAAAAAGTACATTATAAAAAACATAAAATTCTAAATTGAAAGAAAATTTAATTTAAATAAAAATGATTTTAATGTATTTTTTGTATTATATTTAATATCAAAATTATTAATATTAACTATAATCTAAACTTTTAATGTCAATAATTATACAATAAAAATTAAGAGATTTTAATATTTAATTTAAATATACTTTTTTATAGTGATTTATTTTATTTATTTTGATATCAAAATTAATAAATAAAAGTTAGGTAATTATATGATTAAATGTTAGCTGTAATTTAAACTTTTGTCAATAAATGTATCATAGTGTCATCAATCATAATAAAATCAATAAAAAAATAGTGCATTGAAAAAAGAACCTAAATTTTCTAAATTAAAAGAAATATAAACATTTAATTTAAATAAAAAATGATTTTCATTTCTATTTTTTTAATTATTCTAATTTTAAAATTAATAAATAATTTAGTAATTATATGATTAATACAGCAATTAAATGTATTATATAAAACTTGAATTTAATATATAATACACTAGAAAAATAAATTATCAATCAATATGCTATAAAAATAATTTTATAACACCATTGAAATAACCATTTTTGAGTGTCAAAAGTGACAAAAAAATCAAAATAAACAATTCATGAACGACTTTTAAATGCATTATTTATTAAGTAACTTCTCTTTTATTGATTTACCATTTACAAAATAAATGTTAAAATGCCATAATATCGAATTAAATGATTCATTTATTGTAGACATTTATTTTTATTTAATATAAACAAAATTTCTAAACAATTTTCAGACCTTTCCGTCCCTGCGGCACCGAAAAACTCAAATCGTGAAACTCCAAATCGATCCTCGTTGGACTCGACACACAAGTTATCGTCCTTTTAGCACTGTTCACCGCCTCGTCCATTTTTGCACTTGATTGGATGATGATCGCGGATGATCGCGGTACGTTTGGCCCAAAAACCGAAATTCTAATCGGTCGATCGTCACGTCGAGCGCTCGGTACGGGCGCCGCACTAGATTTAAAAACATTCAGCCGCCGATGAGTATATTCCCCTTCCGTTCGTCTGACTCATGTAAACATTTGTGCGTTTTCAGTGTGTCACGGAAACGACGTCGGTGCGTGGGTGAACGACATTTGAACTCGGACCGTCGCGACGCCTCACCTTAATGCTTCAGCGGTTGCTTTGTTCTTTGGGTTTTTCAAAAATTATATTGATATTATTTTTTTATAAACAAAATATAATGTTAATAATAATAATAATAATAACAAAATATAACTTTAGAAAACTGAAAAAAGATTATAAACTGGAGAGAATAAATAAATTATAAGTAATTTTATAATTGGAGAATGATAATGAACCAAGAGGATAAAAATTTATTTCAAAATGTATATAATACTATAAAAATTTTATGTATATATTGAAATACGAAATTCAATATATTTTAAATATTAAAATATTTGATATAATAAAAAATAAACAAATAAATTAAAAATTTATTAAGAAATGTATATAATATTAGAAAAATTTAACGTAAATGTTAAAATACGAAATTCAATACATAAATATATATAAAATTTATTAAAATATTTGATAAAAAAAACAGCAAAAATAATAAGAAACAACAAAATAGTCTAAAATTAACAAAATTTAATATATTTTAGGATTATAAAATTTATTAAAATATTTGTTACAATATAAAATCAAAAAAATTATAGGAAACTACAAAATGGCTTAAAATTAACAAATTTTTAATCTCTAAAAAATTAAAAAAAAGAATATGTCAAAAGGTTAAAAAATTATTAAAATGGCCTAAAATTAACAAATTTTTTATCTCCAAAAAATTATATGTATATAAAACTAGATAAATTTAAGATAAATATTAAAATACGAATTTCAATATATTTTAGGACTATAAAATTTATTAAAATTTTTGTTACAATATAAAATCAAAAAAATTATAAGAAACAATAAAGTGGCCTAAAATTAGCCAATTTTTAATCTCCAAAAAGTAAAAAAAAATAAACCAAAAAGTTAATAATTTATTAAAAATATACATATAATACTAGACAAATTTAAGGGAAATATTAACAACTAAAATTTAATATATTTGATATTATAAGAAACAACAACAAAAAACAGATACAAACCAAGGGGTTGAAAATTTATTAAAAAATGTACATAATTCTTGAAAACAAAAAGCTCAAATTAATATTAATATGTACTTTTCAACATAAAATTTATTAAAATATTTGATAAAAAACAACAAAAATAATAAGAAACAACAGAATAGTCTAAAATTAACAAATTTTTAATCTCTAAAAAATTAAAAAAAAATTGTCAAAAGGTTAACAAATTATTAATATATATATATATATATATATATATATATATAGGATTTTATTTATTATTTTTTTTATTATAGGAAACTACAAAATGGCCTAAAATTAACAATTTTTTTATCTCCAAAAAATTTAAAAAAAAGCCTAAAATGTTAAAAATTTATTAAAAACCAGACAAATTTAAGGTAAATATTAAAATACAAAATTCAATATATTTTAGGACTATAAAATTTATTAAAATATTTGACATAATAAAATCAAAAAAATTCTAAGAAACAATAAAATGGCCTAAAATTAACCAGTTGAAAATTTATTAAAAAATGTACATAATTCTTGAAAAAGAAAAGCTAAAATTAATATCAATATATACTTTTCAACATAATAAAATCTATTAAAAATAATTAACATATAATAAAAAAAAATAATAAATAATAATAATAATAAAATTAAATAAAAAATTTATAAAAAATGGAAATTAATTAAATTAAATGTTATAAATTCTACGCAATTCAAAAACTAAATTAAGACGATTTGGAAACTTGGAAAAATATATGTAATATTAATTCGTCAAATTTAATTCAATAATAACAAAAAAAAGTTTATAAAATATAGAAGAATAAAATTGAACGAAAGAAATATCCAAAACCATTCAAAAATTATGGGAATAAATAATTTTATAATTTGATAAATTAATGAAAGTAAATAACTAGAAATAAATCAGCATTCATATTAGGTTTTGAAATGATAAAAATTACAAAAGATTTAATTTTATTAAAATTAACAATTCTAAAATTAGAAAATAAAAATATAAAAATACTGTACGATAAATATTAAACAAGTTTATAAAATAAAAAGAAATGAATAATCAATTTCCACAACGTGTAAATTTTACACACTAGGAATTTAAATTTACGTATAAGATATAAACTAAAAATGCTAAAAAATCATAAAATATAGAAAAAAATATATGAATTTTGAAATATTAAAATATGTTTAGAAAATTAAAATATATATAAACAAATTTCTGATCTAGAAAATATATAAATTACATAAAGAAAATTTAAATGTGTATTATAAATTTCTTACAAAATAATGGTAACAACAATATTTAATAACAGAAAAGTTGGCTAATTTAGAAAAATAAATAAGAATTAAAAAATCCCGAGAAGTTTTTATCTGTAGATAACAATACTGAGTTAATTAATTAATTTTATTATTGCTGTTAAAGTAGAAAATTATTGCACTAATTAATTGATTGGTAAACACATCTGTGATAAAATTAAAATTGCACAACCAGCATAAAAATTCACGGACATTAAGGCATCATTTCATTTAGCGAGGTTCAAGTAATTTTGTTTCATTGCGACAAAAGAATAAAAGAAATCATACTAAGGTGACAACAATTTGTCACAGGTCTACAATGAATTTTAATTTTAATTAATTGCTAATTGTACGCATGGAATATCCAAGACTTTTATGGGATAATATTAATCGTTTTTATATTTTATTTAATGTTGTATTGTTAAAAGGAAAATTGTTCCCTGCAGAAATAAATAAAATATTATTAGTAATTATAATTATATATTATAAAAAATAGTATAATACATGATTATAAAAATTAAATTTTTATGTCTGCTTCAATGCAGTTTTTTATTTATACAAATCGACCTTGCATCTTGAACTGTTTTGCACATTTGTTGATAACGTTAAAAAACATCACATTTCTTTATCAACAAATGGCCTTAGTAATTTGCACAACACACATAGCTATCAACGAATAGCAAATCATAACAATGATTCAAGTGAAGAAGTTGATCTTTGTGATCCGGTGCCATAAATAAAAAAAAAACCGATGAATAATGCGAATTGTTTCGACTGGTTGATTAGTTTAACCTCTGCATTGTGCCTTTAAACTTCAACCTTAACCTGACAGACGCTACGTGACATAAATTACGAGCAACAGAAGCGGTTTTCTTAGTTGACACATCCACTTTCACCGTTTCATGCACGATGTGACCAAATTAATTTGTGTAATTTACTTGCGCTAAAATAATCGATGCGAATTTATTATTTATGTTTCCCGAAATCGCTTTCTTTAATTTTACGTTACTTTCGTTTTTATTTTGTCGGTGGGTTTTATCGTTTGCGAAACAACTGACTAATTCACCTGTATCGGTTTATTATCTGAGAAACAATTAAATTATAAAAATATGGTGGACATTAATATAGGAACTTTTAAAATGTTAATTATTTTGGCTTTTAACTCTTTTTTTATTTAATGTGAACTATTATATATATATAATATATATATATATATATATATATATATATATATATATATATATATATATATATATATATATATATGTCGGAGGGTTCATGTGAAACGCAAGTAGTACTATGGGTTGCATACTTATAGTACTTGGGTGGAATCAGCGGAAGTGCTAAGCAGGGGATGGTACTCGAACCGAGGGTGACTGTAGAGGAGACCTGCGAGGGCGGACAGTTAAGCTCCGTCAGGGAAGCTGCGTAGAAGTCTTGGCTTGGCATAACCGTCGGGATCACCGCGTTTCATACGACTCCTACCTAATTGTTTGACTATTAGTTGTAATCCTGTGCCTGTTAGTTCAATTACATTGTAAGGACTATTTGCGTGTTATTTAATATTCGAAATGGCCGATAATCCTGACCGCGCTGCGACATCAGAAGTGGGATCTGAATCAAGATTTGAATCAGGATCAGGATCTGGATCTGGTGGAAGTGAAGTGAAGTGGGAGTCTTTATTGGAACAACAAAATAGGAACTTTTTGGCTCTTCTACAAGCTCTGCGGCCACCGTCGAATCAGGTCAGTGTAGAATTGCCAGAGTTTGATCCGGATACAGAGAACGCTGATGCACAAGCTTGGATCTCGACGGCAGATATGTGCATTTCGGACAAATCAATGAGTGGTGCTCCCTTGATAATTTTGCTTAGTAAAGCTTTAAGGGGTCAAGCATCCTCTTGGCTATCAAAAGTGACATACCCGGAGATGACGTGGTCGGAATTTAAAGACATTTTTGCGTCAAGATATCATTGTCCCGAAACAACAGCGACTGTTTTTCTAAATTTCCTAAACAATAAGCCAAAGGATGATGAATGTCTTGCATCGTATGCAGCTCGCCAAATGACGTCGAGCGTCTAGCGAGTGCAGTTCTTGCACATATCGCATCATTCGAACCCAGGACTCGTCGACTTGCGATTACCTCCGACATCGATACAAGAGCTAAACTGCTAAAAGAACTGACCGTTTTTTTCTTATATGAAAAGGAAATCAACGACGAACGACCTCGACCACAACCCCAATAAAAAGCCTAAATTACCAATGGCTTCAACAATATGTTACAATTGTGGGAAATTGGGTCATAAATCGGACAAG
Organism: Aethina tumida; assembly: GCF_024364675.1. NCBI lineage: Eukaryota > Metazoa > Arthropoda > Insecta > Coleoptera > Nitidulidae > Aethina > Aethina tumida. Next base: position 4,491,710 of record NC_065441.1, read on the forward strand.
TGTCGGAGCTCAAGAAATAATGAGAACCAGATGTCGAGACCCAGTACCTCGAGTGGACATCCATCATTCAATGGACCAAATTCAACGAAGCCATCGATTGCCTGTTTCAAGTGTGGACGACAGGGACACTTTGCATCACGTTGTACTGTACCCAACCACTTAGACGCCAATCCGTAGTCGAAGGGATCAAGTACCGAGCGTCGCGTCAATATGTGTTTGGTAAACACACCTGCAGCCACTTTAAAACATAAGGGTGAGAAGTTTTCATTTTGTTTTGATTCCGGGTCGGAATGTTCGCTCATTAAAAAAATCTATATCACTTAAGCTTAATGGTAAACGATTTTCTAATGTTGTTGTTATGACTGGCATGGGACAGATGAGTATAAACAGTACCTAACAAATTTAGGCTGTTGTTGAAATTTATAATATCTCTCTTGAAGTATTGTTTCACTTTTTACCGGATTATTGTTTGCAACATGACACAATGATTGACCGAGAAATTTTGAGTAAAGGATTAGCTGTTCATATGACATTTGAGGAACTTAGCCTAAAGAAAATCAATGTAGTTAACATGTGCGTTTTAAACGATTCCTACAAAATTAATTTTCAAAATTTAGACATAGAAACTGACAAAAGCTAGATTTTCTTTTCATATGGAGAAATGTTCTTTTCTTAAAAAAGTCTATTCAATATCTTGTATATCAAGTTTATGAAGTATGCAAAATTTACATAAATATCATAAAGTCATGTTTGATCGCTCTAAAGTCAGACACCAAACAAAATTTGACCCTATGTTTAGAATTGTTTTCTTCCTGATAGAGGTATTGAATGGTAATCTATATTTTTGAAGTCATTAAGTAGCAATCGAACTTATAAGTAAGCGCATGAAAAATCGTGGAAAATGCCAGAAAGTTATATTCCAGTTGAACTTGAAGGCGTTGAAAGAGACGTCAGTTTGAGTCCCAGTAGTGAGACTGTGGATTGTCTTACATGTGTCGATCTGTAACTGCAAGTGCAAAATCAGTTGGTTTTGATCATGGCGCAGGGGGCAGAGGCAATGTAGAGACGTTGTGTGTAGATGATCATTGTTTAGACGATGATTCATGTGTTTAATTGGGAATATAAACAAAGGCATTTGAATTATTATCAATGTTCATGTTTGGATATTTTGAAATAGATCTAAACAGTACCTGTGTTGAATGGAATCGGTTGTCTTATTTTGGGAAAGAGTTAATTGTAAAAATGTAATAATTATTTTATGAGTGTCTTGTAACAGATATTTATTTGGTATGACCGCATAAAGAAAATGCCAGAAAACTTTGTACCCAATGACGATGATTTAATCACTTTTTCTGAAGAAGAAGAATCAACGTAAATAATAGTTTAAATCTTAATTTTATTCATTTTTTATATTTTTATTATTATTTTATCATTGGACTGAAAACTGTGTGGACACTGATTAAGTTGAGAGCCGTCGCTGGTAAAGTGGCGAAGAGATTTTATCGCTGGTTAAGTGATAATTTCTAGTGAGAGCCGTCGCTGGTAAAGTGGCGAAGAGATTTTATCGCTGGTTAAGTGATAATTTCTAGTGAGAGCCGTCGCTGGTTAAGTGGCGAAGAGATTTTATCGCTGGTTAAGTGATAATTTCTGTTGAGAGTCATCGCTGGTTAAGTGATGACGAGTCTGTATTGCTGGTTAAGTGATGCAGATCTTGAGGTTTTCATGTCCATAGATAAACTCTAGTCTTATATTCGAAAATATCGTAGATGTAACACGCATTGGGGCAAACTTTTATGCATTTGATTTGAAAGGTTGATAAAACTAAAGATTGTCTGATATTAGTCAGGAAAAGCCAAATGAACTATTACTGTTTGAACTTAATTTGCAGGAAAATCACACGAGGACGTGTGACTTGTCAGAATGGCCGTGTCGGAGGGTTCATGTGAAACGCAAGTAGTACTATGGGTTGCATACTTATAGTACTTGGGTGGAATCAGCGGAAGTGCTAAGCAGGGGATGGTACTCGAACCGAGGGTGACTGTAGAGGAGACCTGCGAGGGCGGACAGTTAAGCTCCGTCAGGGAAGCTGCGTAGAAGTCTTGGCTTGGCATAACCGTCGGGATCACCGCGTTTCATACGACTCCTACCTAATTGTTTGACTATTAGTTGTAATCCTGTGCCTGTTAGTTCAATTACATTGTAAGGACTATTTGCGTGTTATTTAATATTCGAAATGGCCGATAATCCTGACCGCGCTGCGACATATATATATGATAGATTAGCGACTGTTAATCTGGCTTTTTAGTTTGATTAAAACACTAAATTCACAATAATACGCTTTATTACAACAAACGTACTTTAACCCTCGACATCTAAAGCTTGACTGCCTGGTTCTTTCTTAAGAACTGCCCCGATTATTAAATGTAAACAAATACTTCAGATTTGCTTATAAAACAAAACTAGTCTAAATAGATGTGAGCACGTCGTATCGGTCCATCGGTGAAGGTGATGACGTAAGCTAACATATATATATATATATCGTTCTGAATTATATTGAATATATGGTAAATATATATCATCAATAAATTTCTAAAATTCACGAAAAATAATAAATGAAACGAAGATGGTAAAATTTAAATATAATAAAACCTAAAATCTAATAAGAACATTAAAATATATAGAAATTGAGAATATTAAAAAATGTATGAGAAAAAAGATCAAATAGTTTATGAAAAAAATTGACAAAATATTGAAATAATAAGTAAGTTGAATTAAATTAACGTTAATATGTTGCTTTTAAACATAAATTGTAATGCATAAGGCAGGCAAATCAATTTGAGGAAGATCTTCCTAGGGAGGGATTGGGATTGGGGGGTTGGATCCGTTAGCTTCCCACTGCCACTGGTTTGTAGAGTGGTACTGAGCCCCAGGACCACGACGAGGTGGATCCATCCTGGAGGTGAATGATGAGGCGACGCTTAAAAGCTTTATAGGGAATAAATATTAATTTTAAAATTTAAAACTAATATATATTAATCATAAAAAAGAGAAAAAATGAAAAGCGTAACTAGAAATCAATAAATAAAATTAAAAGTAATTGTTAAATTAAATGTAGCATTTTGACATATGCAACCCAGATTGTCAGATCTGTCACTTTTCCATCACAACATCCAAAAATGCACGTTTTTTGTTAGAGAATCAATTACATTATTGATATTATGAGCAATGATAGTAATAAACAAGAAGCAACTGACCAGTTACAAAATTCTTCATGTGGTGATAGTCGACTGAACGATGGTAAAGACCTTTCCAATAATAGCGTCGACCCATCAAGAAATTCGTCGAATGCCGTTGATTTTATCCGAGAAGACGTACTTGCCTACATTCTCGATTTCATAGAAGATCGTTACGAAGACGAGGAATGTGATAATGTATCAACAACCAGCAACAATATGGAGGGCTTGGAATCAAAAATTAATTTGTCATTAAATAGTGAATCGGCCCAATTATTTCTGAAGAAGGTGGCAGGAATTGACAAAAACAGTCACATTACCATAAAGGACTTGATCGAAAAGGCCAACGCAAACATTAACAAGTGCCGAAACACTGATACGGATAAGTCTTCCGAAGTTGCATTTCAAGAAACTCTCCCGGACACGAAGAAAAGGGATTCCAGCTCAACGGGCAAAGATGTGTCCGAGATGTGTTATTTGGAAGACGTTCCTGATAGCAAATCGACTGTACAAATACAAACAAATGAGAAGGTTAATATGAAAAAGGCTGAAATCAACAATTTGGCCGCGCTAACGGCCGAACAGAAAAACAAAATAATTGACATGAAACTGGAATTCCACTTTCTTCAGAAATCCATCAAAAAATTGGAACTCGACATTGACGAAAAAGAAAAAGATCTCAGAGGTCACACCACCGCCTTAAAGAAAGAACAAGAATTCAGGCTGAAAATCAACGAAATCAAAGAAAAGATTATCCGAAGTACTAAGCTCAAAGAGAGGAAAGTACTAGAATCAAATTTAGAACAAGTCAAGAAAAAACTGGACGAAGCGAGGGAAAAATTAAACGAGAAAAACATGGAAGAGACGAATCTATTAAACGAACTTAAAGCAAACGAAAAAGTTTTGGCCAACCAAGCTGTTCAGTATGTGAAGCTGAAGGACTTGAGGGAAAACACGGTGAAACGTTTAGCTCATTTGGATCAAAGCCTCTTGAACATCCACGAATCTTATGAACGACTAAAATTGGCAATCGAGGGTTACAAAACCACTGAGGAGATTTTAAAGTCGGATCTATCCATTGCCGAAAACAATTATGTATGTCTGAAACGCCAGTTTGAGGCCACAAAGAAAAGGGCGGAAAATCAAATTTTTTCACAAATTGAACGGGTGATGGAAAATCAGGCTAGATTTAGGGAAAAGGAAAAAATTTTGAACAACAGCTTGAATCGACTGGAAACCAAACAGAAAACATTAAAGAAAACCCTCAAGGAAAAAAATTTAGAGCTCCAACAATTGAAACATTTATATACTCACCGAAACGATAAAAAAAATAATTAAAAATGGTTTATTTGTAATATCTTTATTTTATTGTTGATTTTTGATTTTTTTAATTAAAAAGCTGCATAAATGTTCTTCAATAAGAGTATGTAAGGATGATTTTTTGTATTTTTTACGACCAGAGAAAAATTTATTACTCTAATTAATTAAAAAATTACTATTCTTTATAAAAATTAAATTAACTAATAAATTTGCTTAACCATTGATCGAACCTTTGATATATAACATTATTAATAATGTTTATTAAATAGTTAAGGGATTATAATTAAATTTAGGTATTTATGATTATTACAATATTATCAAAAATTTATAATTAATAAAATTACTTTCATTTTAGCTTGTAATAGTAATAAAATAACAATAAAAGAAAGGGACAAAAGATGTTTAAAAAAAAATAATGAGTTTACGAATCTCACAAAAGATCAATCTGATAACATTTGAATTAAATTCGCGCTTAAAATGCTATTTTCACGCATGTGCATAACATATCATCCATCAACCAATCAACTGCAAGTTTACTTAGGGTCTCATATGCGTTCTCTGTCTAGCTCGCACACTAATGCATAAGTATATCTCTCTCTGAAATTCATTCATGCGAACCTATTCAATGAATTATCATGAATCAAACAATAAATTTAATAATCGAGTCAACTCAACTCGCAGCCGCAGTAGACGTGTGGAATCTGTGTAATTATCGATCAAGAAAGTAGGGTAGGATCTCTTTAAGTTGTGCTATGGGCCTATTCAATGACGACAGCTGAGTCTATTTCGAGAGAAGAATTCAAGATGAATCGAACAATAATATGAAACAGCTGATTTCGCGAATTCTGTTAGTCTATCATTGTTTGAGCGTGTTACCGTGTCGGTACAGGGATCGAACCTCGCACATTGTCAAAAAATTAAATAAATTTTCAACATTGTGCTTGGTTCAAAGAGATCCCTTCTCCGTCGCGTGTGGCCTAACTATAGGAACGCATATTGACCAGTTAAGAACAAAGTATGCCTATAAACAAACCAGAGTCACAAAGTTTAACATTCATCTTGCGAGAGAAGGAGAGATGATGATAGTTGAGAGGTACGACGGTTCATATTTGTCCTTGTTGTTAAGAGTCAATCATTAAGTTTGTCCAAATTCCACGGATGGAATCCAATCAATATACGATTTACAGTAAAGTTTCACACCCCACTATGACGCCTAAAGAAACCAAAAGCAAGGTGTTTGTTGCCCTGTTCTTGGCTAAGAAGAGATCATCTTGTAAAAGGAAAAGGATATATAATATATGACCGTCGTCAGGTTTATAATATACTATTCAATCAGTTTAGAGTCGTTGCTTAGAGGTGTTGCATGATGTTGGTGCTTTGCGATTCCTGGCTGTCGTCCGTCGCCTTTGGTGTTGTGGACGGTGGTGTATAATGGTTGTTGGTTCATCATTGCAGTCGTCGGTCGCTTATGTTGAACGAGATTACATTTGCCAAGCCAGCTACAAAAACTAGCTTGTAGATGTATCGACGTTAGCCAGGAATTTCCTCCTTCTCTATTATAAGAGAACAATATTAAGTAAAATCCTGGGGGACCGATTAATGTTGTGGTTTGTCGCAAAATCCATTCATCGCGTTTGACGACCGGACCAGCCAACGATTGTTGCTGATTAACCGGCTAGGTGGCTGCCACGGAATTCTTCTCCTCCTATATATAGTAATAAAATCGTAGAGATCGACTCATCGAATACGGAGAACGGTGGCCGAGGTTGCGTACTGTGGCCGATACCCACGCCAGCTACAAAAACTAGCTTGTAGATGTGTCGACGTTAGCCAGTAATTTCCTCCTCCTCTATTATAAGAGAACAATATTAGGTAAAATCCTGGCGGACCGATTAATGTTGTGGTTTGTCGCAAAATCCATCCATCGCGTTTGACGACCGGACTAGCGATAATATAAAATATAAAATATAGAATATATAATATAGGATATAAAATATAGAATATAGAATATAAAATTATAGGATATAAAATATAAAATATTCTTCTCCTCCTATATATAGTAATAAAATTCTAAAATAAATGGGTTAATATAGATTTGTGAAACCTCATTTGAAAAGTTCACTTTTCAAAGATGATCAATATATCCGTGGTTGTTGTTGCCACGGAATCTCCTCCTCTATAATATAGTAATAAAATCCTAAAATAAACGCACACTAATGCTTTTATCTCTCCCTCTGAAATTCATTCATGCGCACCTATGATGATGAATCATCATGAATCAAACAATAAATTTAATAATCGAGTCAACTCAACTCGCAGCCTCAGTAGACGTGTGGAATCTGTGTAATTTTCGATCAAGAAAGTAGGGTGGGATCTCTTTAAGTTGTTCTATGGGCCTATTCGATGACGACAGCTGCTGGTCTATTTCGAGAAGAGGAATTCAAAATGAATCAAACAATAATATGAAACAGCTGATTAAAAACCCTCTCGCGAATTTTGTTAGTCTATCATTGTTTGAGCGTGTTATCGTGTCGGTTCAGGGATCGAACCTCGCACATTGTCAAAAAATTAAATAAATTTTCAACATTGTGCTTGGTTCAAAGAGATCCCTTCTCCGTCGCGTGTGGCCTAACTATAGGAACGCATATTGACCAGTTAAGAACAAAGTATGCCTATAAACAAACCAGAGTCACAAAGTTTAACATTCATCTTGCGAGAGAAGGAGAGATGATGATAGTTGAGAGGTACGACGGTTCATATTTGTCCTTGTTGTTAAGAGTCAATCATTAAGTTTGTCCAAATTCCACGGATGGAATCCAATCAATATACGATTTACAGTAAAGTTTCACACCCCACTATGACGCCTAAGGGAACCAAAAGCAAGGTGTTTGTTGCCCTGCTCTTGGCTAAGAAGAGATCATCTTATAAAAGGAAAAGGATATATAATATATGACCGTCGTCAGGTTTATAATATACTATTCAATCAGTTTAGAGTCGTTGCTTAGAGGTGTTGCATCATGTTGTTGCTTTGCGATTCCTGGCTGTCGTCCGTCGCCTTTGGTGTTGTGGACGATGGTGTATAATGGTTGTTGGTTCATTGCAGTCGTCGGTCGCGTATGTTGAACGAGATTACATTTGCCAAGCCAGCTACAAAAACTAGCTTGTAGATGTATCGACGTTAGCCAGGAATTTCCTCCTTCTCTATTATAAGAGAACAATATTAAGTAAAATCCTGGCGGACCGATTAATGTTGTGGTTTGTCGCAAAATCCATCCATCGCGTTTGACGACCGGACCAGCCAACGATTAACCAACCGGCTAGATGGCTGCCACGGAATTCTTCTCCTATATATAGTAATAAAATCGTAGAGATCGACTCATCGTATACGGAGAACGGTGGCCGAGGTTGCGTACTGTGGCGGATACCCACGCCAGCTACAAAAATTAGCTTGTAGTTGTATCGACGTTAGCCAGGAATTTCCTCCTTCTCTATTATAAGAGAACAATATTAAGTAAAATCCTGGCGGACCGATTAATGTTGTGGTTTGTCGCAAAATCCATCCATCGCGTTTGACGACCGGACCAGCCAACGATTGTTGCTGGTTAACCGGCTAGGTGGCTGCCACGGAATTCTTCTCCTCCTATATATAGTAATAAAATCGTAGAGATCGTCATCGTATACGGAGAACGGTGGCCGAGGTTGCGTACTGTGGCCGATACCCACGCCAGCTACAAAAACTAGCTTGTAGATGTGTCGACGTTAGCCAGTAATTTCCTCCTCCTCTATTATAAGAGAACAATATTAGGTAAAATCCTGGCGGACCGATTAATGTTGTGGTTTGTCGCAAAATCCATCCATCGCGTTTGACGACCGGACTAGCGATAATATAAAATATAAAATATAGAATATAATAATATAGGATATAAAATATAGAATATAGAATATAAAATATAGGATATAAAATATAAAATATTCTTCTCCTCCTATATATAGTAATAAAATCCTAAAATAAATGGGTTAATATAGATTTGTGACACCTCATTTGAAAAGTTCACTTTTCAAAGATGATCAATATATCCGTGGTTGTTGTTGCCACGGAATCTTCTCCTCTATAATATAGTAATAAAATTCTAAAATAAACGCACACTAATGCGTATCTCTCCCTCTGAAATTCTTTCATGCGCACCTATTATGATGAATCATCATGAATCAAACAATAAATTTAATAATCGAGTCAACTCAACTCGCAGCCTCAGTAGACGTGTGGAATCTGTGTAATTTTCGATCAAGAAAGTAGGGTGGAATCTCTTTAAGTTGTTCTATGGGTCTATTCGATGACGACAGCTGCTGAGTCTATTTCGACAAGAGGAATTCAAAATGAATCAAACAATAATATGAAACAGCTGATTAAAAACCCTCTCGCGAATTTTGTTAGTCTATCATTGTTTGAGCGTGTTATCGTGTCGGTTCAGGGATCAAACCTCGCACATTGTCAAAAAATTAAATAAATTTTCAACATTGTGCTTGGTTCAAAGAGATCCCTTCTCCGTCGCGTGTGGCCTAACTATAGGAACGCATATTGACCAGTTAAGAACAAAGTATGCCTATAAACAAACCAGAGTCACAAAGTTTAACATTCATCTTGCGAGAGAAGGAGAGATGATGATAGTTGAGAGGTACGACGGTTCATATTTGTCCTTGTTGTTAAGAGTCAATCATTAAGTTTGTCCAAATTCCACGGATGGAATCCAATCAATATACGATTTACAGTAAAGTTTCACACCCCACTATGACGCCTAAGGGAACCAAAAGCAAGGTGTTTGTTGCCCTGCTCTTGGCTAAGAAGAGATCATCTTGTAAAAGGAAAAGGATATATATATATGACCGTCGTCAGGTTTATAATATACTATTCAATCAGTTTAGAAGTCGTTGCTTAGAGGTGTTGCATCATGTTGTTGCTTTGCGATTCCTGGCTGTCGTCCGTCGCCTTTGGTGTTGTGGACGATGGTGTATAATGGTTGTTGGTTCATTGCAGTCGTCGGTCGCGTATGTTGAACGAGATTACATTTGCCAAGCCAGCTACAAAAACTAGCTTGTAGATGTATCGACGTTAGCCAGGAATTTCCTCCTTCTCTATTATAAGAGAACAATATTAAGTAAAATCCTGGCGGACCGATTAATGTTGTGGTTTGTCGCAAAATCCATCCATCGCGTTTGACGACCGGACCAGCCAACGATTAACCAACCGGCTAGATGGCTGCCACGGAATTCTTCTCCTATATATAGTAATAAAATCGTAGAGATCGACTCATCGTATACGGAGAACGGTGGCCGAGGTTGCGTACTGTGGCGGATACCCACGCCAGCTACAAAAACTAGCTTGTAGTTGTATCGACGTTAGCCAGGAATGTCCTCCTTCTCTATTATAAGAAGAGAACAATATTAAGTAAAATCCTGGGGGACCGATTAATGTTGTGCTTTGTCGCAACATCCATCCATCGCGTTTGACGACCGGACCAGCGATTGTTGCCCAGCTAGCTGGCTTAGGTGGCTGCCACGGAATCTTCTTCTCTATATATAGTAATAAAATCCTAAAATAAATGGGTTAATATAGATTTGACACCTTATTTGAAAAGTTTTATTCAATTTTCAAAGATGATCAATATATCCGTGGTTGTTGTTGCCACAGAATCTCCTCCTCTATATATAGTAATAAAATCCTAAAATAAACGGGTTATATAGATTTGTGACACCTCATTTGAAAGGTTTTCTCATTCACTTTTCAAAGATGATCAATATATCCGTGGTTGTTGTTGCCACAGAATCTCCTCCTCTATATATAGTAATAAAATAAAATCTTAGAGATCGACTCGCTGTGTTCGGCGGACGGTGGCTCCGATTGTTGGCCTGACGACCGAGCTAGCCGAGAAAGGTTTTAACATATTGTGTGTTTCTTGGCGTGCGTGGTATCCCCTATATTGCATGTATTAAGAATAAATTCAATTCATTACACTGAAATCCCTTTGTTTAAGTTTTGCCATTTTAAATAATTTGAAATGACTTATGGTATATATAAAATAAACAGGTTATATAGATTTGTGACACCTCATTTGAAAGGTTTTTTCATTCACTTTTCAAAGATGATCAATAGATCCGTGGTTGTTGTTGCCACGGAATCTCCTCCTCTATATATAGTAATAAAATCCTAAAATGAACGGGAAATATAGATTTGGCACACCTCATTTGAAAGGTTTTCTCATTCACTTTTCAAAGATGATCAATAGATCCGTGGTTGTTGTTGCCACGGAATCTCCTTCACTATATATAGTAATAAAATAAAATCTTAGAGATCGACTCGCTGTGTTCGGCGGACGGTGGCTCCGATTGTTGGCCTGACGACCGAGCTAGCCGAGAAAGGTTTTAACATATTGTGTGTTTCTTGGCGTGCGTGGTATCCCCTATATTGGATGTATTAAGAATAAATTCAATTCATTACACTGAAATCCCTTTGTTTAAGTTTTGCCATTTTAAATAATTTGAAATGACTTATGGTATATATAAAATAAACAGGTTACATAGATTTGTGACACCTCATTTGAAAGGTTTTTTCATTCACTTTTCAAAGATGATCAATAGATCCGTGGTTGTTGTTGCCACGGAATCTCCTCCTCTATATATAGTAATAAAATCCTAAAATGAACGGGAAATATAGATTTGGCACACCTCATTTGAAAGGTTTTCTCATTCACTTTTCAAAGATGATCAATAGATCCGTGGTTGTTGTTGCCACGGAATCTCCTTCACTATATATAGTAATAAAATAAAATCTTAGAGATCGACTCGCTGTGTTCGGCGGACGGTGGCTCCGATTGTTGGCCTGACGACCGAGCTAGCCGAGAAAGGTTTTAACATATTGTGTGTTTCTTGGCGTGCGTGGTATCCCCTATATTGGATGTATTAAGAATAAATTCAATTCATTACACTGAAATCCCTTTGTTTAAGTTTTGCCATTTTAAATAATTTGAAATGACTTATGGTATATATAAAATAAACAGGTTACATAGATTTGTGACACCTCATTTGAAAGGTTTTTTCATTCACTTTTCAAAGATGATCAATAGATCCGTGGTTGTTGTTGCCACGGAATCTCCTCCTCTATATATAGTAATAAAATCCTAAAATGAACGGGAAATATAGATTTGGCACACCTCATTTGAAAGGTTTTCTCATTCACTTTTCAAAGATGATCAATAGATCCGTGGTTGTTGTTGCCACGGAATCTCCTTCACTATATATAGTAATAAAATAAAATCTTAGAGATCGACTCGCTGTGTTCGGCGGACGGTGGCTCCGATTGTTGGCCTGACGACCGAGCTAGCCGAGAAAGGTTTTAACATATTGTGTGTTTCTTGGCGTGCGTGGTATCCCCTATATTGGATGTATTAAGAATAAATTCAATTCATTACACTGAAATCCCTTTGTTTAAGTTTTGCCATTTTAAATAATTTGAAATGACTTATGGTATATATAAAATAAACAGGTTACATAGATTTGTGACACCTCATTTGAAAGGTTTTTTCATTCACTTTTCAAAGATGATCAATAGATCCGTGGTTGTTGTTGCCACGGAATCTCCTCCTCTATATATAGTAATAAAATCCTAAAATGAACGGGAAATATAGATTTGGCACACCTCATTTGAAAGGTTTTCTCATTCACTTTTCAAAGATGATCAATAGATCCGTGGTTGTTGTTGCCACGGAATCTCCTTCACTATATATAGTAATAAAATAAAATCTTAGAGATCGACTCGCTGTGTTCGGCGGACGGTGGCTCCGATTGTTGGCCTGACGACCGAGCTAGCCGAGAAAGGTTTTAACATATTGTGTGTTTCTTGGCGTGCGTGGTATCCCCTATATTGGATGTATTAAGAATAAATTCAATTCATTACACTGAAATCCCTTTGTTTAAGTTTTGCCATTTTAAATAATTTGAAATGACTTATGGTATATATGAACTATATATATTTAATATATTATTTATCATTTTGTTATCTACATACTCTATTAAAAATTTTTATTGATTTAAATTTACTTCAAAACGCAAAATATAATAAAAATCAATTTTCTACCAATTAAAAAATTAATGATATTTAATTAAACAATAAATTTTGAAGTAAATTTCTAAATTCATGTGTTGTAAATATTAATTTATTTTGTATATTTTACTAAAAATATATTGAAAAAAAAACAATAATTTTACTATAAACCAGCGTAAATCCATATGTGCAAAAGTAAATAAATAATACAAATACATATACGAAGTTGTAAAATATAACCAAAATACGAATTTTGTGTCGAATGTGATGGAAAAGAACTACGTTTTGAGTTCAATGATAAAATTAAAATCAACCGTTTATAAAGACATCATTAAATACTATCTTCTGTATATATCAAAAATTTAGATGAATTTTGGATATGTTTTATTGAGAATTTAGTTTGGACTAAAAGCTTAAAAATTACATGTTCAGCAAATATTTAAATTCATGTTTCTATATTTTAACTATATTTTTTTAATTACGATACTTTTAACTATATTTATTTTATATTGAATTATTTATTATTATTTAAATTTTAAATTAAATATATATTTTTAATTTAATATTGTTACTTTTTAAATTAAATATTTTATTATTTTTTTAATTTAGATTAAAAGAATTTATTTATTAACTTAAATTAAGTATTTTAATATTTTTTTAATTTTAAATTAAATACTTTTAAAATTTTAAATTATATATTTTAACTTTTTTTAATTTTCATTAAAAAGTAATAAATCATTAATTTTTTGTCAACTTTTTTATTCCTTGCATATATTTATAAATTAGGTATCTTTGTATCTTCAATTACACAAATTTATACATATATGGCCAAAATTTAGTATTTTTTAAAGTCATTTTCTCCTCGTAAAAACTATTCCAGTCATTATATCTTGATAGATATAAATATAAAATGTTATATATTATTTTTAAGATGTAGAAATTAATTATATAATATTTAAATGGTCGAAAAAAATCATTATTAATTTCTCTACTTTTTTACTCTTTTTTATATTCATAATTTATGTATATTTGGTATCTTAAATTCATTAGAAAGACATCCACATGTAGAACTAAGAATATTTCTTATTTTTTGAAAAAGTAGTCCTACTTAAATGTCCATTGAAGATTCAACCTGGTAAAATGAATTTATAGGCACATGTCTATAAATAATTTAAGATTTTTTAAGAATAATGATATGTTACTTCACAGCCATGATGATATAATCATAATGATAATGAGTGAAATAAAGCTCAAAAATTTGTGTAAAAGATATATTTAAGATTATTAAGACATAAAAAGATTTACAAACATTATTATAATACAATTTACTTAAATTTAAGTAACCTCCAACTCAATGGTGTCACTATGCCACTCGTCCACGTCATAATCACTGTCCTCTTCTCCGCTGAAAGCTGCCAATGGTCCTTTTGTAACCAACAAACCTTTCTCCCAAAGATCAGCCACTAGTTGGACTTTAGCAGTATCATCTTTAATGGGCAATTGCTCCACCTCTATGAATTCCGGATATATTGACTGCATCTTCTCTAGAATGGGAACCAATTCATTGTCGATTTCAAGCCACTGTGCCTCTTCACCATGGTACACCTTAGCATTGTCAGTCGAGTAGTAAATCTTAGACACCTTGTCGTTTTCATTGACTACACGCAAACAGTAGTACCGCAACAAGCGGACCTGCGTATCTAAACCAATCTCAACTCTGTTGTAAACTTTGCCGTTCTTCATGTAATCTCCGTCGCCTTTAGACGTAAACATGACTTCCTGCTTGGTCAAAATGGGGGGCATGGCATCATGCATAAAGTTCTTGCCCATTTTATCAGCAGCCCTATCCACATCCACATAGTGTGACAGACTGGCAATCAACTTCTTAACATTCTGAACGATTTCAGCCCGTTGCGGCGTGTCTTTGGCGCCGTTTACGCATCCCACGTGCTTCAGATAGTTTAGCGGCAAGCCCTTCCTGAACTCCACGTCCTCGAAAGCGGCCCTCTTGAGCGCGTCCGGCAACACATGCTCGAGCAGGTCGGCGTACGCGGTGTGCTGGTACACCGAAACTGTGATGTGGAAGGAGTGTGAGTCCGGGTCGGTGCAGCCCTCGTGGATGGTGCCCCGAGGGAAGTATAACAGGTCGCCGGCGTTCAGAGTCACCTCCATGAAGGGGGGGCCGAGGATGTCGCGGTCCAAGTTCGGGCTGGAATCACGGGCTAAGACGTCTGCACCTCTACAAAAATAAGAAATTGATCATCCAACTGGACTCTTATAAGGAAATTGCACAAGTCAATGTAGCAAAGCATAAATTGGTAAATATGTACTTACTGAGGTTTGTAGAGTTTCCAGTGTTTTCTACCCTCAAGTTGCACTACAAAAGCTTCGATGTCATCATAATGTGGAGCAAAACCTTGACTTCCAGGTGGTGTTAGGTATGTATTCGCACCCATCATGGTGCCAAAGTATTCCTGCAGAGTGGCCAAGAGCAGGTGGACCTTCTGATCATATGTCTGAGGATTGAGGAGCCTGATGCTGCAACCATTTGAATAATAGTCCCAAAGGGCGGCCGCAACAGCTCTGCCCTCTTGATTGAAGTTTTCTTTAACGCCGTTTTCATAAGAAACAACATCTATATTCCTTGTATAATACAATGGATTGTCCCTTAGGATCCTGTCTAACCTTTCAGTGGTTAAAAGGTGAGTGTAGTAGTTTTTGGCACCCCTTTCTATAAAGATTGCTTCCTTCTCCCAAAATTCGTTGAAGAACACATCAGGTGGAATAGGATTTATAAACCATCTGAACAGTTTTGCTGATTCAGTTAAACAGTCTAAAGGTTTTTCTGGACTGCTTTTGTGCCCATTAACTTTGCTCACTTTTAATTTTATTTTCTTTTTCAAGGTCTTTTTAGAAGCCTTTTTACTTTGCTTAACCTTAGTGTTCTGTTCAGTGTTCAGTTTCAGAACACCTTTCGGTTTTGATTTGTTTTCATTGTTCACATGGTTTGCCGATGGGCCCGGTTTCATTTTTACCGGTATTTCAACCAACTGAGGTATTTCCTCGTCATCGTCGCTTGTCACACTAGGTTTTGGCACCTTCTTCTTCCTAACTGATGTAACTGTGACTTCTTTCTGTTTACGCTTCTTCGGTTTCGGCGAAGACTTATTCTGCTGCTGCTGTTGTTGTTGTTGCTTGTACACTGCGAAAGCTGACAATGGGGCAGCCCCATTTTCTGCCATTTTTTTGTTTGCCGGTCTGTTATCAACTTGGAATTACAGCATGTACTCTTCGACTTGTTTTATGGTTATGTTTTGCGGTGTTGTCGGTGTTAAAAGTTAACGTTCTAAAATTAAAAGGGCATGATTATAGAAAATTATCGTTGACTTAATTCTTAAAAACTTACATATTTTATTATATTTAAACTGTTTAATCTCGATAAATTATTTGAAATGTTGAAAGTTTCTTTGGTAGTTCGCCGTTAAGACGCAGAGGGCACGACCGTCGCAAAAAGAAATTGAAAAGTTTCTAAATTTATTGATATACGTACGCCATAAGGTAAGCTAGTAAAGATTCTGTAATGCTACAATAAAGTTTAGTACATATAGTAAATTTATTATAGTTTTAATTTAAGATTAAAATGTGGTGCGTTTCAGTCCAATAGGAAGTACATTTTTTTATAACTTCATACTGGATCTCCTCTTGAAATTGGATATTGTCCATTAATTTTGTTTGTTCATAATATTGCATAAATATGGAGAATAATAGTAACAAATAAAACAAACAGTTTTCAATATAATCAAAATATATCTTCATATTCAGAATACCATTTAATAATTGTAAGCCTTAAATATCAGACAGATATTTAAAACTGATACTAAATATAAGATGTGTTTTATTGTTTATTTAAATGTAAAATAATAAAAATATTACTCTTGATAAAGAGTTTAAGTCTTAGAAATCATGGTTTTAATTAGTTCGTCAAGTGTTACATTCTCAATTCATCCAATTAATAAAATATTCATAAATAAGTATAAAATAGTTGAATTATGCATTCTTTTATAAAATTCCTTACAGTTAAATAATAAAGAAATTTTAGAGATTGTCCAACAATTATTAAATTTTTTGTTCTCTTTATTTCTATCATTGGATAATTTAATTAAAAATGTGGTGAATAAGGATAAGAAATAAGACAAATAATTTTCAAAATATTTAAATATATCTTAATATCTAAAAGAATTAGGGAATATTCATTCATTTTAAAAATTACAATCCTGAAGTAATATTATATATTATTAAAAAAATAATAAATTTAATGAGCAATTAATCTAAAAAGCATCTAATCTTCTGAAGGCAACGCAGCCCATCAAATTTAAATTTCAAAAATACATAAGTATAGTTCTATGTAAAACTTTTGCCATAAAGATACAGTGACGTAGATTTTGGAGAGTTCTCCTTTATTTTTTTGTCCTATTTTCTATACTACTATTAAAAACTATTAAGCTTTTTATATTCTATTCTTTGTACACAAATTATTAAAAAAGTCACCTTGATTAATTTTGAAGTAAGTTAAAGTAATTTCAGTACATAAAATACCTTTTTAAAATGTTAAATATTTTAGCCATAACTCTTTCATTTAATGTAAATTGTTAAGATAATATCTATTGTTGTTTCATAAAGTATTAAAAAAATTACTATATACTTTTCTACTTTGAACTGGACATAAATATAGCAACTTAAATATTGAAAGGGATTGATTTCTAATGGTTAAATCTTTGTTATTTAATTTAAAATTAATACTTTGTATAATATCTTTTTTATTTTATACATTTATCCCATATCTAAGGCATAGGCTATATTTCTTCAAGCTTCTTCAATTGCTGTTCATGTTGATGTTTGGAGATTGGAATGGGTTGGACAAAACGTTCATGCTAAAACACATTTATTAAGAGCATCATTTCTTCAATATATAGAAGTAAATTGTTGTTTAATATATCCCTGTACATAAATCAGTCTAAGGTGGCCTACGCCAGAAACATTCCTAAACTTTATGTGAAGGTTGTTTAACTTAAGCAAAACCATTTTTTTATGAATTAAATTTAGACTCGCCACTAAAAACTGTTTGTCCCCATTGTTCTGTGGTCCAGTGAATGTGATCTTAAGTAACTTAGGATTTTTCTTGAAGATCTTCTCACAGTCCTTAAACTTGAACTTCTAGTCGTCTATATACTTTTCTACGACGACCATCGCTGTTTAGAGAAGACCTAGACAATACATGAGTCCACTCAGCTTCTCTCGAGCGAAATTTAGTCGATCCCTATGGTGTGTAGCAGTCAATAAGGGACCTGTTACAGAACGGTACGGGGTTATATTATCTTACTTTGGTCCTTCTCCTTACGGTATCCTTATTCTTACATTATAAGTCGATGGAAACTATTGTTGCAGTAAAGTACTGGTTACAAACCTTCGTCTAAGCACTTGGCTTCTTAAATATCGGTCTTGTTATGGTGAAGTTAGTCTTTTTCGTCACCGTCCAGGTCTTCTTTCATTAACACGTGTTTCGTAAAAGAAAAGTATCAAATCTAATAATTTAATATACAGTAGGACAACCGTTTGACCCGTCTGAATTTAGAAAGAGACATCACGCATGACAGAGACAGTAGAAGTCTGTCTCATAGTGGGAGACTTACTGTCTCTATTGTTCATGATGTCTCTTTCAGAATTCAGATGGATCAAACTCTTTTCGTACTGTATAGGTGGTTTATAATACATAATATATAAACTCTAATAAAATTTATTTTAATAATAAATAAGGATTAAAAAAACGACATAATGTAATTGACGAATTCACAAAAACAAACAAATTTTTAATAACAGTATTCAAAGCAAAACGCACTGGACCATTTAAGATGTGAAAATCGATAATCGATGGCAAAGCAAAGTAAAAACTGTCTGAATTCTTGTGGTAGACAACTAACTTTGCACATACTTGTTCAATTGATCAACAAATAACGGGTCAATTCTCTTCTTAAAAATATGTTCGTCACAAACTATAAATTGACATAAACAAAAACAAAGACAACTAACTTGTAAATTTATTCATACTTTAGTGGGTAATAACATTAAATAATATACCGTTCCCCGTACGTCACGTATAAATTATTCAGTCAAAAGCCCAAACGAAAATATACAAGGAATAAACGGATATGTATTTCTAGGAATTCCGAACGCGTCCGGACCGCACGGCAAAACAAGTCCAAATAAAATGATCACAGAACTTGTCCCATGGCTGCGTTCGTTCTATTTATTGTTGCGCTTCAGTTTTCGGCAGTGTCGGCGGGCAGCAGTCTCGCGAGCGCTCGTCGCTTGATAAGAGTGACCTTCGCTTAAAAATTGTTTATTGCTCGCGCTTTCCTAACCTAAAATCGGGCGTGTATGTGTGTATGTGCGTGTGTGTATGAATGACCGGAAAATGTGATACACCCGGAACATGTATCCGAACTTCCAGAGCGAGATCGTCAAGCAGGGGTTCATGTGGAAGCGGTCGCAGAACAAGAAACCCTTCACCATTGTCAACTACAAAAAGCGCTGGTGGTTGCTGACCAACCGATACCTTATCTATTACGATGACCGACCGGAAAATGTGAGTTTTTTCCGTTTCCTCTTTGCTGTCATCGATTATCGATTTTCGCCTTTTCAATGCTGCGAATTCCTTTGGAGAGTGCTCCTGAAATTGACAACCAGACTTTTCTTTTAATCCTTAAATATTTTGTTTCTCTGATATTTTATTGTTCCTTCAATTGGATTTGTTTCAGGAAATTCTTAATTATTATAAAGTGTATTATCATTCATTAAAAATGATTCATTAATAAACAATTTCTAAGAATTTCAATCTGATTCACTATTAAGTAATATATTTAAAATGTGTTGTTTAACTGATAGTTTTAAAAATAAATGTAATGTTAAATTACAATAATTTTAAATATTTATTTATATTCATTATTATTTAATATTGTTAATTAGTTAATAGAAGTATACTTAGTGTGGTCCATTTAAAATAGAAACTCACCAAAACTTTTTAATTTATAACTACTCATAAAAAAAACAATTTTAATGAGAAGTTAGTTTAATATAAAAAAGTTATGAGGTAGGTTTCCATCTTAAATTAGCCACACGTTTAATAATTCAAATTTAATTTTTTAATTTATTTTATTATTTTATTTGGAGAATAAAATTGAAATTTCAAAATATTTCAATTATTTGATTATCCTAATATATATTTGATCATTAAAATTGTTCAATATTTAGTCAAACCATTTTTATATAATTAATATTAATTGAATTAAACTGTGAGTCATACTTATAATGTTTATCAAATATTCAAAATTATTCATTATAAAGCAATTTCCATCAGTTAAATTAAATTTCATTATTTTTAATTACTCATATTTAATTAAAATTTAAATAAACCTTTAAATTTAATAAAATTGTCATATTAAATATATAAAATTTATAATAATAATAAAATTTTTAATTTAAATTTATAAAACTTAAAATATTATGCTTAAAACTTAAAAATTGACAATTAAATTAAAAAAGATTACAAAATTTTAAAATAATAAGTTAAAAATTAAAAAATTGATAAACAATTTAATTAAAAAAAATAATTAAAATTGTTAATTTAGATTTATAAAATTATAAAATAAATAAAAGAATTAAAAATAACAATTTAAATTAAATAATAATAATAATAATGAAATTGTTAATTCATATTAATAAAATTTAAAATATGAAACTTCAAGAATTAAAAATAATCATTTATATCAAAATTTTCAAAATTATATTTTTATTTTAAAATTTAAACTAAAACAAGAATCTCATAAAATTAATATTTGGAAATCCTAAAAAAATAACGATTTGTGTTTAAAAAATGAAAATTGTTATTTTAAATTTATAAATCTTAACATAAAAAATTAAAAATAACTATTTAAATTAAGAAAAATAATAATCAAGAAAAAATCAATTAAATTTAATAAAATTGTCATATTAAATATATAAAATGTAATATATTAAATAAATATTAATAATAATAAGAAAATATTTAATTAAAATTTATAAAATTTAAAGTATTATGCTTAAAACTTGACAATTAAATTAAAAAAGTTTACAAAATTTTAATTTAAAGTTAAAATTTAAAAAATTGACAAATAATTTAATTAAAAAAATAATTAAAATTGTTAATTTAGATTTATAAAATTATAAAATAAATAAAAGAATTAAAAATAACAATTTAAAATAATAATAATAATAATAATAATGATAAAATTGTTAATTCATATTAATAAAATTTAAAATATGAAACTTAAAGTATTAAAAATAATCATAAACATAATAATAATAATAATAAAATAAAAAAAAAATAAAATTGTCAACTTAAATTTATAAAATTAAATATAAATAGCTAAAAAAAATTAAAAATAACTATTTAAATAAAAAAAAATAATTAATAAATATAATAAAATTAAAATTGTTATTTAAACATATAAAATTTAAAAAATTGAATAATTAAAAGGATTTTTTTATCTTGTTTAAATTTTATTAAAACAATAATTGTATTATTATTTTAAATCATTTATATGTATTATATTATATTTTATTATTGAAAAATATAATATTTACAAAATGTAATATATAAGTTTAAAAAAATTATAAAATTATGGTTAAAAATTAAAATAAATAATAAATTTAAATTAATAATTTTATTCAATAATTCATGATTAAATAATAAATAATGATAATAAAAAAATTAATTAAATTATAAATAATTAAAACACTGCAACTGTTTTGTGCAATTTATTTTATTTATTGATATTAGTACGGAAACTTGAATAAATTCTTGTCTTGTTAACGTTATTTATGTGCGAATTGATAAAAACTTTCCAATACATTCCGACAATCTATATTTGTTCCGTCACCATCTTTAAAGGTACGAAGAAGCGATATAAAGCTGAAAAGAAAAACGGTTTATGGTACTATCCCGAGGTATTTAATTAAAATTGTCACTTTTGGTCAAAAGTGTTTAAATGTTTTTCTATTGCATTGTGATGTAGCGATTTGTGTTGCTCTGTTGCTCTGAATTTTAATTATTTTCATTGTTCCAATTTTTGTTCATTGCAATCTATTATGATAATAACAATATTCAGGATAATGTATAGTTTGTGTAACAATTTTTCAAAAAGAAAACAAATATCTAGGTGAATTTTGTTATTAATTAATATTTCATATAATTATAAAAAATTTAGTTTTCAAAACAGAAACATAAAAAATAAAAATAAAATAATTTTTTATTAATAATTTTATAATTTTTTATTAGTCATCAATTATATAAATATAGCAAAAGTGTTGTTATTTTTTTCTGTCTTTTACATATACTATGTTTCCGACATATTTTACTCCTATCCTTGTTTATAAACAAACGTGTGTGTGTAAACAAGACCATTATTTAAATCATTTCATCTCTGAGAGCTTTTATGACGTGTTTTTCCGTTCCCGGTGCTTGAACTACTAATAGAAAAATGCTCTTTCTTTGACGAGAACGACCCGAAAACAATGTATTACAAGCCCTTGTTCCAAAAGGAAGACGCCGATTGCATTAACATGCCTCCGCGTCTCCTAAAAAAACATTCATATGGTAATCCGTAAGTCGGTCATAAAGACGTCCATTTAAAAAATTCCCAGTCATTTTTACATCCGTACAAAAGTTGATTAATGAGCTTGTTGCACGTGAGTCATCCAGACGCACATTCTGATCAGGTGAGTCGATTGAAAGAAAGCTTCTTCGCCTGTCGTCACACTCTTCTCTTGTGTTTCGATCCACAGGCGGAAGAAATAAAAAAAAAAAAACGTATAAATGAGATTAAGTTATTAAAATTACGGTGTTTTGTTCAGCCATTATGTTTAATCACAAGGAAACATTTGAAATTAGGAGATGTTAACCCCATCAAAACGTTCTGTTTAATGTCAACTGGCTCGACAACTACAACACATGCTTGTCAGAATATTAGATGGCATTCCTTCGCTTTTTATTTCGGTGGGAACAAATCTACTCTAATTCCGGCTAAAATAAACTAGTGTCAGTCGCATAGGACATAATTGCTTCTAATAATCCGTATAAAATTGCTTAAATAAATTTGGAAAATTAACTTAATTTGTTTAATATTTTATTTTATACAGTCGTATAATTTGTTTAATATAAAATGCCAAAATTTAGTCAATTATAATAATTATTGGTGAATAAATTAATTGTTTTAAAACATATTTTGCCAATTTTAAATAATTTTCCTTTACAAAATATTTTTCTGACTTAAATAATAAATTTAGCAAAACTTTTTTTTCCCAAATAATTTGCTAAACGTTAATCCAGTTAACACCGGAAGACTTTAACACGATCAATAGCTCGAACAATGACGGTATCATTACCACGTGACAACTTGGCTCAGAATTAATTAAATGTATTTAGCAATTTAATTTAAATAAGTCAAAAAAAAATGAATCATCTAAAACCTGCTCATCCCTTTTGCCTTTTATTTTACCAACCGTTCCAACTGCATCCTCCCCGTTAACGTTCACGCATACACGGATACAATGCGACCCTCAATCAAATTAAAAACCATCACCATTCGATCGTCCGAACCCCAAAGATGCGATCTCGATTCCCATTTCGTAGATCGATAGCGAAAATATGTAAACACAGTGTCGAAAGACACAAGCATGGGTGGACCCGGTCGGACTTGAATGAAACGTCGAGAAGGGAAAAGGGGCGCGATCCGCGACGCGGCGTTCACCCTTATCGAACGTGCGCAGTGCACAGGGTGGGACACCCTTCCAGACGCTCAGTCGTCACTTTCCCGCAGGTTCGGTCTGCCGTTTTCTGCTCATTTGGGTTTATTGGTTTTCATTGGGCATCGGTCATTCATTTATTGTCTCGACGAAGGCTTGTGTGTCGAATTAAATATACAAGGTGTGTTTGTATGGTTGTTTTGTGGGCATGGTTCTGGTTTTTTCTTAGTTTGTGATGCATGATTTCGATGTCTCGGTGTTCGTGACGATGTTTGAACAGCTGAAGTTTCAGTTGGCCTATATTTTCAGTTTGTCGGATTAATGTTCATGAGCGGGGGATTAGTACTTATTCATTAGCGGAAATGTGGTTTATTACTTTGTTTTGAACTTGTTTTAACAATTTAAATATTCTATTACGTAAATTAATCTAGTTTTATAAATTTAAAGAACGAATTGTAGCCATTTTATTATTTTTTATTTAAAGTGATAATTTTATTATTAATAAAACTTTATTTCTTTATGTTTTTATCATTAAATAAAATCCAAATTTTATAACTAAATTATTAAAAAAATAATATTTTAACATTTCTATATTATTGTTAATTATGAATGCATAAGTATAATGTACTCAAATATTGTGGTGTATTATTTTATTTTATTTTTAATTATCTACGTCTTTTATATAGAACTTATTTTAGCATTTTATTATTCTATATAGAGTAGTGGCTTAAATTTTAGCAACTTATTAAAATATATTAAAAATGTGAGGTGTACTATTTGAATTGAATGCGAATGCCTATCAATGTTTATTGTTCTTTCGGTTATTCTCTTATAATTAACAATTTCTGTATTTTTTATTTTTCAATGGACAAAATTGTATCAACTTTATTCTTTACGGTCTTTCATTGAAATTTCATGAATTTATATAGATATATTTCATGTATTTATATAGATTGTTTACGAGAAAAACAAGAAGAAATGGCTAAAATTTTACGACTAAATAAGTCAATCGTTTTTCATAGTATTTAACTTAAAATTTAGAGAAACTGAACTCAAAAACTTGAAAGATAATCGATAACTGAGTAATTTGTTAGAAAACAATCTAGTCTTATCGTCAACTGAAATTAAAGACAACCTAGAAGAAATATGACTTGCTGAAATTAGTTCGAAGATTGTGAGAAGATGGTTAATGGGTGGGGATTCGATTGTCCCCAAACCTGCAAGAAAATTCCTGCTTTCTACTAAAAATATATCCAATTTTGCTTCAACCACAAAACAGTGTGGATGAGTAGATTTTACTGATGAGTCTAAATTTATTTTATAAAAAATTATGGTTTAGCATATTTTAAAAATTCTACATGAACAAAACTGCACAAAAAATTTGTTATACACACAGTGAAACATGGTGGATGTTCAATTATGCTATGGGGATGCTTCAATTCTCCTGCCCTAAGTCTGGTTAGACTGATTTATGCACAGGAATATAATAAGTAACAATTTGCTTCCATATACTAAAGAAATGATACTCTTAATAAATGTGTTTCAATATTAAGACGACCCCAAATACAAATTCAAAATTGTCATGGATTAGTTATAAGATCAAAACATCCTTGTTTTGTCTTGCCCGTTCTTCATATATCAACCTTATAGAAAATATGGGAGATCACGTTTATAACCAATTTCGACATAAAAATTTTTCCAATTTAAATGAACTCATCACTCCCCTTGGATGGGCCAAAATTATATTATATATAAGTGTTAATGTTAAATTAAATATCATGATTTAATCATTAAACCCTTTCAATGTTAAAGTAGAATTCAGAAAAATATATATAACGTTGTATAGAATAAGAATATAATAATTTTTATAGAACTGTACAAAACAGCTCACATTAAACAAAAGAGTAAAAAAGCTAAAATAATATACGTCATAATGTTTTTTATTATTTTTTGTTCAATCCACTAAATTAATTAATTATAAAAATAATATTTATCGAAATACATCACATTTTTAATGTATTTTTAATTAATTTTTATTGCTATTTCACATACAAATACATAAAATTATTAATTATAAATGTATAAACATAAAATTAATTTGAGTTTCTTTACACGTAACATTTGAAACGTATTTTCATTGCGAAAACAATTAATTAGTACGGAATACATAAAAGTAGGTTGTTATTTTCATGTACGAAGCTTTTAATGTTATTAAATTCATAAATGTGACATTCCCTAATGTTTATTACGATTATATCAAGCCGGAGACAAAAACAAACTTGCCTTTGCATAAAATGCAATTAGCAGAATTTTAATGAAACAAGACAAAAATAAATTTTAATACAACATTTTTAGAAACTGTAGCGGTAATTGCGTTTTTAAATTACTCCAAAAGTTTTAATTACGATTTTATTTGAAACAAAACGAAAATATTTCGTACTAAATGCATAATTTGGGGCGCGTAATCCGAGTGTGGTGGTTTATGAATGGGGCACCAATCGATCGAAAGTTAATTAGTCGAATTTCTGTTTTGCAGAAGGGCAACAAGAAGGGACAAGTGGAACTGCGTTTGGTGCACACGATCGAGCCGGCGTCCAGCGATTTCGCGTCCGGCGACGATGTCGGCGTAGACGGGGCGATTTGGCCGTTCCTTGTCGGATATTATGGCGACGACGACGACTACACGCTCTTCGTAATCGCGTCCGACGCTGAGGAGAGGTTCGAGTGGATTGAAGCCATCCGCAAAGGTTTGTCAATGATTCCTTTATTTTTTATTTCTTTTTATTTGGGTCTGGGAGTACCTATGTTTAAACTTTTGATAATATTAATGATTATTTCATTAATTATTTCCTGATTAATTGTTTATAACCATAAAATTATTAATTTCAAAGATAAAATTAAAAATCTTAATAAAATAAAATAAATTTGAACAGAACACAAAATATGATAATTCCTTCTTCATCTTGACAAAGTATCATTTAATATGCATATTTTTTTAATTATTGAAGAAGTTAATATATATTTTAAAAAAGCTAGTTTAAAATAAATGTTTTATTTTTTTTGAAACTAACTGAACTTAAAAGAAATGTTTTATTTACTTCTTGTTATGTATTTATCATTACTATTAGAGGAAGAAAATATGATGCAGATCTGAAAATATAATATATAAGCACCGAATAATTTTGAAAAAATATGATTCCAGAAATATTCGTAGCAAATATTAATATTAATAATTAATTAATGATCACTTTAATATTTAATAGCTGTTTATATTTTAAATATTTGTTAGTTACTATAAAATTATAGATAACGAAAATAAAATTTAAAAATGTTTTAAAAAATAAAATAATTCTTAATTGACAACATAAAATATGAATATTTTCTTGCACATTTTAATAAAAACACACAAAATTATTTATTTAAACTGTCAATTATTTAATTGTTGAAAATATTTAAAAGAATAATATATATTTTAAATAAATAGTTTATTTCTGTTTTTATGGGTTTAGAATTACATATATTTATTATAAATTTTGGTAATATTAATTAAAAATATGTGTATATCATTTTTATTTGAGGCACAAAAATCTAAAAAGTTTATATATAAGCACGTAAAAGCATAAAAAATATGATTCAGAAATATTTATAGCAGATATTAACATTATTAATTACCTAGTCATTAATTAATGATCATTTTAATATATAATTGCTATTTAACTTTTGAATACTTGTTAAAAACTATAAAATTATTAATTACAAAAATAAAAGTAGAAATATTATTAAAAATATTTATTTTAACTAATATCACAAAGTATGATTATTACCTTACATATCCTGATCCATGAAAAGAAACAGTAAATTTTAAAATTATTTATTTAAATAGTGAATTACTTAAATGCTTAATAATATTAAAAAACATTTAAATATATTTTTTTCTTTTTTGAGTTTAGGAGTGCAAATATTTAAAATTTTGTCAACAAAATTTGAATATTTTATTTGACATTTTGATAAAAATGAAAATAAATAAAGGATTTTTTTTAAAAATTATTTTGTAAATAGTCTGTAACTAAATATTTAAAATTTGTTAGCATTATTGATGTTTAAAATAATTACTAAAACACATTTATAAAAGTAAATAATTATAAAATTGATAATAATTACAACAATTTATAATGAAATTTATGATATCTTTAATAACCATAAAAACAATAAAAAATCCAGTCATGTTAATGATTTAAATATAATATAACTAAAAATGCGACATGTATATTTGAATTTTAACTTAAATTTTTTCAAGTTTGAATATTTATTATTATAATTAGATCAATTATTTATTAAGAAATAGTTAAATAATTAAATATTCATTTAAAATCAAATAATAATTAATCACTTCAACGTTTAAATTGTTGATATTTATAAATATAAATAATTTATAACTGACATTATTATTGGTATAATTAGATCAATTATTTATTAAGGTGATGTGTGATTGAAATGTTTATTATATAGATAGATATTTTTTTAATTATTGATATAAAAATAAAAACTGAATAAATGGATAAATAGCCAAATTTTAAAAATTTCTAAATGCTAAAATATATTTTACTATATCAAATATTAACTACATTTTAAAAATCTCATTTTATATTGTCTTGTTTTATATTTATTGTTTATATTATATTGTCTGATTTTCTATTAATAATATTCGAAACATAAGAAGTTATTTTTAGAAAGTCAATAATTATATATCATTTCTAACAATTATTGATTAATAAACCAACACGTTTGCATAATTAAAAGACACATTCTTCAAACTATTTAAACTTTACTGACTGAACAATCGCCAAATTAAGTGAACAACAAGAAAATGATATATGTTCTTTCTAAAGTTGGATCCTTTTCAGTTTTACGTCCAGCAACTTTCTTAATGAATGACACAGTTTCATTGGCGAACTTCCACAATTATAATAACTCAAAATTATCCCGATAATAAGGGTTGTTGAACGTTGTTATTGCGGCTTGTTTTGAACTCCCCCGAAGTGAATGCACTTCTCTAATATTTTCCACGGAGGGTGGAAACTTTATAATTTAATTTTCCGCTTTCTTGACTTTTAGGTAAACACCTTTATATGGTTTTAAGCAATTTCGAATCGAGGATGTTTCATAATGGAGGATTATTTGTCTTATTCTAAAGATATTTATTTAATTGTAATTTCGCAAATGTTGACATTGTGAGGTCTGTGCAACGGTGGTTTTTCAATCGACAATTATTAAGATAATTTTTATGTTACTTGTACGAAAGGTCGGGGAACGTTTAAATATAAGATAATACGAATTCCGTCGTCAAGTAGTGCAAGTCAAACGTTCGTGGGGTACGTACCGACATTATTTACAATAATTACTTTAATTTGTCTAATTCAACACTGTTAACAAGCATTTAATTACATTATTTTAATTCAATTAAACGTGACATTTTAAAGTTTTTTATTCCTTGTAGATTTTTGCCGATTATTAAATAATCCAGGGCAATTATCCGATTCGAACACGGAGATATTGTTATTTTTTTTGTTTAATTTCATTTTAATCATTGCAATTATACATATTTAAACGTGTTGAATTCATGAGATATTTCATACCTACTCTGTATTTAACTATTATTATATTTTAATGAGCCTGGACAAATGATCTTTTTCCTTTAATTACAAATAACAAATTTCATTCGTGACTGAATGGGAATTTGCATGGTTCCCGGATGCAGACGGATAAATCTTTAAACGTGTTCATAAAAAATGAAAATTATTATTTTTTTAAAAGGTATTGTAAATTATAAACGGTGGTTAGATTTTTTAACCACATTTTTAATTAGATTGAAAATGAATGTTAATTAAAACTAGTGTTCATTTATTTCCTTTGGCTAGTTTGCTGAATTCATAGACTTAGTTATTAATAATAAAAAAAATTAAATATTGACTTAATTTCAAAACGAATTAATCTTTTTGTTTGGACTACATATTTATAGTTTATAGTAAGTATTCGTTCCATTTATTTCCTTTGGTTAATTTAGTGGGATCATCGACTTAGTTATTACCAATAGAAATTCGTAATTCTGGTTTAATTTTCGTCAAACTCATTTGCTTAGTCAATCTAGTTTTTGTTAATTTCAAAACCAACGAATCTTTTTGTCCGGACAAAAAGTTAATGGAAGCCCGTACCGGAATTAATTCACGGAGATTTCGGTACTTCGACACCGATCACCATCACGCATCGACAGTTTCCCCGTTCCGATGGCGCATCTTCCCCAACAAAGAAATCGCGTGTCCGAAAACCGAAATGCCGAATAAATTTCACGTTCGGCCGCACACGAAATAACGAAACGGAAACGCCACTTTATGGAAGAAATTCCATTTCATTCGCGTACCGACCGCCACACACAAAAATAGTTTTGGTCTTTAATTTTTGTTGCAGCATGCGCGGAGAATAAGAACCTGAAGAAGCACTACCATCCGGTCCCGTGGAACGGTCGCAGGTGGAACTGTTGCCGGAACAACAGCCGGAACGCGTTCGGGTGTCTGGAGTGCAAGTCCTGGAACATCGCCGCCCAAGTCTCGTCGCTCCAGAACGCGATCTGGGAGAAGAACGAGCCCGACAGCTCCTTCACGAACGGTGAGTCGCTGAATTTGTGTTGTTATGTGCTGAAAACCTACTGAAATGTGCATGCATCATTTCAAAAACATTTCTCGCCAACAATTTGATTCGCTACTGATAAGAATCTGTGACTATCAACCATTATCATTCGGATTCTATAAATTAAAAAATAAATCCAAGACTAGACACTTGGTGTGTTATCGCGAATATATTCACGCTATATTGAATTTCTCTGCACGAACAGTCTATACGATTCGTTGAAATTTAATATCACAATTCAAAAGAAAATCTCCATTAAACCTGACGCTTACAATAGTTCATCTTTAAACAGATGAATTAACCCATTTCGTGCAAGAAATGAAAACAGTTTAATTCGCTTAATGGTTGAAGTTGGATAAGCTGGATCAGTTTTTTGCTGCGACGGAAAGGAAACTACAAAAGAGAAATAATGATTGTTCGAAAGTTCTTTATTCAACGTTTTAATACAGTAATACAATTATAATAGAAGTGGTGAAAAGCTAAGTTAATAAAGTTAATAAACTGGCAATTTTATGTTCTTTAATTCTAAAGTTGATTAATGTCTATGAATTGAAATTCTTTTTATTTAGGATATGTGGATTTTGGCAAAGGACTTGTTTATACCAATTATTGTTTTTTTCACTCCTTTATTTATTGTAGAACATTTTTTTTTAAAAGGGTATGAAGTACAATGAAGTAAAAATAAGTACTTGACTTATAATTGAATTGGTGAAGAGCCAAAACATTTCAGTCACTAAATCAATAATTTTATAAATTTTAATCTCAAAAGTTGATTAATTAAATTATTTTGGCTTGAAAAATAGCAGAAATATTTCAAGTAATTAAAACAGTAATTTTATTACACAAACTTGAGTCCCAAAGATGATTAATTATTTCTAAATCAATTATTAAATTTATGAAGATATTTAAGTTGAAAAATATAGATTTTAAGATGAAACAATCATTTTATTTTTACCTAAAATGATTTGTTGACAGATTATTTGCTTTTCTTATTCCTTTATTTATTGTACATCATTTTTCTTTAAAAGGTATGAAGGACAATGAAGTACAAATAATTACTTGACTTGAACATTTCAAGTGACTAAAACAGTAATTTATTACAGTCCCAAAGTTGATTAATTATTTCTAAATCGATTATTAAGTTTATGAAGTTATTTTGTGTTGAAAAATATAGATTTTAAAATGAAATAATCATTTTATTTTTACCAAAAATGATTTATTGACAGATTATTTGTTTTTTTTACTTCTTTATTTATTGTAGAACAATTTTCTTAAAAAGGTCTGAAATACAAAGAAGTACCAATGGTACTTCATTTATAATTGAAGTGGTATGAAGGAGTAACATTTCAAGTGACTAAAACACAAATTTTATTACACAAACTTGAGTCCCAAAGTTGATTAATTATTTCTAAATCGATTATTAAGTTTGTGTTTATTACTCCTTTATTTATTGTAGAACAATTTTCTTAAAAAGGTCTGAAATACAATGGAGTACCAATAAGTACTTGACTTATAATTGAAATGGTATGAAGCAGAAGCATTTCAAGTGACTAAAACAGTAATTTTATTACACAAATTTGAGTCTCAAAGTTGATTAATTATTTCTAAATCGATTATTAAGTTTATGAAGTTATTTTGTGTTGAAAAATATAGATTTTAAGATGTAATAATCATTTTATTTTTACCAAAAATGATTTATTGACACGACGTGAGTTCCAAAGTTGATTAATTTATTTCTAAATCGATTATAAAGTCATTTTGAGTTGAAAAATATATATTTTAGGATAAAATAATGAAATTATTTTGGGTTGAAAAAGGTCGATTTAGGTATAAAATAATCGATTTATCTTTATTTAAAATAAGTTATTCAAAGGTTGAATGTGTGAATGAACTGACAAATTGTATTAGACTTATACTAGAATTGGTGAATAACAAAGAGAATTATTTCATTAAATTATTGAACATGTTGTAACCTAAGTACTCGATGTTATTGTTGACCTCTATCATAAATTTTGAAACAAATTCAAATGTAATTTGTAAATCAACATTAATATTAGCAATTAGTACCAGCTAAAATAAATACACCTTACAAACACAGAAAAATAATTTATTACCAACATTATATTTTAAGACTATTATTTTTTCAACTACAACCTTAAATCATCAATCTTCCGTTTGAAACACTTACTTTTGTGTCCTTCATAAACACGGAACCCATAATTTCATCGGATATTTCATAATTTAATAAACTTGTAGAGGAAAAAATTTTAATGGGATCCATCAATTACCATACAATCGTCATTGACTTTTACAAAGGACTCAATCAATTTGTCGCAACACTGTTTACCTTCTTCACGTTATTATTTGTTATCGAATTGTCTCTGTTGTAATTTATCCGTGTTGTCGTAATTGATTCGATCCCGGCGTGATTGATGAACCGTAATGCGTCGGCGTTCCCATTCACTTGGCAAACGTTCGATTTTTTAAAAATGATATATGATGGTTCGCATGAATTATTCATGGATTCAACATTTGAAATGAAAGCGAAAAAGTCTAGACGGGTGGTCAACAAAGGATTTCTAGATTACCACGAAACAAGATATGTATGTTATATTTCCGGTACTTTTTATCAACACGTGTGGACTGTTGAAAACGGACAACAAAATTATCACCAGGTTCAAATTACCAGCAATCATGAGGAAACACTTTTTGTCGTTATCACTTATTATGAAAACATAAGAAAAAACAAATCAAGTATCAATTGTCAAACGTACGAACCCTGTCATTTTGTAATGTTTGTTATTATTCGCACTCAAATCTCCCTAACCTGACCATGTGCACCAAACACCAAGCCGAAAGGCCGGACCCTTTGGGCGCCTCCACCGACGAGTCCCCGTCCCACGAACAAACCGTCCCCCTAAACAAATTCCGAAGTGTGTTGGAGGAAAACGAGGCCCTCAATTCCGCCCTGTTCGCCCTCACCAGCCACTTCGCCCAGGTCCAGTTCCGGCTGCGACAGGCTGCCAGTTCCGCCGAAGCCGACGACGACGTTCTCAAGTCCCTCGAGGAGTTCGCGTTTCAAGCCACGCCGGACTTGAGCTGCATCAGGAGCCGAATTGACGAGCAGGCTTTGAGCGAATCTCTGAAGAATACGAGGATGGAGCAGAGGAAGATGATGCGCGAACTGAGACACGAGTTGAAGGGTTTGAGGTACGAGATCGGACAGAGGAGCATTTTCGTTAACAGTCAGAAGATCAAGCGGGAACGCACGGCGAAGCGGGTGGAGAGGGACAGGACGAGTAGGTTGGAGGTGGAGTTGAGGCAGTTGAGGGAAGCTTCGAAACAGAAGGACGAGGTGATACGTCAGCTCAGGTTGGAGGTTGGGGACTTGGAGAGACGCTTGAATTTCTTGAAAGCCAAACAGTCTGGCTATAATATTAATAAAAATGTTGAAAGTAAAAGCAGCAGTGGGAAACTTTCAAGTGTTTTCGAACGATGCAAGACGATATTAAGGATGATTTTCACCATTTACATGGCCGATACAATTCCTAGTAAGCAAAAGGTGACAAACCGAAAAAACATCAACTGGTTAGATTTTAAAATAAGACTGGAGCAAGTGGTGATTGAAATTATAACTGAAATCAAAAAACACAAGTCTATTCACAAAATAAAAGATTACTCAAGTGACTCCGAACATTATAAAATCAAATGCAACCCTAAAATTCTCACATTGGTGCGTAAAGAGTTGTGTCGGGGTCTTCAAGACTTGATTGAATTTGGTTCAGCAGCCATCAGTACAACTTTGGTACCACTAGTTGGTTGTTTCCCCTGGATCTCTTACAGAACGTATCAGCTCCATGCTTGGGAGATAATTCTGAAGTACTACAAAATAAACAACGGTCCACAATACAACTCCAAACCAGTTAGAAGGTTGTGCACAAGTTACGACTTGCAAATTATCGAAGAGGAACCCAATAACGAAATCAACCAGATTTTACAATGCATTGGACATGTTATATCGACTCACGCTCCGTACAAAATCAACTACGACCTCCAGTTCAAGGCCTTCGTTTGTGCAGCTTTGAACGCCAGTAAACTGGCGACTTGGCTTAAGCTGATATTTGGAGACGCAGTGCTGATTAAAAGTTGCTACTTTCCCTGGAGTTGCCCAGCTACACCCAAGTTTCAGGAGTGCACAAAATGTTTGGACGCCTTGGCCATGTACAAGTTCAATTTGGACGCCAACCTTGCTGTACAAAGGTTTGAGAACATACAAGACGTGTTTGGGTGACAAGTTTACATAAACTAGATATAAATAATCTGGTAAAATAGATAATAATAAATAGTAGTAGGTAATAAATATGTGAAAACTACATTATTCTTTCTAATTGTAGATTGTAGTTGCCCACAGTGAATAGGTACGTCTGATGACCTAATTCAAAGCCCTCGTTAGAACCGCATTGTGTCGCCGCGACAACATGACATCAACCAACAATTTCCGATGCGTTTAATCCCGCTTGCCCGATTGACGAATGCACAAAGGCCCACGACGGCATTTTTCCGTCGTCACACGTTGACACAAAGACGAGATCTCCCGGTCGCAGATAATCGTGGAGGCCTCGCGTCTGACCCGAGCCGCGTCCAATCGTTCCCGGCGCAAACAATGCATCCGTCGCTTCAATAGTGCGGTCGGTCTCGTCGGCGGAGCACCGGGCTTTTTTTCCATTCGGTTTTACGGCTGTGGTGTGTTGTGGCAGTGGACGCCCCCGTGGTGTGCGTGCAGGGGCGGCGGTGGCGCACTGTTTCGTGATGAGAATCGACATCGTGACCGCCAGCATGAAGGTGTTCGGCAGCTGCAAATGGAGCTTCTGGAACGTGGGCCATGCAACAGGTGATGAGGGCTTGTTTTTGTCCTTCAAATCTTGTTTAATCACAAATCAAAATATCCATAATATGGAATTGTTGGTAGAAAATTAGTATTTCAATCGTTTAAAATGAAAATAATACTGAAAATATTATATTTGTTTGTTTTTCATATTCAACGAATATATTAAAACAATATGTTATATCAATATAATTTATATTCCAATTTATAAAAATAAAATCTTTGAATAACAAAATAATTGTAACCTAAAATATCCTTCTATCAAATAAATAGTATTCAAAGAATTGAAATTTTTAAGATATTTATTTAAAAAAAAATATTTTTTAAAAAAACACAAATTAAGAAAATATTTTTAGGTTTTTTTTGATTGCAAATTATAATCAAATAAATAAATAAGTCAAATAAATAAATATTCAAAAACTTTATTTCTAATATATGTAAATAAACAAATCTTGGAAATTGACATGTAACGGTAGTAAAAACATATTCTTAATTCTTATTAATAAAAATCTAAAATTCAAATTTTTATGACATTTATATTAAAAAATTCTAATTAAAAAATGTACTGTTGAAACTATTCTTTTGGTTATAAATCAAAATTTTATGTTCAAAGGATTGAAAATTTATTTTCAATTTATATAAATAAATAAATTTAGGTAATTGACATGAATCAATTGTAAAAAATTTTTTATTAATATTAATCTAAAATTGAATTGACAATGCTTATTAAAAAATACAAATTAAAAATTATACTGTTGAAATTATTTTTTTGGTCACAAATCAAAATTTTATTAAAATATGCCAATTAATATGTATTCAATGGAATGAAAATTTAAATGTTCTTAATTTTTATTAATAATAATCTGAAATTGAAATTTTTACGACAATGTTAATTAAAAAATATAATTAAATTTTGTAAAAAATTTGAATTAAAAATATATATAAAAAATTGATTTTTTTTTAGCTTCTGTGTAATTAAAATACTATTTATTTTAATTAAATTTTATCGTTTTTAAATATTTTATTATAAAAATTATTCTCATGATTTCTAATTGGAAATCGATCGTAAAGCTTTTTTAAATGCATGGTTGTAAGATGGAAATTTTTGATACATGCAAATTTATGCCTAAATTACTTGCGCAATATAATCAAGGGTGAATAATTAAAAAACTGCAGCAATCACATGTCTAATTTAATTTCCATCACGTTTTTATATTTAATATATATTTAGCCTAGAATATGAAAATAACGTATATAAATTATTTTACTGAACACTCGTTTAAAACAATACAATTTATCTTTTTCTGTTTAGTTCCCACAAATCAATCAGGACTAATTGATCATTCCATTAATCGAAAGATAAATAAATATAAATAGACATGACTGAATTACTGTTACAAAATATCAGACTCAATCTGAATACATCATTAAAATGTATTGTGAAATTTTAATTGATTTAAGCTTTAAGTGGCTTAATTTAAGTTACAAAATATCGTGACCGAAAATCACGATGAATATCTAACGAAAATTATGCAGAGTTCATATTTTTGTTTACAAAGGTATTATTACATTTTTGTTTAAATTAGATTAATCATTTTTAATTTTCAAATGAAATGTGTGATGTGCAATTAAAATTGCAATTTATTTTTAGTAAATGAAGTAGTTTATAGTAGTATCGAAGGTTGATTGGATCATTTCCCCATCAACGTTTTTCACCTGTGGCGAATCTAAAAATACAAAGTGGGATTTTTTCCTTATTAATAAGTAATATCTTCGATTGTATCACGATAATCAATTTAATTACACGATTGATTGTTTCCTGATTATCGTTAATTGTAAATTTTAATGTGTCATAAAGGCCAGGTTAAATAAGAACGTCATTAAAAATATTAAATTACATGAGAGGCAACATTTGCTCGGACGGCAATTATTTAGAGATGGATGATCATCTCGGTTATTAGAAAAGACTTATATGAATCTGAAGCACGTACCTAATCGATATTAACAACCGAAACGAATCATTAGATTTGTTTTTAATGATGCGTCTTGTTTTACTGCTTTAAAACGAATTTCAAAGATTGAAAATTCACACGAATTAACGAGGAAAGGTTACATTAACTGTTTTAAGAAACACAGCTAAGACCAATAATAATTTATTTTAATATATTGGTTAATTTAAAAACTGTTCATTACTATTTTTCAGGACGAAAAACAATGTATATTTTCATTTTGTAAAAGGTTTTTTAATCGTTTTTAACAAATTTTATATTTAACACAATACTTTTATTTATAAATTAATCCATTTTTATAGAAAAAAACATTTCTTGATCATTTTGTTGAAATACATTTTTTGGTGTATTTCAAACATATTGTTAATAAAGAGAAAATGAGGTTTTGGCATCGAACTGTGTTTGTCATAAACCTATTTTGAATAAATTAATATAACAGTCGTGAATATCCTTATTTGTCGAAAACACTCGACTTGTATCATTTACAGACTACATGAAATCAAGTAATGCAAATTCATTATAATTCCATTACCAACGTAATTAAACATCACAACATTTTAATTTCAATTTAAAAACCGTTATAACGTTTATTGTAAATAGTTTATTATTAATATTAGTGAGTTTTAATTAAAATCGATTTGTACACAATGACGGATGAATATATAATAAATTTAAATAAATTCCTAAAAACCAAACACACAAATATAAACCTTGGGCTTTGTAAAAACTTTTTGTCCGGTTACATAATCAACTTTTTGTACGGTTTCTGCTTGAGGCAGATGTGGCACAAAAAAGGTAGCTAATTGTACGATTATCTTGTGTAATAAAAAGGTAGATTTATCTGAATTTACGTTTCTATAAGTTCGCATGAACGTCATTTTGTAATAAAATTTCATGCCGAAACGTTGACCTGGTTATGTTATCATTTTTAAATTTATTTATAATTGCTTTTGTTGTGATTAATTTGTACGTGATTTTTCAATGTTCCAGATAAACAAATATTTTTAAATATTAAAATTGTGTTATGGAAAAATAAAATTATTGAGTAAAAAAATATTAAAAAAATTTTTGGAAATTCAATAGAAAAATTAAAATAATTGAGGACAATTTAAGTAATTAAATTATGAAGATTTTCTTAAATAATTCTTAAAAATAAAAGTATTTTAAAAATGGATTAAAAAGATTAGAAAAAATAAAATATATTTGATTTGATTTTATGTATTCTTAAATGTTTAATTAATCTTAAAAATAATGTATTATTCGTTAAAAATTATAAAATAATAATAATTAAATTATAAAAATCTAATAAGCACAATTTGGGTCATTAACACAAATTAATATTCATTTTTGTCATATTTAAAAGAAAGAAAACTACTTTTTTCTCATATGTAAAAAAAAATTAAAAACTACATATTGAAAATTAAATAGATAATACATTAAAAAGAAACATATTTTTTTTATTCATATACTAAAATAAAAAGAGAACATAAAAATAATCTTAAAATGATCAGTAAATTATAAAAAGTTAATAATCTTTTTTCTCATGTAAACAAATTCAAAATTATCAAAATTTTCTTAAAACATATAAAAATATTAAAAAGATTCAAAAGTTTTGAAAAAACAAGATATATTATTAATTTTTTAATTTGTTGCTAAGAGAATTTTATAATTTGTAAAAAATTAAAATATTTAAATTATAAAAAAATCTAATAAATATAATTTAAGTCATTTACACAAATTATACAAAGTTATTAACCCTTTTTTCTTATATATAAAGAAATTAAAAACTACATATTGAAAATTATCAAAATTTTCATATAAAATTAAAAATCTTTAAAAGATGCAAAAGAAATCAAGATATATTCTCCATTTTATATATTATTATTATTAAGTTATTAATTGATCTTATATAAAAAAGAGAATTTTATTAATAGAATATTTTAAAAATTTAAAGCATTACGTTAAATAAAAAATTGAGACCAAAAAATGGGAACATTTGTTAAAAATTACAAAATTAAAATAAATAAACTATACACAAACCTAATAAATATAATTATAGTAATGAGTCTTTAACACAGATTATAAAAAGTTAATACTTTTTTTTATATATACAAAAGATCATAATAGATTAAAAAGAAACAAAATTTCTTTATTCATATACTAAAATAAAAAGAGAAGAATTCTATTAAAGAAATACAGTTTATTATATGGGAAATTTTGATTAAAATTACTAAAATTAATTAAATTAAAATATATATTTAAAAAACATATATTTATAAATATTATTTATTTGGATCATTTAATAAAAACTAACGCATTTTTCAAATCCAGCATAGTTTTTCTTCGGCAACTTATTATTATCTGCTTCGCTGGCTTGTAACTCTAATAAAACAGTTCTTGTACTTAATTTAACAGAAAAATCGCATTAGCCGATTTTTAAACCAGTTCCGTGGATTAGAAACGCCAGAGAACTACGCGATCATAACTAAAAACTAATCGGAATCACCGAAACCGCATCACAATTCAATTTATTGTTGAACTACTAACAATTATCGACAATGCATGATTGTGACCGTAACATGTGTTATCGTGGCGTTTCAACGATGGAAATTTCACCGGTCCATTCAACGTTTTCGATACACATTTCAGAGTAGAATAATGATTTCAATGTGGATTAGAACGTTCGTACACATAATGTGTGCAAACATATGGCGTTTAGTTTGAATTTTTCAAGCAGAAATTAAATGAGAGCCCGCACAGAAAACAGTATAGTATTAATCCGTTGTTTTTAATACGAATTTAATCATGGCGCAACGTCAATAATGATTGTCAATTAGAAAAGTGTATGTCATTACACTTTGGCCTTCGACGATCGTAAAACGCATTATTTTTATCCGCGGAGAAAATGATTCATGATGTTATTATTTTATTAAAGGAGTCCTGCGCTCAAGGGTCTTCCTTTCTTTGTATCATCAGACGGTCAATGTTAAATAAGTTAAAACACATACCGGAAAGTAATGTCGCTTGCTTACTTTAGATTCAAACCTTATACTAGCTCGTGTGCAAATTTTCAATTCCGGACCCATACAAATCAATTGGTTTTCGAGTAATTTGGAGACAGAAATTGAAAATGTAGGGATCAGAATAGGGTGCAATATCGGGTGAGCACCCCAATTCATTAATTTTTTCCAGTTTTTGGACATAAATGAAATTGGAACCCAGATTTTGAGTATGAACAGAAGAAGTGAGACTGTCATTCGTAGTAAAGGTGAAAATACTCCATATTAAATTCAAATTTTTATTTTTTATAAACAGAAAAACAATATTTTTTAAGATTTTTTGTAATAAAACAAAAGTGTTTTCCCGTTTTCTGAAAACTTTAACAATAATTGTGTTAATTTCTTGAAGCAGCTTACATGTAATATTGTAGTGAAAATTTTAACTTCAACGTTTCCAAACACATTTTCATTTTTTTTATGAAAAACCCCATAATTAAAATCTCGCAAAAACCCCGTCCCAATTTGTTTGCCCGATAATTAAACATCAATATTAATTACCCGAACCGTCTGGTGCGAAACGGCAGAAACCATCAGACACACACCGTCGTGATTAAGGACAAAAGAAATTCTCCCGGGTCTCCCGTACCGAAATAAACGGATCCCCGATCCGTCGCACAACTCCCGAACTAACGAAACTAATTTGCGAGAGAACGCTCTTTTCGTGCGAATTAAGTTCGTTCGTTTCTTGGACGATTATAATTCTGGCGACGAGGCTGTACGTACTGATTTACGGTCGTGTTTCGTACCGGGAATTAATCCGAACGGATTAAGGACGTTTCGGCTTCAGTTTCTGCTTGTGAATTGGTTTTTTTTTTATTCTGCTTTGGTTGTCGGTGGAGTTTGTGTTAATAAATGACACTTGTAAGATTTATTTTAAACAGTGAATAAATGTATGTGCTTAAGTTGATTATTTAAGGAAATTTTGTTTAGTTTAATTTACATTTTTAAGCAAATTTTGTAACGTACTGAATTAATATTCTACACTTAAATCTCATTTTCATCTCATTAAAATTATTCATTAAAATAGCATTTCCATTATTTAATATAATATGGTATTAATTTTGAAAAAACAAATATGTAAAAATGTACAAATATAATAATTTTTAATAATTTAATTTATGATAAAAATAAATTGTTATGAAAAGATTGTCCAAAAATATCCAAAAATCTAAAAAACTTGAATGTGTATACAAAATAATTATTTCTAAATAATCTTCAGGTAAATTAATATTTTTAAAAGCATCAGGTCAAACAAACAGGGTTAGAAACAAAAATCCTGAACAACAGAAGAATGGAAGATATGAACTTAGGATAATATTTTGAATTTTGTTAAAAAATATCTATTTTTTATATATTTCTTTATTAATTATATAATCATTAAAAATGGAAAATATAAATTATAGAAAATATTAAAAAATATAAATTTTTAAAAAGTTTCAATTGAAATTCTTTATTTACATAATCTAAATTATTTTTTCTTACTATAAATTAAGTTAAAATTAAATATTTAAAATAAATTTGATAAGAATTCCAAAAAATATGTGCTTAAGTTGATTATTTAAGGAAATTTTGTTCAGTTTAATTTATATTTTTAAGCAAATTCTGAATAAATATTCTACACTTAAATCTCATCTCCATTTCATTAAAATTATTCATTAAAATAGTATTTCCATGGTAATTAATTTTGATAAAACAAATATTTTTCAAAATTTTTTTGCACTCAAACTTAAGATAATATTTTGAATTTTATTAAAAAATATCTATTTTTTATATATTTCTAAATTATAGAAAATTCTGTTTAAACTGAAATTCTTTATTTACATAATCTAAATATTTTTTTCTTGCAATAAACTAAGTTAAAATTAAATATTTAAAATAAATTTGATAAGAATTCCAAAAATTCAATATTTTTTGTGGTTTCAATATATTAATAAATATTCATCTTTATTGAGAATTATTTTTTTTAATTAATTTAAATATTCATCTTTAATAATTTAAAAAATACAGGTGTAAATGTATATTTTTAATAATAATAAATATAAATTTAAATTCACTGCCTATTGTCGAATTTATTCATAAAAATTGTATTTATTTGTGTAAATAATGAATATGACTTATTAATTAATAAATTCTAAAATTCCATTGTTATTAATTTTGATAAAAAATATTTTTAAAATGTACAAAATATAACTTACTTAAATATTTAATAATTTATTTTAAGATAAAAATAAATTGTTATGAAAAGATTATCCAAAAATATCTAAAAATTATAAAAAAGTTGAATGTATGTACAAAATAACCTTTAAGCTCAAACAAACAGGGTTTAGAAACAAAAATCCTGAACAACAAAAGAATGGAAGATGAATTTTGAGGGATTTTCAAAAATTTTTTTGCACACGAACTTAAGGTAATATTTTGAATTTTATTAAAAAATATCTATTTTTTATATATGTCTTTATTAATTATATAATCAATTTTTTTATATTATATATAAATTACAGAAAATATTAAAAATTTTCAATTTTTAAAAAGTTTAAATAGAAATTATT
Organism: Aethina tumida; assembly: GCF_024364675.1. Classification (NCBI taxonomy): domain Eukaryota; kingdom Metazoa; phylum Arthropoda; class Insecta; order Coleoptera; family Nitidulidae; genus Aethina; species Aethina tumida. The sequence goes on from NC_065441.1 coordinate 4,534,386, forward strand.
TACATACTCTAAATTATTTTTTCTTGCAATAAACTGAATTAAAATTAAATATTTAAAATAAATTTGATTCCAAAAATTCAATATTTTTTATGGTTTCAATATATTGATAAATATTCATCTTTATTAATTTGAAAAATACTGGAGTAAATATTTATTTTTAATAATAAAAAATTTAAATTTAAATTCTCTACCTTTTGTCGAATTTATTAATTAAGATTGTATTTATTTGTGTAAATAATAAATGAAAATAATAAATATGAATTATTAATTAATAAATTCTAAAATACAATAATATTTTAAATATAAATAAATGTTAAAAATACAGAAATTCAGAAAATTATATATACATAATTTATACGATAAAAAGGTAAAATAAATTGTATAAAGGTTTTGAAAAATTCAATATTATGGCTAGAAATTAAATTATTGTTTATAATGAATATGACCATACTAAACATACTCATTAGTTATTTTGGTACTAAACATTTTATATTTAAATTATTTTCATCTCGAGTAATTTTCCCTCAAAATAAACATTTCAGCGTCCTCGAAGTTCTCTGCCCCGAATTCCAAACATTTCTGGGATTAAACCGGGGCTGCGAACTCTTAACGTGAGTAATTCTGGGCGGATGCCGGTGATTTATAATTAACGATTTAATTATTGAGGAAGGTCGATGCATTGATTGTTAACGAACAATTTACGGCTCTGTTAATATGCAAATAGTCGACGTTTTGCGCTGAAAGTCGGTCCACGTGTTGCACGGCTGTTTTAATTATTCATTCCGTTGATTTCGTTTGTGGCGGCGTGTTAAAAACGAATGTTTCGTCATGTAAATATTATAGTCAACCGTAAAAATATTGGGCGGTGTGTTTATTATTTGCCAACTGATAAAAATGCGTGTAAAATGCCAAACATATTGTTTTATCTGTCTTTTGTAAACGATTTTGTTATGCAACTATATATTGACGCAAACACGATTTTTCATCGCTTATCTACCCATAAAAAGACCAATGCAAAACTATGCTGAAAACAAAACCATAAACTTTATCGGAGCGATTGTTTTAATTTTTTAATTCTTATACACGACACGGTTTATTTGATTTGTAACATGAAAATGCCATTCTGTCACAGTTTATATTTAGATGCTGATCATGTTTTCTGCTGGAAAAACATCACTTTATTACGGTTTTCATTTAGATAACGTCCCCAAACTATTTTCTTAAGTTTCGGACTGCTCACGAACTTTCTTTATAGGTAAAACTTTAAATATATGTGGTTGAAATTTAAGGGAAAAAAGGTTAGTTACTGGTACCAAATTGGTTTTAGAAGGTAGTGTTCGTTGACTAAAGTTTTACCGCAAAATGTGCATCCGATATTTTCTCTCAAGGCATTAAGTTTTTTTTCTAAAATAAATTGTTTTCAGTTACAAAATGTTTCTTTATAAAAGTTACATTTTATCATCAATATTTAATTTAAAAACATTGAATTTTTAAACAAGGTTTTTATATTGTAATATATTTATTAATTTTGATAAAATTTAATGTTTTTAATAATTAAAGACACTGAATACATATAAAAATAAAATTATCAAAAATACGTTTTAGTAAAATTAAATATTTTAAATATACGAACATATTACAATAAATTTTATGGAAAAATAAAGAATTACTGTGTGATGGTTAAAATCTTGATTATTATTAATTACATTTATGTAATTGATGTGAAAATATTACATTTTACATTAGTTTAAATAGAAAAATCTTTATTTTAAAATTAAAAAACATAAATAACATCCAAGTGAATTTTAAATTATTAAAAAATATAAAATAAGTTATCAATTCATATTTTTATAGAACTATTAAAAGTAAAGAAATGCCGATAAACCTAAATAAACAAATAATACAACATTTTTGATAAATAAATATTACTAAAAACTTAAAAGTACTTAAAAAATAATAAATATTAAATATTAAAATATGTAAAAAATAGAGGATTTTGTGGGATTATAAAGTTGGATATTTTGTATTCAACTAGAAAAAAAAAATGATAAAAATTATAAAAAATATATTAAAAAATATCTGGCCAATTTTAAACTACTTAACAGGTTTTTAATTTATTTATTGTTTTTATTTTAACATAAATAATATTCCAATAATTTTAAAATTAAGGAAGTTTTATAATTATTATTTTTAAGTAGTATCTCTACACTTTTTTTGAAGCCACGTAAAATTAATTATATAAATAATAATTTTTCATAGATTTTATTGAACTTTGATTAAAATTTTATCTAAAAAACAATTATTATTATTATTATATTATATATTTTTTAATCATTAAATATATTTTTTTATCGAAATGAAAACTTCTTTAGTCGCGTTGGGCACTTTTTGGTAGGGGAAAATCTTATGGGTTCGTGTCACCGACATACTCATGACAGGCGCATGTGCAGTGTGCTGTGCGCCTAGACACTTTTTGGATGGGTGAAATCTCATGCGTTCGCATCACCGACATACTTATAGCAGTATATCTGTAGCTATACAGCTGACGTATAAGGCTGTGTATATCTTATAAGTGAATTTAAATGGATTTAGTGAAAAGTTCAGTGTTTATATACTGTGAAATAGTGCTATTGTTTAATTATTATTTGAAAGACCATGTTCGAAAACTCAGTACTATAAAATATAAAGCAACAATCGATGCCGTTTTTATGTGATACTATCCATAAATAATATGATTGTATATTAATTGTTGTTTCAGTTTTATATTTATATTTTGTCATGATCTTGTACAGCCCGTAATATATTTGAATAATAAAAAACCACATAAATATGCATATAATTGTTGCTCAGAGTGGCAATGGATATGAAAACCAGATTGAGTTGATAATTTTAATTCAAACATTATGGAATTTTACTTTTAACGGCAGTCTCTATAACTGCCAATTTTATTTTTTTTTTTAATTTGTAATATTTTTAAATGACTTTAAATCAAAGCCTTCTTTCCAAGGAGTGTTAAACTTGACACACAAAACAGTTTCATTTCAGACGGGAATGCGGCGTCACACCGACCCACCGCCGATTTAATTATTTCGCGAAAGCCGACCCGTATCGGACCGTTCCCCGTTCGCACTTAAATAATAAAGTGCGGCCCGTAAAGTTTCCGCGACGTGACGCATTGTGCATGCAAGTGTCCCATTGTGTCTGTACCATTGTCTCGCGAAAAGTGTAGGAAGCGCTCACTTGAAAGTCACAATGCGACGCCGGATGAGCTTTAACGACTGCGGGGACAATGTTTATGGATGTGTTTTGATTTTCGTTTATCCGTCGTGTTAATATTTAATGGACGGCCAATTTTCGACTTTGATGCGCCGCGAATTAATTAGTTAATAACGGTTAGTTTTGCAGGAGTCGACCGTCACAAAATTAACTTTATCATAGTAAAATTATACTAAATAAATTAATTAGTCGATTTAATTCATTTTTTTTGAAGATAATTAATGGAATAGAAGTTGTAAATCATTTTATTTGTTCATTATTAAATAATGCAGTCCAAATTTTAGCATTAAATTGTTATTTCAAATATAATTTATAAAATTACTTATTAAGAATGAGTATAATATATTCTAATGTTGTGGTTTATTACTCCATTTTTAGTTATCTACTTCTCTTTGTGTTAACAATTTATGCGTAAATTAAGTGGTTACATAAATTAAATAACTAAATTTAGACTTCCATTATTCTATATACAGTAGTGGCCATAATTATAGTAACCTATTAAAATATATTAAGAATATAAGCTGTTTATGTTTTATGTTTATTTGTTTTTCTGTTTTGTTGTATAAATATAGCGATTTTTACTAATCTTGCTTATTATAATTATTTAATCATTGGTGGAAGTGACACTATAAGAAAAATTATAATTTAGCGTTATTAAGACCAAGAGAAACAAGAAGTGGTGGCTAAGAGTTGAAATTATTGGAATATTTTTTATGTTAAAATAAAAACAATAAATAAATTAAAAACTTAAATAGTTTAAAATTGACCAGATACTTTTTATATATTTTTTATATTTTTTTATCATTTTTTTTCTAGTTGATATACAAAATATACAACTTTATCGTGCTACAAAATCCACCATTTTTATATATTTTAATATTTAATATTTCTTATTATTTTGTAAGTATGTTGTATTTGTTTATTTAAGTTTATCAGCATTTCTTTACTTTTAATAGTTCTATATAAGTATGAATTGATAGTTTATATTTTTTAATAATTTAAAATTCACTTGGATGTTATTTATTTTATTTAATTATTTGAAGTTTTTTTAATTTTAAAATAAATATTTTTCTATTTAAACTCGTAATATTTTCACATTAATTACATAAAAGACATAAATGTAATTAATATTTAATCATTTGTGGAAGTGACACTATAAGAAAAATTATGATTCGAGAGAAACAAGAAGAGGTGGCTAAGAGTTGAAATTATTGGAATATTTTTTATGTTAAAATAAAAACAATAAATAAATTAAAAACTTGTACTTTAAAATTGACCAGATATTTTTAATATATTTTTTATAATTTTTATTTTCAAGTTGAATACAAAATATCCAACTTTATAATCTTACAAAATCCACCATTTATTAAATATTTTAATATTTAATATTTCTTATTATTTTTTAAGTACTTTTAAATTTTTAGTAATATTCATTTATTAAAAATGTTGTATTATTTGTTTATTTAAGTTTATCAGCATTTCTTTACATTTAATAGTTCTATAAATGTATGACTTGATAATTTGATATTATTTAATAATTTAAAATTCACTTGGATGTTATTTATTTTATTTATTTCTCTGAAGTTTTTTAATTTTAAAATAAAAACTTTTCTATTTAATATTTTCACATTAATTACATAAAAGGCATAAATGTAATTAATATTTAATCATTGTTGGAAGTGACACTATAAGAAAAATTATAATTCAACATTACCAAGACCGAGAGAAACAAGAAGAGGTAGCTAAGAATTTAAGGTTAATTTAAAAATTTAGACAAATTGGACAAGTGGTAATTACGAAAAAAGTTGTCTGACTGAAAAACTTGAAAGAAAAGCTATAACTAAATAATTCGAATTTGTAACATTTTTCATATTCTCTTACGTATTCTTTCAATATAACTTCTATACTTTATTATTAATAATTATTTGGTGGGGGTTCAATTATGGCGTGGAGAGACATTTATTTAACAACATGTACTGACTTGGAGCTGATAAATAGTGTAAGATGTCGTGTCATATGTCCCTTTTATAGGTCCAAATTTATTACTAATGTAGGATAATTCAAGACCACATACAGTCCATGTTGTCCGAAATTATCTTGCTGACGTTGGGATTAGTGGATGGCCTGGCTAGCTGGCTGTCCTGACTTTACCCCAAAGTTTAAGGGACCACCCTAACCATTCGAATAACTAACTCGAGGATGTGGAACGTCTTCTACTCAAAATTTGAAACAATTTGGACCAACATAAAATTCAAAACCGGATTTTGAGTATGAACAGAAGATGTGGGGTTGTCATTCGTAGTAGAGGTGGAAATACCCCACATTAAGTACACATTTTTATTTTTTATAAACATCAAATTTTGTTAACTTTTAATTCTTTTAGAAAAATTATATTTATATAATAAATTATATTTAATAAAAAAATTATATTTATATAATAAATAATATAATAATAATAAATCTAATATATTATATATTATATATATATTAGATTTTTTGTAACAATTATAAATAAAAGCCTATGTTTAAATAAATATTCAAACAGTGTATACGTTTATTTTTCCCGTTATTCGAAAATATTAATATTAACCATATGAGTCTATTTTTAATACATACATATTTTTTATAATTCCTTTTAGTTGCATACAAAACAAAAATAAAAATAATTCACAAACAAAAGCATACGTGTACCACAATTTATATAAACATTACTTCATTGCTGCTATTTAAAAAACGAAGGCTAACTTTAAAAAACCATTAACATTTTCGAATTCTAGGGAAAATTTTATCCTAGAAAATTTCTGTTTCGGCGAATGCGTACGAAATTTCCCAACATCACTATATTAGTGTAATATATTGAACAAATTACCTATCAATTTCAAGTTTCGGTAATTAGTGATCTTTTCGTTGCTGACACGTGTTTAAAATAAAAGTTTGTCGATATGTCAAGGACTGTTCGACATTTCTTCGTAAAACATCTTTTCATAACAGTAATATAAACGTAAAAACAATTAAAAATTCACAGAAACGTGTCGAAAACGCCTCTCGTTACTCAACTGCAGAAATATCTTCGTTTACATCCGCCAAAACACACAATAAACAATTAACGACCAATTAAACTGTTTTACAAGTTTTACAAACCAAATTGCTTTTCACTTGGCACTTTTTTTATTTTGTTTTGTTACTTTAGAAACTGCGCGCTTTACCGCAATTATTAATTAGAAACGAACGTTAATTTATTTCTTGTCGGCGTGAAAAAATCTACGATTATTGTGGCGCTAATCAAATATCATTATGTGTCGTTTTGCTGGTTTTTACCGTCGTTAAATCCTTCACAATGTCTTATTTGCCGGTTCGGCGCTAATTAGAAGTAGATTGGCCTAATTGATTTTTTTCAGTGGGTTGAACAAATGTGTTTGTAATTGTGGAATTAATTAATTAATTAGCACTTTTGCAATTTATCTGAGCACATAATGAATTTAAAAAGGACAAAGTGATTTTATTAATTCTGCGGGTGCTTAAAAACCATTTAATTTTCACATGTAATAATTATTTAATAACCGTTTATGGTTAAATTTAAATGCATATTTAACGTTATTGTGTTTTTATTTACTATTTACATTTCCAAAGAACTTAGTGGTTAATAATTTATGTGGAAATTATTTTAATACTTCGTTTTTACGATAAATAAAACAAATTTAAATTAAGTTTTTTTCGTAGTTGATTAAAAAATATTTAATTAAGAAATTAATTAACGTATAATTAATTCAACATTTCGTGTGTTTCAAAAGTAATTGATAAATTGGATTATCAATTAATAATTAAATATATTTACATTTATAAAGATATTTTGATAAAACACTTTTATATTTAATTTTAAATACAAAACTTATTTAATATTGAATAGATAAAAATATATTGATAAAATAAAAACTTATTTAAAATTATTAAATAATATTATACAGAATTTTTTTTATAATCATCAAACACTTGTTCTTTTTATTTAAATGATAAAAACTATTAGTTTATTAATTTTTTAATTAAAGCTTGGAAAATTTATTTTTCTTTATATGCCATTATAGAACTCTTAATTAATATATATACCGTACGAAAAATGCTCTTCGTGTCTGGATGTTGTAAGAGATGGATGCACGACAAAGAGAGAAAAGTTTTGCCCGGTAGTAAGAATCCCTACTCTCAGAGACAATGCGCCGTGCTGGTGCGCGCCGGCGCACAATGTAAATTAATCTTTGCGAATGCATTTAGTAACTCTCCGTATGCGTAGGGATGTAGTTCGAGTTCTTCGGATGCTCCATTTAAATTCCGTAACTTTGTATAATTTTCAATCTGTAAAATGAAATATTTTTTGAGGGTATATCAAAAACAAAAATAAGTATTCTAAAAATAAACTACTTTTTTCAAAATAAAAATGTATCCCAAAAATTAAATAAAATATACTAAAAACAACGTCTGCGGAGACGAACCGCATGCTAAACGCAGCAAAACCAAATGATCCCCTCCAGTCAGTTCGGCCCGCCCACATAATTGCATGTATATCTTTCCTTTTTGTTTACAAAGGGGTATTGATGTTCCGTCTCAATATGCGAGTAGACACGCTCATCATTTTTGATACGGTATATATATATATATATATATATATATATATATATATAAACTACAAAAATTTTAGTAAAATAATTAAATTTATACAGATACATTGATAAAACAAATATTTTTAAATAATATGGAGAAATTTTTTAATAAGCTAACATATAAATTATAAAAATCTTATATATAAATTAATTAATCTATAATTAATTCAATATTTCGTGTGTTTCAAAAGTAATTGATAAAACACTTTTATATTTAATTTTAAATACAAAACTTACGTAACATTGAATAGATAAAAATATGTTGATAAAATAAAAACTTATTTAAAATTATTAAATAATATACAGAAAATTTTTTATAATCATCAAACACTTGTTCTTTTTTATTTAAATGATAAAAACTTAGTTAATTAATCAAAACTATAAAAATTTTATTAAAATAATTAAATTTATACAGATAAAACAAATATTTTAAAATAATATGGAGAAATTTTTTAATAAGCTAACATATAAATTATAAAAATCTTAATTAATTAAATAAGTGTTGAAATTTTAAAATATAATTGAGGTAAATTAAAAAGAGAAAAAATTTTTAATGAGCTAAAAAAATTTTAAAATAAATATTTTTAGGTAATGTATAAATTTAAAAAATTGCAAAAAAAATTATTTATATTTAATTTTTTCTCCGAATTGTATAAAGTTTATAATGACGTGATATATTAATTAATTATTAAAATCAACTTTAATTAACTTTGTTTGATAATTAACTCTATTTTTTGGATTTTGTTTGTTAAATTGTATTGTGTTAATAAAATTGTGAAAACTTTCACTTTTTAATGTGCAATGATTGTTGAAGAAAGCAAACAAATTGGTGTTGTACATAAATTAGTATATTATTGACTCTTGAAACCTTGAAGAATGGTCGCGAAGAAAACAATCAAAACAGTGGTACCTCACGTATCGAAAACACACTTTGTATGTGGAACGGAAGGTGGTACCCGTTACGAAAACAATTCAAATCGATCAATCAAAAAAGAAAAGAGTGCATTTATTAATAATCCCGGTTGGGAAGATTCGGAAGAACAATCCATCCACCCACCCACGTATCGTGCCGCTCCACATTCGAGTCGTGCGGTGCCGAACGACCGCTCGACACGGTCCGAAGAAACGGTGGAACAGTTAGTAAAAAAACCTGTCTTGAACAGGTAACGGTACCCCGGACGGCAGCACCTTGGCGGCCAGTCTTCCTTCGGCCGCCATGTTGGTTGTTGGTTGGTACGAGCGTTGAACGTCCGCGGGTTGTTTCTGGTGTCGCAAAGTCGGGAGTGTCGGTGCCCCAAAATGCAGTTCGACATGTTGGTCAACGTGTTCCGGAGCGCAACAGGTAAAAATCGGTCGTCGAGTTGGGTGGTTGGGTTTTCGGGCACCCGGTGCACCTGTGCCGTGTTACGCGGTGCAGATTTGCCGTCGATGAAATAGTGAACGGACGTGGAAATATTGGGTTCGGTGTTTCGGTATTGGGGACGAACAATGGAGGTTTTCGTTGCGGTTGGAGAAATTGGTTCTTCTAAATTTTTGCGATTCTTTCGTGATTGTTAGTTACTTTCATTGTTGGACGCAATTAATTCTACATTATCGGACTGATGGGTTTCACAATTTTTTGATTGTGGCCGTCACGAGGAACCTTCACAGACGTCGACGTCATTAAAACATATCTTAAATATTGTAAAACTAATGATGGAATAATTTATTATCCACAAAGAATTTATTTCCAAAATAAATAAATAAATAAATAATCAAGAATTGGAGGACACTCAAATTTAATGATAAAAATGGAAATACAAATAAAAATTAAGAAATATAACTTCTTATTTATTGTTTTGTTTAGCAAACTTTATGTAGATATTAAAAAATATTTAATGAAAGAAAAATTAAAATATTAAAATGATTGAAAGGAACGATTGATTATTGAATGTGTCACTAAACATTTTTTAATTAAAAAATAATAAAATAATAATTAATGTGAAAAAATATTAACAATTAACTTGAAAATTAGTTGACATAGCAATAAAAATAAGCAAGTATTAAATTTATACAAAGAGGAACAAGGTAATAATTTATTATTCAATTTTTTCATTAAAAATTTATTGTTTTCAAACAAAAATTAGTATAATTTGAAAAATCAAAATAAAATATTATAAAAATAACCAGAAAAAATGATAAAACTCACTGACACTCAATTTATATGAATAGAACGAATATTTCACTAAAATATTATTAATTAAAAAATATTAATAAAAATACAAAACATTAAATAATACGAGAGATGATAAAAAATATTAAAAACCAAAAATCATATATTTGAATTCAATTGAATTAATTAGTGTTGAAAAATTTGTAATATGAGACAATATTAAGTATTATTATTAACAAAATATACTACATATTAAAATAGAAAATATTATAAAATGAAATTGAAAGAATCATTTATTTAATATTTTATAAACAATTTATTAATTAAAAAAAGGTAATAAAAAATAAATAATAGGAGAGATGATAAAAAAATCAAAAACTAAAAATTAACTAGAAAGTAATTAAACATTGATTGAATGAACGATTATTAAATTTATAAAATAGAAATAAAATAATTGTTTAATGTTTAATGTTTAATTAAGAATTTTTTATTTTCAAAAAAGTATTAATCTGTTGAAAGATTTATATTGTAAGAAATAATAAAATATTAAAAATGAATAAAACTAAGAAAAAACTAAAGAAATGTAATAAAATTATTATTAAATGTTATACAAATAAAAATTAAAGGAATTATTTAATAACTTAATAACAAAAATAAATAATATAATAAAAAATAGTTGAAATGAGTTAAATAAACAATTATTAAATTTAAAAAAAGTAAAAATTAAGTGATAATTTATTATTTAATATGAAACATTAACATTTTTGTTCAAAAAATTATAATAAAATAAAAAAATTATCTAGAAAATGTAACTGTTATATAAAGTCTTGATGTCGACAACTAAAAATTATTTAGAAAAATGATGTTTCATTAAATTTTTTAAAAAAGTCTAAGAATTTACTAATTAAAATAATTATAATAATATAATGTTGAGACATGAAAATTAATGAGAAATATTGAGGAATATACAAACAATTATCTATACTTTTTTTGAGTATAATTTATATTATTAAAACTAACTGATTACATTTTTTATTTAATTTATCCTTACATACAAAATTGATTGATTGGAATAAGGAAATTAACTATTTTTTAAAAATGACCTATTATTCTTTGCTAACAATGTTTACTAAGAAATAATGGAATAATTTATAATAAACATTCTATTAGTTTAACTATATTTCTGATTCTGATTCTGATATTTATTATTGAATAATTTTTAATATAAAAGTTAACTAAATTTATTCTTATCTTATCTGTAACTTATCAATATTTAATAAATCAAATATAAACAAAATAGATGTTGGATTTAAATATTATTTTGTATATAATAAATATATTATAAACATTTTCCTAACTTTACTCTAATAGAGAAATAAAAAACTTTTATTTCTGGTTAAATTATGTTTGTGTCTTAAATAAAATTAACGTTAATTTAGACAACAAATTAATTAACATTAATCAAATCTTAATCAATCAAAGCCTTCCATTTCAATTATAAAGTTTTGATGTCGATATTACATAAATTAATACAATTAAGATAAAATCTTCATATTTTCAAACCTCAAATCACAGTAAAATACATTTAATAAATTGATAAAGATAACAATCATAAAATATTTTTTGTACTTTCAATATTCGTGTAACAATGATTAGCATAATAATCTTGGAAATTTATTAAAGACATTTTAAAGACTCAAGACACAAGGTAATCAATCATGTGAAACTTAAAAAAAATAACTATAACACTTTTCAACAACTCATTGCATACTTACGGCGAAGTCATTAATCAAAACCAAATTAATTTTCTTTAACAATACAAGAGTTCTAAGAAAAATTAAAAATTGATTAGTGGTTTTTATTGTAATAATTACGATTTGCGAAACATTATTTAATTATTATCACACCGTTAAAATTTGTCAAAACTCGTTTATTTTAATGATGGATCGTGTCATAAAATACAATCAATAACATTTTTCTTAATTACGAAACAACAATAAACCGTTTTATTTATTTTATTGTTAATGAACGTTAACAACTCACAAAAACATTTTAATGCAGCAAAGTGTGCTGGAAAATGAAATTGGAACCTATCGTCCTCGTTAACCTTTAATTAAGGACTCGCGTTGGAAAAGTTCCAATGTTGTTTGTTAAGATTACGATCATCGTTAATGTTGTTCGGGTTAATTAGTGCAATATTAATCTCAATACCACTTTCGACATTGTTATTTAAACGATTATTTTAGTCGTTGCGTTTTAATAATTTTACGACGTCTTAACATATTGAAGGAGCACCTTGCATCAATATTTATAAACACACACAGCGCACATATGGCTCTTTTGCAACAATTCTATAATGCAACAAAATTTCCATATGAATTCACAAAAGACAATTAAAAGTTGGCGTTCCCGTTGCCTAGATGGACATGAGAAAACATTTAAAATGTCGAATTTCACAAGTCACCTGTCTGATCTGGTTAAAACGTCTTCTGAAATCGATTTTTAGTTTTATTTGGCATTGGGATTGGTCGGTCAATGTTCAAGACGAAATTTGTGTTTGCAACACACGGTGCAAGGTTGTTGTTTCTGTCCTAAAAATTGCAATTAGGTTTATTAGAAAATACATCCTTTGTGTTTCGCCTTGGTTCTCTTGCTTGATGAAATTGTTGAACTGGAGATCTCTCTTGCCTTCCACCTGATTTTTCAGGATTTCCAAGGATTTTGTGATTTTTCCATGTTCATAAATAATATTAGATTAATATTTATGAACTTACAAGATATTTATTAGTTTTTACAAAATTGTTTTTCATTATTTGCATTTTAAATTTTCTCAGTTTTCAGTTGTATTAGTTTATGATAATGTTTCATATTTACTATTATTTATTTAACTCATTAATATTGACTATAGTGATCTTTCTTTCGAATAATCAATTTTTTAGAGACTTTATTAACATTTTTATTCAAACATTTTAAATTAAAATTTTGAATTTGTTAGTTGTTTTTTTCAATACATTCGTATTTCGTAAATAAAATATATTACACATCCTTTATTAATTAATATTGATTTTTAATTTTTAGATAATTTCACGGTTTTCTTGTTCTATTGTTTTTAATTTTTATTTATTTGTTTTTTCAGTTTTATACAAATTTGTTTTATAAATATGTAGTGCATTCTGTGAAATTTTTCATATTTATTTATTGTTTTAATAATAAATTAATTTTAACTTTATTGATCACCATTATAGATACTATTTATTTCTGAATTCGTAAATCTTAAATTTTATGAATATTTTTAATGTTTCCATTAAATATTTTTGGACATTTCAAGGTTTTCTTGTTCTATAATTTTTAATTTTAATTTATATATTTTACTTTTATGTATTGTACATTTTTCTAAATTCTTTTATTTATTCATTTCACTTTTTAGTTTTATACAAATTTGTAAATTTTTTTAAACAATTTGTTAAATTTATTTATTGTTTTCATAATAAATTAATATGAACATTTTTTATTTCCATTTTAGATACCACATGTTTCTGAATTCTCAAATCTTTCTTAGATTTTAAGGATATTTTTAATATTTCCATTAAATATTTTTGAATATTTCAAGATTTTCTTGTTCTATGATTTTTAATTTTAATTTATTTGTTTTAGTTTTATGTATTGTAAATATTTGTAAATTGTTTTATTGTATTAGATTAGAAATTATTGTTTTATACATTTATATTATATTAAAAATCTTTTTATACAAATTTATAAATTATTTTAAACAATTTGTTAAATTTATTTATTGTTTTCATAATAAATTAATATGAACATTTTTTATTTCCATTTTAGATGCCACATGTTTCTGAATTCTCAAATCTTTCTTAGATTTTAAGGATATTTTTAATGTTTCCATTAAATATTTTTGAATATTTCAAGGTTTTCTTGTTCTATGATTTTTAATTTTAATTGATTTGTTTTACTTTTATGAATTGTAAGTATTTATAAATTGTTTTATTGTATTAGATTAGAAATTATTGTTTTTTACATTTATATTATATTAAAAATCTTTATACAAATTTATAAATTGTTTTAAACAATTTGTTAAATTTATTTATTGTTTTCATAATAAATTAATATGAACTTTTTTATTTCCATTTTAGATACCACATGTTTCTGAATTCTCAAATCTTTCTTAGATTTTAAGGATATTTTTAATGTTTCCATTAAATATTTTTGAATATTTCAAGGTTTTCTTGTTCTATGATTTTTAATTTTAATTGATTTGTTTTACTTTTATGAATTGTAAGTATTTATAAATTGTTTTATTGTATTAGATTAGAAATTATTGTTTTTTACATTTATATTATATTAAAAATCTTTTTATACAAATTTATAAATTATTTTAAACAATTTGTTAAATTTATTTATTGTTTTCATAATAAATTAATATGAACTTTTTTATTTCCATTTTAGATACCACATGTTTCTGAATTCTCAAATCTTCTTTCTTAGATTTTAAGGATATTTTTAATATTTCCATTAAATATTTTTGAATATTTCAAGGTTTTCTTGTCCTATGATTTTTAATTTTAATTTATTTATTTTACTTTTATGTATTGTACATACTTGTAAATTGTTTTATTGTTTTAGATTAGAAATTATTGTTTTTTACATTCTTTAATTAATTAACATTAACCTTCATTATCTCCAATTTAAATTTCACAATTCTTAGATTTCTCACATTTTTAAAACTTACACAATTATATATATATATATATATATATATATATATATATATATATATATATATATAATCGTATTTAACATGTTTTTGTTTTATTTTTGAATTTCACATTTCAGTTTTATAAAAATAAATATATTCCATATTATTTATGTCCATTTTAAATAGCCCAATTTTTAGAATTTTAAAATATTTTATATTTTACCGATTGTTTATTCCTTTTTTATTGTCATCTTTACTTTGGCCACCTTAATTTCATGATATAGAAATAAGATATTTAACTCCAACAATTTACATTAAAATTTTCGATTTTTCAAGGTGAATTTCTATTTTAGAACTATTGTTCCACATACTTAAAGGAGTATTATTGTTTATCGGATTAATTGACGTTTAATTAACATAAACACACCGAATGTAGTACTAATTCACCGAGAAATAAACATTTAAGCAAGGCTAATGGCTGAGTTTCCATTTATGGCTAATCTTAAATTAGGCACGAAACTGTTTCAACAAACACGATCTTTATCAAGTTGAGCGAATTATCGAAATTGATTTATAATATCACACACAAAAAACCATAACAACATCAACAACAATAATAACAATAATAGTAATTGACGTTGCGTGTTTAGCAATTTTGTGCACAGTACAGTTACTTTTACTTGCATATGTTGGTTGTTGCATTTGTGTAAAAGCGAGTTGTTAACCTTTACAATTCGAAGATGATTTCATAACGACCATTTCTATTGCTGGCTAGTGTAGAAAAAATACGTCTCCGGTCCACTTTTCACCCACATTACAAATTTGGGCAAGACATTCAAATTTTTTGGACGGGTGAAAGTACCTGATTTATATCTGCCCATCCTGGGTTCCATTTTTATCGTCGGGCGTTGTTTTACGTGAATTGTTAAAACATCATCGCATAATTCACGTTTTAATTAATCACCTTGTCACAATACACGAGGATCAATTTTTGATTGATCAATAAAACATTTCGTTAATTAGGATGCGCCGCTTGATATTTAATTGACATTTTGGCTACACCGCAAAAATTTAAAAACACTTTTTCAATGCCGGAAAGCGACATTATAATCAGGCATTTGAATATTGCATTAGGCAATAATAATATAAACAGGAACGGTGATTCATCCGAACATATTTCGTCGACCATTGCGACATTCTCCGTTAATTGGTTCAGCAGGTTCGGTGGCACAAACTTGCGCCTTTTCATGTGCCGCGATTTTTTTTTCATTTTGCACGGGGATTAATTAAAAATTAACGGACCGTGTTCGCGGCACAACGGTCCAAGTTCGTTACGGTTTACGTGCGATTACGGTACGCGAAAAATATTATTTATCGATGTAATAAATTTTTGAGGTGAGCTCTTTAATTTTTGCCCCGATGAAATTTTTACTAGTTTGGGTTTTGATGAAGCTAATTAATTAGTTATAGAAACTTAGGTTCAACAAACCGTTAATGTTAATCTCGTTGTCTCGTATAAAGTAATACATCTTTTTTTTTTTGGTGTTCATTACGATTTGTTAAAATTGCACGTTTAATTAATGTGGCTTTTTCATTGACACCATTTTTAGAATGTAATTGTCGTGTTAAAAAAAATGAACAAGTAATTTCGATGGTTTATTCATATTAGATTGTATTAACAGTTATAACAACCTATAAAAGTTGTATATTAATATTAATTAATTAAACTATTCAGGTGTTAAAAGCATGTTAATTAACATAGAAAAATAACACATTTTCACAAACTAATATTTATTAGCGTTGAATTGAGTAAAAGATAAAAATAGTGGAATATGATTTCGATAATTTCACAATTAATTCTTCTCACTTTTTCACAAAAAATATAAAAAATACTTGTCAAATGACAAAGAGTATAATAAATGACTATAATAGTCTGTTGCTAAATTGGTAAGTATTTGAATGAAATGACAGTTAACACAAATTAAAAACGGTTCTTTATATCTATATTAATGTCTTCCTTGGTTTTATGTTACTATTATTTATAACTTTTGTTGTGTATTATGGTAAACTTCTTAATGAAATGAGTACCATTCTCCTCCTTAGTTTAGATATGTTGATTTGTTATTTCTTAACATATTTTAAATACACTTAAATAGTTAATTATGTTCTACAGAGTTTCATTGTCTTTTTTAATAATATTGTATTTCTTTCCTGATTTTGAACATTAAAATTCTTTCAGTATTTCGTCACAGTTTAAAGTATTTTTTAAATACTTAAATTTGTTTTTATAGGTCCACCTTTTAGCTTTCTTTAAAAGTGTTCGTCCTCTAAATTTTATATATTTATGTTTTTTAACACCTCTTAGTATGGCACAGTTAACTTCCAAAAGTTATTTTAACTCTTTTCTGATTTTGAATATTGAAATTATTTCAATTATTTCGAAGTACTTCTTCGTATTAAAATGTATTCTTCTAAGTCCATTCTTTAGTTTTCTCTGTGTTTGTTTGTGCCCTATATTTCATACATTTATCCTTTCTATCTCCTAGACAACATTTTTAATGTATCGCTGTTTATGTTATCTTCCAAAGGTTACTTTAATTGTTTTCTAATTTTGAATATCGAAAATCTTTAATTATTTCGTCATAGTTTAAATGTTTTTTTATGGTTAAAACTTATTTTCTCTTTTTGTATTTATGTTTTCCATATTTTATTTCTGTAAAATTCTTTTTGTTTTATCACAGTTGACTTCTAAATATTGTTGATTTAGAATATTGAAATTCTTTCAATATTTCGTCATAGTTTAAAGTACTTCTTTGTATTGAAATGTATTCTTATAAGTCCATATTTTAGTTTTCTCTGTATTTGTTTGTTCCCTAAATTTTATACATTTGTCCTTTCTATAGTTTTATCTCCTAAACAACATTTTTATTGTATCTCTGTTTATGTTAACTTCCAAAGGTTTCTTTAGTTATTTCCTAATTTTGAATTTCGAAAATCTTTAATTATTTCGTCAGAGTTTAAAGTACTCCTTCGTTATAAAATGTTTTTTTTTTATGGTAAAAACTTATTTTCTTTTTTTATATTAATGTTTTCCATATTTTATTTCTGTCAATTTTTTTTTGTTTTATGAGAGTTAACTTCCAAATGTTACTGATTTTGAATATTGAAATTTTTTCAATATTTCGTCCATTTTTTAGTTTTGTCTGTATTTGTTTGTTCCCTAAATTTCATGCATTTATCCTTTCTATCTCCAGACAACATTTTTATTGTATCGCTGTTTATGTTAACTTCCTTAAATCTTTAATTATTTCGTCATAGTTTAAAGTACTCCTTCGTTATAAAATGTTTTTTTATGGTAAAAACTTATTTGCTCTTTTTGTATTAATGTTTTCCATATTTTACTTCTGTGAAATTCTTTTTGTTTTACCACAGTCGACTTCCAAATGTTACTCTGTTTCTATTTTGCTTTCGTATATTGAACTTCTTTAAGTATCTCATCAAAGTTAAAAAACTTCCACATTAAAATGCGTTCCTGAAGTTCCATAACTCAATTCACTCCGCACTTGTTCGTACGGAAAATTTTGTAACTTTACGATTGTTTTCTTATTGACACTCCGATAAATTTACCCTTGTTCGAAGTGAACACAAGAACCAAGAAATAGTGAGAGCCCAAGGTCGACGTAATTTATTTATCATTCACAGCCGGTAGACGTTATTTTATTCGAAACGATCGGATCTGCTGCGATCGTGAAGGTGATTCGAATCGCCCGAGGATAACGTCTTCTATACGATCGTTTTCACATATACCCGATGTAGTTAATATGATATATGCATTGTTTTACGCCCGCACCATTAACATTTTATATTGTTGGTAGCCAGACCAGTAGTTTTTTTAATTATTTATTGTTCTAATCATATGCGAATAATGAACCATTACACATGATTTGTGTTTGCTTCCTCGTTTTATGTTTCGCTCAATTGACTCTAATTGGTGGGTACCAGCTGATTTCTGGGAAGAAGGTGTAATTGTAATTTTTAAGTTGTTCACAAGCTGTGGTTAAATTTATGTAATGGCTTCATGAAACCATGTGTACGTCAACCATTTTTACGCCAGGTACTAGAAAAATATTAAACATTTTCCTAATTTTAATGTTTTCTAATTAACATGTTATCTGCATACTTTCAAATAGTTAACAAAGTGTTTTTTTTTGTCGGAAATGAAATTACACACTGAGGCGTGTAATTAAGTAAATGTTAATGATTATAATAATAAAAACTGCAACATTAATACTTGAAACAATATTGAATCTAAAGTGCACAAGTAAAATAGTTGCGTGAATAAAATATCTTATTTAATAATGTTCAAACGTGAAAGGTTTGAATGAATTTGTTATAAATTGAATTTGTACGCAACACTTTCAAATAAAAACATAAAATTATCATAATAATATAAAAGTAATCAATGTAAAATTATATTAAATTAAGAATAAATTTCCTTTAACCAGACAGATAAATATAAAATACGCTATAATGTTACAGTAAAAGTTGTCTAATAGCATTTAATTATAATAAACCAGTGCCCAATTAAAGAAACCGTGTTAACCGGATTCGACTGAAATAAACGCCCCACATAGTCACCAATATTTTTTGCCGAATGTGATAAATTATTTATCGCCTCGTATTTACTTAGATTAATGACCGTTTTCATATCAAATTCGTTAGTCGAGCTCATGCGAAATTGTGCAGATAAAAATCAACATATTTTCGCCAGCGATGCAAAATGCATTTCAGCAGGTACGTCGTCGAGTGCTTCCTGTATTAATAACGGTCGTTGGAAATTCGTGGCCTACATACTGAAAGCACGATGCCATTATATTAGGTGCATTACGTAGTGCAATATGATGCACACGAAATGTTTAATGAACTTCGTCATCGCTTTGGAAGTGGCGCTAATTTAATTGAATTTTGTACGGGGATTCTGCCGTTTTATTAGCTCGGAATCGTGCGATAAGTTAATGGAGATACGTCGACTACAATCAGTCGCTTTGTAATTGTTTGTGTTTGTGTAATTTTGTTTGTGTGCCGTTTTGAACGCGGTTAATTGAATTGGATGTTCGTTTCAGGTGGTGGAGGCGGTAACCATCAGCAGCCACAAGCCATAATGCCTGGAGGCGCAGCGCCCGGAGCACCTCTGGCCAAACCCAAGACGAAGGTGGTGGTCGCCCTTTACAATTACAAGGCGATCGAGAGCGGCGATCTTTCGTTGGAGAAGAACCAGGAGTACGAGGTGATCGATGATTCGCAGGAGCACTGGTGGAAAGTCAAAGATTCTAAAGGGTACGTGAATAAAACCCTTAAATGTGTGTTCTTAAGGGAAGAGTGAATAAAGAATTCCATAAACTAACTCAATTTAATAAATGTTTTATCTTGTTTTAATTCCTTGTTTTCTTCTAATTATTATTTAATCCTTCTCTATCGTTTTATATACTCAAATTCTTTTGTTATTTCATCACCATGGATAAAACTTCAAAAGTAATTATATTTTTAGAATTTATCTAATTCAATATGTGCTCTTAAGTAAATATTAATAAAAAACCCACAAATCTATTTGAATTTTCAGTAATTTTTTAGTTTTAAGTAATATTTAGTAAATTTAGGTCTATTTTGTTTTTTATTCTTTATCATTTAGAAAATTGTCTTTGTTTTAATTAATTTTAAAACATCTTGGTATTATGAATCTTTCTTCTAATTATGACTTAATCCTTTTCCATCATTTTATATATTTAAATGCCTTTGATATTTCATTAAAATTTGAAGCACAATGTTCAAAAATAATTATATTTTTAGGAGTAGTATAAATAAATGTGTGCTCTTAATTGAATATTAATAAAAATCCCACAAATCTATTTCGTTTTTCAGTAATTCTTTAGTTTTAAATAATATTTAGTAAATTTAGTTCTTCTTTGATGACTAAATCAATTCAGTTTAATAAATATTTCGTCTTTTATTCTTTTATCATTTTGAAAAATGACTTTGTTTTAATTCCGTTTAAAACATATTGATATTATGAAACTTTCTTCTAATTATGACTTGATCCTTCTCCATCATTTTATATATTTACATGTTTTTGATATTTCATTAAAATTTGAAGCACAATGTAAAAACTTCAAAAATAATTATATTTTTAGGAGTAATATAAATAAATGTGTGCTCTTAATTAAATATTAATAAAAAACCCACAAATATATTTGGATTTCCAGTAATTCTTTAGTTTTAAATAATATTTAGTAATTTAGTCCTTCTCTGATGACTCAATTCAGTTTAATAAAATGTCTTTGTTCTAATTCCGTTTAAAACATTTTGGTATTATGAAACTTTCTTCTAATTATTACTTAATCCTAAAAAATAATTATATTTTTAAAATTTATTTAATTAAATATGTAACATTTTTTTAAATATTAATAAATAAATGGTTTTAAATAATATTTAGTAAATTTAGTTCTTTGATGGTTAAATGAGTTCAGAAAAATGTCTTTGTCTTAATTCCCTTTAATACGTCCTTTGTTTTAATTTATAATTGAATATGTGTTCTTAACTAATTAACAACATATAACCACAAATTCCCATTTTTAAGATTTGTTGATTTGCATTGATATTTACTGTAGTAACAATATTAAATTTAGTACCAATTTGATAATAAATTTTATTTTACAACGAAAATTCAGAATCTATTTTGGTACAAATAATCCATTTCGAAATTGCCCCGAAAGAATTAGTTGGATGGATTTCGTTTTCGCAAACCATTGCACCAATTTCAATTGTAGATAAGTCACTTTTAAATATAGAACAGACGTTGAAACTTCGCTTGCAAATTAAACGTCGTCTGTAATGCGAAGCTTGGGTGTGTAAAATACTGTTGCATTCGATCATATCTGCCTGGCGTTGACACATAATTATACTTTTATCAATTATAATCCGTGTGGGAAGGTGGATTTGATGCTGAATCGATTCGTTTCGTTCAAATGGGATTAGAAAAAGTTGCACGATATCTTATCCATATGTTGTTTTCTTATTAACTGTTTAAATTTATGTGGTACCGTTTTAACATTCTAAAATCGAATGGGATACATTAATTTGTTGCCGTAAATTGACATTGATATTAACAATCACTTAAAAATATTCCGGATTTGTAACACCGTTTTATCAGCTTTAAGTGTCATAACAATTTTAAACCGTCAACGCATTAATAAAGTTTTTAACGTATCACCCAACAAGTTTTTTCCATTATAACTTGTTTTAATATCGTAAAAAGCCCACAAATACGTTTAGATTCAGTCGTGAACTTTATAAATTCTTTTCCTCGGACACCAGATAGTAACCGTAGTAAATTACACCGACTATTGCATATGCAATTGTATCATTTATAAAAATAGTTGGATCATTGATAATTCACTTGCAAATTTATGTGTCGCAACAACAGCATGGGCGTGTATTAGCATTCAATCATTTCATCGTCGTTGACAACTAACATTGCTGTTTTAATACATGAAATTTATGTGAGAAAGTAAACGTGGATCTGATATAACTCATAAAAGTATGTGTGAAATTGCATTGCACGACGTCACATCTGTTATTCCATATTTTTGCATGTACGAGGTTCTAATTCGCCATGTTCACCCATTAAATTTAAAGTTATACACACGAACCCCGTGTGGCATAGCGAAACCGGATCGATTGGGAAAAATACCCAAATGTATTTATTCATGAGGATAGACTACCATTTATTGCGAAGCGTTTCAAGTGTGGGCAACCATTTATCGGAAATATTTCGGTATTTGAATTTTTAATGGCTTCTTTCATGAAAATTGCATGGAAATTCAGCAGTAAAACAGGCAACTGTCGAATAGTTTTGAATTAATGAACAATGGACATTATTTTTTCAATGATGTATCGAATTGACGCGATTGATGGTTGAAATTCGTTGTGCATGCTAATTTTAATTGACAATGTTTTAACTTAACGCAATTATTACAATTAAATCCATATCCGGCCGTTGTAATTAGGACTAATGATCTGATTGTGTTCGAAGTCTGGATGTTCCTTCGTTTCGCCAAACTCCAAATTGAAATTTATGTTTTCGGATCTCTGTTAATTGCGTACAATTAAAATCCGTTTCTCCAAATTGTTTTAATGATCAAAGGTTGTTTAATTATTATGAAATCCACGTTAAAATTCGATTTCCTCGCGTTTATTGCCGCTGCGTTAATTAAGTTTTTTCAGTTTAGAATAGATTATCCACTTCCTTTGATTGTTGTTATTCAATCGTAAATGGCGAAATTGATTCCAACAGTTGGACGAATTGATATTTTTTAAATTCCGCTTCCTGTCCTTTCAGTGCTTCAAACTCTATCACGGTTGATAGACAAAAACTATTTGGATTTAATGTTTTATATTTACATTAATCGTATGTATTTGTTTTCAGGAACATTGGATTTATTCCCAGCAATTATGTTAAGGAAAAGGAATTATTAGGATTGCAACAATATGAGTAAGTATTGCCTTACTACAACCAGTTACCGAAATTAGGACATAGAGTCCTGTTTTCTAACAGGATAATGCCCGACATATTATTGTTAGAGTTTCCTTGGAGTGTTTCCAATATTCTTACGTAAATTTGTTGCTATGGTTAACAAAATTTCCGGTCTTATCATCGATTGATGAATTCAGCTCTTGTGTCAGTACCATCGTGGAGATCTAAATAATTAATTATTGGTAAAAAAAAATGATCAGATGTAAAAGGTTTGTTGTCGAAGAGTAATCAGTCACTGTTACTCTTCATTAGAAGTAATTTTAACACACAATGATATATCCAGAAAATTGTGGAATCTCATTTGTTGCTTTATCTTTGAAAGTTCAGTTTTCCCACCTTATTTGCTGCCTTACCTTAGGATCCTTATATGTCTTTTAATACAAATTTCTACTTATGCTTAAGTATATAAAAGTGTGAATATTAGATTTATTATGTAATTTAATATTGATGTTGCTCATAATTCGTAAAATCACTGTCCATTAAACGAACCCAATCGTCTTTCGTTGCCAAACCAAATTACGAAATTGTCGTGTTTTCGCAGATGGTACGTTAACGACATGTCAAGGCAAAGATCCGAATCGCTGCTGAAGCAAGAAGATAAAGAAGGATGTTTTGTCGTGCGGAACTCATCGACCAGAGGATTGTACACTCTCTCTTTGTACACGAAAATGTAAGCCGACCCGTTTAACGTCTGTAAGTTACTAAAGTGTGCAATTTCAGACCAAATCCCCACGTCAAACACTACCACATAAAACAGAACTCGAGGGGCGAGTTCTATCTGTCGGAGAAACACTGCTGCAACTCCATACCGGATCTGATCAACTATCACAAACACAACAGCGGAGGTCTGGCCTCCAGACTGAAAACTAGTCCTTGTGATAGGGCAGCACCAGCCACAGCCGGTCTAAGTCATGGTATTTTGTCAAAAACTTATTTTTAAGAAGGGGTTTTACCGTTTTATGTTTCAGACAAGTGGGAGATCGACCACAACGATCTGATGCTGAACGAGGAGTTGGGTTCTGGACAGTTCGGCGTCGTGCGCAAGGGTAAATGGAGGGGTTCCATTGAAGTTGCGGTGAAGATGATGAAGGAGGGTACCATGTCTGAAGATGATTTTATTGAGGAAGCCAAAGTCATGACGTAAGTTTTTATACATTCGATTGTACGGGTTAAGTTTCAAACATAGACGACATAAATATTCATAATTGTGGGGGCAAACACCTAGAAAGCGTGATTTTCATAGAAATGTTGGTATATTAATACTTTGGGGGTATTTCAGAAAACTTCAACACACGAACTTGGTCCAGTTGTACGGAGTGTGTAGTAAAAAGAGGCCGATATTCATCGTAACCGAATACATGAAGTACGGTTCATTGCTTAACCATTTGAGGCGATATGAAACCACTTTATGTAACAACAGAGGTTTACTCTTGGACATGTGTATTCAAGTAAGTTTCTCCCCCTTCAACTCTAAGCAAAATAATAATAATTATGGCAATTTTAGGTGTGTAAAGGAATGGCGTACCTAGAAAGGCACAACTACATCCACAGAGACTTGGCGGCAAGAAACTGTCTAGTGGGTACCGGAGATATAGTTAAAGTAGCTGATTTCGGTTTGGCACGGTACGTTTTGGACGATCAATACACGTCTTCAGGCGGCTCCAAGTTCCCCATCAAGTGGGCGCCACCCGAAGTCCTAAACTACACCAGGTTCTCGTCAAAATCCGACGTTTGGGCATACGGTAATAAAACCAACAATTTTGAGTTACATTAAATATTAATTAATATTTTGTGTTGACCACAGGGGTTCTCATGTGGGAGGTCTTCACATGCGGCAAGATGCCCTATGGTAGATTAAAAAATAGTGAGGTCGTCGAGAGAGTCCAAAAAGGCTTGATCCTGGAAAAACCCAAATTGTGTTATAATCAAGTGTATGATGTAAGTATAATTCTTCATAATATTGATACGAAATTATATAACGCAAACATTTGTTTATATTGCTTAAAAGGATGTCTATGACGTAAGTAATTATATTTGATACTAATTGCAATTAAGATGAAATAAAGTTAATTATTGTATGGTTTTATATGTTTTTTTTTGTTCGATACAGGTGATGAGAAAGTGCTGGAGCCACCTGCCGGAGAACCGGCCGTCGTTCCGGGTGCTGAAGGAACAACTTATCGGCATCTCGCAGGGCATCCTGGTCGATTGACTGGCCCAGTTGGTCTGCGACACAGTGACGCGCGGCTCGCCCTCGTCAGCTGCCGCGGCTACCTGCGACCTATGCTACGACCAGACGTGGGTGGGCATCTGTCGCACCCTATGCCGCGAGGCTAAGAAGGGCAAAGGCAAGACGTACCGCGAGTGAGGGCCACGAGAATCAAAATTACCAATGGACTTTTGGACGTTTCGGATGGGTTTTAAAGGTGTTACTCATGCAAATCGTTTCTATTTGATGTTCTCGTTTTAATGTTTGTGTTTTACTAAAGCGTTCGTTCTTCAAAAGCAATAAACTTTTCGAATTCACACAACCGTCTAGCGTCACTTTGTGTGATTAACACTTTTATCATTTAGCCCCCAACTTGTTGTTTTCCCTATAAATTTATTCCCAAAACCACTTTAATGTACACAATAACATACAGAGTCTGACACTGACTGATTTATTCTAAGTAATTTTTTGGAATTTTTGTATATGTATGGAAGAACTTCATTGCGTAACAACGCGGCGCCGAAAAAATCCATGTTCTCAAGATATCGCGAGAGAAATAAACGGTTTTGTCGGGGACGTGTCGATAAATAAGTGCTGAGACTGAATAAGGTCTATCTACCAGATAACTTCATTATGTATCCGAATCACCAATTGTAATACCTAGGAGTTTAGTCAGTCATTCAAATTAGAGTGTATACATGTGACCTATGAAATGGGGCAGAAATAATTTTAGCGATTCTGTGTAATTTAGAATTTGTATATGGAAATAATATATTTTTAGAGTTTGTATGAAAATGAGTTGACTTCAGGAAGTAAAACGGCGTCTTTTAAAATATCAAATTCACTGTTTGGGATTAGTTAATTGTAATGTTCTTAAATGACTATTATAGAAATTGTAACTTCTAAATAATCACTAAAAAATTAAATCTAGATAAGTGTAATTACTTCAGTTCATGGAGTTTGCTTATTTTCCATACTTAGAAATTGTGACCCAAAATTCGGCCACTGTTCATTATTTTCTTTCGTCTCACATCTATGCAATATTACTCAAATATCATGTTTATAATAAATTTGATTTTGGTTTAGTTTTTTTATATAAAATATTTTTTGAATGAATATATGAGTTTAAGTCTTTTTACCTTGATGTATATATAAATAATATTGTATACAAGTACATAGTTTAAAAATGAACATGCTGACCAAAAAACACTAGTTGTGAATTGAAGATTTCCGTATATTATGTGATATTTGTTTTATTTAGTGAGGAATTTGATTTATTTAGGTTCATTGCAAATTCTTGTACTTTTCTTTGTAGTATCTCATAATAATGTACTGCCAAAATGACAATTGAATTAAAATCTTATTCTTTTAAATGCAAGAATTTGTGGTGGACGTCTTAGTATCAAATATGTATTTAATAAGCCAGTTTGTATGTGATTATGTAGGTGAATAAAATTTGAGTGAACAATTGCAACATAGTGAAAAATTATAGATAAATTATTTATCAGATTGCTTTATTTTTGACTGCTAGGCTATTTGAAATTGAGATTATGTAGGTTTTTCACTCACTGGTTAACAATAAATAATTTATAAATGTTGACTGTTGGAGGGAAAACTCTTTTGTGATAGAAAAACGATTGTGTAAATTTATTTGGAGTTTTAATTGGTGAAATTTTAACATTTGTGTCATTCCAATAACCGAAAGAATTTTTTAAGATAATATTTATACAATATATAAGGCTCAAAAAGAATCTCTATACATTTATACAATTTTTTTACATTTATATATAGCACTTTTTTTACTCATATCTTTGAAAATTACAGTTATAATAGCGTGTTCAGTTTTTCGTATTATAAGAATTGTATGTACTTTAGGAAATAAAATTGTATTAAATACTTATTCACATTGTTTTATTCTTCTATTTCTGTTTAAATGGATTAAAACACAACACAACCTTTACAAATTATGTATTTAATATATTCTGTACACAAATTAAAAAACTGCTGTATCTAATCCTCTGACTTCTGGTGGATTATTTACTTCCCCAACAATTTGTACTTTATTAATCCTTAACATGGTGTGTGGTATTCTATAGACTAAAACATAAATGAATATTAGAAATGTTATAATTAAATTAATACAACTTACAGTTAATGTTTGTGTATTGTTTCCTCCTCTTTTTCCTAAAATGTGTTTTTGTGTGTGACAAACTTTTCTCAATCACAGTAGCTTCTACTCTAACAAGGCCAGGTTGTACCACAGGTGTTCCGACCAAAGTAAAATCAGCAGCACCAGCCAATAATACCTTAAATAAACAAACAAATCAGTGGTGTTTTAAATTAATGGATAATGAAGTATTACTTTATCCAATGTGAGTTTGTCTCCAACATCTGGAGGCCAATATCCTTCAATAATTATAACATCACCTTCAGTGATTTTAAACTGTTTTCCTGCAACATGAACAACAGCAAACAAACGTCCTTGTTGGGCATTCTTCACTTGTTCATTAACATTATTGATGATTTCTGCAAAAAAATTAGCACTATAGGTAATTGTAAATCAACAAGAACTGAACAAACCATTATCTAATTTTTTATCGGCCTTTTCGTCCACAACTTGATAGGGAGTCGGTGCATTTGAATATTGTCGGGAGCAAGCTTTAACAATTGAGGGCACATTCGATTTAACGCAATTCTGCACGGTATATTTAGTAATCTGATTGGATTTTGTTAATAATTGTTTTATAAGACCTGCCATTTTTTAGGTTAGGCTCTTCTTCTTCTTCTTCTTTAATGTTCATGTTCAATGCAAAGATAAGACAAAAGAAGGATTTGAACTAGTTTCGGAAATGTACTCAATTTTTGTAAATGTAAATTATTGAAAATGAACATATTTGTACTATATATAAAATACTAAAATGTTGCTCATTCTATAAACGTGTTAAATTGTTAAGAAGTCATTAAATTTAACTATTAACCATAAATACGTTTTACTTAAGAGCTGTGACGTCACAGCAGATTTAACAAATTTCTGTATTTAGTTCTACATCCCATAGTATTTCTGTGCGCTCTTAAAGTTGACGAAGAAGAGATTGACACTTGACCCGTCAAGTAAACGTCAAATAATTCTTATATTAAACATCTGATTAAACAATTCTTTATAGAATATGTTTTGATTAATTCTAACGGTTAATTTTGGTCAAATTCATTATTAAACATGGAGTACATTAAAACACCTAAGGTTAGTGATTAAGATTTTTAAATGTAATAGATATGTAAACTAATTTAAATAACACTTTTATGCGTATGTTTATTTATTCAATCTGATAAGATGATTATATCAAGCATAGACTAAAATATTTGTATTTGCACTCAACTCATTCAACCACAACTTATTTATTATCTTTGAGAACAACATTTGTGTCTTGTCTATTGATTTATTCTGACTATTGTAAACAGTTGTAAATCAGAACAATTATAATGGTATAGTTTAACAATATCTTAACCTTTGGTGTGATGTTAATATTCTTTTAGATTTTGAATGTGAGAATGCTGGAAAGGTACTCCAAAGTTCCCTCTCAGGGAACTCTATACAACACAGCCACTCATTTAATATTTGTTGATCCAGATGCAAAGAAAGAAACTTGGGTGAGTAACAATTAACGCAATTAATTCATTATTTAATTACTCCTTCCGATAACCCAGATTGCTCACATGCACATTGCGAACGTGGAAAAACTGCCGTTAACGACAACAGGGTCTCCGTTATTAATCCGCACCAAGATCTTCCAATCAGTAACTTTCGTCATTCCAAAAGAACGCGATTGTCACGACGTATACTTAACACTACAACAGCTCTCCCAACCCAACAATGTACAGGATCTGTACTGTTTCAACTACAAACCGCCAGCAGACGAAATCCAGAACAAATCTACTGGTTGGAACTTCTTCGACTTGTCCCATGAGTACCAACGCATGGGTGTGCCCAACGACCAGTGGGTTTTGTCCACCCTCAACAAGGATTATGAAGTATAAACAATTTTATAACTTAGTTGTGCTTATTCGTCAATTGTGGTTACTTCTTCGCACGATTGTTTTTTAGTTGTGCGACACGTACCCAAAGAGTCTGTACGTGCCATCGTCGGCGAGCACCTCGACGTTGATAGGCAGCTCGCGCTTCCGTTCTAAAGGCAGGCTTCCGGTGCTCTCATATTTGCATCACAACAAGGCAAGTATCAGCAGATGTAGCCAACCATTGTCTGGATTTAGCGCCCGTTGTTTGGAGGACGAGAAGATGCTCAATCACGTTCTCAAGACTAATCCGAACGCCACGTTCATGTATGTCGTTGACACGAGACCCAAGGTGATTATATAAATTTATTAAAGGTTATTAAAGTTAAATAAGTTAAATTTTAGATCAACGCCATGGCCAACAGAGCTGCAGGCAAAGGATACGAAAACGAGGCGTTCTACGAGAACATAAAGTTCCACTTTTTGGGCGTGGAAAACATACACGTCATGCGCAACAGCCTCGCCAAAGTTATTGAAAGTAATCACATCAAAACTTGTTGTAACAGATTTATAGTATCACATTTTAGCTTGCGAACAGAGAAATCCGACGATGAACAGCTTCCTGAGCGGTCTGGAGTCGAGCAGTTGGTTGCGTCACATTAAGTCGATCCTGGACACGTCCCAGTTCATCGCTGAAGCTCTGGAGGAGGGAATCAGTGTGGTGGTGCATTGCTCAGATGGGTGGGATCGTACTGCGCAAGTCTGTTCCTTGTCTTCGTTGTTGGTTGATCCGTTTTACCGGACCATCACAGGCTATCAAGTTATTTGGTAAAATATTAAATGTGTCACCAAGTCTAAGTGATGAGTTTCAGGCTCTCATTGAAAAGGATTGGTTGGCCTTTGGGCACAAGTTTTCGGAACGTTGTGGCCACATCCAGACGGACAGTAAAGAAATCTCACCAATTTTCACTCAACTACTTGATGCTACTTGGCAACTGATGCAGCAGTTTCCTTGCACCTTCCAGTTTAATGAGACTTTCCTTTTAACTTTGCATGATCATTTACATTCCTGTCAGTATGGCACCTTCATTGGTAATTGTGAAAAGGATAGACTTGATTTAAGGTAATACAATTCCTGTAATAAAAGAACATTATTATATAATAACGTTACAGATTAAACGAAAAGACTTATTCATTGTGGGGATACATGGCAAATCACTTGAGTGAATATATAAACCCATTGTACGACGAGGATACGAAAGATAAAATCCTGACTCCCAATTTGTGTCCACAAAACATCAAGTAACCTCATGAATTATTTACTTACTACATTTTAAATCAATTAATTTTTCAGATTTTGGAGAGGCATGTATTGCAGATTCGAAAATGGAGTACATCCAAGAGAGCCACAGGCAGATTTGCTTTTAGCCACCAGAGATCACAGTTTCTCATTGGATGATCACATTAAATATCTGACTAAAGTGAGTGTGCCTCTTTCTAAGCTGCCAAACTTATGTAACATCATTTTATTTTAATTAAACAGCATATATCATCAGTAAAATCCATGATAACTGGAACCAAGGAGAAGAAAAAGAATAAAACAAAAAAGGAACAGTTGTGCAATAATGTGTACCTAGACAACAAACTAATGTATGAAAAAAGCCAGATGCGTGAGTCCGCGGATCACGATCATCCCTTGCAAGTTGATAATAAACAGGAGGCGGACGGAGCCGCCCTAGAAGCAAACGGTGAAGATTTGACCAAGAAGTTCGAGTCAGTCGCCATCGATTGGAAGCCGCTCAGGAATACTCACGAGTGCAGTTGTTCATCTTCCTTTGACCACCTCAGCAAAAAAGTACAACAATTAATTCCCTCAATGGCCAAATTTGATTATTTTTGTGTTTCAGAGCCATTGTAGAAAGTGTGGCGACATATTCTGCATGCGCTGTATCGCAAAACAAATTCCGCTTCCGGGCCACGTCACCCAAAAGGCAGTGCCGGTTTGTAAGCCGTGCTACGACGTTCTCAATAATATTGTCGAATGAGGCTTGGCTCTCGCACACTTTGTGATTTGAATTTATTCGTTTTTTCTAGGCAAATTTCAATCACGTTGTATGTGATATACATTTATTTATGTTAAATATAAAATGCACCCGTCAAATTTTATTTGATGCTCTCAAATGTGTATTTTTGGGACTGAAATGGAGTGAGAGGATCGCGAATTGTGGTGTGATTTGCTCAAAAGTACACAAGTTCTTATGAGATTAAATCTGATTAGTTGTAAATATATTTTTTTATTCATATTTCTTTAGAAATCCGTCTTTCACAGTACAATTATTATGAATACTAAAGGTGTAACTTAATTCTTTTATTTTATTTATGAATTAATAACATTGGTGTAATTATTTTAATGGCATATACTGTATATTAGGAGCTATTATGAAAGTTGTTGATATATTTGTTGTGGATAATTGAAAAAGCTTATATGAACTTTAGATTGGAAAATATTCCAGCAAACTATAGAAGAACTATTATTCAACTAATTATTGTTTTATTTCTTGCCCTCATTTCATTTTAGGTTGCTATTCAAGTTACTTCAAAGAGATAAAATAATAACAATTTTTATACTTTTTTATTAAACACAAACAATATAATTTTATACAATACTACTTCTTTTTGGCAGGACCACCCATGTCATCAAGTTCTTGCTTCAACTGCAGTAATTCACTGTCAGGAACATATCTGACTTCTTCATGATAATCCTCATGATTAACTATATTAACTGTAACACCAGCTGGTGCACTAGCTTCTAAAACTCTTAACAAAATTGGCAACTAAAAATAAAATGTTCTATTATCTTAAAATCCTGAGTATCCTGTGCTATACCTGAACAGAAGAAATGTCTGTTATTTGAACTGTTCTGTGGTAAACTTTTAATTTGTATTGTGCATTTACAATTTCACTGTTTGGTTTATATGTTGTAATTTGCATGTCTTGTGCAGGAAGAGCCCAACAGTCTTCTACATTAATATCCATGTCTGATATGATGTTATGTAAATATTTTTGATAACTTTCCAATACAGGATAATCATGTCCTCTTAGTTCTATGTTAAGTGTATCATATAATGGTACTTTAGATTTCATTCCCTTAAAAGTTAGAAGGTTTAGGAAGTTATAAGTAATTTAAATAAAAACATACCTCTAAATAATCAGGTTCGTAGAGTTTACCGGTTGAATATGGATTTATGGGTTGTTTTTTTAGACATTTTGTTGATGATTTTAAAATGGTACTTGTGCATCTTCTTAAAATATTCATTTTTAGCTGAGATAAATACACAGAATTAAATGAGGTTATGAATCTGACTTTTTCTTCTTCTTCTGCTTGGAACAATTGAACAGTAACAAAAAAGATATATACAACTTCAACAAGTTGTGTCTGTTTTTGGTAAAGTTGCAGAATCGGTCACTCTAAGGAACATTATCTAGCGCATGCGTCGTGAGGCGCTGATTTCGCGCTTCTTGAACATTTTGAAGTGCAGTGTTGTCGGTTTGCAACGGTCAAAATATTCGAATCATTTTTTATGGTTGAATTATTGTTGTGTTGTTGTGTATGTATTATACTTTTTATTTTTTTGGTAAGTATAGTATTTCTTCTAATTTGATGATTATTGTTCGTTATTAAAATATTATACTTTACAGATTATATTCTCATGGCGTTTTTAAAAACAATATATTATTCCTATTCTTCTGCTAATTACTTTCTTAATTTATTTGTATGCTCATTTAATATATTTTACTTTATAGATCTTTCTCATTTTTAAAATATTTTACTTTTATTCCTTTAGTAAGATTATTTTTAATTTGTTAGCAGTCATATTTTAAGTTATCTTACTTTATAGATTATTTGTGTGCTGCATTTATTATTTTTTTTGTACAATCTTAATATAGGACCATGACTGTTCCTCGGAAGATCTGTTTCCATCGTACCTTCACGAATTCATATGGAGAAATAAATTTAAAAATCATAATATGTTTATGAGCATTTTAAATTGTATCAGGAAGCAATATCCAGTGGAATAGATTTTTTTGTTTTAATTGATTTTGTTTTTTATTATAAAATACATAAATATATCTTTTTTGTTAATTTTATATTAATGTTGTAAATTTACCTAATTATTTAATAAAGAACTTTTAATTAGATAGTTAAACTATCAAAGAAATATAGAGTAAATAAAAAATGAATATACTAATTATAAAGTGATTTGCCGAATTTTATCTCTTTTCGAATTCAACCACATAAATAATATAAGTCATACATGAAAAACATAATAAATTACATATATATTTTTCTAAAATTCATTTCTCTACATATTTCGTTAAAAATGAAATCTGGCAACTATGCTGTCTAAAATCTCCGAAACAGACGATTTCAAATCCAGTTGACGCATGCGCTACAAATATTCCTTAGAGTGACCGATTCTGCAACTTTACCCTGTTTTTATTATTAATTATTAAATGTTAATTAATCAACAGTGTTTAATTAGTGAACGAAGGAAATAAGTTTACCCAATAAACACCACTGAAGAGGAAGAGTAACTAACCTAAAATCATATAACCTGCAAATTCCAAAATGTTGCTTAATATAAGAACAGGAATTTCAAAAGCGGCGAGCTCCAGAAAAGGTTTTAATTAAACTTAAATAGTTTGCGACATTTACTTACGTAATTACATGTTGCAGTATTACAAAGATTGTATAGTCAAGCAGCAGCCACTGAAGTAGCAACACCAAAACAAGGAGAAAATGTTAAAAACAAGATCGTCGAGTATCGTCATATTTACCCTGAATTTTTACCGGATCCAAAACCCGATTTTAGGAATCAACTGCGGGAAAAGCTTGAACGTAGTGACATGATAGCGCGTAGGACTCAAATTGAAATTCCCGAGTTCTATGTTGGTATGTTAAAGGTAACAACAACATTCAATTTATGTAATAAACATTCTGAATGGATTTTAGGTTCAATTTTAGCAGTAACATCTTCAGACAAACACTCCCCAAGCAAAAACAACAGGTTTGTGGGCATTTGTATTGAGCGGGCAGGTTGTGGCTTAAGGGCACATTTTACATTGAGAAATGTCATTGATCATCAAGGCGTTGAGGTAAAATTTGAACTGTATGATCCCACTCTTCACAAAATTGAGGTGTTGAGGCTAGAGAAGAGGTTGGATGATAAGCTGTTCTACCTGAGGGATGCTCTACCTGAATACAGCACTTTTGATCCTAACATGGAACCAGAAACTTTACCAGAAGGTGGAAACACATAACACATTGAGTAGTGATTCTAATAAAGGTTTTTTAGGCACACCTGTACCAGTAAATACAATAAAAGTTAAACTTAAACCAAAACCATGGTTGGAAAGATGGGAAAGACAAAATTTGAAGGGTGTTCAAGATTTAGGTTTGCCTGAGAGGTTCTATCAACGTGCTAAAGAACTTGAAAAACCATGGGAAAAATATGATTTGATGAAAGAATACATGTAAGTTATAACATCATTTAAAAGTTACATAATTTACATTGAATTATTGTTGCAGGAGAACAATTCCAGAAGAAGAGCAATCTGAAATATTTACTGAAGTGCAGACGCACCTCCACAAATTAGAGGTAACCAGGAAGCAACTGAAGAGGAAGAGGGTGTTTGTTAAGCCCAGTAAACTAGCTTAATTTATATAATAAATGGTTAATAATCTTGTATTTGATTTTAAAACCTACATTAAGGAAGTAAGAAATGAAGGGACTTTAAAGGACTTGTTGGTTTATTCAATAGGACTATTAAATTAGTTGGATAAAAAAATATATTTAAAAGTATAACATATTTTAATTTACAAGGAAAATAAATTAAATACAAAGGAATGATAAAATTCATTCTGCACAATTTACAAAAAAGAAATAAAACCAAAAGTCTAGTTAACATATTGGTAGTAGTATATAATTTGGCAGTAGTATGCGATAATTTCTTATATACACTAGAATACATAAACGGAACTTTATTCACTTTATAGTTTCACTACAGTTTTTGATATCAAACAATTTCAACGTTGAAATTATCGCCCGTCCCGATGTATTAATCTAATAAATAACTTTCAGTTGAACTAATCTTATATTTACATTTTTTGGTATAAAGTAAACAGAAATTTAAAAAATACTAACAAGTCGGGACCGAAAGCGACAAAGGCAACCAGAACGTGATAATATCTAAACAAGTCGATAATCATAAAACGAAACTAACTGCACCGATTGTAATTTTGTTTAGAGGATTGTGGGCTAGACATGTGAGTCACTTGACTTATAAACTGTTTCTGAAAGTCTTCCTGAAATTCACTAGCAGACTTGCACTCGTTATTGTGGTTCGTCGCGGTGTTGGTGTTTTTCGGTGAAAAACTCTTGTTGTACGCGATGACCGGTACGGAGTTGCTGTGTGAATTGTCCGAGCTTTTACTCGGCGACGACATCTGCTGAAGAGTTCTCAAGTTCTCCAGCACCTTTTGGATGTCGTCGCCGTCCTGGTTGACGGGTTCCTTCGGCGGCGCCGGATGCTGATAGTTGGGCACGATGCTCAAGTCCGGATGTCGATTGCTCAGCATCATCGGATCTTTAAACTCCATCGGTATGGGAAGAATTTCGGCTTTGGTGGCCGCATAATCGGCCACTTTGGGCTTTGTACTGAAATCTGTCGGGACGTCGCTGGCGAACATGCCGGATTCGCTTACTTTTGTATAATCGACTGGCTTGGGCAATTTCACTTTCGTAACTGATTTCTTCTTATTGTGATGGTCTGTTAGATCAATAACTGGGCAGTGTTTGGATTCCGAAATTACAGTCTTCATCTCTTTTTTCTCTTCAGGTAAACGGATATGAGTCTCCTCTTTTTTGTGAGTGGACACTATGACCGAATTATCTAGTAAAACAGGCTGAACAGATGTTTCCGGCACTTTGATAGTGTTGCTCAAGTCGAAAAACTGGTGTTCACCACGATCCTTCTTCTCATCCTCTTTTTTAAAGCTTTTGGTAATGGTTAATGATTTATCTGGCAGTTTCTGACTAGGTTTAACGTTATTGTTACTAATCTTACTAACGGTAATGTCACTAGTAATGCTTTCTGTTTTAGAACTAGTGCTTTTAACAACGTTGTTACCGGTGACCGGAATAATTTGTAAATTGGAATTGTTCAGCGTCAGTGACGGACCTTTTTGGGAATGTTTCGAGAGGTCGTTGTTCATATTGTTTTTAATGTCCATCGATTTATTTAAACTAGTATTTTTGACGTGATCCTGCGACTTATTCATCGAATCATCCAACTTCTTTGGCGGAATATCGATTCCACTGGCTTTTCTCAAAGCTGCTTCTGACATCCATCCATCAGGCCACAACAATTTAATATCCGTTCGAAAGTATTGCAAAATTAGCTCATCCAGTGAGTCCTTAGGCTTGCCTTCATGTGTTAGACATCGCTTCTTTGTACTGATGATGTCCTTGAGCAATTTTCTGAAACAAGTACATATTTTTGGAACCATTCAATTCAATACAATTGTAAACTTACTTGAGATCTTCATTCCATTGGAATTTTCTGTGAGGCATCCGTAATGACTTATTTTCCTCATTAGTTGCTGAGTCTTGTGAAAACCTAAGTAAATTAAAGTTTAGTAACAACAATAACAGAAAATACTTTAAAGTCCTTACTTTCTTTGAAGAACTTTCTGGCTTTCCTTCTCGTGATTCAACAATAAGGCGGGCATAATTTGTTCGATGCCATATTTTAGTTTGTTAATCATGCGCTTCAAAGTCTTCTGCTCCTCTTCAAACAGCAGGTTTTTGGCTCGCTTCATCAACGTCTCCTTTGTGCAGGCCACAAACGCGGACAAGTGTTCGAACACTTTAGATTTGGAGGCTTTCCCTAGGCACTTGCATTTCTTTTCAAGGCTGCAAAGATGTATTGTTATTGGACGACAACATACAAATTTGTGGTGGATTGTACCTTAATAGTTTCGAATTAACTTCTTCGTTGAAGAATTTAACTTTACCGTCTTTGTGTTCTAAAGCTGCCTGTTTAATACTATTGATTACTTCGAGAATGTCGGCTGATAAGTTCTCAGGTAACTTTACGGCCTCGGTCTTTTCGACATTCGCATCATGACTAGATTCACCTTCGAACGTTAGAGAAACATCTAAAATTAAACAAATTGCATGAACAACATTGAAAAGTTGGCCGAGCATTTACCATTTCTAATACTTGGATTCACATCTAATGATCTATTGTTTGCATTATTGTCAAAATCGCTCTTTTGAGGCAAATTAGCCTTCACCACTGATTCTATGGCATCTGCTACGCTAGATATGCTCATCGGTTTCTTGTTTTCCTTGTGAGACTCGCGTTCTTCCACTACTGAAAAACGTTCACATTATAACAACCTTAATTGGTCCCACAGTTTGAGTAACAAACCTTCTCCGTCGGTGATGAGGTCCTGAGGCACTGACATGTTGAGATCCTGCCGCTTCTCCCTCAGCAATTCTTTGACTGTCTTCTTCACCGGGTCGATCGGACGGCGCTTCTTCACCTGGATCTTGTTCTGGTTGAACAGCTTCTTCTTGATGGCCTGCTGCATGTTGTTCTTGTCCTCCACCTTTTGCTTCTGTAATATAATAGTATTGGCTAGGGGTAATGGGAAATCAATAAGGGTATCTACCTTTTCCGCTTGCGATCCGTTCTCGTCCTCCTCATCTTCATCGCTTGTCGACAGGGCTCTCTGCAATAAATAAATTAACTGATTTATATCTATGAATTTCTCTTAGTCATAATTATTTAAGCCTGGCGATTAACATCAATCAGTACGATATATCTGTAATTTAAATACCGTCTTACAAGGATTCAATTTCTAATTAATTGCTAGTGACCGTAAAAGTGTAAAAAGGTAATTTTACGGGCAACCACACAATTTTATGGACAGAAATGGGCGTAAAGTTTTATAACTTGGTGCCTCCAGTTTCATTTACCATTAATGCACGGTCATAACTTGGGTAAGCACCTTACGGGAATAATAAAATAACATAATATTTATTGGGCATCAATAAAATAACCTCTCGTACCTTCCGACTGGTCGACGATTTGTTGTCCTCGTTGTCGTTGTCGCTGTCTGAGGAACTGGATGAAAGTTCAGAGGTCGCCTCATCGTCAGTCTTGAATTCGAGGGCGCCGCAATTTATGTAGAAGCCCCCCAGGAGAGTGGTGACGTTCTGCGGAATGATCTCGTCGTATCCATCCGTGTTGTCGATGAACGAATCAGACTCATCATACCCCATTCCTGTAACAGACCCCATTTAGTACCCTTTCGTCGCTAGTTTGTTGTGTTAGTTGGACAGTTGACACACACAGCAAAGTGTTAAAAAGGTTTGTGGTGCCCCAAAACCGACAAAACCCAATTTTAAAGTACCTATGTCCGCGTAATCGTCCTTCCGTCCCTTCCGTTTTTTCTTGTTGGCGCCGGTGCCGCCGTACTTCTCCTCGAACTGCATGGCGATGCGACGCACGTCGTCGTCATCGTCGGCGAACGGGTCCAAACCATTCTCGGCGTTCGGCTCCTTCTTCTCCTTAAGTTTGGCCCGTTTCTGCGAACAAACAAACAACGTTCAACCTTCGACAAACCGCAATAATTATTGCATTGGATCATCGTCGTTCGTTGCTAATTTTGTCTAACAATCAAGGTTTTTTTATCCCGACGAATCGTAAATTAGTCTCCGTCCGTTAGCCAACGTAATATTTATTTAACAATAAACATGGTTCTATTCATAAAGATAAACTCAACAGGTTTTCTATCCAGTCCGTTTACGTCTCCTTGATTTCGAATAACGTTGTGCATTACGGCCCGAAATTACAACGTGGGCGAACGCGTGCAAACAAATCGATCGGACTACGTGAGGATGGTCATGGATGTCGGGCCGAAAAAGGGGGAGAACGACCCTTGGCAAACACAGGACCAGGGGCGATGGTACAATTACATCTTGTTGCACGCTCTCGATACCGGTCTACGCCTGGGACATCTGCGTGTGCGGCGGTTTTACGACTCGATTTACGAGACACTGTTGTATCACGATTCGTTTTGAAAGGTGAATAGATTAAAATGTGGGCATTAGTGAGTTTCCGGCTTGGGTGGAAGTCAACTGTTATTACATCCGGTTTTACACAGAATTATTGACAAAAACGGGCACCAACGGGCAGATTTGCTAAAAATTCTTCCTGTTGAAGTTTCCAAAAATTGTTTTTTTCATGCGAATCAATATTTAATTACTATTTTTGTTACTGAACAAATATTATCATTGTGGTCATAAAATTTTTCTATTCATTGAAAACATGAGTAAACATCCTTTTAAACATAGAAAAGGTCACACTATATATTATACATCATTAAAATTGAATTAATATTTAATACCTTTAATTAATGACTGTCGTTGTTTTCAACGCTTGGTTGTTTTTTCATGATTCATTACTTTGATAATTCAATAAT
Source organism: Aethina tumida (assembly GCF_024364675.1). NCBI lineage: Eukaryota > Metazoa > Arthropoda > Insecta > Coleoptera > Nitidulidae > Aethina > Aethina tumida. The sequence continues at coordinate 4,574,542 of NC_065441.1, forward strand.
AAGAAATAATATGTTTGTGACTCGATAAAAAATAATGAAAATAAATAAAAATCGTCACAATGTGTCAATAACACTAGATAACTGATTTTGTGATATTTTACATTCTCTGAAACACAAGTCACAAGTCTGTAAAAGTTTGAATTCTTCGTAAAATGTATTTCCACGTAAAAGATAATATATTAACTTAATATTTTATCTACATGTACATAAATCCGAGACTTTTTGTAACATATACTAATTGTAACAATCTAATTAGAACCGAAAACACTAATTAATAAACAAAAATTACAATGTTTACTTGTAAAATAATCAAGTTTTGGCTTTAATTCCGATAATGCTAAAGATCAATTAAACAATTCAACAATTAAACAAGTCAAAGTCTCGACAAACACGTACAATTCTAATACAGAGAGAAACTTTTTTTTCCCACATGCAAGTATAAATTTTATGTGACCGATGCAATCGATACTTTCACAGTGGAAAACTCATTCACCTACATTTTAATTGATAATTACATCGGTTTTCTAACTCTCGTCTTTACGTTCACACCCGCATAAAATGAACAAATTTGTATAAAACATTTATACAACACACACACGCCTTAAAAATGTTAATGTTTGTGTATTTTAATAAGCAATTATTCCGGAATCGTTAACTTTCATGCAAACACGCAAAAAGCATTATTCAAAATATCGAACGTTGTAAAATTCAATGTCAATAATTTCCTTCATATATAAATATTTTTTATTCGATTATCATCTATTGAACGTAACCGTTTCTATTAGAATAACTGTTTTTTGCTTCTATTCATGGACTAATGGTGTCTGTAATCTAAGGTCTATGTCCTCGTTGCATTGTTACATAAATCTTTTAGATAATTTTATTTGTAGCTAGTGCAACAATTTTAAGTTACTATTTTTTACATAGATGAGTCCGAAAATAATTATTTAAAACCACCTAAAATTGGTACAGATAATTCAGAACAATAACAATAATAAATGATAACACATAATTAAACAATAAACAATTATAAATTTTACTATTTTTATTACCAATTAAAACAAAACTAATTTAATTAAAAAACACTTCTCATAATTATTTAATTACAACTTGTTAACAAATTTTCTTAAAATATTTATTAATTAATTGAATTTCTAATTTAAACATATAATACTGTAAATAAATGTAGGCACACATGTGCAATGAATTAATTCGTCGGACTTCGAATTTAAACATAAAATATTTATCTTGCATTAATTGAATAACGTTTAAATAATTACGTATTACGGCTCTCGTCTGCTTTACCTCATATGTGCTAGTCAAAAATTATGTTATTTATTAGAAAAGTTAAACGTATTAAGTATATGGACAAATTATAATCAACAAATACAGTTTTAAAATTTATAAACTTTATTTAAATTTAATTTATATCTTTATGCGGAGTGACCCTCTTCATTTTAATGACAGTTTAAAAGTTTTAGAACATCAAAAACATCACAGATGACAGAATGTGTGAAAAATTGATTAAAAACTCAGTTAAAAATTATAGTTTCTCACTCAATTATTTTAGTGGTTATTAAAATATTTTCATTATTTAATGATAATTTTGCTGATACACTATATTCACTCTCATGATAATTTAGTGTATCAGCAAAATTGGACTTGTGATCTTGTTGACATAAAGAATTAAACTAATTCTGAGAGCTAATGCGTTGTCATTATCTGATACTCTAAAATATTATTGACATTTTATTTCATGATATAAAAAAATAATAATATTAATAATCAGGAAGAATTTTTTGTTACACAGATATATCAATAAAATAACTAAAAATGTAATAAAATTAATTAAATTTATGTCACCAATTTATCAATCAATTAATAATAATCATTCAGAACAATAGTCAAGTGTTGATAAAAATAATACAAATTTATATTTAACTATTACTAATTTTGCTTTGCGTTTATTTATATTATCAATCAATTGATTATAGGTTAAAATTATTCAGAGCAATAAAAACAACCGACAATAAATATATTTATATTTGAATTATATTATTTTGAACGAAAATTAAAATAATATATAAATATATTAAATTTAAATAATTCATAATACAGAAGAAAGATTCCAATAATTGTTTTATATATTATAGTCTTTCATTCAATTCATTTAAAATCATTAAACAGTATAAAAACACAAAATAAAATTTAGAATTTTAAAAGAAAAGAAAAAGAAGTGTTAATATTTATTAATTATAATCAAAATTTATTATCGAATTTTACTAATTTTGGCAAAATTAAGTTATTATTTTTATCCAAAATTAAAACAATAGAATGCTATAAGGAAACATTAGTAAACATGCTTTTTTTCTCATTTCAATAACATTTTTAGTCAATCATTTACAAAATAAACACGAAGACGCATTTGTATTTTTATTCTTAAAAGTAAGCCAGGCAATAATTATAAACAAACAGTGTGGATGCAGCGAGTTAATTAATTCATCTGTATAGTTAAAATCCAAACGCGAATTATTTATCTTGCGCTAATTGAAAAACGTTTATATAAATTACGTAACGTAAAACTCATTCGCTTATCTCGTACGCACCAGAGTTTAAAATTATGTGTAACAACAATGGCACAGTGGGTGAAGTTTTCAATAGTGTGGATCAGTTTTTTAAAAGAAAATTAAAAGTAAATTTTCAAAGTGATTACAATGACAAATTTGAAATTAAAGGACAATGTATGTCTATAAATATAGTTCCTTTCGAAGAAATCATATTCTAATATAAAAATTATAATTGGTCATTAAAAAAATATATATTTAATTTTGTAAATGTCATATTGTAATAAAATATTACAAGTTCCAAGATGTAACTATGTTACTCTTATTATATTAAATTAGAGTTTATAAGAAAATATTCATAATTAAAGTCATTAAAACTTATTTATAAAAGAACACGAATAAATAACTAATTCAACATAAATAATTATTGAAATTTTCTAAAAAAAAAGTTCCAAAATTTAATATTGTTAAGTATTTTTTGCCAAAATCAAAAATTTATTTTATACAATATGAAATAAAAATTCTGGGTTAATAAAAGTCAAATGATAATAAATATACTGTTTATATTTGAATTTTACAGAAAAAATTACAAAATTAAATAAAAATTACTATTTTCATGATGTATATGTTATTTTAATACAACTTATTGTTTTTGGACACATATTGATAATAAAAATGTATAAATATTAACAAATTATTTCATAAGAGAACTCGAATAAATAAATATTTTTTACAATAAAAGTCAATTTTACATAAAAAAGATCAATAAAATTTAATATTTTTCAAGCCGCAAATTTTAATATTAATAAATATTTTTTATCGATAAATAACAATATAAAATTCAAAAAAATATATTATAAAAAAAATACGAAGAAATAAATAATTCAGGGCCAATAAAAGTCAAATAATAATAATAAATATACTGTTTATATTTAAATTTTACATATAAAATATTCAAATTTTAATATTATTAATTATTTAAATAGAAATAGAAATAATATAAAAATCAGAACAACTAATGTCAATTTTATAGAAAAAATATCAAATTTAATATAAATATATGACATATTCTAATAAAAAAATATATTAATCAATAAAAATATCAAATAATAATAAATATACTGTTTATATTTGAATTTTACATAAAAAACATTCAAATTTTAAAAAATCTTTTAGGACTAATTCCAATTTAATTTAAAAATACTATTTTCAAATAACAAATTTTAATATTATTAAATATTTAAATAGAAGTACATAAATCACAACCACTACTGTTAATTTTCTAGAAAAAATATCAAATTTAAAAGACATATTCTAATAAAAAAAATAAATTAATTGTTTATTGCAAATATAAACATTTCAAAATTTCAAAATATAATGAAAAGAGAAGAAATAAATAGTTCAGGGAAATAAACATCAAAATTCCAACAAAATATGTAATACTAAGTATTACAAAATAAAAGTTTCTAAATTTAAAAATAATAAAAATTTTTGAAATTGAATATTTTATTGTAAATATAATTTCAAGATTATAAATTTAAATAATATTAATCGTTTTTAATTAAATATGAATCATTTAAAAAAATATTTTATAAAAATGAGCAGGCATGGACATTTAAATCCATAAAGAAATAATAAAAGACTTATTAATCGAAGTCTAATTAAAGTCTAATAAGATTTTAAAAAATATATATTTTTAATATTAAATAAAGAGAAAAATATAAATTTGATTTATTTACACCCTAAATTTATCGAAAAAAATATCCTCGAAATTCAAGAACTTTACAATCGCACATTCCCCAACGGTGCGCCGTGTGACGTGCGACCGCACACATCCTCGCGGACGGCCCGAATAGACCGCACACCTCCTCCGACGTCATGTTCTCCCGATACTTACGCGCGTTCCGTGCCGATCTTTGCCGCGCCCGCATCTCGCCGCCCGTCCGCCCCGCGCCGCACTCGCATACAAAAAATAAATAATATAATAATAATAATTAACCGACACACACGTAACGCCGCCGTCGCCGCCCCCCGACATATTCCGCGAACATGCCAATTGTTGTAGTTAAAATGCTGGGCGACGAATCGCGGCGCTACGCGCGCGTCTCTCATCAACTTTTTCAAATAGTCCAATTTACGAATCGGTAAATAATTGAACAACCCAAAGCGGGGCGCGTCAACTAAACTTTTATATCGTTGCACCATCGCTTTTTCCGTTGGCCACGTCCAATCAATTCTTGTGCGCAACTTTTAGATTTAAAAAAAAAACAGCTCCTAACCTAACATAACGTTAATTTATTAGCCCGCCCGACGAACAGATATATTAATATCGATGTTCTTGGTACCCGAAGATTGGCGTCAGCCTACTCGGTTAGACAGAACTGTCCACGAACCCAATAAGATTCCCGGACGATCCCGCTCAAGAACTCCCAATCGGACGGCCCACGTAACACCGGCGGACCTAATTAGACGATAAATCCCCCACGAACGTCGACGCTTGGGGAGAAAAAAATTAATGCGACCACACGCCTCCGGCAACGGGGTCGGGGTGTCACCTCACCCGCACCCGGTGCCGGCAAATCCGCGGGGCGCGCTCCCAAACAACGTGCCCAACTTATTTGGCAACGTTGCAAAAAGGGGCACAAACTCTTGCATCTCAATGCAAAACGAAAACTGTCTCCCGTGTCAGCCGTCACTCCAGCCGCACTGGATTTTCTTCGACGGACCTCCGCACAAGCGGTGACACGTCCCGCAAAAGGACCCCCGGGGACGTCGCCCCGGCCGCGGAGCCCTGGCACTCCGTGCGGCCGCGGGAACCGGAACCGTCGCCCCCCGTGCCGACCGCTCTGGGTTCCCGCGGCCGCACGGTCGTGCGTCCGTCGCGATTTTTCCCCACGTCCGTGCAAACATGGCGACGTAAATGTTATATTGTCAATTGGTGCGGTCGGAACGCGAACGTCCGTAACAATGGGGTACGGCGAACGGGGCCGCGGCAGCCCCGGCCTAACCAAAAAAAATAAGTGTGTGCATGTCAACTGTCACGAGTTGAGGCCTGCCACAACGAAAATTCGTGCGATGCGTTGATAAATTCGTTTCGCATTCGATCCGTACATCTAAATCGTGACCATTTTAAGTTGCTCATTACCTTAGCAGCTGCTAGTTGTTCCTTATAGTTAAATTCAGGGCAGTTGTCTTCATTGGATTCTGGCAAAATCACAGATATTCTTATTGTTTTCGCTGGTTTCTTGTTTTGTTTATCACTAACTTTCTGCGGTTCTAGAGTCGTCAGCGCTAACCGTTTATTATCTGACATATTTCATTACTATATTTTTATTCAATAACACAGAACAACCCGGTTTCGCTCCAACATGTTTAAAATACACTACACGAAACATACGCGACACTCAAACACAAGCTAGACATACGAATTCGTACTACGCGCAGGTAATTGCGCATTGCATGGCATTTCAAAATTGAATGTAGAAATCTAAGTCTAATCGTTGACTTTTGAATAGAAAACTGCAACAATCGATGCGAGTTTGTTTTAATAATAGAACACGCTTCAAATGTCTCTAGATTTTAAGGACTGTCGTTAAGTGTGAGTCACACAATAAATTAGATGTTACACAGGTTTTGCTATTGGCCGATAGTTGGCAGCAGCGACCTCAAATGCTTAAATGTGTCTAGGGAATTACATATTTAAATTTAAAAAATTGAAATAAACTATTTGGGCCAAACTACAATAAAAATTTTTATATTACCCCGTAAAATATCGAACATTTACAGAGAAATATATTAATTTTTGGTAATTTTTATTTATTTTGAATTTTTATATACACCAGTATTTATATTTTAATTAGAAAATGCAAGCCAAATATTTTTTGTTTATTTATTGGTAATATTTAGAAGATTTTATACCGCATAGTTGCCAGATTTCAGTTTTAACACAATATGCAGAGAAAAATGTTATTAAAAAATTTATATGTAATTTATTTTGTTTTTCATGTATGACTTTTGTCATTTAGGCGGTTCTATTCTAAAACAGATAAAATTTGACTAACCATACATTGTTAATTAATTTTTTTATTTACTCTATATTTCTTTGATATTTTAATATCTAATTAAAATTTCATTATTAAATAAATTTAGAAAATATTTAATATTTAGGTAAGTTTATAAAGGGGAATAATTTTTATAAAAAATAAAAGTCGATATTAAAATAATACATTAATATAACATTAATAAAAAAATATATTTATAACATATATTTTATAATAAAAACCAACACAATTTAAACAATAACAAATCTATTCCAGTGCATATTGCTTCCTTATAAAATTTAAAATGCTCATAAACACATTACGATTTTTATATTTATTTCTTCATATAAAAAAGTAAATAAAAATTATCAATAAATTGGAAATGATTTAAAAAAGAATAAAAATACTTTTTTAATTAAATACTATATGATATAGTAAAATATAATAATAAAAATGTAAGTTTTAGAAATATAGCACCCAAATAATCTGTAAAGTAAAATAACTTAAAAAATGACTACCAAAGGTATTAAAATATAATGTTTTAAAAATGAAAATAATCTAGATCTGTAATTACCAGAAGTTTAAGAAAAATACATTAAAAAAACACCACGGGAATATACCAGTAAAGTAAAATACTTTAATTAATGAGCAGTAATCATCAAATTAAAAGAATATATTTACCAAAAAAATAAAAAAATATAATATACAATTTTAAGGATAATTCAACCACAAAGAACACAAAACTCTCACAAAGAACTATTCGAATATTTTAATGTTTCCTATATGTAAATCAATATTATTAAGTATTTTACCAGTGATTCACAATAAACACTCCAAAAGATATTGCATATAAATAAGAATTCGAAGAAATTAATTCAAAAATAATAAAAGTCAAGTAATTATTAGTATTATTAATAAGTAAATTTTACATAAAAGTCTTGAATATTATAATATTTAATTTTTATTAGAATATGTATATTTTAAATTTTGAAGACATAGATTTTAATATTGTTTATTAATTTTGGATAAAGATTAACAATTAAAAATATTAATAAAGTGAAGAACTAATTAACAATTAAAACTTCAAAAAAATATATTTTTTAAAAGAAATAAATAATTCATGGATAATAAAAATCAAGTAATAATAAATATACAGTTTATATTTGAATTTTACGTAATAACATAAAACATATTCTAATATTACTTATTAGTAAATTATAGATATAAATTTAAATTTTATCAATAGTTTTTGATCAAATTTTAACAATTAAAAACATATAAAAGGATTAATTTATATTTAGAAATACAAACTTCCAAAGTTTAAACCAAACCATAAAGTTTCCTCCACTGTGTCCAAACTTTTATTTGGAGATCGACAAACAGGTTGTTTGTACGATGCAACTTTATTTTATTGCTTTTGAGTTCATCACTCCAAAGTACTGCCAAAATTCTCGAATATTCTCTTTTGACACCAGTGGATTCTTTACTGAAATATATCCTTGCAAATTTTATTATATCAGTCCACTTCTAATTGTTCTAGTAAAAACACTGATATTGTATGACAATTATTTATTTTTTTTTGTTTATAAAACAGCAAAAGATTTCATTTAATAATTCTTCCAATTTAACTGTCTATAAAAGGAGTTGTTTTTTTCTGTTAGGATGTTTTCTCAAAAGAGGTTTAATTATTAAATAATGTATTTTTTATTTTGTTACTTAAGGGACTGGCTCTTACAAATTAAATGATTTAAATCTGTCATTTTAAAAAATTTACGAAAAATGAAAATTAACAGAAATCCATTTATCTGCAACACCTGATCTAAAACTGATAATTACTTTGTAAATTACAAATTTACTCAACTTCAAGAGTTGTTAACTCTAAAACTAACTTTGTAGATTCAATTTGGATGTAGTTAGAACTAAAAATCGTGAACAGAAGATTAAAAGATTATTTCTGACCAAAACTTAACAGTAGCAACAAGTTAATGACATTGTATTTAATTAAATTATGGAGAAAGAACTAAATGATTTGTTTTAATTGCGGGTCTGTGTTTAATGCTAATTTTAATTTGGTTCTATGTCAAGTTGGAAAATACAATTTAAAAGCTTAATTGCAATCATCATCGTTTGTGTTGTGCTTTTCTTTGTTATTCAAAGGTCTCAACTCATTTTCTATACAAAAATTCAGTAATCTATACAAATATTTGTACAATGTTTAAGACTGTTTAAAATGGGAATACTCTTTTAACTTATATATTTATTATTCACTTATAATTTAAAAAATTATGGGAGTAATTCCTTCTTAAATGGGACACACTGTAATTAGGAACTTATGTGTAAAATTATCCTTACTTAGATATTTTATAAGTAAAATTTACTGAATTCATTTGGTAGATTGTTTTAGGAAGAGAGGGAATTGAATTTTTAAATTAATAGAAAAAGTTTCAAATTTAATTACCCGGAGAGACTGACTGATGTAAATTTTATGTTTGGTCATTATTCTAGGAGTTTCAATATTTTTTTTTCGGGGCAAATTTCCTTAATTTCATTAGTTGGCAAGTGCAGTGAAAAAGTAGGTTAATAACAACAGATGTTCCTAACTTTCGTCATAATTTATCCAGCTCTTGGCGTTTGTCTGATGCTCCCAATAACCCAGTTCTCAGCGTTCACCACTTTTTTTCTTCCGTTCCGTCCTTGACGCGACTGTTTATTAAATCACGTTTAAACATGTAAAATATTAAATAAGTAGCATGACGACCTTTAAAGACACGAAGTGGATGGATAAGAGGATTAAAAGCAAAGAGAGGAGTTTCTTTGACCTGTGGAAGGCGCGCCGCTGTTCCGTTACGATTTATCAAATCAAAAAGTTGCAAACACGCCGACAAACGCTAAAAATACGCTAATGAGAATTTGACTTGCAGAATTTACAGTTTTCCAAGCAAAACGATCGGAGCATAGGTCGGGTACTTATACATAATAATACTCCATTAGCATGTTATCGAGTACAAAGTTCATTTAAATATCTAATGAAGTCAAATGCGCCTCAGTTCTTTCCTACTTATATTTATATTCGTCATATTCTCGTCGAGTTTTTCGTATGAAGCGGAAAACATCTTAATTATTTCCGCTTGGCGCATTTACATTTCAATCGGCGACGGCTCAAAATTAATTCAACTGTGATAATAACGTTAAAAAATAACCGAAAATTTACGCGTCTCCGTACGAAAATCGATTTAATCTTTGAACGGTATTCGGATAAACTGGATTATTTGACAATGCCGGATTTATATTGTCTGTTCAGTGGGCATAAAAAAGTCTTGGCGTTTGAAAAATTTTGATACACCGAGTGAAATTTAAATTGGGGAACATTTTTCCTTCGTTCACAACCGAAATTAATATTTAATGATTGTTTTTAGTGATCAAAGGGCAGATCATAAATAATGAAGTTGGGTGTAGTGTGGTGAATTTGCATTTTTCTTAGATTTCAATCACAATCCCCACTAGTACTGGCAAATATTTACCGCCAAAGACATAAACTTCTTCAGAGTTCTAACATTTGTAATTTGCTTATGTAAATTTCAGTAGCTAATAAAGTTGCGTGCCGCAGACTTTTGATTAAAACCGAGGACGACGATGAAAAATGTCGACCCTTAAAGTTTAATTATTCCCCTTTGTCGGGCCTACGCCACTGGTTCCAAAAGCCTGGATGTAAATCAGTTCTGGCGGATACAAAAACTTAAAAATTTAGTATATATTTAACAAGCGAAGTTTCCTTTGATCAGATATATGCAAATGAAGACGTCTCCCTTGAACTTAAACAGGGACTAATAAGTGAATTCATTTGCAAACGGGTCACAGTTTCCCACTAAAGAACGTCCGGATTATGTGAATTGTTTTTCAATTTTTCCAACCTCGCAACTTTTCCACGTAATTATCGCCCCGGAACACCGACTCCATGTGAATGTCCTCCCATCAGTGTGTTAATTTAAGTTCGCAACTTACAGCTAATTTGGTTGATGTGTAATTTTTGTTATATGCATAATTATTAGTTGGCGGAGAAAAGTTGAAACAGTCGGAGAACTTTTAAATCCTTTGCAAGAGGATTACATGCACGTGCAGGATTAAAAACGTAACGACACCGCAGTAGAAAATGCACTATTTTATCAACTCCCAACTAACTTTAATAAGCAATAAACCGGCTTTATGGAGCCTTAATATATCTTATCAAAAAGAATAAAATTTATGTTATTATCCCCTATGCGATTTACAACGCATCCAAGCGCGGCTCTTTATTAGACATAAAAATAAATCAAAGATATATTAGGGGCCTCGATAAATGAGGCGTTTATACAGGAATCGGCCCAAGGAGAACTGCATCAATATTTAAGCGGAAAATCCACCTCCTGTCTACTTTCAGGACAAATGTTCCTAGACGGGCTGCCAGCAAAATAAACAAAAGGCCCGTCCATCGTGATCGATGCCTCTGTCTCTGCGAAATAGCAACAAATTTTGACTAAAACAGAATTCAACTCCAATATTTCTTTAGACGAGCATCATTCCAGTCATCATTTATTTTACCAATTTAACTCAAAAAGATGGTCAAAAGATGAAGAAAATCTAAATATTTTTTGTCTTCAAAAGAATACAGTAGCCCTCAATTTTAAATTAAAGATTGTTTTCTGTACCCTTTGATTCAAACGTGTTTAAATTCTGGTCAGAGAAATAGCACACATTACAATCTTAACATTAATTGGGATGGGGACATCTCTAAAAATGCAATCAAAATAATTTATATTTTACTTAAAATTTAAAAATTACACAATGTATATATTTTTTCATTATTCATTTTGTACCTGAATCAAAATAATTTCTGCTAATATTAAACAAAATAAATGGGAAATGTGGCTGGAAATGTGTGGTTTCAAATTAAATTTCACGACTGTTGAATTAATAACCACAATTCATCAAAATTTGATGTTTTTTGGTAATTACGTGACGATTCATAAGTTTTTAATTGTATTTAGGTCCAGACTTTACGATGGTCAATCGGGGATCTCAACATTTTTATCTTTTAATCAACCATAAAAATTCCTGAAATTAGCAAATTATTGTTGGCACATGGATCAATTACATCTCCCACGATGTCTCTGTACAGTACAAAAAGAGTTTGATCCATCTGAATCCTGAAAGAGACATCATGTGCAATAGATAGATGGACAGTAAGTCTCCCATCATGGGACAGACTTCAACTGTCTCTGTCATTCATGATGTCTCTTTCTAAATTCAGACGGTCAAACGCTTTTCTTACTGTATACGAAATGGTGTTTCAAAGTTTTTGTAGTGTCTTTGGGACACAAACATTTATTAGGAGAACGACGAATGTATTTTTCAACATCTAATGTTATTAAACATGGATTCATCACTTTAAAGTGCATTACTATACTTGTTGGAAAAATATACTGAAAAACTTGCATGACAAAGTTCTCATTCAGTCAACTCTGAAAGGCGACTTTATTGCTTGTTAGAAAGTTATTCTTACAAACCTGATTTACAAAGTTACTGCTCGTCATTCAGTTAAACTTGAATGACGATGTCACTAATTGTTAGAAAAGCAACCTAATAAACCTGCTTGTCATTCTGTTAAATCTGAATGTCGACGTTAATACTTGTTAGAAAAATATACTAAAAAACTTCAATGACAAAGTTATTATTGCTTCTCATTCAGTCAACCCTGAAAGACGACTTCATTGCTTGTTAGAAAGTTATCCTTACAAACCTGATTTACAAAGTTACTGCTCGTCATTCAGTCAAACTTGAATGACGATGTCACTACTTGTTAGAAAAGCAACCTAATAAACCTGCTTGTCATTCTGTCAAATCTGAATGTCGACGTTACTATTTGTTAGAAAAATATACTGAAAAATTTGAATGATAAAGTTTTTATTGCTTCTCATTCAGTCAACCCTGAAAAACGACTTCATTGCTTGCTAGAACGTTATCCTTACAAACCTGATTTACAAAGTTACTGCTCGACATTCAGTCAAACTTGAATGACGATGTCACTACTTGTTAGAAAAGCAACCTAATAAACCTGTTTGTTATTCTGTCAAATCTGAAAGTCGACGTTACTACTTGTTAGAAAAATATACTGAAAAACATGAATGACAAAGTTGTTATTGCTTCTCATTTAGTCAACCCTGAAAGACGACTTCATTGCTTGTTAGAAAAGCAACCTAATAACCTTGCTTGCCATTCTTTCAAAAGTGAATGTCGACGTTACTACTTATTTTTTAACATCTAATGTTGTTTTATTAAAAATGGATTCATCACTTTAAAGTACCCTCCGCTAAAATTCTGGAGGATAATTAGAACGTTTTTGTGCAATCTTGTTCGAATATTCCTTTTTAATATAAATGGTTTCATCAACACCTGAATATAATTGATTTATTCTAATTTTATTCAGAAAAATATTAACCTGTTACAGAATAATAATTGATTAAAAAAACAAACAAGAAACAAAAATGTTAAAGCATAAATTAATTGAGACACTCATTGACGCATCATTGCATCGATCTAATTATCGACATTTTCTTGTGGTATCTCATCCCAGACCAACTTAATCTCACATCTTAGTACATAGAGGATGCTGATCATTTCTTAAGTGTTGCTCCATCACATCCAACACATGTTCGATTAGGGAAAGGTCAGAAGATCTGGGTGGCCAAGGCAGTAAATTCACATTGGAGGAAGTTTAATGTATTCCTAGCAATATGTGGACGGACATTATCTTGCTGAAAAATTAGTCCGAGATCTCTTCTTATGTAAGGAAGAAAATAAGGTTCCAAAACGTCATCCACATATCCCTGGGACGTTATATTGCCACTAATGAAAACTAAAGGCGACCTGCTACCATAAGCCATAGCACCACCACCCATCACTGTATAAACTTTTGATGCCACTGAATATTTTCTAAAACTATTCAGCTTTACAAGTTTTTAAATTATCAGGTACAAGTATAATGATATTCCTTTTTAAAACATTAATAAATGTGGGTACTTACGTCAAGTTCACCAATCTCAACTGACCACCTGAAACATAGTTTCAACGTCACAAATCCCATGAATGGTTTCGCATGTTCAAAAGGAGCGAACAAATGTTAAAAGCAAGAGGAAAATTGCGGTGCGTGCATTTATTCACCCGGTCCGCAAGGAACGGTTGCAGCATTCATCGCGCAAACAAATAAAGAATTTATCTGGTGTTTGTGTTGGTCCGTCCACTCCCGGGCGGAAAGATCATTACCGTGCCCCCGTTCAGATTAAGCTTTCGAAACCGGGCCGGTCGTAGTTGGAAAAATATCTTGAATAATCAATGGGCAAAATGACTGAAAAAAAGACGACACGTTTTAATTAAAACGTAGCAGGAGTTTGTAAGTAATTATCTCGAAGACTAATGAGATTCTGCCTTGTAATTAACCATGCGGGGTGGGGGGCTTCGGATGATAACATTTGTGGTGGATTTTTATTCGTCATGTCGGCTCCTTGCCGGCAATCACTGCATAATGGAGTGTAAAAGGATGATAATAGAAACTTTATTTTCCGATAACGAGTATTTATGTATCGTTAACTCGAACCATTTACACGAGAATTTTCTATTTATGGTCCAGGTAATTTTATGTGGCCTGAGTTATTGGGCATTTGGTACACGCCCTTAATCGGTGTAATACATGGAAAATTGTTTATATTATCTGGATTTAATGTACGGTCTTGTTGTTGGACTTTTATGACCTTTCATAACACTTCCTTTGGGTTTTTGAGCACCTATTTTATCCTTTTGTTATATAAGGTGTTTTTAAACTCCAATAATTAAGAAAACCTAAATATTAAATATAAATTTAAAATTTGTTTTTTCCGTAACCTTTGGTTCAATCGTGTTTAAATTTGACGCGCATTATCATAAAATACATAACTATAATTCAATTTAATAAACCTATTCCACAATGTCATCAATCGAACATGAATGACGACGTCACTATTTGTTAGAAAAGCAACCTAATAAACTTGCTTGTTATTCTGCAAAATCTGAATGTCGATGTTACTACTTGTTAGAAAAATATACTGAAAAACGTGAATGACAAAGTTATTATTGCTTCTCATTCAGTCAACCCTGAAAGACGACTTCATTGCTTGTTAGAAAGTTATCCTTACAAACCTGATTTACAAAGTTACTGCTCGTCATTCAGTTAAACTTGAATGACGATGTCTCTACTTGTTAGAAAAGCAACCTAATAAACCTGCTTGGCATTCTGCAAAATGTGAATGTCGACATTACTACTTGTTAGAAAAATATACTGAAAAACATGAATGACAAAGTTATTATTGCTTCTCATTCAGTCAACCCTGAAAGACGACTTCATTGCTTGTTAGAAAGTTATCCTTACAAACCTCATTTACAAAGTTACTGCTCGTCATACAGTTAAACTTGAATGACGATGTCACTACTTGTTAGAAAAGCAACCTAATAAACCTGCTTGGCATTCTGCAAAATGTGAATGTCGACATTACTACTTGTTAGAAAAATATACTGAAAAACATGAATGACAAAGTTATTATTGCTTCTCATTCAGTCAACCCTGAAAGACGACTTCATTGCTTGTTAGAAAGTTATCCTTACAAACCTCATTTACAAAGTTACTGCTCGTCATACAGTTAAACTTGAATGACGATGTCACTACTTGTTAGAAAAGCAACCTAATAAACCTGCTTGTCATTCTGTCAAATCTGAATATCGACGTTACTACTTGTTAGAAAAATATATTGAAGAACATGCTTCTCATTCAGTCAACCCTGAAAGACGACTTTATTGCTTGTTAGAAAATTATCCTTACAAACCTGATTTACAAAGTTACTGCTCGTCATTCAGTTAAATTTGAATGATGATGTCACTACTTGTTAGAAAAGCAAACTAATGAACCTGCTTGTCATTTTACCAAATCTGAATGTCGACGTTACTACTTGTTAGAAAAATATACTGAAGAACGTGAATGACAAAGTTCTTATTGCTTCTCATTCAGTCAACCCTGAAAGACGACTTCATTGCTTGTTAGAAAGTTATCCTTACAAACCTGACTTACAAAGTTACTGCTCGTCATACAGTTAAACTTGAATGACGATGTCACTACTTGTTAGAAAAGCAACCTAATAAACCTGCTTGTCATTCTGTCAAATATGAATATCGACGTTACTACTTGTTAGAAAAATATATTGAAGAACGTGAAGATAAAGTTCTTATTACTTCTCATTCAGTCAACCCTGAAAGAAGACTTTATTGTTTGTTAGAAAATTATCCTTACAAACCTGATTTACAAAGTTACTGCTCGTCATTCAGTTAAACTTGAATAACGATGTCACTACTTGTTAGAAAAGCAACCTAATAAACCTGCTTGTCATTCTGCCAAATCTGAATGACGATGTTACTACTTGTTAGAAAAATATACTGAAAAACATGAATGACAAAGTTATTATTGCTTCCCATTCAGTCAATCCTGAAAGATGACTTCATTGCTTGTTAGAAAGTTATCCTTACACACCTGATTTACAAAGTTACTGCTCGTCATTCAATTAAACTTGAACGACGATGTCACTACTTGTTATAAAAGCAACCTAATAAACTTGCTTGTTATTCTGCAAAATCTGAATGTCAATATTACTACTTGTTAGAAAAATATACTGAAAAACATGAATGACAAAGTTATTATTGCTTCTCATTCAGTCAACCCTGAAAGACGACTTTATTGCTTGTTAGAAAATTATCCTTACAAACCTGATTTACAAAGTTACTGCTCGTCATTCAGTTAAACTTGAATGACGATGTCACTACTTGTTAGAAAAGCAACCTAATAAACCTGCTTGGCATTCTGCAAAATGTGAATGTCGACATTACTACTTATTAGAAAAATATACTGAAAAATACGAATGTCAAAGTTATTATTGCTTCTCATTCAGTCAACCCTGAAAGACGACTTCATTGCTTGTTAGAAAATTATCCTTACAAACCTGATTTATAAAGTTACTGCTCGTCATTCAGTTAAACTTGAATGACGATGTCACTACTTGTTAGAAAAGCAACCTAATAAACCTGCTTGTCATTCTGTCAAATCTGAATATCGACGTTACTACTTGTTAGAAAAATATATTGAAGAACATGCTTCTCATTCAGTCAACCCTGAAAGACGACTTTATTGCTTGTTAGAAAATTATCCTTACAAACCTGATTTACAAAGTTACTGCTCGTCATTCAGTTAAATTTGAATGATGATGTCACTACTTGTTAGAAAAGCAAACTAATGAACCTGCTTGTCATTTTACCAAATCTGAATGTCGACGTTACTACTTGTTAGAAAAATATACTGAAGAACGTGAATGACAAAGTTCTTATTGCTTCTCATTCAGTCAACCCTGAAAGACGACTTCATTGCTTGTTAGAAAGTTATCCTTACAAACCTGACTTACAAAGTTACTGCTCGTCATACAGTTAAACTTGAATGACGATGTCACTACTTGTTAGAAAAGCAACCTAATAAACCTGTTTGTCATTCTGTCAAATCTGAATATCGACGTTACTACTTGTTAGAAAAATATATTGAAGAACATGCTTCTCATTCAGTCAACCCTGAAAGACGACTTTATTGCTTGTTAGAAAATTATCCTTACAAACCTGATTTACAAAGTTACTGCTCGTCATTCAGTTAAATTTGAATGATGATGTCACTACTTGTTAGAAAAGCAAACTAATGAACCTGCTTGTCATTTTACCAAATCTGAATGTCGACGTTACTACTTGTTAGAAAAATATACTGAAGAACGTGAATGACAAAGTTCTTATTGCTTCTCATTCAGTCAACCCTGAAAGACGACTTCATTGCTTGTTAGAAAGTTATCCTTACAAACCTGATTTACAAAGTTACTGCTCGTCATACAGTTAAACTTGAATGACGATGTCACTAGTTGTTAGAAAAGCAACCTAATAAACCTGCTTGTCATTCTGTCAAATCTGAATATCGACGTTACTACTTGTTAGAAAAATATATTGAAGAACGTGAAGATAAAGTTCTTATTGCTTCTCATTCAGTCAACCCTGAAAGACGACTTTATTGTTTGTTAGAAAATTATCCTTACAAACCTGATTTACAAAGTTACTGCTCGTCATTCAGTTAAACTTGAATGACGATGTCACTACTTGTTAGAAAAGCAACCTAATAAACCTGCTTGTCATTCTGCCAAATCTGAATGACGATGTTACTACTTGTTAGAAAAATATACTGAAAAACATGAATGACAAAGTTATTATTGCTTCCCATTCAGTCAATCCTGAAAGATGACTTCATTGCTTGTTAGAAAGTTATCCTTACACACCTGATTTACAAAGTTACTGCTCGTCATTCAATTAAACTTGAACGACGATGTCACTACTTGTTAGAAAAGCAACCTAATAAACTTGCTTGTTATTCTGCAAAATCTGAATGTCGATATTACTACTTGTTAGAAAAATATACTGAAAAACGTGAATGACAAAGTTATTATTGCTTCTCATTCAGTTAACCCTGAAAGACGATTTCATTGCTTGCTAGAAAGTTATCCTTACAAACCTGATTTACAAAGTTACTGCTCGTCATTCAGTTAAACTTGAATGACGATGTCTCTACTTGTTAGAAAAGCAACCTAATAAACCTGCTTGGCATTCTGCAAAATGTGAATGTCGACATTACTACTTGTTAGAAAAATATACTGAAAAACATGAATGACAAAGTTATTATTGCTTCTCATTCAGTCAACCCTGAAAGACGACTTTATTGCTTGTTAGAAAATTATCCTTACAAACCTGATTTACAAAGTTACTGCTCGTCATTCAGTTAAACTTGAATGACGATGTCACTACTTGTTAGAAAAGCAAACTAATGAACCTGCTTGTCATTTTACCAAATCTGAATGTCGACGTTACTACTTATTAGAAAAATATACTGAAAAATACGAATGTCAAAGTTATTATTGCTTCTCATTCAGTCAACCCTGAAAGACGACTTCATTGCTTGTTAGAAAATTATCCTTACAAACCTGATTTATAAAGTTACTGCTCGTCATTCAGTTAAACTTGAATGACGATGTCACTACTTGTTAGAAAAGCAACCTAATAAACCTGCTTGTCATTCTGTCAAATCTGAATATCGACGTTACTACTTGTTAGAAAAATATATTGAAGAACATGCTTCTCATTCAGTCAACCCTGAAAGACGACTTTATTGCTTGTTAGAAAATTATCCTTACAAACCTGATTTACAAAGTTACTGCTCGTCATTCAGTTAAATTTGAATGATGATGTCACTACTTGTTAGAAAAGCAAACTAATGAACCTGCTTGTCATTTTACCAAATCTGAATGTCGACGTTACTACTTGTTAGAAAAATATACTGAAGAACGTGAATGACAAAGTTCTTATTGCTTCTCATTCAGTCAACCCTGAAAGACGACTTCATTGCTTGTTAGAAAGTTATCCTTACAAACCTGATTTACAAAGTTACTGCTCGTCATACAGTTAAACTTGAATGACGATGTCACTACTTGTTAGAAAAGCAACCTAATAAACCTGCTTGTCATTCTGTCAAATCTGAATATCGACGTTACTACTTGTTAGAAAAATATATTGAAGAACGTGAAGATAAAGTTCTTATTGCTTCTCATTCAGTCAACCCTGAAAGACGACTTTATTGTTTGTTAGAAAATTATCCTTACAAACCTGATTTACAAAGTTACTGCTCGTCATTCAGTTAAACTTGAATGACGATGTCACTACTTGTTAGAAAAGCAACCTAATAAACCTGCTTGTCATTCTGCCAAATCTGAATGACGATGTTACTACTTGTTAGAAAAATATACTGAAAAACATGAATGACAAAGTTATTATTGCTTCCCATTCAGTCAATCCTGAAAGATGACTTCATTGCTTGTTAGAAAGTTATCCTTACACACCTGATTTACAAAGTTACTGCTCGTCATTCAATTAAACTTGAACGACGATGTCACTACTTGTTAGAAAAGCAACCTAATAAACTTGCTTGTTATTCTGCAAAATCTGAATGTCGATATTACTACTTGTTAGAAAAATATACTGAAAAACATGAATGACAAAGTTATTATTGCTTCTCATTCAGTCAACCCTGAAAGACGATTTCATTGCTTGCTAGAAAGTTATCCTTACAAACCTGATTTATAAAGTTACTGCTCGTCATTCAGTTAAACTTGAATGACAATGTCACTACTTGTTAGAAAAGCAACCTAATAAACTTACTTGTTATTCTGCAAAATCTGAATGTCGACGTTACTACTTGCTAGAAAAATATACTGAAAAACGTGAATATTATTGCTTGTCATTCGGTCACACCTAAATGACGACCTCATTGGTTGCTAGAAAGGTATCCCAAAAAACCTGAATGACAAAGTTACTGCTTTGCTAAAAGACAAATTCATTGTGTTTAAACACTTTAATATTCCATATTAATAATAGATAAATTTTGATGTGATTGAAAAGGGTGCGGATTCATTCATCTAGACCAACATTACCCGCTTTTTCCCCGCAAAGTGCATTATTTCGGGCGGTCGGCTCGATCACCAACAGACAAACGGACAGATCGGCCCTCTCACAAACCGGTCCGGAGGCGGCGGCGTATTGATACAGAGCAACGGGGCAAAGAAGCGCGGAAACAAAAACAAAGGCACAGTCGGACGTAATTGAATAATAGAATATGATGTTAGTGGATTGGTTTTCGGCCGATTCACATTCAATCAAAGTTAGTGGAAGTTCTTGATTTGCGGCGACCGCTGGATTGTGCGCGGGCGAGTGTAATGGAATTCCAAGGCAGTTACGATGCTAAACCTCCCCGGGGAACTGACCTGGCACTCGCCGCACACTCGGACTCTTGTTCTCCTGGTAGCGAGCTGCGTTGGCCGTTCGAGGGCCCCCAATGTTTGTCCGGCGGCCGGCTCCGACGCTGATTAAGCCCGTGTACCAATTAAACCCCCGGCAACTATGAATTATTGGTGATGATGGATCCGATGCGATTCGGTTCTCTCAATCTAATGGCAACGCTCGCATCAAAACGTCAATATTAAAATTAAACAGCGTTGAAACTAATACTTTGAAATATATTAAATTATAATGTACGGGCCTCCGTTTGTATCAAATATAGGCTCACCTATATTCAATGGATTAAGTTCTAAATATATAATTTATTAATAAATGCATTTAACCAAAATTGCATTAATTAAAAGTTAATTATTAATAGCCGAGGTCCAAGTGGACAAATTCAATATGTCAGATTTTAATAATCTACTATTGAAAAAATTATTATTTGGGTAAATATTATTATTTGCTAGACTATTAATTTTTTAACAAACAGTTATGTCGACCTTCAGAATTGTCTAAATAACAAGCAGTGAGTTTGTCATTTATGTTTGCTAGGATAACTTTCTAACAAGCAATAAGATTATCATTCAAGTTTGACAAAGGGTCAAGTGGTACCTTTGTCATTCAAGTGTATTCATGGCTAATTTTTTAACAAGCAAGTTTGTAAGGTTGCTCTTCTAACAAGTTATGATGTCATCATCCAAGTTTGACTGAATGACAAGCAGTAACGTTTTTCATTCAGTTTCGTTAGATTGTTCATTGTTCTAACAAGCAATGAGGTCGTCTTTCAAGTTTGATTGAATGAGAAGCAATAATAAATTTGCCATTCATGTTCTTCAGTATACTTTTACTAACGTCGACATAGGTTGCTTTTCTAACAAGTAGTGACATCATCATTCAAGTTTAACTGAATGACGAGCAGTAACTTTGTAAATCAGGTTTGTAAGGATTACTTTCTAACAAGCAATGAAGTTGTCTTTCAGGGTTGACTGAACGAGAAGTAATAATAACTTTGTCATTGAAGTTTTTAAGTATATCTTTCTAACAAGTAGTAACGTCGACATTCAGATTTGATAGAATGACAAGCAGGTTTATTAGGTTGCTTTTCTAACAAGTAGTGACATCGTCATTCAAGTTTAACTGAATGTCGAGCAGTAACTTTGTAAATCAGGTTTGTAAGAATAACTTTCTAACAAGCAATGAAGTCGTCTTTCATGGTTGAGTGAACGAGAAGCAATAATAACTTTGTCATTGAAGTTTTTCAGTATATCTTTCTAACAAGTAGTAACGCCGACATTCAGATTTGATAGAATGACAAGCAGGTTTATTAGGTTGCTTTTCTAACATGTAGTGACATCGTCATTCAAGTTTAACTGAATGACGAGCAGTAACTTTGTAAATCAGGTTTGTAAGGATAATTTTCTAACAAGCAATGAAGTCATTTTTCAGGGTTGACTGAAAGAGAAGCAATAATAACTTTGTCATTCATGTTTTTCAGTATATTTTTCTAACAAGTAGTAACATCGACATTCAGATATGACAGAATGACAAGCAGGTTTATTAGGTTGCTTTTCTAACATGTAGTGACATCATCATTCAAGTTTAACTGAATGACGAGCAGTAACTTTGTAAATCAAGTTTGTAAGGATAACTTTGTAACAAGCAATGAAGTCGTCTTTCAGGGTTGACTGAATGGGAAGCAATAATAACTTTGTCATTGAAGTTTTTCAGTATATCTTTCTAACAAGTAGTAATGTTGACATTCAGATTTAATAGAATGACAAGCAGGTTTATTAGGTTGCTTTTCTAACATGTAGTGACATCGTCATTCAAGTTTAACTGAATGACGAGCAGTAACTTTGTAAATCAGGTTTGTAAGGATAATTTTCTAACAAGCAATGAAGTCATTTTTCAGGGTTGACTGAAAGAGAAGCAATAATAACTTTGTCATTCATGTTTTTCAGTATATTTTTCTAACAAGTAGTAACGTCGACATTCAGATATGACAGAATGACAAGCAGGTTTATTAGGTTGCTTTTCTAACAAGAAGTAACATCGTCATTCAAGTTTAACTGAATGACGAGCAGTAATTTTGTAAATCAGGTTTGTAAGGATAACTTTCTAACAAGCAATGAAGTCGTCTTTCGGGGTTAACTGAATGAGACGCACTAATATCTTTGTCATTCATGTTTTTCAATATATTTTTCTAACAAGTAGTAACGTCGACATTCAGATTTGACAGAATGACAACTAGGTTTATTAGGTTGCTTTTCTAGCAAGTAGTACTCCACGTCTATATCACATCAAACATTATTATTAAGTTAAAATAAATCTTAATTGCAACGTTTTCATTCGCAACACATTGGATAACTGGAAAAATGATTTATGGGTTTCCCTCAACTAAAGAAACTCTTGGATCAATAGCTAAAATATGAATATAAACCTAAAATTATGTTTACACGTTTACATTTTATTCGCGTTTTGCATTTTTCCTTTATAATATGTCTGGCGTAAATATGCAGCTACATCAAAAATACGACGACAGTCGGATATTTCCATATTATAAAATGTTGATATGTAAATAAGTTAATAATGTACCTGTTGTACATATTAAATTCACATGAATATGGAGCTTAAGCGAAATCAAAATTCGTATTTTCCTCTTCAGAAATAAACGAAATAATCTCAGCCTTTCAAATCGACCACCTTTTAATTACTTTATTTTAAAAACCGAACGGATTCGACGCTCCGATAGTTGCGAGAACGATTGGATAAACAGATCGACTTTTAATTACACCTCCTATCTCGGCCCCTAATGAACATCGTAACGAACGAGGAACGTTTATCTGTGTCTGGAGACAACTGCCGCGGAAAAAGAAGCACCGTCTAATTTTGTACGGTTGAAGAGGAACAAGCGCACCAATTGCTTTCCAGGCATAAAGTCCTACGTCCGTCCCCCGCCCCCGCGGCCAAGGGGAGAACTATTGCGTCTAATCCTAATTTTCATTTGGCCAACTTTTCTTTTTACGGCCATTCCTTGAGCGGCGGACCGTTTCAATTAAAGCCACTTCTTGTGTTCCACGGGTAAACGTGATTTATATTCATCGGCAAATTGTTACCACGTGTCGGGGATAGTAAAAAATATTTCTAAATGTCTTAAAACCTTATATTTTCAAACACAAACACTTACAACGTACCACCACTTATCAGTAAATAATATTAAATAGATCGCCTCC
The DNA here is from genome assembly GCF_024364675.1 of Aethina tumida. Lineage (NCBI taxonomy): Eukaryota > Metazoa > Arthropoda > Insecta > Coleoptera > Nitidulidae > Aethina > Aethina tumida. Next base: position 4,598,338 of record NC_065441.1, read on the forward strand.
TCTTTGACATCAACTCGGATGATGATGAGTTCTTTCTCTTCTTAAAGCCACAAAGGTCCAAATTCTCTAAACTTTCTCTGGCGTTTTCCGTTTCAGCTTCTCTTTCTTTGGCCTTTTGGTAATCGTACACGGATTTTTCGACAGAATAAATCATCAAATTTTTCCACATAATGCTTTGGTCCTTCCTACTCCTGGCATAGGCTTCATTTAAGATCTGTAAGTCCTTATTTGGAATTTGTATATTGTCCATGATTGTATGAGGTGGTGATGACTGTGAAGTCACAAATTTATACAGTTCAATCTATTTACCTAATCTTTACCTCTTGGATGCGCTAGGTATGCTTTACCTCAGAGTTTCATGGATTAAATTAATGCCAGAATTAAACATTTAAAAATTAAATAAATTAAAATATGATAAAATAAAAACTCTATAACATACAATATCTTTTTTTTGACACTATTTCGAACGTTTCCAGTCTCTTCCTCTTCTTGGGATTCTCATCATCAATTTCTAAACTCTCAATACTTTTGTCACATTTTCCGTTTCTATCTCTGTTGCATGTTTCATTTAATTATTATACTCTTGCACTGATTATCCAATTTTATAAATCATTAAACTCTTCCACATAACGTTAATGTCCTTCCTGCTTCTCATATAAGTTTCATTTAAGATGTTCAAGTTCTTCTTTGGAATGTGCTTATTGTTTGAATCCATTTTCTTATTCTTTCTGATTATCGAAGCATTTTTGACCTGTATGATGTGCGAAAGAATGTTTCTTAATTCTCAATTTAATTTAGCTTAAACAGTGAATCAATTCGTTCAGATAACATTTAACCTTTGCCACAAATACTTCGATTTTTTACCTAACTTCAAAGCCACTTTCTAAAAGCCACGCCACAAAAATGTTTAAGACTTTGAACTTTCAATATTTCTGCCCACAATCAAGGAAATAAACCTTTAAACAACAATGGACCGCCCCAAATCCCAAAAACATAAATTTCCGTTGCATTTTCGTTTTACGACCCGTTTATCTAAAATAAGTGAAGCTAAATGCCGGGAATATAGGTTGTGGGTATCAGTGTCGTTCCAGGTACACTGATATCAGAACGGTGAAACATTGTCGGGAGAATTTTTTATAAAAATATTGCCTCAAAGAAGACTTTGTTATTAAGATTTGGTAGCTATATCTGTAATTTTGGAATACGGCAATTTGAGTCAATAAGAAAAGCAAATGTATCATGTCCCACAAAGTGTAGTAAGTCTTGATTCAAATCGTTATGAGCAAATTGGCAATTTTAATTTATGACATGATGGTGCCAGCTACGACCGGGATTATTTGTACTAGATGAAATAGTACATCCTCCAAGCTTCGTAGAGACGCAGGAATTATTGTAAGTTTATTAAGATTACAAATCATTATAATTTTAATAGTTAAAAAATCAAGAAGGATAGAAGTTGGACTGTCTATGTTTTCTAAACTTTTCCTGGCGTTTTCCGTTTCAGCTTCCCTTTTTTAGCCTTTTGGTAATTTGAGGTTAATGTGGTAGTTAAAAAATCAAAAAGGATAGAAGCTGGACTGTCTATGTTGTGATTGGAAAAAAGTAATTGCTAATATTCTGGTTTTTCTTTAAGTTTTATTAATTTTGTTTTATTAATTTCCTAAGAATTTGATGACATTTGATTTCTTACTGGTTTAAAAGTTATGTTGTTGATGCAATTTTCTTCAATTTATTTATTTTCTAGTGTTAAATGTCCTAGTCCAAATTCTCCAAACTTTCCCTGGCGTTTTCCGTTTCAGCTTCCTTTTCTTTGGCCTTTTGGTAATTTAAGGTTAAGGTGATAGTTAAAAAATCAAGAAGGATAGAAGTTGGACTGTCTATGTTGTGGTTGGAAAAACGTAATTGCTAATATTCTGGTTTTTCTTTAAGTTTTATTAATTTTGTTTTATTAATTTCCTAAGAAATGGATGACATTTGATTTCTTACTGGTTTAAAAGTTATGTTGTTGATGCAATTTTCTTCAATTTATTTATTTTCTTGTGTTAAATGTCCTAGTCCAAATACTATAAACATTCCCTGGCGTTTTACCTTTCATCATCCCTTTCTTTGGCCTTTTGGTAATTTAAGGTTAAGGTGGTAGTTAAAAAATGAAGAAGGATAGAAACTGGACTGTCTAGTTGTGATTGGAAAAATGTAATTGCTAATATTCTTCTTTATCTTTAATTTTGATTAATTTTATTTTATTAATTTCTTAAGAATTTGATGACATTTGATTTCTTACTGGTTTAAAAGTTATGTTGTTGATGCAATTTTCTTGAATTTATTTATTTTCTAGTGTTAAATGTCCTAGTCTAAATTGTCTAAACTTTCCCTGGCGTTTTCCGTTTCAGCTTCTTTTTCTTTGGCCTTTTGGTAATTTAAGGTTAAGGTGGTAGTTAAAAAATCAAGAAGGATAGAAGCTGGACTGTCTATGTTGTGATTGGAAAACGTAATTGCTAATATTCTTCTTTATCTTTAATTTTGATTAATTTTGTTTTACTAATTTCTTAAGAATTTGATAACATTTGATTTCTTACTGGTTTAAAAGTTATGTTGTCGATGCAATTTTCTTGAATTTATTTATTTTTTAGTGTTAAATGTCCTAGTCTAAATTGTCTAAACTTTCCCTGACGTTTTCCGTTTCAGCTTCCTTTTCTTTGGCCCTTTGGTAATTTAAGGTTAAGGTGGTAGTTAAAAAATCAAGAAGGATAGAAGCTGGACTGTCTATGTTGTGATTGGAAAAACGTAATTGCTAATATTCTGGTTTTTCTTTAAGTTTTATTAATTTTGTTTTATTAATTTCCTAAGAATTTGATGACATTTGATTTCTTACTGATTTAAAAGTTATGTTGTTGATGCAATTTTCTTCGATTTATTTATTTTCTTGTGTTAAATGTCCTAGTCCAAATACTCTAAACATTCCCTGGCCTTTTACGTTTCAGCTTCCCTTTTTTGGCCTTTTGGTAATTTAAGGTTAAGGTGGTAGTTAAAAAATGAAGAAGGATAGAAACTGGACTGTCTAGTTGTGATTGGAAAAATGTAATTGCTAATATTCTTCTTTATCTTTAATTTTGATTAATTTTGTTTTACTAATTTCTTAAGAATTTGATAACATTTGATTTCTTACTGGTTTAAAAGTTATGTTGTCGATGCAATTTTCTTGAATTTATTTATTTTTTAGTGTTAAATGTCCTAGTCTAAATTGTCTAAACTTTCCCTGACGTTTTCCGTTTCAGCTTCCTTTTCTTTGGCCCTTTGGTAATTTAAGGTTAAGGTGGTAGTTAAAAAATCAAGAAGGATAGAAGCTGGACTGTCTATGTTGTGATTGGAAAAACGTAATTGCTAATATTCTGGTTTTTCTTTAAGTTTTATTAATTTTGTTTTATTAATTTCCTAAGAATTTGATGACATTTGATTTCTTACTGGTTTAAAAGTTATGTTGTTGATGCAATTTTCTTCGATTTATTTATTTTCTTGTGTTAAATGTCCTAGTCCAAATACTCTAAACATTCCCTGGCCTTTTACGTTTCAGCTTCCCTTTTTTGGCCTTTTGGTAATTTAAGGTTAAGGTGGTAGTTAAAAAATGAAGAAGGATAGAAACTGGACTATCTAGTTGTGATTGGAAAAATGTAATTGCTAATATTCTTCTTTATCTTTAATTTTGATTAATTTTGTTTTATTAATTTCTTAAGAATTTGATGACATTTGATTTCTTACTAGTTTAAAAGTTATGTTGTCGATGCAATTTTCTTGAATTTATTTATTTTCTAGCGTTAAATGTCCTAGTCTAAATTGTCTAAACTTTCCCTGGCGTTTTCCGTTTCAGCTTTCTTTTCTTTGGCCTTTTGGTAATTTAAGGTTAAGGTGGTAGTTAAAAAGTCAAGAAGGATAGAAGCTGGACTGTCTATGTTGTGATTGGAAAAACGTAATTGCTAATATTGTGGTGTTTCTTTAAGTTTTATTAATTTTGTTTTATTAATTTCCTAAGAATTTGATGACATTTGATTTCTTACTGGTTTAAAAGTTATGTTGTTGATGCAATTTTCTTCAATTTATTTATTTTCTTGTGTTAAATGTCCTAGTCCAAATACTCTAAACATTCCCTGGCGTTTTACGTTTCAGCATCCCTTTCTTTGGCCTTTTGGTAATTTAAGGTTAAGGTGGTAGTTAAAAAATCAAGAAAGATATAAGCTGGACTGTATACGTTGTGATTGGAAAAATGTAATTTCTAATATTCTTGTTTTTCTTTAATTTTGATTAATTTTGTTTTATTAATTTCTTAAGAATTTGGTGACATTTACAAGTTATGTTGTTGATGTAATTTTCTTAAATTTATTTATTTTCTAGTGTTAAATGAGTGACATAATAATTTTAATTTTAAAAACAACTACATAAACAATATCCTTGACAAGAATATTCATTACAATGAACATATTTTATAATTTTTTAGTAGTGTATAAAGTAGTTAATACCATAAAAGTGTTGGTGAGCTAATACAGCCATTTAAGTTGAACAGTATACCAAAACAGGAAAGTTGAATTGGTTAATTCTGTAGTACACTCCAACGTATTTAGCAACAGTGCAAGGAAGACAGGAAAGTTTGCACAATAAAAACTATTTTAATTTGTTAAACTCGGTGGCAAAGAACGCGGATGGTTTTAATCTGGCGAACAGTTTCATAATTTATTTCGCATACCGCAGGTACTTCCAGTTAACAAAGTAGTCTGAAACCTTATAGTGCGCATTAAGAAACGATGTGTAAGAAATCTGACAATGGGCTAAAGAGAGTTGTTTTGGTTACGGCATCGGGGAGAAAACGAGACGCACTAATACTTCCCGGGAGGATTTTCCGTTTTGGAGGCGGCGTGTCTCGGGCCAAAGCGCATTAAGGCTTTCCTCCGTGTCGGCTCCGATGCTAACTACCTTTGGTGGCGTTCTTGAAATCGACTCGTATTCAATCAGTCACCACCACAAGTGCACGGTGCATAACTCACAAAAACCCATTAGCGGACGAGATAATCCACGAATTGCGGATAATTGCCGGGCGGGGGTGAAAACTAAGAACGAACGAGTGTCAGACGCAAATCTGATTAAAATGCAATCAGAAGAACTGCTACACGGCGGCTCGTGTCGGTAAATCACAAAACATGTGCGGGGCCGGCGGTATAAATAGATTTAACCGGTTTTAATGAAGACGCCACTGTAAATCGGGGGGCGGCGGGGGTGGCCGTATCACATGATATCGTGCGGCCGACCTAACCATTTGTGAAAAAGCTCCGGTGCTTTTTAATCACTCAAACCGACGTCCGACACGAGAGCCCGTAATTGATTTTCGATTTCTTTAATCAGCCGACGCGTTTCATATAAATTTTAATTTTGCGTCTGGCAATGGAAGCGGCACGCCGTTAATTGAGATTGATGCAATATTTGTTTATTATTCATTGTTCTAATGGAAGCGGATTTGATCTGGATACTCGGACACACGGACGAATCAATATTCATCAAACACATGTATTTTACCCGAGACAAGGGAATGTAAATAAAGGCGCACTGACTTATTCAAAAATACAAGACGACAGAGAAAAAAGAACGTTCCAGTTTCAACGTGGACCCACGTTTTTTTGTCGGAACACAGAATCCAATAAGGCACAGTTTTATATGAAATAAGTAAACGCAATATAGGGACTATACACGTATATATATAACAGAACTGAAAACGATAGTAATTGAAGGGAAAGAATCCCCTGGCAAAAAGCTTCAAGTGTTCGACCAATCTGATATACGATGCGACAACAATTTTTCGCGTCATATTGCCTTTCGTATCGGGCCCGGATTCTTTTTTCCTTGGGTCGATGTGTTCTTTATTTAGATTTATTGAAAAACAAGGTCTGCATATAATATTTTTTAATAAAAACTAAAGCGGATTTTCGGATGGGAAAGTTTTCAGGTCTCATAAAATACAAACACACGTGACAAAATATCCTTAGCCACTTTGTGTGCTTTATAGTTTTAACATTTTAATGGAATTCACCGTCCTTTCACTTTTTACGAACTACACAAGATAAACTGGTGAATAATTATTGGGAAAAACCGAATAAACAGTAGTTTGTGGGGGGTACGGTCGTAAATCGCACGTAAAACAATGATTGCGGCGATGGCGGCGGCAAAGAACATCAATTTTAATTTGCCAAAACAATATATATCATAGATCGCTTTGCATTTGTATAGATCGAGCCGGGGCGCTCCATTCTCCAAACCGGCGGAAATTACAAGGCCTACCCCGTTTTCATTTTGATTAAGCAGCTTATAATCATGGGTGGCGGCTGCTCAGTATAAATGCGGACGGAATTCTAGATCCGGCTATTTCCCATTCATCGTCCTTGTTTTGTGGATATACTACTTTTTGTAAAAACACATGCATCACAATCATTATATATAGCAAATTCGTACTTCTTATGAGATGTACTCAGGGGAGTGAAAATTGAAAAATAGACCAAAATTATAAATTACTTGTGCGTAAAACGCTCTTATAATGTTCACAAAATTATGTACTCACTGATATAATGTTCAAAAAAGTACTAATTGGTTTTATGGGACTATAAATAGAAAAATGTTGCTTATAAAGTACTTGGTCATTAGATACTTCTGGCTACTTGAAAAAAAATTGATCACAAGATTAAAATTATAAAGTACTTGTGTGTTTCAGTAAGAAATATCACTATTATCATTATGTTGTATATTAAAATACTTTTATAATGTTTACAAAATTATGTACTCACTTATATAATGTTCAAAAAAGTACTAATTGGTTTTATGGGACTATAAATAGAAAAATGTTGCTTATAAAGTACTTGGTCATTAGATACTTCTGGCTACTTGAAAAAAAATTGATCACAAGATTAAAATTATAAAGTACTTGTGTGTTTCAGTAAGAAATATCACTATTATCATTATGTTGTATATTAAAATACTTTTATAATGTTTACAAAATTATGTACTCACTGATATAATGTTCAAAAAAGCACTAATTGGTTTTATGGGACTATATACAGAAAAATGTTGCTTATAGAGTACTTGGTCATTAGATACTTCTGACTACTTGAATAAAAATTGATCACAAGATTAAAGTTATAAAGTACTTGTGTGTTTCAGTAAGAAATATCACTATTATCATTATGTTGTATATTAAAATACTTTTATAATGTTTGAAAAATTATGTACACACTGTTTTAATGTTCAAAAAAGTACTAATTGGTTTTATGGGACTATAAACAGAAAAATGTTGCTTATAAAGTACTTGGTCATTAGATACTTCTGACTACTTAAATAAAAATTGATCACAAGATTAAAATTATAAAGTACTTGTGTGTTTCAGTAAGAAATACCACTATTATCATTATGTTGTATATTAAAATACTTTTATAATGTTTACAAAATTATGTACACACTGATATAATGTTCAAAAAAGTACTAATTGATTTTATGGTACTATAAACAGAAAAATGTTGCTTATAAAGTACTTGGTCATTAGATACTTCTGGCTACTTGAATAAAAATTGATCACAAGATTAAAATTATAAAGTACTTGTGTGTTTCAGTAAGAAATATCACTATTATCATTATGTTGTATATTAAAATACTTTTATAATGTTTACAAAATTATATACTCACTGATATAATGTTCAAAAAAGTACTAATTGGTTTTATGGGACTATAAATAGAAAAATGTTGCTTATAAAGTACTTGGTCATTAGATACTTCTGGCTACTTGAAAAAAAATTGATCACAAGATTAAAATTATAAAGTACTTGTGTGTTTCAGTAAGAAATATCACTATTATCATTATGTTGTATATTAAAATACTTTTATAATGTTTACAAAATTATGTACTCACTTAAATAATGTTCAAAAAAGTACTAATTGGTTTTATGGGACTATAAATAGAAAAATGTTGCTTATAAAGTACTTGGTCATTAGATACTTCTGGCTACTTGAAAAAAAATTGATCACAAGATTAAAATTATAAAGTACTTGTGTGTTTCAGTAAGAAATATCACTATTATCATTATGTTGTATATTAAAATACTTTTATAATGATTACAAAATTATGTACTCACTTATATAATATTCAAAAAAGTACTAATTGGTTTTATGGGACTATAAAGAGAAAAATGTTGCTTATAAAGTACTTGGTCATTAGATACTTCTGGCTACTTGAAAAAAAATTGATCACAAGATTAAAATTATAAAGTACTTGTGTGTTTCAGTAAGAAATATCACTATTATCATTATGTTGTATATTAAAATACTTTTATAATGTTTACAAAATTATGTACTCACTGATATAATGTTCAAAAAAGCACTAATTGGTTTTATGGGACTATATACAGAAAAATGTTGCTTATAGAGTACTTGGTCATTAGATACTTCTGACTACTTGAATAAAAATTGATCACAAGATTAAAGTTATAAAGTACTTGTGTATTTCAGTAAGAAATATCACTATTATCATTATGTTGTATATTAAAATACTTTTATAATGTTTACAAAATTATGTACACACTGATATAATGTTCAAAAAAGTACTAATTGATTTTATGGTACTATAAACAGAAAAATGTTGCTTATAAAGTACTTGGTCATTAGATACTTCTGGCTACTTGAATAAAAATTGATCACAAGATTAAAGTTATAAAGTACTTGTGTGTTTTAGTAAGAAATACCTCTACTATCATTATTTTGTATATTAAAACACTTTTATAATGTTTACAAATGTATGTACTCACTGATATAAGGTTCAAAAAAGTACTAATTGGTTTTATGGGACTATACATAGAAAAATGTTGCTTATAAAGCATTTGGTCATTAGATACTTGTGACTACTTGAATAAAAATTGATCACAAGATTAAAGTTATAAAGTACTTGTGTGTTTCAGTAAAAAAATCTCTACTATCATTATTTTATACATTAAAACACTTTTATAATGTTTACAAAAGTATGTAATCACTGATATAATGTGAAAAAAGTACTAATTGGTTTTATGGGATTATAAATAGAAAAATGTTGCTTATATAGTACTTGGTCATTAGATACTTCTGACACCTGAATAAAAATTGATCACAAGATTAAAATTATAAAGAACTTGTGTGCTTTAGTAAGAAATACCCCTATTATCATTATTTTGTATATTAAAATTCTTTTATAACGTTTACAAATATATGTACTCACTGATATAATGTTCAAAAAAGTACTAATTGGTTTTAAGGGACTATAAACAGAAAAGCGTTTATAAGAAAGTACTTGGTTATTAGGTACTTCTGACTACTTGAATATAAATTGATCACAATTGTGTGTTTTAATAAGAAATACCTCTATTACCGTTATTTTATATATTAAAACTCTTTTATAATGTTCCAAAAATTATGTACTCACTGATATAATGTTCAAAAAAGTATCAATTGGTTTTATGGGACTATAAAGTACTTGGTCATTACGTACTTCCGGCGGAAAGTAGTTTATTGGATAACAATTAGTCACAATATTAAAATTATAAAGTATTTACGTGTTTTAGTAATAAATACTTGTATTACTATAATTACGTACTTTTGGTAAAAAGTACTTAATTGAATAGAAATTGGTAACACGATTAAAATTATAAAGTATTTGCTATTTGCATACTTATGGTACCAAATTTTATGACCCAATTCGTTAAGAAGTACCCGAAATTTTTATTGAAAAATATATTTTGTTTTTATTATTACTTTTCTATGATACAAAACAATAAAAATATGTGTATGTTTTAAGGATATTTAGAGAATATTAGATATCATAGCCGAGTTTAATTTTAAAACGAAACAACAATAAAAGTAACATTCCAAAGTGATTTATAAAAAGGAAATGGGAGCGTTGCATTTAGCGTTCCAAGGACATTTTCATTACGCCATAATTAAGTTCCTTCAGACTGTTATTAAAGATGATAAGCCAGGTGCAGCCGTTAACGAAGTGGCGCTAGGGAAAGTTGAAAATATTGTGCATAGCGCCGGCAAACACTCAATTACAACTTTCCCGACCACTTTTCAATTTTTCTCAACGCAACTGACAATAATTTAATAAAGTTCATTCAACGAACCGACTGCCTTGCCGACACGTCTGTGATATTTGAACCCCTAAAACTGTCAAAGGAATAAAACAACAGGAAAAAAAAGGAAATAGCACGTGAATAAATTGAAAAACTTTCCTGTAACGATTTTAATTGTCTCTATTAAAAACTCATTTCATCGGTTCAATTGTACAAACAAGGCTTATGTTTCTGTACCGGCCACGACATTATTTACACGTTGCTTTATTTACGAACGTTAATGATGAAAAAGCGCGTAAGGGTCGCAGTCTTAATTGGGAAAACGTTTAAAGATTTCACTTTTTGTTCGTATTTTCCATCGGATCGAAGAGCTTTTCAACGAGACCTGGGCTCGTATCAAGTTTGTTTGGGGAAGTCCCTCTTCAATAATAATATAGACCGAAACGAACTCTCAAAGTCAATTAGGGGTAAATGATAGATTTGCTGTCAGGCTTATTAACGGATTGGTTTTGATTTACCCGCTCGCTCCGCACCGTATAAATTAATTAACATTCATTTGACGATGACATTCTACGTGGATCCCTCAAGTGCGTTTTTATTCCTGTTTCGCAACGAGAACAACGTACCGTGTTTATTAACCCCTTTCACATTTTCTGTTTCTGCATCCTTCTGTGTCATTGTTTATTTTTTTTTTTTAATACTCAAATTCTGCTAAACCACCCGGATTTTTACTGAATTAATATTTTAAAAATATAACTTGTATTTTATTTTAAGCTGTATTTGTTAATTAAAAGGTTTTTTACACTTTTTTGACTAAAAATATATATTTTCTCCTTCTATTCGGAGATGATGCTGTATCTGATGAAGTCACACGACTTCATTTCGTCGATTTAAAAGTGGTAATGTATGCATTGAAGATGAATAACATCAATATCTGATGGAAATCCTTCGTTCAACATGTTTGGGAATAGGGCAGTCATTACCATAAATTGCGTAAGAAGTTCATCCTTGAAGCTGGGTTGAAACTAGCTGATACACCAGTCTTACATATTGACCACCTACTAAGGTTCATGCAACAATCTACTGCTTACAAATTAATCATTTATGCAAGACTTTCTTCTTTAGTCAATAAAGAAGATGTTCTGCTACTTCATGACAACGCAAGACCATATGTCGCATTAAAGACTCAAACAAACCTTCCGAATAATAAATAAAATTCTTCTTCATTCACCTTATAATTTAGATATTTCTCCTAGTACTTATTTGTTAATTTTTTCCTTTCTTATTTTTTTATATTTCTTGATGTTTTTACCTCTTTTCTTCGCTCCTCTTCCAATTTTTTCTTGGTTCGTTCCTTTTCCTGTCTTTTCTTCAATTTCAGTTCTTTTTATTTTTATTTTTTGCTTTGTTAATATTTTTAGCTGGAAATGAAGGTTATTTTAAAGATATAATTATATATATATAAATTACTTTTTCCAATGCCTAATATTACTCTAAAAGAACCGCTTTCATTTCTTGATATTTGTGTCTACTCTTCTTTCAGTTCCTCTTCTTGATGACTGTTTGGTGGACCATTCGAAGTCTTTTACACATTGACCACCTATTAAGGTGTCAAACGGTTCATGCAACAATTTGCTTACAAATTGATCAAGTTTATGTAAGACTTTCTTCTTTAGTCAATAAAGAAGACGTTCTGCTACTTCATGACAACGCAAGACCATATGTCGCATTATAGACTCAAATAAACCTTCAGAATATTAAATAAAGTTCTTCTTCATCCACCTTATAGTTTAGATATTTCTTCTAGTACTTATTAGTTAATTTTTCCCTTCTTATCTTTTTGTGGAAAAAAGCGGATACATTTCTTGACGTTTTTACCTCTTTTCTTCGCTTTTATTCCAATTTTTTCTTGGTTCGTTTCTTTTCCTGCCCTTCCTTCAATTTCAGTTTTTTTTATTTTTATTTTTTTTTGCTTTGATACTATTTTTGACTGGAAACGCAGGTTATTTTAAAGATATAATTAAATATATATATATACATTTCCCTGTATCTAATATTACTCTAAAAGAATCGTTTTCATTTCTTGATGTTTATGTCTGCTCAGTTTTTCTTGCTCTTTTTTGGTTTGTCTCTTCTTATGTTCCTTATTCTTTTTCATTTCAAGAGTAAAAATCAATTGATCTTTAGTTTATATACATAAACCCATAATTGTTTTCAATAGGCGTGTTTTGCTGAATAAAAGTTAAAGAAAATTGTCTTACTTTAACATTAAACCTTAAAACAATAAATTAATATTTCTGGTACCTAATATTAGCTCCAAAAATCATGTGGTACATCTCTCTTAACTTAATTTGAAAGCATTAAAATCATTCATAGAAAGCTTCATGATGCTATCAAATCTATCTATAATGGGCATGAACTGAAAAATTCAAATTAAACAATTATTTTTGAAAAAGAAGAGTTAGCTGAAGGTATATTGTAATGTTTTATATATAATTTTAGTCAAAAAATTGATTGAAAATGTGATACATAGAAGGACTGATGTGAGATACTGAAGTTGAGCTACATATAATTAAAGTCAGTTATTTTATGGTTCAACGATATGAGGCTTTGCAATAAAAATTATGTATTATTAATAGCTTGAAAAGTTTCGGATCCAATGCAACGTGAAATGAAGTTATTATGATATTAGAGTTTCGAAGGAAAAAGACTACTATTTATTTGAAAAAAAAAAAAGATTGAGGCTTATTGGTATCAGATTCAATTAATTCTGGGTATAGTAAGTGATCTATGATAATGAATATGAAGGAAGAGTTAGGAGGTATTGCCATCGTAGACTTAGGTTTTACTTTCTAGAATTCTTCTTGTTCTACATTATATTTTCCTTTGTTCCTATTTCTTATGTTTTTGTTGTTGTTCTCTTGATATTCGTTGGGTGTGACTGAAGTTGTTCTATTACTGTTTTTCACTAAATTATTATTAATAGAAATTTCAAGGAATATTAATAGAAGTTAATCGAAACATCCAACAGGAAAGGAACCCCATAAACAACAACAAAGCAGTTGATTGGAAAGAAACATCTTTGTGTAACCTGTCGTCACAATCGCGAAAAGTGATCGAACACTTTTTCGCTTACACCATGCCCTTTTCGCCGAATCAACTCCACCAAACGAAACCGAATAATTGCGGCAGGCACAACGGCCCGCAAAGTTTGCGGAAGCGATCGCTTGTATCGGCCGCCTCAAGATCGCAGATTAGATATTTATTTTTTTTTCGGGGGGGAGTTCGGCACTTTTAAATCGACTTTCTCGGCGTGCCCACCTACGCCGCCGTGTTTGGCCTATTTGCCCCGATAACGGCGTATCGCTTTACGCGGGGCGCAGGTCCGTCATTGGGGCACGTTAAATATTTAGCCGGGCCGTTTTTTTGGGGGGACCGGTTGAATTTGGAGTCGCCGGTTTTAAACGATCTGCGGTTTTCGGCCAAGTCCGTTTTAATTATTCACGGGAAATTTTGAATCCGTCGACGTTTAATTGTGATGCACTTTGGGGGGTATGAATAGTTAATGTGCATTTACTGGAAACGTCAAGACGTTAAGGGTGAAATTGTGATTCACTAACATTAAATTTAGACACACAATATTGAATGTATTTTAATTAAAATTTCTCGATAATACCGCAAAGAATAATGCACTTTTTAAACAAACTAATGGCTACATGACACAACCTACTTATCGAAGAAACAAAACGATTAAAATCTCGCATATTACCTTAGGTAATATTATTATTAATGTGCTGTCTGGTGAATTAATTGCTCCCGACATGTTTCCACGTAACTTTCAACGAGAAATAAGTGGCTGTTTACATTTTTAAACACACATTAACATATTACACACGTTGGAGAACGTAAATTCCATTCTTGAAGTACGGATCTGAGCAAATCTAAAGTTAACGTTACCATTGAGCACTTGAATTCTTATCTGCTGACTCGATTCTGAACTTGAGGACGCATAAAATGTAAGTTTGCGTCCTGGTAATTGAATTATCTGCAGTTTATGTAGATTTTTGTTAACGCACTTACAATGACGCTTTGATTTGCTTCGTTCATATCAATAATTGGTATAATCATCAATTAATTTGAAGCACTTACAATCGGCAGTAGGAGCAACTACATTATTTACTTAGTTAATATTAACGTGTAATCGATTCCGTTTGTAGGTTTAACGTCCATAATGCAACAGATTGGACCTGGAGGAATTAAGTGGTGTCGTAAAATTTAAATGAGATGTTTACAGACTGGCCAGACTTTTAAACTGTCCTCTTTAAAGCTTCAACTGTTAATTGACTTCAGTTTTTATGGCCAGTCATAAAGTGACACCGTCAAATTTTTTATACAGCCGAATTTGATGGAGAAATTCACTTTTCGGTTTCGCCACCGCCGAAAATCACCTTGATTAAATTAATCGCAATCGTTTTGAGAAACGTAACAGATGTCGGGCGTAATTCCCGAGCCGCGTAAATGAAGATATAAAATACAGCCGAAGGTTACGAAGATACGAAAATTCGTGGGGAATATAAATTTTAATTTGCCAGGTAATTAAAAGGAGTCACGGATCCTCAACTTCATCCGGTCCCGGACTTCTGAAATATAATTAAAATATTTCGTTTTAAGTGGCATTAGAAGAAAATTGAAATGCTAAAATATACCTGTTTTATATTTCGCGCCCGAGGTGTCACGATTAGCCGGATTATTCACTCGCATTTAATATCGTCCTTTGCGACTTTGTCATAGGCAAGAGGTGAGATAATCTCGACTTCTTCCACTATTTATACCCCACTTTGGAATTTATATACTACGCTGGAACCCACCAGCTGTGATATTTTATTATTTTACAACAAAATTATTATTAATCATGTAAATATTTACGTAGTTACAAATAGAACTAGTTTCATTGAAGTAAATGGAACTGGTGGAGAACGCAGGAGAGATGGTTAAAGCAAATTAAACGAAATTGGGTAAAACAACGTAATTGTCCAGTGGATTCAAGGGATGCGTGAGGATTAAGAGCACATCTGATTTGTCTTTGGAGACATGTCAAAATAAATTGGAGAAACAAACAAAAAAAAAAACGGGACGTACAATCGTATTCTCAAGTTTTATTAACCCCATTTTATACCCTTAAATAAAAAAAAATGTTTTTGTGTGAAATTGGCAATTTTTTTATTACTAATATTTTATATCTTACAAAAATATTTTAGTTATTCCAAATGTGTCCAATTTATGAAAGTTCCAAGTTATGAAACTTCATAATATAATTAAGGTTACTTTCAAGTTCAAAGTTTTTAACTAAAAGCTCTCTGTATAATCTAAACATATTTAACATATTGAAGAACAAAACTGAAATTCTCTAAATCAACTTCAGCTATTTTTAATTAAAGAAAATAAACATATTAAAAAATAGTAAATTTAAAATAAAGATATTATTTTAAATTGTTATAAGTTTCAAAATTGTAATATATTTTTAGGTCCTGAAAAAAAATCAACTTTGACATTATTCGCAGTTGTCTCTTTTATAATTTGTTTAAGTTTAAAGTTTTTAACTTAAAGCTCTATGTATGATCTAAATATATTTATTCAAGATCAAGACTGTCTCTTCAGATTTAGATTTCAAGAGAAGTTTTTCCATAAGATTCAATTTATTTTTTATTGCATTGTATTTCAAATTCTGTAAATCGCCTTTAACTATTTTTAATTATCTAAAGTAAATGAGAATATTAAAAAAATAGGAAATTTAAAACAATAATAAAGTATTTAAAATTATCAGCTTCAAAACTATAATATATTTTTAGGTCCTGAAAAAATAATCAAATTTGACATTAGTCGAAGTTGTTTATTATAATTTGTAGGTAAAATTATGAAAGTTCATAAAATAATTAAGGTTACTTTCATGTTTAGAGTTTTTAACTTAAAGCTAAGGTTATCTAAATATACTTATTGAAGAACAAGACTGACTCTTCATATTTAGATTTCAATAGAAGTTTTTCATAAGATTCAATATATTTTTTACTGAACTATAAAGTAAATGAGAAGATTAAAAAATAGAAAATTTAAAACAATAATAAAGTATTTCAAATTATCAGCTTCAAAACTGTAATATATTTTTAGGTCCTGAAAAAAAAATCAACTTTGACATTTGTCGAAGTTGTTTCTTATAATTTGTAGGTAAAATTATAAAAGTTCATAATTAAAGTTACTTTCATGTTTAAAATTTTTAATTTAAAGCTCTATGTGTCATCTAAATATATTTATTGAACAACAAGACTGACTCTTTAGATTTAGATCTCAATAGAAATTTTTCATAAGATTCAATTTATTTTTTATTGGACTATATTTCAAATTCTCTAAATCACTATTAACTATTTTTCTTTAACTAAAGTAAATGAGAATATTAAAAATAGGAAATTTAAAACATAATAAAGTATTTTAAATTATCTGTTTCAAAACTGTATTTTTAGGTCCTGTAAAAACTGTCAACTTTGACATTAGTCAAAGATGTTTCTTATAATTTGTAATTCAAATTATAAAAGATTATAATACAATTAAAGTTACTTTCAAGATTTTTTTACTAAAGGCTTTGTGTGTAATCTTAAATATTTTTATTGAAGAATAAGAATGAATTTTTAGACTTAACTTTCACAAAAAGTTTTCCAGAAAAATTAATATTTTATTATTGCATTATATTTAAAATTCTCTAAATAAACTATTTTTAATTAAAATTGTCTTTTTGACAATAGTTGAAATTGTTACTTAAAAGTTGTTTAACTGAAAAATCATCACTATGGTTACTTAAATGTAAAAACAAAATGTGTCTATAAGTGTGACATTAATGAAATTTGTTACTTACAAACTAAGAGTTTTTAGAAAAAAAATTCAGTATGAACTAATTAATGGAATAAAAATATCTTCAGATTTACTTTTCATTAGAAAATTTGATTATGTAAAACAAATATTTTAGAACTAAAATTCAAGACTTCACATTTAGATATCAAAGGCAGTTTTTAGAAAATTAGACTTTATAATTACTCTATTACAAAATTCAGCAAATCATATCTTTTCTGAACCATAATTTTACTTACCACCCGTTTTTTTTTTAAGTATTTTTCACATTTATGTTAGGAATAAAAGAGTAATTTATATGTTAGGAATAAAAGAGTAATTTATATGGCAGTTTATCTTTATTAAAAGTAATTAAATCTAACAATTCAATCCCCTCACCTAGCATCTACATTGTGAGCTGAAAGCAGCGGTGTAGCAAATCACCCCCTCGTTGGGCACTGGCTGGTTCTGAAAGAAGACCGCTGGCGAATAGATGGCGGTTTTCGGCTTCTCCTCCTCCTCCTGAGTATTGCACATCAGCACCGAGTCGTTGGACAGCAGCACCTCCTCGTAGTTCTTCTTGCTGACGACGTCCTTGAGGGGGAATATCAATTCGGGTGGCGGATCGGTGAAGGGCTCGCGTATCTTGTTACATTGCAACATCAATATGATAAACGCCATATAAGGTTTTCTCAGGTCCTCGTCGTCTTTCATGTCGAGCAGCCGGTCGCACCATTTTATCAAGTTCTCGCGGTCGTGATGGGGTATGACTGTGAGCAGGGCCCGGCCAAGCAGATTGTTGAAGTAGAAGTCCTCGGTGAGGAGTAGGTTTGCGTAGGACATTGAGGATCTGAGGGGGTAATAATAAAAACTAAAACTAATGTAAGAACGATTGGGAGTGTGACACGACGAATTTGGGACAGGGGAAAAATGATCGATGTTTGCGTAGTAACGGATACATTCACTTCGTTTTCAATTGTTTTTCGCCTAACATTTGTTATTTGGTTGTTTGTAGTGCGATTGATTTTGAATCAACGATTTATGTTGTTCTGTTTGGATCAGTTTAATTGACGTTGAGTGAAATATGTATATTAACTGGTCGGTGATGTGAATTTACATACGTAAACTCACCTGTTAATTTTAAATTATGGAAATTATACTGTATCACTGGCAAGTATTCACGCCCAAAACATTAATATTAAATAAAGTGGTGATGTGCACAATTAACATTGCACTTAAATTATTTAACTTTAATGCTTTAATGTTATTATTTTACATAAATTATTCTGGCTTATTTAATTGATATAATGATTACTGAAATGTAATATTATGAATATATTATTTATTGTTAAAAGCAAGTGTAGGCATTTGGAAATGTGGAACAAAATGTCAGTTTTCAAAGATGAGGATACGAAATACCGTGTTTAAACCTTTTCAGATTCAGTGTGAAATGAATCTTAAAAAGAACGGATTGCTGATCAACGTATATCTATATCCATCATATCCTTGCAGTCAGTAGCGTACAAGAAAAATTAATTTTTACTACATCAGAATAAATAATTTTTTTAAAGCCACTTTTTGGTAATTAAACTGAATATATTTTTAAAATATATATTAATAATAATAAATTAATTAACTTTTTTTATTTTCAGTACTAAACGTTGGTATCAAAATGTCAAATCTAACATTTTTTTTTAATTTATGTTTGGTCATTTTAGTTGTAATATTTTTTAATTTTTAGGGAAATATTTATGATGCTGCAATTATATATTTAACCAATGTAACCAATAATTTTATTATAAATTCTAATTTATTTTGATAGTTCTGAAAGGAATGTTCTTTACATTAAAATAACCTGACCTTACTTAAATTTATTTTTTGCTGTTTTGTTTCAATAGTTTTGTCTAGAATGAAATATTTAGGAAATTGATGTTTTTTAAATATTCAGCACCAAACTTTTACATTGAAATGTCTAGCTTCTTACTTTCTACTTCGTAATCTAACATTTGAACTTTTTTATTGGATTTAAAAAATTATAAACGCTCTTATTATTATTAATTTCTTGTTCATTTTTTAAAACAAGAGTTTTGTAGTAGAGGAAATAAAAACTACTGACAATATTTTTTTTAAATAAGTATAAATTCGTTACTAAATTTAGATATATAAAATATAAAATCTGACACTTCCATTATAAGCCAAATAATCTAATAATTTAACCTGTGTTGGTTTTGACTTGAAGGAAATTTTTATGAAACTGAGTATATATTTTAAATATACATATATATTTAAATATGAAATAATGTATTAATTATTTTTCTTTTAATTTTGAAATATTCATTAGGATTTCTTAGAAACCCAACCTAACCTAATCTACCCTAACCTAACTTCAAATTAACTTAACCTAACCTAAAATTAACTTAACGTAAAATATGTTCATTTTTGATCTCCCTTATATTCCTGAAATATAAAATTTGAAGATTTATATCATGAAAATGTTTAATGGATTAAAAAAAAATACTCAGTCAAGCCTAACCTAACCTAATCTACTCTAATTTAACATATGATCATTTTTGATTTCCCTTTATTTTTCTGATTTTGATGGATTTCTTATAAACCTAATCTAGCCCAATCTAACATAACATTTTCTACCATAATCTAACTTATTTTGACGTAGACTAATCTGTAAATTTTAGGTCTCTCTTAACTTTTTAAAATATGAAATACATAATTTAAAGCAATTAAAAAAAATAATTATGATTATATTTAAGAAAAATTATTTTAGTTGATGGAAAAATTATATATTTAAAGAGTATATCTGTGATAGACAGTAGGAAAAGCGTATGACCCGTCTGAATTTAGAGAGAGACATCATGCATGACAGAGACAGTAGAAGTCTGTCCCATAGTGGGAGACTTATTGTCTCTATTGCACATAATGTCTCTTTCAGGATCTAAATCTTTTTGTACTGTGTACGTAAAACATGGTACGTCAATATTTCATGACATTTTGTTTGACTAACGTCTTTTGACCGTCTGTTCACATCGTAAATGTCACTCAAACATTAGGATATTAGATTTTTTATAAACCTAACCTAATTCAACCTAACCTAAAGTTGTGTACCCTAATCTAAAACTAGTCTAACCTAACTTATCCTAGTCTACCTTAACCTATCCTAATCTTCCCTAACCTAACCTAACCTAACCTAATCTACCCTAATCTAACATGTTATTTTTAGGTTTCCCTTATTGTTCTGAAATGTAAACAACAATTACTCAAAATAATTAATTATAACAATTATTATAATATTTTATACTAGTTGGGGAATAAAAATGTACATTTTCCGGGTATATTTGCACTATATTCATATGTAAAACAAGGTACGGCACTGCTTCATGGCATTTTGTTTCTGTAGCGTCCTTTGGCTGTCTGTGCACATCGTAAACGTCACTCAAACATTCGGTTCGTTAGACAAGTCAAGATGGAAACCCTGTTACAGTATTTACAAAATATTACAAAAATGAAAAATGTATGTGTCAGTAATATAAAGGATGACAATTGATTAAAGCATTTTCCCTACGGACGCATTCGGGGTGAGCCGGATAAAAATGTTCGACGGCACGTAAATTTGTTCGCCAGTAATTATATATAATCCACTTGGATTTATCGTCTTTGTAAATCTTGAGTGTGTGTGTGCGGGTTTTAATTAGTTTTTCTTAACTTTCAGTGATTTATAATGTGGAGGAGTGTCGAATGAAAATTGCTCATTATTAAATTGCACAGTTTTGTGTGTGTTTATGCCGGGAATAAATCTTTCTTTTCGACCGTGCATCAGTTTTTATCGCTCGCTGTTCATTCCTGACGTCGTTGGCATTAAAATGTATCTTTTTACGGTCGTTCGTTGGAAAGAGCACAATACTTATTGTGTATAAAATCAAGAAGTGTATCGTTTAAGGTCGTTTTTATGCGAAAACAAGTCGTCGGCAACATCATTGTCCGCGGTTAATGATGAGCTCGGAGTTTGCATAATGGTTTACTAAGTGTAGATCTATTGTAAATAATTTCATCAGCAGAAGGTCTCAAGATGAATATGAGATTTATGGCTGCCATCTGGACGACGAATAAAATGAAAACCATATAACTTTAGGGTCGCCATAAATGTTATCGCCAGTATAAGACAACTTGTGCACTATCGATTTTTCATTACTTTTCTTATTAACTCCTTTGTCTTAGACCGGGATAATTGCCCCAATACTGAATTTTATCACTTGTCACTCCGATGATTTTATCTTCGGGGCTTTAAAAGAATATGGACCGTTTCCCTTGTAGCATTGTAAACATTATTTAATTAATTTGTAGCCGTTTTAAAATATTGAACCAACATTCCAAAAGTGGAACTCGATCTTCAACCAGTGCCAACAAAGATGGGGGCTGCAAGAAAGTAATTTATTTTAATGAATACCGAACCATACAAAGTTGAAAAGATGAAATCTCGTTAGACGGATCAATCGATTCATAGATAAGACAGATTATGGAGATGACGTTTTCCGTCCTCCATAATCGTACGTCAGGTTCGACGTGCCTCCACTGAAAACCGAATTGGTTTTGCCATCTAAGTTTTTAAAGAGCGTCTCACTTGAAACACTGTTCGTTTGTGTCAATTAGGTTTGGTTTTTGTGGAATACGTTAGGGATGCAGCTGCGTCAACGTCTATTAACTTTGGCTGAAGCTTCAGGAATGTTTAAGTAGGAGAAATCGAAACATCTCGTGTTTGTGTTTAGGAATTGTTCCACCACCAAGTTTTACTTGTAAAAAGAAACCGAGAGACACATTTTACAATTCAACAAATGCCATAAATGAACTTCGTGTATATTTTAAGGAAGTTTCTTATTTCTAGCTGCAGGAACGCTTGCAGATTATGATAATAAACCTTTTTATGTTTCAAACATTTTAATCCCCACACAATTCGAGGTCTCGCAAACTCTTTGCCTCGGATATATTTCAATGCCAGTTGTCTCGACAAGTGCTCCTTTGGCAACGCGAATCGATAACCAACACAAAGACTCGGCCGCGGAGTATCGCACCATCGGAAGTCGACGATAATATGAATTTTAATGCGTAAACAGCTCCGACGTTCGAGATCGGGAAGCGGGACGGTCAAAGATATCCGCCGCGGTCTGCGTCGGATACACATTCACACGTCTCGGATGATTTCCACTTTTGCGGCCCCCCCTGAATAAAATCTGCATGCACAAATTGCCCTCGAGTGGCGGCCCCCCTTTGAAGTCATTTCATTTTTCATGACGCCGTCCGATTCGTGGACCGTCAACGACTCACGTAACTGTCACCCTCGTTTTGCCACAACACACTCTCCGGTACGTACATTCGGCTGCAGAATGGCATTACCACTTTGGAAACAAAATCCTATGAGACCCGCTATCGATAAGCTCCGTCCAGTACATCAAAAAGAGGTATACAAGGGACAGATATAGTAAAAAAAGGATGAATACTAATTGCGATAAGTTATAAAATTTAAATGAGGGGCCACCGAAATTTGGAAAATATGCTTAAAATTGGATTTGTTGAACGAAATATTTAGTACTAGTACTAGTTAGTAATCGTTAGTATTCACATTTTGGTGTCGTCGTGTTCAAATCAATCTAATCATAATGAAATGAAATGAAAACATAAGTTGAAACGGAGAAAATTTTAAATAATCCAGTGAAATCTATTAGAATCAATATATAAAATATAAGAATGTGGATACAGATATCTACTTTTCTTAGAATTTAAAAATTGTAATAATAATTGGGATTAAATATTATATACAGTTATATATTAATTAAAACAAAACGTCTACTCAATTTTTTGAGACTCTGGCTGAAATAATTCTATTGATGTAATTCAATTATACCGACACAACACTTATTTGACAAATGGTTTAAAAAACTGTTTTTTTATTTTATTGTATATTATATTTCGTTTTGTTGCTATAAAAATATATTTTTAATAATTAAAATTTTATAAATTTCAAATTTAGGAAAAGAATATTGCTTTAACTAAATCACAAATAATAAAATAATTTGAATTTATTTTAAGTTAATAATTTGTAGAACATATAAATTATACAATAATATTAATTTTGGATATTAACTAAAGCAGTGACAGATCAGTATTTGTTAATTTTAGTAGAATTGAGAAAAAATCACTATTATTAGAAATGTGAAATAAATAAAATAAGAGTAATAGTTACTTTTTCATTCGATTTTATAATATTTGCATTTATTTAGAAATGTTACATGTGTACAACCAAAATTATGGGGTTACTTCACCTTACAAGATGTTTACTTTAAAATACTTATGTAAATTCATTGAATTTTTGGGGTTAATTTATGATATAGCACAGCCCACCAAGACAACGAATTTGTTGTTTCACTTGTACAAGTATATTATTGCTGTATCCTTCTCTCTCACACCCTAACTCTCATATTCAAACCGCAAACGAAACTGGACCTTAGGGTGGTAATGCCATTCTGCAGCCGACTGCAGACTACGTATTCGTACGGCATAAAAATACTCGGGAAGTTTCTTAATCAAAGTGGACGTTCGCAATTTTCTGGTTGCGCGACACCTGCAAGATAAAATCATAACAAAGAAACCGGAATATGCATTGTTGGCTGTGTTGGGAAATGCTAAGTATGTATCATGCATATGCAAGCGGGCAAAATAGTTTCAGGCTTATTTGCATTAGAAACACGGATTTCATAGTCTAAGATGATTGGAACACGGTCGTATTGTGGGAACGCACTCAATTATACGGAAATTATTAACCAACTTTAATTATCCTGTATTAAATAATAGTTCTATAAGTTTCCAGGGCAAAATGCATAGTTAAATTTGTTGTCTAGGATTACAGTTCGTAAGTAATGGAAAAATATTAAAATATGTAAGGAATTTTTTGCTTGTGCACGCATCATGGAGAAACTTCTTCTTGGATTTTGGTGATACTTGGTGTAATGATAGAACATATATCTTAGTGCCAAAGTTTAGGATACTGCTGAAACGGAAAATTAAAGGAATTTTTATAAAATAATCAAAAAACTAATAAATTAGATGGTAATGACATCTATTGTCGAGTAGCTAACACAAAGGATGACAGAGTACTTGAGTGTTAATTGGTAATTGGTAATTTGGAATTTGGAGTTTGTCTCACATTTAATAATATTTAATATTAATATTTAATTTCAAATAAATTAATCGATTCTAATTATTTAGATGAAAATTAATTGAAAATTATTGAAATGTTCGACAATACGACAAATAAATAAAAAAAATTCAAAATTAAATTTCTAAAAATGCACTATCGTTTTTAATAATATTTCCTCTTAAATTGGATCATTTTAATAACGGTATTGTGAGCGTCGGAGTATAACTGCGAATTTTTTATCATTAAATAAAAAATCATAATCAATTTTCGACTAATAATTGACGCTGTGCAATTCCACTCACTTTTAATCTAAAATTAAATTATAAATCTAAAATTTCCGGTGAAAATTTTTAGTAACTTTTTAATGAGATTATCCACACGCTAATAATAAAAATAATTCTCCATAAATAAAAGTGCCTAGAATTATTTTTTGTCCCAAAAAATGAAGTTACCCATGAAACTAGATATTTCAATTCCAGAAAATAAATAAAATACCCACCAGAGGCGAAATAAAAATGTTTTATATCAGTAACAACGTTCAAATATTGGTCACCATTAAACTCAATCAATCAATTAGGCTGATCGAAACTAACGACCTCCGTAACTAATGAACACTTAACATTTGCCCGGCGTCGCCGAATATGAAAACAATTTGTTAAGAAAGAAATTAATTTTTTATGGGGCATTTAAAGTTAAGATGTTACCCATTCGTGGGGCTTGAATACAATTACTCGCAACATTTACGGCGCTCTACATCATTTTAACAACCCCCGCATAATCCACAAATGTATAAAACAGGTATTATGATATTCCTTAGTGTGATGAGTTTTTCTTTAATCTCACCGAGTAGTAAATTTCGCTTGTTTTCTTTTACGAAATTAAATTCCGTCTCACACGAAAAATGAGTCGGGACGAAGCGGCGACCCCGAAAACTTTTGAACGTTTCTTTTATTCCGGGCGCAAAAAAAATAATCTCTTCAAGTGCACGATTTTTTTTTTAATTGTGCTAATTTTAATTTTATTTATTCGCGGTTCATCCATAACTGGGCAATTTATAATTTTCCCGTTTATCCTGAAAAATCTAAATTATAATGCGAAAATAAGTCGAGGGTGGTCTCCTTCGCTCTCTAGTAATTTCCTGTTTAGTTATAACCTTTTCGTTATTAACTTTTTGTTTCTACAAACTTCGTGATACAATTTATAAGGCCGATAAGATAACCGTTAATTTATGGAGAGGTGTATCTGTAATAATGATCTCGGGCGTGCGGAAAATAGAAAATAATACTTGCCCGCAAATTGAATGCGGTAATTATTCGATAAATGTGCTAAATTATGGTGCAATCTCCTGGGAACATTTTTGTCGAAATGCAAATAGATCGAAAACTGGCACAATTAATTAGAGCTTCCAATAAATATTGATCATTACTCTCCGAAGTTTCTGATGAACATATACCAATCACCATTATGCGTTGTTATTGTTTGGAAAACTCTACATATCGAAATGTTTAGTAATTCTCTTTTGAAGTCTGTTGGTTATTAATTATTTAGATGACAAATTATTTACATTATTTTTTCCCTTCTTATTGACTCAGATGAATGACGAAATAGAACAATAATGAAGGTTTTTGTTTTATGTATTTCAGCAGGTTTTAAAGAAATCACATCGTTATTATATCATTATATTTATTATATAAATTCTTACAATTAAATTCTAATAGAGGTGGTCAAAATTTGGGAACCGATAGACAAGCCCTATATGATATAAATCTAAATAAGTTTGCCTGAAATACAGCCCCTGAAATTTAAATTACAGAAATTGTTTCTAATGGTGGACATTATTTTGGCAACTTTTTAAAGTATTAAATATTTTAGAAACTCTTTTACTTATAGTTAACTGTTAAATTAATATTGGTTAACTATTGTTGCTTTATATCGGATTATAAAAACTATATTCTTCTATAAAATATTTCCTTATTTATTGTCAAATAAAAAATTATAAACAATTTATTTTATTGGACATTTTCAGGAATTTGTCTCATATTTTTCAGTTCAGCTCCATCAAAATATTAAATCATGTCCCGAATAGACATTAAATATCAACACTATTGTGAAATGTCTAAATCTTATATCAAATGACAAAATTAAAGACACTTTCGAGAATGACTGTCTAAATTCTCACATTCTCGTTTGAAATAACAAAGTTAATGCCATTTTTGATAAAAAACTCATTTTAATCTTAGGGAATTATAATTAGAAACAACATATTTTTGATACTTGCCATTTGGCCACATTTATATTTATCTAATCTAATTAACTAATGTAAGAGAAAATATTTTTATAAATTTAATTTTGAAAATTTGTTATTATTGTTAAATTAAAAATTATAAACAATTTGTTTTATTGAATATTTAAGTTAATGCCATTTTCGATAAAAAACTCATTTTAATCTTAAAAAATTATAATTAGAAACAACATACTTTTGGTATATTAAATTATCTAATTTAAGAGAAATTATATTTATAAAAAACACTAACATATTTTTATAAATTTAATTTTGGAAAATTGTTATTCATTATTAAATTAAAAATTATAAATAATTTGTTGTGTGGGATATTTTTAGTAACTTGTCTCACATTTTTCAGTTTAGCTTCATCACAATATTAAATCATGACCAGAGGGAAACAATCGATTTGAATGAAATAATATTACTTAAAACTATTAAAAAATTATAAACAATTTGTCGTGTCAAAACTTTTTAGTAGTTAGTCTCATATGTTTCAGTTCAGTTCCATCAAACTCTAAAATGATAACTAATCGATTTAAAATACTTTAAAATTTTAAAAAAATGTTATGTAAATGTTAAAGTAAATTAAATAAATGTTCCTTCTTTCTTTGAATTTCTGGTTATTTCAGTAGTTTTCAACTAATTAATTTTGAATTCCTATATAGTTTCAAAATCTCTAAAACTTGAGAAAGCTTAAATCGATTGTAATTTAAACTTTTTTCTTACATTTTGAGCCTTTATGAATTTATTTCAGTTGTTTTTAATAAGTTAATTTTTAATTCCTGTATAATTTCAAAAACTAAATCTTGAGAAAGCTTAAATCGATTGTAACTTTAACTTTTTATTTTATATTTTGAGTCGTTCTGAGTATCTTTCTTTGAATTTCTCGTTATTTCAGTTGTTTTTAAGCTAATTAATTTTTAATTCCTGTATAATTTCAAAAAAACTAAATCTTGAGAAAGCTTAAATCGATTCTAACTTTAACTTTTTATTTTATATTTTGAGTCGTTCTGAGTATCTTTCTTTGAATTTCTAGTTATTTCAGTTGTTTTTAAACTAATTAATTTTTAATTCCTGTATAATTTCAAAAAATCTAAATCTTAAAAAAGCTTAAACTTTAGCTTTTTATCTAATATTTTAGACATTTCCGAATTTCTTTCTTTGAATTATTTCAGTTGTTTTTATCTAATTTTCATTAACTTGTCTCACATTTTTCAGTTCAATTCTATCAAAATATTAAATCATTACCAGAGGGGAACGATTTCAAATAAAATAATACTATTCAAACAATTATAAATAATTTGTTGTGTCAAAACTTTTTAGTAATTTGTCTCATATGTTTCAGTTCAGTTCCATCAAACTCTCAAATGATAACCAATCGATTTGAAATACTCTAAAATTTTTAAAAATTATTATGTAAATGTTAAAATAAATTAAATAAATGTTCTTTCTTTGAATTTCTAGTTATTTCAGTAGTTTTCAACTAATTAATTTTGAATTCCTATATAGTTTCGAAAACTCTAAAACTTGAGAAAGCTTAAATCGATTGTAATTTAAACTTTTTATCTTACATTTTGAGCCTTTATGAATTTATTTCTTTGAATTTCTAGTTATTTCAGTTGTTTTTAATAAGTTAATTTTTAATTCCTGTATAATTTCAAAAACTAAATCTTGAGAAAGCTTAAATCGATTGTAACTTTAACTTTTTATTTTATATTTTGAGTCGTTCTGAGTATCTTTCTTTGAATTTCTAGTTATTTCAGTTGTTTTTAAACTAATTAATTTTTAATTCCTGTATAATTTCAAAAAATCTAAATCTTAAGAAAGCTTAAACTTTAGCTTTTTATCTAATATTTTAGATATTTCCGAATTTCTTTCTTTGAATTATTTTAGTTGTTTTTGTCTAGTTTTTATTAACTTGTCTCATATTTTTCAGTTCAGTTCTATCAAAATATTAAATCATTACCAGAGAGGAACGATTTCAAATAAAATAATACTATTTCAACAATTTGTTGTGTAAAAAATTGTTTAGTAATTTGTCTCATTTGTTTCAGTTTAGTTCCATCAAACTCAAAAATGATAACCAATCGATTTGAAATACTCTAAAATTATTATGTAAATATTAAAGTATTAAATAAATGTTCAGTGGTAAAGAATTGTTACGCATTTAACGCAAAACTTTAACTACAAATTAACGAGACGAGTTCCCTAATTTTTCGCAAGCACCAAAGCAAACGCAAACATTTTAAAAACCGCGTTAGCGCCGCGAACCGTGGCCAAAATAATTCGCAAGCCTCATAATAATTAAACGCCGTTCCGGTAAGCGTGGCATTATTAAAAGAGTGCCCGCCGTCGGGCCGCACGTGTGGAGAGGTTACAAACGTAAACTTTGAAATATTAAATTTTTATTTAATTTTTATTTTCCTGCCACTGCCTGAATGTGACATTTATGGCATCACCGACGCTGAAATACCGAGTCGTTGCGTCCGGAATCTTCTCAGTTGACAACGTCCAGATTGCCACCGACCTCGAATACCGCCGGCTAATTCAATTTTTTTTTTGGCCCGGTGATTTTTAATTTCGACACTCGTTGAAGCAACGAGTTGCAGCCCGTAAATCGTGTTTAACAATATAAATAATGCACACTTGAACCTGCACAATAATATTTGAATAGAATTAAGAATAATCCTCGCTAATTACTTGTGTAAATTGCTCCACTTCCAGACTTTAAAACCGTTCCCTCCATTTATACGAATGCAACTGTAAACTGTACAAGCTAAACGGTTAAATATGTGCCTTATTTATACTTATTTTTGCGGCGGTCTATACATTCTAAAAAGGGGGATAACTCAGCTCAGTAACGAGGACTGAACATGAACGTTTTGCAGTAAGTAAGTTGTAAGCTATTTGGTCTTATCTGCATTTGTTCCATTCTCTTTATGTGTAGTTTAAACAATTTACATTTTCCACATTTCCCCTCGGTCTTAATTTATTTTCCACTCTATTTGCGAACGCCGAAATCAAAGGGTTTCTGATGAAAATAACGCTGGGAAGCGCTTTGTGCTTTCGGTGAAACATGAATTTTTGGTTACGCAACCGCTTTTATTAATGTCAGATAATATTTACATATGTTGGAATTTATTAAAAACGAGTTGTTAATGTTTTAGTAACTGCAGATGTTTTTCACCCATTAGGTTTATAATTTGCAATATAATTAACAAATTAATGAAATGCATACTAATGGATTTCATTAAAACTTGAATGAATAAACAATGGAGTCAATATTGCTCGTTAATAAATTAAAATCAGATTTAAAATTTATTAATAACTTCCTATTAAAACATATATATTTGTGGATTAACAAAATTTAGCGTTTTTAAAATAACAAATATTACAGACAATTAAAATGAAACATTAAATGTTTAAAATTGATATAAATACTTCTTTTTATGCCCAAACTCGAATTTATTGTTTTCCAATATATTATACACAGGAAGACAAGACAGGAAATTAATAACAACTCGTTTTACATCATTTAAGGTAGACAATTTAAAAATTAGCATAAATTTAAATTTAAATTCGAACCAATCAATATTAATTATGACACTGTTGACTAATAGAGAGCGATGCCGAGCAATCAATCTTTCTATTTTCAGAAAGTTATTAGGTATAAATTATTTGCGCAACACGAGCCTTCTAGCCACTTAATACCGATGATTTAGCCACGTCAATCAACTATTAAATTCATATTAAGTTAATAGCCCATTAATCACCATATATTTTTTATCTTAGTCTTTTAATTTCGTTTAATTATTAAATTTAATTTAATCATTGTGTTTCATATAAACTTAATGTTAAAGAAAGTGGAATACGAATATTTAGTGGTGCAATTTTGGGATGTGGAATGGAACGAGATCGTCTTCACTGATAAACTCTAATTTTTTAACCATCAATTTGTAATTTTTGTAGAAATTCTAAACCATAAAAAAGTTTAAATTGGTTGTAACTATCTTGTCCCATAATAATGTATTCAAGTATTATAGTCATTAATTAACTAATTAATTTTTTAATAATTAAAAAAATTTTATTATTTCAGTGGTTAATTACCAATTAATTATTAATTCTTGTATAATTTCAAAAAATTTAAATCTTAACAAAACTTAAATCGACTTTTTATCTAATATTTTAGACATTTCCGAATTTTTTTCTTAGAATTTCCAGTTATTTCAGTATTTTTTAACTAATTAATTTTTAATTCCTGTATAATTCCAAAAATTTCAACTCTTGAGAATTCTTAAATCGTTGTAACTTTAGCTTTTTTTCTTAAATTCTGAACCTTTTTGAATTTCTTTCTTTAAATTTCAAGTTATTTTAATAGTTTTTAACTAATTAATGTTTAATTCATGTATAACAAAAAATCTGGATCTTGAAAAAGTTTATATTGATTGCAACATTATCTTTTCGTCTAATAGATTTCACATTTCTTAATGTTTTTCTTTGAATTTTCAGTTATTTCAGTTGTTTTTAACTAGTTAATTTTTAATTCCTGTATAATTTCAAAATGTCTAAATGTTGAGAAAGCTTAAATCGATTGCAACTTTAGCTTTTTATCTAATATTTTAATGTCTTTCTTTGAATTTTCAATTATTTCAGTTGTTTTTCACTAATTAATTTTTAATTCCTGTATAACTTCAAAATCTCTAAATCTTGGGAAAGCTCAAATCGAATGTAACTTAAACTTTTTATCTAATATTTTAGACATTTCCGAATTTCTTTCTTAGAATTTCCAGTTATTTCAGTATTTTTTAACTAATTAATTTTTAATTCCTGTATAATTCCAAAAATTTCAACTCTTGAGAATTCTTAAATCGTTGTAACTTTAGTTTTTTTTCTTAAATTTTGAACCTTTCTGAATTTCTTTCTTTGAATTTCAAGTTATTTTAATAGTTTTTAACTAATTAATGTTTAATTCATGTATAACAAAAAATCTGGATCTTGAAAAAGTTTATATTGATTGCAACATTATCTTTTCGTCTAATAGATTTCACATTTCTTAATGTCTTTCTTTGAATTTTCAGTTATTTCAGTTGTTTTTAACTAATTAATTTTTAATTCCTGTATAATTTCAAAATGTCTAAATGTTGAGAAAGCTTAAATCAATTGCAACTTTAGCTTTTTATCTAATATTTTAATGTCTTTCTTTGAATTTTCAATTATTTCAGTTGTTTTTTACTAATTAATTTTTAATTCCTGTATAACTTCAAAATCTCTAAATCTTGAGAAAGCCCAAATCGAATGTAACTTAAACTTTTTATCTAATATTTTAGACATTTCCGAATTTCTTTCTTAGAATTTCCAGTTATTTCAGCATTTTTTTACTAATTAATTTTTAATTCCTGTATAATTCCAAAAATTTCAACTCTTGAGAATTCTTAAATCGTTGTAACTTTAGCTTTTTTCTTAAATTTTGAACCTTTCTGAATTTCTTTCTTTGAATTTCAAGTTATTTTAATAGTTTTTAACTAATTAATGTTTAATTCTTGTGTAACAAAAAATCTGGATCTTGAAAAAGTTTAAATTGATTGTAACATTATATTTTCGTCTAATAGATTTCACATTTCTTAATGTCTTTCTTTGAATTTTCAATTATTTCAATTGTTTTTAATTAATTAATTTTTAAATCTTGTATAATTTCAAAATGTCTAAATCTTGAGAAAGCTCGAATCGATTGCAACTTTAGATTTTTATCTAATATTTCAATGTCTTTCTTTGAATTTTCAGTTATTTCAGTTGTTTTTAACTAATTAATTTTTAATTCCTGTATAACTTTAGCTTTTTATCTAATATTTTAGACATTTCCGAATTTCTTTCTTAGAAAATCCAGTTTTTTCAGCAGTTTTTAACTAAATAATTTTTAATTCCTGTATTATTCCAAAAACTTCAACTCTTGAGAATTCTTAAATCGTTGTAACTTTAGCATTTTTTCTTAAATTTTGAACCTTTCTGTATTTCTTTCTTTGAGTTTCTAGTTATTGCAGTAGTTTTTAACTAATTAATTTTTAATACTTGTATAACTAAAATCCGGATCTTTAAGTTTAAATTAATTGTAATATTAGCTTTTCGTCTAATAGGACATTTTTAAATTTCTTTTAATTAAAAATCAAATTGAAAGATTTCCGGACTTATCGTCGATTAAAGTCACGTGGGACATCATAAAAAATAGATTTCGAGTCTGAATCATAGAGGAGGTTTAATTCATAATTATGTTAAAAAAGTGACATTGG
Source organism: Aethina tumida (assembly GCF_024364675.1). Taxonomy (NCBI): domain Eukaryota; kingdom Metazoa; phylum Arthropoda; class Insecta; order Coleoptera; family Nitidulidae; genus Aethina; species Aethina tumida. The sequence goes on from NC_065441.1 coordinate 4,631,104, forward strand.
TCAATATGTTCAATATTTTTTACTGAAATGTTCTTTTATTAACTCCTTCATATTATTCTAAACTGTATGTCTTCACTTTTCTATGTCTATGGATATATTTAACATATAATTGAGGCTAATAAAACATTCAGTCGTTTAAGTTTTAATCCCATTTGCCGTTTGTCCTCGTCGCCGTCAATTAATTATGACCAATCGAAAATTCAGATGAGTGCAACGCGAAATAATATTAAGAAATTAATTCGACGAGTGGCGTGAAATTTAAATTTCCCCCTGGCAGCCGGGCCGCGGCTCCCAATGATATAATTTCCTCGGCGACATCGAGAAGAAGTCACAGGGCCATAAATAAAATAAAGAAGTCCCGTCAGCCGTTAGTATTCATGACGGGAGTTCGGCGTCTGGAAAGCCCATCAATATTCAGGAGGAATTGCGTTCGACATTGTCTAATGGAATGTGGTGACTGCGGTTTCACGATGTCTTTCCTCCTGTTTTCCGCCGCCGTTCACCGTTTCCACCGTTTCCACCGTTCACCCGTTGATGACCTAATGACATCTGCAATATTCGGCAAAAAAGTTACACCGTCAAAAATTGTTTTACGGCCCGATTGCTCCGCTGGTCCATTACGCGTACGATCGTCTTCGCATCACAATCGGATTCACGGTTGATGACAATTAACAATGCTAATTCGTCCTTTCATTGTGTGCGGCGCTAATGATTGCACTTATTAGACCAATAAAATCGACCAAAAATCGCAATTATTGCAAACATGATTAAGGCAAACCGAAACGGTCATTAACCGTGAAAACGATGGTTTTCAATAATTACAAGTAGGTTTTGACACACAGGTCAATTAGCTTCGTAAAGCGGAGAGAAATGATGTTATTGTGTTCTCTAATGACGATTCATGTTTTAGCTGAAATTGAGGTAATGAGGTTGAAAGTTCGTCAACAGTCGATGGTTTCACTTCAAAGTTTCCGCTGTGATGAACAATTAAAATTACGCGAATTATTTTAAGAAAGTGGAAGTTTTGTTGTAATTTACATTTTCTTTTAATTGGTTCAGTGTTTATCAGAAATCCCAAAAATCAGATATTTATAATAAATATTCTGTAGTTATCGTAACTTTATAATTATTTAATTTTTAATTTTTTTATTGTTTTTATGTTGTAAAGAACTGATTTAAAATATTTTTAATGTTGGAATCATTAGAAATAATAATTAATATTTGGATTTGTTTAATTAAATTTGAAGATTTATAATCTGATAAAAGTCTGATATAATGATCTATAGACAAATTTCTTTATGTACACTTATCACGTGGGAACTAAAAAAATATTCTTGATAAAACTTGGTATAGCCATAGATTATGTTAAGCCTGAACATTTAGGATACTTTTTATCTTAGAAATGAATGGAATTTCTACAAAATAATAGAAAAACCTAATAAGAAATCAGTGGCGACATCTATTATCGAATAGCACAACTTCTACATTATGGAATTTATTTATTTGAGGATAAATTTTGTATCTGGTTAATATTTGATTGAAATTTTATTAAATTAATGGAGATTACAATGTACAACTTATAATACATAACATATTTGTTACAATAAATTCCACTGGTATTCAGATTTTTCAAATAATTCATGTTTGTTCTTTTTATGTCCATATATTATTCCGTAATTTAATTTCTACCTAAAAACTGACACAATCAATATAATCTAGAATGTCAAAAAACACATGTTTCAGTATTAACAAAATATAAAAATTTTAACTTCATATCGAACGTTTAGGGACATACATCATATTAATAAGTGTGCAACAAATATCCACTCTATTTATTTCACTGTGGATGATTATTGACATTTTAACAGTAAAATTGTCTCGTAAATTTTCTATTAGACAAATTATGAAAACAGAGAATCTGAGTATCTGATATTTTTGGATAATCTATTATTAAAAGTACATTGAGTCTTGTCACGCTTACATAATTGTATTTTACTTAATTTTAAAAAAGTTTTAATATTTTTAAATAAACATTACGTAGAATTTCTTTATTTTTTTATTAATTTTCAACGAATATTTACAAAAAATACAAATATAAATATCATTAATAATTTATTTATTTGTCACATTCAATTTTGATAAATATTATTCTTAAATTAAACCATGCCCATCTAATTTTTAAATTCAGCCACGACGCCACGAATATAAATTTGTTTTGTAAGAGAGCCCCCAAAATGAAACCGTCTCTTTAAATATAATTTAATTTTATTTATTCGTCTGTCCATTATTGTCTCCATAACAAAATAAAGAAGCTAATAATCTATTTTCGCGCGGAGAGTTTTGTCTTCGGCGAAACACTCCCGCACTTTATTTCGCCGCACCGAAATAAATGGATAAGCGTCTTGTATCAGATATTTCGGAGTGATATTTATAAACGTCTGTCAAAGCCCGACGGTTTTGGCTCCGCATTAAGTCGATGGATCTGATAATTTATATTCATTCCGATGGGGCTGGTAATGCAACCCCCCATCCCCCATAAACACCCACCCCGCCAGTTTCTGAAATAAATTGATAACTTTTTGCCCGGCAAATAACTCCACTTCGACATCGATCTGTTCGCATTGTTTATTCATAAATTCATGGATTAAATATTCAAGATTTGCGGTGCATTTTATTATGTTTATGGTACCGTACGGATCAGATTGATTCGTGTTGCGTTTAAAACAACTTATGGTAATCTGGAAACGTGCACGTAGTAAATATAAAATAAATAGGCTATCGAATGAAACTTGTAAAATTAAAATTCTTATCAACTAATATAAACAACTATAAAATACTTTTTTTTCGTATTGCAAACCATGACAAAGAACAATAAAAACTGATTTGATACTTAACTTTTCATAGAGAAATTTGTTTTATGATTTATTATATTAGATTTTTTTAAATTATGAATCTTTTAACTTAATTAAACAAATCCCAATATCAATTATTTTTTATATTAATTATAATATTAAAAATATTTAATATTAGTTTTATAAAATTTCAATCAAATATCAACGGAATACAAAATTTATCCTCGATAAAAAAACTTCCTTAACTAGAAGTTTTTCTAATCGATAATAGATGTCGCCACTGATTAATTATTAGGTTTTTTTATTATTTTGTAGAAATTCCATTCATTTCTAGGATAAATGTATCTTAAATGTTGAGACATAACATAAGCTACCACTATACCAAGTTTTATCAAGAACTCTTTTTTAGTTTTCACGTGATAAGTGTACATACAGAAATTTGTCTATACATTTTTATCAAATTATGAACCAACATATAAAATATTTTAAGTCAGTTCTTTCCAACACCAAAACGAAAATAATAATAATAATAATAAAATTACCAATAAAACTAACAAATTATAAATAAACTGGTAACATAATCCTATAATTAAAAGTTTTTATTAAAAAAAGTCATTTCCCATAATATTAATGGCGATAAAACTTCAAAAACAAAAACAACACGAACCGAGAAACTTGAGAAGCAGTGAGAAAAACGTTATTTGACAGAGCAGCGACTCGATGCTTAATTTTTAAACGATTTCATGTCACCGAGATGAGACAATTGCCAGTTCTACGGATAATCAGGTCACTGAATTTTTTACGACTCAAATTCCTTGAGGCAACCGCAATTTGCTGAAAAGCGCCAAAGTAACAAATTCAATAAATTCGCCCGATAATGGGCGGGAGCCCTTTCGTTATTAATTTATTCACGTCGATGTGCGTCTGTGTTAATTATAATTGTATCTGAATTTCACACTGCAATATATTTGAGATTATTTGTGTTAAATGTTTTCACTTCATTTCACCAGAATCCAAAATAGATTGAGATTGAATTGAATATAAATATATAATTTTATTTTAAACAAAAACAGGATATAGTCATTACTTATTTAAAGTGAAAATGTTAAATATTTAATCATACTAAGTTTAAATATTTAACATTGACCAACTGAACTGATTCATGTAGATTTATTTATACACTGATGTGAAGGGACAAGATTCATGTTCGTAATGCAATAATTGATTCACAAAAAAATAGATGTTTCGGTTTTTTATATTCACAATTTACCTAATAGAAAATTTACGAAGCAATTTTACTGTTAAAATGTCAATCATCCGGGAGGAAATAAATAGAGTGGAGACATTGTCGGTTGCACAGTTTTTAATATGATGTTAGTAGTTGAAGTTTCAATATGAAGACAACTTTTTTATTTTGTTCCATACTGATTGGACACATTTCATGTTTTATGGACCAAGAGATTGTAAAATCGTATTTTGATAAGAAGCTTGTTAAGTATGGAGTGGTATTTGGATGCTTCAGTAAAATTGGTATGAGACAACGTAGTTCAAAATAATGATGTAGCTAATTTAATTATTTTATCTAGAACAAGTTGGTTTAACAAGATATCTTTCAAGCAATCGCATCATTCAAATAGTTAACATTAACAAAGCTCATTATCCCTTACTTCTAGAAAACCGACACCATCTTGGTGTTGCTTTAGACTTGGAATGCAAACAATCCAAAGATTTAATTTTCAAGGTAACTCATAGAAGTCTGTTCTCTTTAAAATAAAAGTATTGTTTTCCAGAGCGGGGAATTAGGTTATTTTGATATTAAACACCATTGGCTGGTACTAAGTAGTCAAGAAAACGTCACAGAATATTTCCAACATGCAAAATTTGTAGTAACTGCTGATATCAATGTAGTTACTCCATTATCCAAAGAAGCAACAAAGTTTAAGATCACAGATTTCTACAGTCCAGGATCTAGAGAGACTAAAAGATTTGTGTATGATCCTCTTGGATATTATAACAAAACAACTGGCTACAAAACCAATTCTGTGGGGTCGAAGTACTGGAAACGTAGAGATTTAACTGGGGTACACGTTAGAAGTACAGCTGTGGTAAGATATGGAGTAAATTTTGTATTAGCCCATTCAATGAGTGTTACCAATTTCAGTTGTTTGATCCGTATGAAGGTGACCCTGCAGAATACATTAAAACGTACGAAAATAGAAACTACAACACATTTTCGAGATACCAAAGTAAACTGTACTTAGCCTGTGCTCAACGACTTAATTACACGTAAGTGTCAATTAATAACATCCACCAGTAATTAACCAATTTCCCATCAAATAGGCTGGATGTGGCTGTAGTGAACAGCTGGGGTTACCCATTAGGCAATGGCAGTTGGGATGGCCTGTGCGGAGCATTGCAAAGAAATGACACGGACATTGGGCTATCACCTGTGGTCGTAAGGCCAGATAGAATGGAAGTTTTAAGATACGGTTCACAAACTTGGGTTTTGAAAGTGGTCTTTCTATTTCGGAATCCCAAAACCAAAAGCTCCATTGAAGTTTTCCTGAAACCTTTGTCCTCTTCTATTTGGTTTTTTACATTACTGGCTGCTGTGATTTGTATTGTTTTACTGAGGATTAGCTTGTACGAGGAAAAAATCACGCTTCGTGATAGAAATTTGGATTATACATGGAGCTATTTGATAATATCTATTGTTGGAGCGTTGACTCAACAAGGATTTGAAAGTACTCCTAGGTTATTGTCGGGGAGGATTATAACAATCTTTGTTTTCTTGCTTTTCCTTTTGGTTTACCAGTTTTATTCAGCCAGTTTAGTGTCATATTTGTTACTAAAAGATACAGATACCATTAAAACAGTTGCTGACATATTGAATTCAGATTTGGAAGTAGGAATCGAAGATATAGTCTACAACAGGGACTATTTTAAGGTTAACATTTTTGATTAATTTACATTTACTAAAGTGCTACGGTTTTAGTTAACTAAAGACGAAGTATCCATAAAGTTGTTTAAAAAGAAGATTTACAGACCTAATAATAAAACACATTACTTACCAGTACCAGTTGGAGTAAAATTAGTAAAAGGAGGATCGTATGCCTTTCATGTGGATTTAGATTCTGCATCTCCAATAATAGAACAAACGTTTGAGTTAAAAGAAATATGTGAATTAAGGAAGGTACAATTATTTACCACTGTTACACTGCACACTCCAATGGTAAGGAAGTATCCTTATAGGGATATCCTAGAAACATGGTAAATTTCTTCATTTTCATCTTCCAAAAATGACAAAATTTATTTTAGCTTGCAAAAATTTAGCGAAACCGGAATAAAGTACAGAGAACTTTCATACTGGTGTGCTAGAAAATTGTCTTGTATTGAGTCTGCAAACACCAAAACATTTAAAGTTGGACTTGATGATTTATATCCCGCTTTTATGTCTCTTGCAATTGGAATAGCCTTAAGTTTGATTATGTTGGTTATGGAGATAAAAATTCACAACAAGTTAAATAACAAACAGGATCAAGAAAATTATGCTGTTCAAAAATTTGTTAATTAACACATTACACTGTCATAGAATTTCAGTAAAACACATAAAACACATAGAAGGCAAACTGTTTTAAAAGTTTTCTACTATTATTAATTAAGGAAACTACTAATAATTCAAAGAACATGAAATAGTTAATTATGTTTGTAGGTAGAACTGCAGTAGCACGTTCATTAGACTATAATAAACTTATAAAAAGCAAAATGTTCGTTAAAGGCTATTAAGAAGTTTCAGCTCAATTTATTCGGCTTGGAAAAAATGATAAACAAAACTTCTTTTGTACAAAGAATAATTGATGTTCAGTTAAATCTAGACGAATACCTGAAAATCCCTGGGAACATCGAATTCTTTTAAAGGAAATTCGATCATCAATGGTTCGCATGCAAGTTAAGAGGAATAATGAGTTCTTCCTTGCAATTTTCTTTTATAACGACTTCATTAGTGACAACACTGGTACATTTAAAGAGTACAGCAACCTGATATTCGAGTTATTTCCCTTAATAACTTTTTCTCGTTCCCCTTATAATGAATGTATTTCTGGTGAAAGTATTACTGTTTCTCATCAGTATTTTATTACCAACATTGAAAAATTCAATAACAAGAATAATAAGTCTGAATACGTTCCTTTTATTACATTCTCATTGTGATTATTAACAATGTATTGACATCGAAGAATAAAAATAACTTGTGGGAATATACTTATTTGAATTGGACCATTAGCAGATTTTTTCAGCAAGTGTAGCCGAACAGGAAGATATATTATTTGCCATTATATACACATCTGATAATAAATTTCCGGCGAGAATAACATACAAACTGGATCCGTGTAAAACAGCATATTGAAAAGACGGGAGACGGACAAAGAGAGTAGGAGGAGAAGGTAATGCATGAAAAGGCCGGCCATTAGATATATGCAAAAAGGAATATGGCACTATTTTCACGACATCTGCGGAACACAGGACCGTGACTCGTTATTTTTTAATATATAATAGTTCTCTACCTTCCCTGTTGTCATAATACATTCCTAACCTACAACAGTTCTACAATCTGTCATTACATGTACTGTCAATTTATACAAAACTTTTTATTTAATTGAAATGTTTTCTAAAATTTTCACAAGACTACAGCCCATAATATCAGCCCACCTGAGACCCACAACCAGAACAATTCTAACAACAGCAACCCGCAGTGAAATAAAAACAGTCAAGGTCCCGGAGATGGCCGAATCCGTCGCAGAAGGGGACGTGAAACTGATAAAGAAAGTGGGCGACCACGTGGCCCAAGACGAAGTGGTGATGGAAATCGAAACGGACAAAACGTCGGTGCAGGTGCCGGCACCGGGCCACGGCATAATCAAAGAACTTCTCGTCACAGACGGCCAGACCATCAAACCGGGAGCTGAAGTCTTCACAATCGACATAACGGGAGTGCCACCAGCGAAAGACCAACAAGCACCGTCGCCCGGTGCCCCCGCTCCTGCGGCCGCAGCACCCGCTCCGCAAACGAAACCTGCGGCTCCTCTTCCCGCCATGCCTACGCCTTCCATTCCGACCGGAGCCAGGAACGACCAAAGGGTGAAGATGAGCAAGATGAGGCAGAAAATTGCGCAGAGGCTTAAGGAGTCGCAGAACACGACCGCCATGCTTACCACGTTCAACGAGCTCGACATGACGAACATCATACAGTTTAGGAAGGAGGTTCAGGACGAGTTTCAGAAGAAGTACAAGATCAAACTTGGGTTCATGTCTGCGTTTATGAAGGCGTCAGCTTATGCACTGTTAGATTTGCCCTCTGTTAATGCGGTTATCGAAGGCAATGAAGTCGTTTACAGGGATTACGTTGATATTTCGGTGGCGGTTGCTACTCCGAAAGGTTTGGTTGTTCCTGTTGTGAAGAACGTCCACGTCATGAATTTTGCTGAGATTGAAATTGCTCTGGCACTTATGGGAGATAAGGCTAGGAAAGGTTTGATCGAGAACAAGGACATGGAAGGGGGAACTTTTACTGTCAGCAATGGAGGAGTGTTCGGTTCAATGATGAGCACTCCTATCATCAATATGCCTCAGTCAGCTATTTTGGGAATGCATGCCACTTTTGATAGACCAATGGCTATTAATAAAAAAGTAGAAATAAGACCTATGATGTATATTGCCTTGAGTTACGACCACAGAATTGTGGATGGACGAGAAGCTGTGTACTTCTTAAAGAAGATAAAGAGTTGTGTTGAAGATCCCAGAATGATGTTAGCCGGACTATAAGTGTGGGTTGGGTAGAAATCAATTAAGAAGCTGTTAAATTTATATTTATATAGATTAGTGTAAAACACCCTGTTTTATAGAATATAAATATAATTTATTGCTAATGTTGTCGTTGTGGCGTGTTGTTAAACTTGATGTAAATGATAATTTCCAACGTCCCTAACCTAAACCATAACAGGTTGATGTATCGGGCGAATAAATCACCGTTGTTGCGTAAATCAATACAAGACCCAAGTTGGAAAACATTAACCATTCGGACGACATGTCGCGGCTGATAATTGAAAAGGACGCGGCATTTCCGCTACAACGGACCTGTAAAATTTCAACAAATGGGGGTTGATTCACATCTGGCGCATATAATTCAAACGTTCGGATGGGAGATAATATTTCTTGTGGTCTTCACGAGGAGCCGGGGCTCTTATATCTCTGATGTGACAAACCGCTGGCTCAGCAAGTCCAACACACCGGATTAGCCTTTCTCGCGGTGTAATATGGCATGTGATGAGAATAATAACAATAAGTCAATGGCCCGATCTCCTTTCCAGCTCCCTTTCTCACTCGCAATTTCGCCACAGCCCCGGGATTCCGCTTATGTCTTCAACTCTGTATTATATCCAGTCGGATTTTATATCAATCTGATTTTATATTCTTATACATTCTTGATGTTCAATTGCGCGATTTATTTTCTCCGTTATATGAACCTCGGGGTCATTTGCGATGTGACTGTTATCACTGATGAATGGACCGCGTAGAAATGAAATAAAACTCTTTTACTTCTCAGATTTATTACTTGGGAATTATATCCTCTTTCATCACTTCAATTCACTAACAAAAAGAAGGAGAATTACATTTTGCACATTTATTTAGTAGTAATATCAACAAGGAAATCTAAAGGTTGCAGTTCATACACAAAATAATTTTAACAGGGTAAAATATTTTATTTCTTAAGGGGCAGGAGCTTCAATCTCCTTCGGCTTCAACGGCGCATCATCTAATGCAACAATCAAAAAATTAACAACTTCTCTGAAATTAAATCAAAACAATCATCATACCTTCCAGTTTTATTTTGAAAGCGTCTTGTCCAGGCTTAATGGAGTCACCATCTTTGACAAGGATTTCAGTGATGATACCTTTAGCTGGTGCGGTTACATACACGGAAGTCTTGTCCGTTTCTATTTCCAATACGACTTCATCTTGCATAACCAAGTCTCCTACTTTTTTAGCAAGTCTAACGTCTCCTTCGGTGATCGATTCAGCCATTTCTGGGGCCTTAATGATTCGTGTTTCGAATCTTTCGAACGACAATTTGAAAGTTCTTGAGGCATTTTTTAATAACTGGGGACAGTTTGGCAGCTTAATTGGGACGAACATTTTGATTGTGATAAAAATGACAGTTCCAGTTGTCAATCTAAATTTAAAGTTGAATGTAATACTTAATGTAAATTAAGAAACATGGAGGCCTTTCGCATGGATATTAGTCCCATATCTGGACCAGTTGCCAACACGTTCCTTGTGTTAATTAACGCATTGTTATATTTTGTTAAATTTATGGGACGCATTGAACAATATCCTGAAGATTCCAGTTACACAATTTTAAATGTGAGCTGATATTTTGAAATTACATTAAATTGATCCGTAAATAATTTCAGGCCACATCAAATGACACAAACGGCTTCGACTTCATAATTGTTGGAGGAGGGGCTGCAGGTTGTGCTTTAGCCAATAAGCTTTCAAAAATTCAGAGTTGGAGTGTTTTACTACTGGAGGCTGGGGATTATCCCAGTACAACTTCTGAAGTAAATCAACGAACTCGCCAGCTTCAAAACCTAAATAACCTCAAACTTAGGTTCCAGGTTTTTATGACACCATACCGTTTAGTACTGAAGATTGGGCATTCAAATTCGAAAAAGAAAACACGGCATGTATGGGGAAGAAGTGCAAGTATTGCACTTTGACAAGGGGGAAAGTACTTGGAGGAACAAGCAGTATCAACAATATGATATATGTTAGGGGCATTCCTGAACACGTGAACCAGTGGAATCTTCCAGAATGGAATGGTTCAGTAGTACATGAAATAATGCACACCTTAGAAGGTGCTGAGGTATTTCTGAAGGTTTGTATTCACAGGTCGAATTAAAATACTCCTTTATTGTGTTGAAGGATTTAGAGAATGTAACAGAAATGGGCAGTGAAGGAGAAGTGAATCTTAAATATTTCAACTACCAGGATGTGCTCAAAAATATTTTAATTGGCACTTACAAAGAGGCTGGCATTGAGGAATCAGAGAAAAGGAAGTACATTCGTTTGACCCGCAACTTGGTTTATGTGAAAGACGGGGAAAGGTATAAAACATTACTTTCAGTGTCACCCCCTCATCAGAGATTATCCGTAGATTCAATATGGCTGAAGCATTTCTGGCACCAATAAAAGACAACCCCAACTTCTACTTATCCTTGAAGTCGGAGGTCATAAAGTTGAACATGAATCCTCGAGACCCAAATAGGGTGAAGACTGTTACCGTGAACGTTCGTGGAAAGGTCATGGACATTAGAGTGAGGAAAGAGGTGATTTTAACTGCTGGTGCTATTAACAATGCCAAAATACTACTATTGAGCGGAATTGGACCTAAATGTGAGCTGGCGAGGAGGAACGTCACAGTTGTTAAGCACTTACCAGGCGTTGGGAAGAACCTGCAGATGCATCTCAACGTCCCTGTGTTCGTAGGGATTAAGAAATGTAAGGATGGGCAGGAGGACAACATAGAGGATTGCGAGTTGGACGCTTACAAACAGCACGATTTCTTTCGGGACATTTTTTACTATGTCATTCATAGAGAAGGCAATTTGGCTAACATTGATATAAACGACATTGTTGTTTATATGTACACTAAACGAGGTGGTGGCATTTTTCCCAATGTGGGGATATACCATAATTATTTCAAGATAAACGACACCAAGTTTCAAAATGTCCTGAACACATTTCAGTTCACCCCTTCTATAGATCGTTGCTTACGTTATTTGAACAGAGGTCGCTCTGTTGTGTTGTTCTCTATATCTTTGTTAAGACCTGACAGCAAAGGAGAAGTTTCCTTGAACGACAAAGATATTTATGCCAACCCCAAAATCACTCCCCATTTTTTGACAGCAGGAGAAGACATGGATACACTAACAACCGCCTTCAAACTAGTAAAAAACATGATAGAAAACAATGAAATCAACACATTAAATGCATCTGTACTTAACATCGACATTCCCAACTGCAGACATCTAGCCCCAGGTTCTGTTAAATATGCCAGATGTTACATTATAAATATGGCGTATCCCATACCGGATGTGGCGGGCACGGCAAAAATGTCTATGCCATGCGACAACAACATGGTGGTGAACAAGGTTTTGGAAGTTAGAGGCATTAGATGTGTGAGGGTTGGTGACTCCAGCATTTTACCCAACATTACTATCGGCAGTTCAGTCGCCACTGACATCATGTTAGGGTTCAGACTCGCTGAAATCCTCAAAGGAAAATGGTTGAAGCATTACTCTTCTAATTATACAATTGACACCCAAACTGGTGTTTGAATTTATGTTTAAAATTTGGACTAATTACTTAAATAAAATCAATTGTGGCAATAGTGTTTCTATATTTTTTAGTTATACCTATACATTTTTTGACAACTTTATCCGTCAGATTGTGATCTTATACGAAATTGAAGTGAAAAAAACTAACAATGTAAATTTGACGTTTGTTCATTTTATACCTTAACTCTTGCTTTCGAATCTATTCAACATAAAATCACAAGATGAAAATGTAGGTCAACTAACTCAAAACTTCTTTAGTTTCATTAATAATTTGTAGAGTTGAAATAAGTATGGACAAACTACTCCGCATATCTTTGCACTGCAAGCTGCGTTTGGTAGAAGATGATGAGTCTGCGAAGATTTTCTACTCGATCACAAAGTTGGATAAAGAACGGGGTACCGACAAGCAGAATTACATTGTTATCGACAACAGCCAGATTCCAGCTGTGCAGAAATTGTTATCAGTCACTTATCCGGATTACATAGAATTGTTGTATTTGCCCGCCAGTCAGGAGAACGATAATATTAAATTGGTTGGTGATCTTTGGGAGAAGTGGTTGGTAGATTTGAAAGAGCCTATAGTTGATCTCAGTATCGAGGACGATAGTGAAGATGATATGAATTAATTCTGACTTGTAACATTCAATAAATACATCATAAATATAGTGTATTCTATTCTGGATGTGGTGGGAATGGTAAAAAAGTCTATCCCATGCGGCAACTACACGGTGGAAGTTTCAGACATGACATTTCAGACGCCACCGACATCACGTTAGGCTTCTGATTCTCCTCAAAGGAAACTGAGAGGGGAATTACTCCTCTAATAATAGCACTGACACACAAACTGGTGTTTGAATTTACGTAAATATCTCATAAATATTGTAAAATTTGGACTAATTTCTTAAATAAAATCAATTGTGACGTATAGTGTTTCTATTTTTTCTTTAGTTTATAATCTATAAATTTTCTTGACAACTGTTTCCGTCAGATTGAGATCTTACACGAAATTAAAGTGATGAAAACTATAAAAGCTGATACTTGTTGTAACAACTCGGTAACATTGTCATAAGTGTTGTGCAATTTTAACGTTTGTTCACTTTATAGCTTGATTCTTGCTTTCGAATCTGTTCAGTTAAGACGTCAAGATGAAAATGTAAGTCAGGCTGTTAGAGAAACTTCTCCATTGTATCTTTAATAATTTGTAGAGTTGAATTAAACATGGGCACAAGGCTCCGCATATCTTTGCACTGCAAGCTGCGTTTAGTGATAGAAGATGATTATTCGAAGGTTTTCTACTCGATCACGAAGTCGGGTAAAGAACGGGATGGCGACGAGCAAAATTACATTGTGATCAACAACAACCAGATTCCGGCCTTGCAGACATTGATATCAGTCACTCATCCGGATTACATAGAACTGTTGTATTTGCCCGCCAGTCATCTCGATGACAAGATTAACCTGGTTGCTGTTCTTTGGGAGAAGGGGTTGGTGGATTTGAGAGGACCTATGACTTCACTCAGCGGCGAGGGCGACAGTGAAGATGACATGAATTAGTTTTGTGAACGTTTCCAATAATCAATAAACACTTTGCTTGTGATGATTTTTGTATTTCCACCCACAAAAAGACGCCTTTTGTGAGTGATAAAAAGCTGAAATTACGTTCATTAATGGACACATTAACTGGAAAAGAAACACTGAAACATAACGAGTAATAATATGAAATTTCATCCCTAGCTTTCAGAATATTCCTCCGTTTTATACTAAGTAAATCAATATATTCCCTGAATAAAAATGCGTTGTTTCAAACGTCCCGGGGGATATATATCTTTTCCCGATTGCTAAATATGATATATAGAAGTTGAATGTTAGTAAGTTAACGCTCTTAGCAAAACCGGGAGAGTTTATTTTTATTGTATGGGACTCAGGGGTATTTTTGGAAAGGACAAGTTTGTCCTGAAACGTTTACTGAATTTCCTCAGATTGGATTATTGAATTTTAGCTGTCACGGAATTTTTACTTGATTCGGTTATCCTGTGTTTTTTTTGTCACTCTTCCACGCAGATAACACGAGACGTTGGATATATATTTCGTTTTTGTTTTCTCCGTTATCCTGCAAAGATGCGAGTCAATAAGAAGCGACAGTACGAAGGAAATACGTGCATGTTTTGGTCAGACGAATAACATTATGCCGTTACTATCGTTTAAACTCCTGTATGCACCAAATTGAAAGCGACAGAGTCGAAAATCAAATATCTTGGTGCTCATTAATGCAGAAATCGTGAGAAGCTGAATGATGGGATAATGGAATAATCTTGTAGGAAATTCGCAACAAATTACAAGTGGACAATGTACTGGCACCGCGATACTGACTCCCAGTCAATACTGGCGCTATGAATAAACATGCATATCAAGTTAGAGGTGTGATTGGGTAGATTATTATTCAAATAAGTCACCGGTGGTGTATGTACGTTGCACTGTATCCACTCCAGAATTTATGCGAGGCCCCGGATTAACAACGCTTTAAGTTGGCATAAAGAACTGGAGTTTCCGCACGAATGTAGCTTTCACAATGTGGACGAATACTGCAAGGTATAATTGCGAATTGAAGCTGATGAAATGTTATTTAATATCATCGGACTTAAGGGAAAAATAATAAGATCCCGTTATTGATTGGGTAGCCAGGTCGTATTTCATCGAAACATTGAATAAGTTTTTAATTAAATGAGATGATGAATCAGCCGAATTGACAGGCCAACAAAATTGATATATCAAGAGTTCCAATAATGGTTTCGATGGCTCCAAATGTAGTTTAATGAACGGCGATGAACACGTTTTAGTTTGGAAGTTCGTGCGGAAGCAATACTAATAAATCAATTTAGTAAAAATGTGATGGAATGCACTTCCTGTTCAACATTCGAGTATATACGTCGTTAATATTTCACCGGGCACGTTTTTTTATTGGACGTTTTTTTTCCGCAAAATTAATTTTTCCCATAAATTTCAGATGTATCTATGATAGGAATGTTGGAGACCCCCGATAAGAAAACCGTAAACCGCCATGATAACTCCGAACTCCATAAATAACGATGAATAACTGCGTTTTGTGACCTGAGGCAACAAAAAACGTTCCGTCTTGGGGTATTTATATTAAATTTTGTATACTTGTATCGGGAGCTTCCGCATTTCCTCAGTTCACGGTTTATTTATTTTTCAGCAGCGTAATATTGATACGAATTTAATACATACCTTTTTAGTGTGCCGCATTCGAACACAAGGATTGAAAAATGAGCGATGCGTCTTCAAGTGGATGGGGTGCGAAGCCGCAATTTAATATTAATATTTAAAATTGCGTGTAAAACTCGAAACTAATTAAGGAAAGTATTCATTTAATTGCATTCTGTGTGTAATAATATCTCGTCTTTCTTGAAAAGTTTCGTCGTTGGCCGCGTTTAAATTAATGAAATTGTCGACGGGAACGCCGTGAAATCTCTTGCTCCGCTCGGCTTATCGGCCACTTGGGACCCGGATCATCCAATAATATCATAGAGTTTTGCTCATTATACCCTCTTCTATGCGTTCCTTATCAAGTTTGCCATCCAATAAATAATAACTGTTTTCGAATCGGCTTCCCGTGCTCATTAATCATCGCCCCTGAAATGATAAAGCCGCCGTCGCGACGACAAAAACATTGCCACCAGCTGTATCTCTGCAATCTTGCCAGGTTCACGATTTCGAACCCCCAATTGCCCATTGTTGGCGTAATAGTTTGTGTCCAATTGCGAAACAGTAATTACTTTAAAATTATTCGATTCTTATTATGTCATAAATTTAATTGCGTAAATTGATTTTATATATAATTACAAATCCCAACTTAAGACTAAACTTGATAATCGATTTTTCAATGAAAACATTTATCATAACAATTTTTCCTCATATAACTTAAAGACACAAATTATTTAATTAATAAAAGTATAATTAAAAAGTTAGTTTGAAGTTGTTTTAAAAAAAGACTTTTGTTAATAATTTGACAAAAAAACTTAATTTTAATTGACAGTATAACTCAAAATGTTAATCAATTGATTTAATTATGAAAATATAATTTGAAAAGTCACTTTTATACTTTTTAAAGATGTTATATAAAAAAGCTTTTTATTAATAGTGTTGATAATTTGAAAGCGAACTTGCAGTAACAAAATACTTTTCTAATAAGTTTTATAAACTTGTTTATTTAATTACTAAAAAGTAATTAAAAATATCATTATCTAATATTATTTTTAAACTATTCCAAAAAAAATTTTTTGATAAAGTTGATAATTTGACAATAAACATGTAGTAATAAAATATATTTCTAGTAAACTTTAACTTAACTTAAATTTTAACTGACAGCATAACTGTCAACCAATTTATTTAATTTCTGAAAATTAATTTAAAAAGTCACTTAAAAACTATTTGAACTTGTTATATAAAAAGCCTATTTATTAATAGTATTGATAATTTGACAACGAGTTTGCAGTAAAAAATACTTTTCTAATAAGTTACATAAATGATATTATTTAAAAAATATCAAAAGTTTGATAATTTGACAATCATCTTGCAGTAACAAAATATATTTCTAATAAATTTTATATTTAATTGATAGTGTTAAAAAATCACGTTCAAAATTTTTTGAACTTATAACTTACTAATAATCATCAGTACTCGGAAGTAATAATAATTTCAACCTAAATTAAGGAATGTGAAAATAAAGAAGGCTTAATGTTAAAAATTTGGTTAATAATACTTTAATAAATTTCGTTAATTAAAAGTGGTCTGTCTAATTTATTTTTATATGTATTAAAATCAAAAGTAAAATTAAATAAGATTAATTTTTAATTATTTTTATGTATGGTAATGAATGAACGGTAATTATGTTTTATTTACAATGTTTTATCAAACTCCACTTTTTAATCGATTCCTCAATATAAACATTTGCGGTTTGTTCAAATTTATTCTCTATTTGGTAATTACAGTTATAATTGGTTTTTAATGATATTCGTAGTTCATTTGTGGCCTCAAAGTTCATGTTGTATGCAGTATCATTTCTATAATGGATTTTTCAATATTCTGAAAAATATATATCCTATTTGGAATAATTTTAAATGCAACCCAATTAGTTTCAATAAATTTCACTCACTACACCCCTAATATATTAAATAAGAAATTTGTTTTGTTTGTACGAACTGTTAAAAAGAGATTTTTTAATAAACGCTTCCGCAGTTCGCAAACGATTCTTTATAAGAGCTTTTTAAAACGCGATAAGTATAAATAACGGTAGCAATTACAAATGGCACAAAGCAAACTAAACGTCTTTAGTTAGTCAGACAAACGCAAAACACGGAAATCTGCTTCTGTAGCATTAACACAAAGAGAGGATGCGGTAAGAAATATATTTATGCGAGAGACATTCACCTTCTGTCTTACACGCGAAATAGAATCTTAATTGTCTAAAACACAATTTGTCGGGGAAATCCGGTAATTTCACCCTCATTAGTCCGCAGTTAGATGTGAAGTGCTCCAGTTAGTTGGCGAATATGTAAATTTTCATCTCGTTTGATGGATTGCCGTTTTCGCTGAACTTGCACCGTCTGCACTCATTTAATATGCATTTTTAATGACGGGGATGAGAATGCTTCTCTGGAATGCTGCTTCCACTGTTTAAAATTAAACACTACGTTTTAACTGCAATGATTATAGACTGTGAACTCTTTTATAAATTTATAATTTAACTTCTTAGCATGGAAGTTCTTGTGTATACACGTTTTAATAATAGTTTCGTGTTAAAACTTTTGTGGGGGTAACTCAAATTTGCGTCAATCAATAAGCAAAAATTCAGAGGCTGAAAATGATTCAAATATCGCCTAAACCATATATATTCAAATATTTTAATCATTTTATTTAATTTCTCAAAATATACTTAAAAAAGGTACCAATATTTTGTTGTTACAAAAAAGCTGCTAATAACGTTGATAATTTGACAACCATCTTACAATAACAAAAAACATTTTTAATGAGTTTAATTGACGGTATAACCCAAAATTATTAATCAGTTTCAATATTTTTGAGCTTGTTGTAATATAGTTTTTTTGACAATAATAATTGACAATAAATTTTAATTGACTGTATATCTCAAAAATATTAAACCATTTATTAAATTTATACAAATATAATTACAAGTCACTTTCAACATTTTTAGCATGTTGTAAAATAGTTCTTTTGACAATAATAATTGACAGTATAACTTAAAAACATTAAACAATATATTTAATTTATGAAAATATAATTTAAAAAGTTACTTTCAATATTTTTAAGCATGTTGTAAAATCCTTTTTTTGGCAATAATAATTGACAATCATCTAATATTAATAAAAGACATTTCTAATAAATATGAATTGTCTGTATAATCCCAAAAATACTAAATGATTTATTCAATTTATAAAAATATAATTAAAGAAGTCAGCTTCAATATTTTTGATCAGGTTATAAAATAGTTTTTCTGGCAATAATATTTAACAATGATCTAGTAATAATAAAAGACATTTCTAATAAATTTTAATTGTCAGTATAACTCAAAAATATTAATTAATTTATTCAATTTATAAAAATATAATTTAAAAAAAACATTTTCAATAATAAAAGACATTTCTAATAAAATTTAATTGACGATATAACTCAAAAACATTAAACAATTTATTAAATTTATAAAAATATAATTAAAAAAGTCACTTTCAATAATAAAAGACATTTGTAATAATATTTAATTGACAATATAACTCAAAAACATTAAACAATTCATTTAATTTATGAAAATATAATTTAAAAAGTCACTTTCAACATTTTTAAACATGTTGTAAAATCCTTTTTTTGGCAATAATAATATATTAATTGTCAGGATAATTTCAAAAATATTAAATAATTTAATCAATTTATAAAAATATAATTAAAAAAGTCAGCTACAACATTTATGATCAGGTTGTAAAATAGTTTTTTTGGCAATAATAATTAACAATGATCTAGTAATAATAAAAGATATTTCTAATAAATTTTAATTATCAGTATAACTCAAAAATATTAATTAATTTATTCAATTTTTAAAAATATAATTTAAAAAGACTCCTTCAACATTTTTGAGCACGTTGTAAAATATTTATTGGCAATAATTATTGACAATGACCTTTTAATAATATAAGACTTTTCTAATAAAATTTAATTGACACTATAACTTAAAAACATTAAACAATTTATTTAATTTATGAAAATATAATTAAAAAAGTCACTTTCAACATTTTTGAGAATGTTGTAAAATAGCTTTATTGGCAATAATAATTGAGAGTGATCTTGTAATAATATTTAATTGACAATATAACTCAAAAACATATAAAAATATAATTAAAACAGTCACTTTCAATAATAAAAGACATTTCTAATAATATTTAATTGACAATATAACTCAAAAACATTAAACAATTCATTCAATTTATAGAAATATAATTAAAAAAGTCACTTTCATCATTTTTGAGCTTGTTGTAAAATAGTTTTTTTTTGACAATGTTTATTGACTTAGATCTTGTAATTTAATTTTAATTAATAGTAAAACTCAAAAATGAAAGTGTAACTCAAAAATATTAAACAATTTATGAAAATAAAATTACAAAAGTCACTCAATATTTTTGAGCACATACAATTTTACATTAATAATTAAATAATATTGTAATAACAAAAAAAATTTCTATTAATTAATAATACTCATGATGGGAATACTTCTCTGGTACACTATTACCACTGTTTAAAATTAAACACTCATTAATAATAATTTATAATCTAACTTCTTAGACTGAAAGTGTTATGTGTATGTATATTGCAGGTTGAAACCCTTGTAGGGGTCACTGAAACGAGCAACCATAAAATAATAAGATTCATGTGGGTGAGAATAATTCCAATATGCCCTGACCAATATATTACATAACTGCTGATACACCTAGTAATATAATTGACTGAAAGTTCAATAGAAATCGTAATAAATTCCACGCGTTAAGTGAGTGTTTCCGGCGTTTTTTGATATTATCCCCCGGGCCTTCAAAAAAGGTATCAGTGACTTTTTTATTGCATCAACACGTGTTTAGTTTAAATCGAACCGACAGATATTGGTTGTCGGCCCGCACAGGTCTATTCCCTTTAATAAAAACGAAATTTTCCGTTTGTTTTCCCGTCCGGCGTTTCGCCGGCGAGTGTTAGGTGAAGTTGTCGTGCCAATAAAAAGAACAAAGAACAATGGCGCTAGTAGGAAAATATGATCGGGTTTATGAACGGTCGGACACGATGAGAACTGGGTGGGAGAGGCTTTGTCACCGACTCAACTTCCGAACCATAAATATCTGGTGGAGAGCTCCGAGACCTTCTGGCCGACACTAAAAGTGAAAAACGCGCCTTTTCTAAATCAGTGTTCAGCGGGATCCGACGAAATGGAGCCCTTATACTCTCTTTGTCTCTGCTCTATTAGATAGTTGAGATAATTAAGAATGGGAATTTATCGCCCACGCCTCAGATTGCCCCCGGAATTTTTGCACCGACGGTTTTCTATATAAGACAAGTCCTAGGACTTCAATATGTTGACAACTTTTATAATTAAACGCAAAAAACAATAAAAGTATTTGTTTTCACAATACTTAATTTGGTTTTCGTTATTCTATGTGTGTATTTAAGGTAAACAATAATAAAATTACCTCACGTTGTATTTCAATGAACAATAATATTGTTTGTTTTCGTTGATTTATTACTATTCTGACTATTTAATATTTACATATATTTTATATTATCTGATGTAATTGTTGCGCATTTAAATTGTTCGACTATTGGATTTACCTTACCCATAATGGATATTTTAATGCACATGTTTTCATACATAAGTAATATGACGATAAACACTTAAATTACAATTTTATTTATTTATTTATTTTCATAGGCCATCAATTTAATATAAGTAATATTTTAAATTAAGATTGAGTGTGTAGAAATAGAGAAAAATTAATTTACATAACAATATTTCCAAGAAAACATAAATAAACCTCCATAACTATGTTATAATATATATATTTTTTAAATAAGAATTTTATTGTCAATTCAAAATTAATTTTTTTTTTTGTGAATAGAAACAACCTTTCAATATTTAAACTTTCATTTCGTTATTTTGAAAAAGTTAAAAATTAATACAGATTATAATGAACATAATTATTATTTTTCGTCATCATTTTATTTTTTAATAATTTAGTATCAATATTATATATTTTTTATCATAAAAATAATTTAAAATTTCTTGTAATAACTGAGATATTTGTCTTATTTTTATAAGTTAAACAATTTAATATTAATTTTTAATATTCAAATTTCCATTATTAAATATTTATTATCAATATTTTAAAATAAGTAGTAAATAAATTAAAGCATAAAAATTTATAATTAAATTTTATTGTTTTAGTTATTTTAAAATTACTACAAATATTTTCTATATTATCTCAGAAAATATTATATATTTTTATTGGTAAATAAAGCTTAAAAGTTTATATTTAATTTTTATTGTATTTATTAGTATAAATAAGTTATTAAAAATAATGTCCATATTATCATAGAAATATCTTAATTATAACAAATATGTATTAATGTGTGTTGAAAAATATAAGTAATATAATTTTTATATTATTGGGATATAGTATAAGAAGTAAAAATCAAATTGATATTAAAAAATAAAATAACAATACTAATTTATACCAATTTTTTTATAGTTATTTTTAAATTTATTTCAATTATTACAAATAGGTATTTGAAATATTTCATTTCAATTTTTAAATTATTTTCGTTATTGAAAAACAAGTTTTCTCATAAATTTTTATAATGTATTTCAATTTTTCAAGAAAATTAAATATTTATTTTGGTTATTAATTTTCTAAAGCATCAAAGTTTTTAATTAATTTTTATTTTTTTTTCTTATTTATTTAAAAGTTATTTATTTAATATGGAATAACTTCCGACACCTTTAAAATATGCTCTCCAAAGATGAGCTCTTAATTTTAAAAGGAATATCCTCATTTCAGTTTTCCTTCTTTTCTTCAGCCCTATATGGCAAAATCCACATCTCACTGTTACTTGATCGTACAGAAAATTTTTATTTACATTTCTCGTAAGAAATTGAATGTTCTACAAAAAAGGCAAAAGGGGAATTTTTTCATAACCCTTATCGTTTAGAAGATATCGGAGGTCAAAGTTTGAAGAATTGAACAATAAAATATATAACTAGTAGACAAATAAATATTATAAAATTTCGAATCTTAATGCGTACTGATTGTAATACATATTTTAAATTTATCCACTGATGTTATAAATGTCAAATCAACAGAATTTTGATAACAAATATTTTAATAATTTTAATGTTCTTTTCATAATTGTGTTTGAAAATTAAATTTAGATATTTGGTATTTATGAATAATGAAAGAAAATTTAATAAGGTATCAAAATTGTAACAAAATTACAAACTAATTTTAGTGATGAATATATATTAAGATTGGTAATTAATATTTACAGAAGCTCCATGATTCCCACAGTTAATTTAGACTAGATTCCATATGTAAAAGATAATCAAGAACGTAGAAACTTTCAGCGTTTATTAAAATTAAGTCTAAATTTCTATGATCGCATTAAACATGTTTAAAACTAAATAATTTACTGATTATTTTCAGCTCCATGAACTTTCAAAATTATACATGAATGAATAATGACAATAATAATTTAAATTCAAAAAGTTAATTAGCAATATATAACAAATATATTATATATTTTAGATTAATTTTAGTAAGTATGTATTTTAGAGTTGTTTCAAATTACCGGAAAAACACAAAAACTTAATTTCCTTTAATATTTCTTCAATTAGTTTACCCCTGTGCCCCCAAACTTAATAAGCGAAAGCGTCGCGACGCCAACAAATCATCGAAGACGTTCATTAATTATCTCCGATCATCTCGAACAATATGCAACAAAACCGTAGCCGGTTCGCACAATTTCCATCGGACGTATATTTTTTTTTGCGCCACAGACAACATTTAATCAACCAAAGTGGAAATAGATACGTGTAGTGCGGCGCCGTTCCCCGTCGTCCGATTGGACGGCGACGCTTTCCGCGTCCAATCGGATTTTCGCCGCGACTCAACATAACGGCGGGCCAGCGCTCCGGATTTTCAGTTCGCGTCTGGAAACCGAGGGGGAAGTTGCGCCACGCTCACGACTGGCACGACGGACACGCGGTCGTACGATTGCCACGATTGTTGTCGGTTTTAATTGCATCGATGACGCACCAAATCGCCTCGAATTGATTCAGATCGGACTGTTTTTGTTTTAACTGAAATGAAACTTGTGGCCTGCTTTGTGCCATTGGTTACCTTGTTCATTTACGGTGAGTTCAGCCATTTGGATCGCACCCTTTGTCTTGTGATAATCATGATGATGATGATGATGATGATGATGATGATGTGACTGTAAATAATAGATAGTTGGCCTTAAATAAAAAATATTAAAAATTAAATTATAATTTTCACAAAAAGGTGGAAATATTTTATTTAAAATAATTAAATATTTAAAGGCTTAAATGTATTTTATTGTATTATAATCAATTTATAAATAATTTACAAAATTATTTTTTATTTACTAATTACCTGCAATTAAATATTGCCATTTAACATTACCAGTAAATTAAATTAATGTTTCTACACAAATAAATATTTTACTCAAATAGATTTCAAAATATATTCTACAATTACAACTAATGTTTTATTATCAAATAATAATAATAATAATAATATTTAAATTTTAGTTTATTTTAAATAAAATTAATTAATTAATGGTTATTATATTAATTTCATTTCATAATTGAAGATGCTAAACTATATATAAGTTAAACTTAGTGAAACAACTTTAATGCTAATAATATGGTACTTTATATTAACAATTCAAAATGTATTAAAATTAAATTTTAAATCAATGCATTAATATTTAAATTCATTATGTAAATTATTTCTTGTGTTCTTATTCATTGATTCATTCATTTAAATAACAAATATTTTAAACATTATCACAGTTTATTAAACAAAATTTATGGTATTACAATATTTAATAATTTATACACGTATTGAAATTATTATAATTTTACATTTTGCACAATTCATATGAGTTAAACGAATATTAACATTCCTTGATGTTAATTTCAGATACTAAAATTATTATTATACACACGTTACAAAGCTTAATGATATTCTCATTAATTATGTAAACTAATTCCTAGGTTACATTATTCTATTTGTAATATATTACAGAATAATTTGTTATTTAGTTTGTTTGTATTTCTAATAGTATTATTCCTTTTTTTTTAATTTTTTTTTGTCATTATTTAGATATAACAATGTTTATTCAGATTTAATAACCTCTGTAATCATGTGATCATTAAAAATTATAATTGCATTGAAATATATGATTTTCCATTATTAAATAAATTTATTTATTAAATATTTAATTTGATGTGAAATAAAAGAAAAATCAATATTATATGTGCAATCACTAAAAAGCAATTTTAATGTTGATTATAAATTAAAATCGGCAATTAATAATTTACAGAAAGTTTATTAATATATTATTATAAAAGTTGGGGTTGTTAAATTTAAGAGAATTGTTTGGAATATATATTTTTTTTGATTATGAGGTATCAAATTAAATTAAAATTAGTTTTTGTATAAAAATACTTAATTAATTCTGTAAGATACAAAAAGCAAATATATATTTTTATTTATGTTTTTATCCAACAGACAATTGTAATTTTAATTTATTTCAATGTATGTAATGGTTATTTCAAGGTATGTAATTATTTTTAATGAAATTTACACAATTAATATAACATTATTCTTGTTTTTGTAATTAAAATTGTAATTGTATATAAATATGAATATTATTTAAAATTTTGTGAATTTATACGTAGATGAATGTGCCAAAACACATTTCGTTTTAATTATCTTCCATTGTTAAAGAGAAGCACAATACGTATTTTATAAATTAATTTAATAACTAACTGGATTTTTTAA
This sequence comes from Aethina tumida, assembly GCF_024364675.1. NCBI lineage: Eukaryota > Metazoa > Arthropoda > Insecta > Coleoptera > Nitidulidae > Aethina > Aethina tumida. The sequence goes on from NC_065441.1 coordinate 4,656,502, forward strand.
GGCATTATCTATTTTAATTAAAATAATAACAATGCTTACTTTCTTAATTATTGTAAAATCAATAATAAACAGCAGAAAATTTTTAAATTTTGGTTGGAATTATTAAGAAAAAATTAAGGAAAAAAATATGTAATTATGTGTTTTACAAAAAATTATCATTTTACAAATATATATTGAGGGTATAAAATGTGTGTGAACGTATCACGTTGAAAAACAAAATAACCATTACTTGTACATATTTACACTCTACGTGCATAGAATAAACTAATACCAATAAAAAAGGTAAATTGATTGTTATTTACTAAAGTTTTGATTATCATTGAATTCTTAAACACGAATACCTGTACATTAATCATTCAGTTGGACGCTATTGAATATTATTATCTAAATATATATCTGATAGCATATTATTGACCAACAAATGAGGCGTAAATAAATTATTAGAAATATTAGAAGAGTGGCAGTAATGTAATATGTTTTATTTTGGTTATGTCCAGATTTTTTTGATAATGTTAATGTAAGTATAAGTAAATAAATATATTATATAAATATATATGGTAGCAATGACTACTTTTTTGTTCATTTTAATTAATATTTTAATTAACAATATTATTTAATTTTAGGATCATTTAACCAAAGCTAGAACATATAAAAAAAATTAAAATTTTACTATAAAAATTTAATAAATATAACTTAATTAGTAACAATCACTTAATTCTTATTAAAAATATTATGAAAGTCTATTTTAAAATAATTGAGATTTTTATTTAATTGACACAAGCACATTCGCCATTTTATACAATATGATGATGATTAATAGTGGTGGATCCGCCTATTCTCAAATTTTTACTTGTCAATCATAAAATAAATATGAATATTTTTTCAATATAGCTAGAATAAGATTTTGTTAAGCTAAATAAAAATTAAACGATAAATTAAAACCAATTTATTAATATACTCTTAAAATAAATACGATATAATGTTATTAACCAAGATAGATAAGAGTAAAAGTTCTGGTAAATACTCAAGAATACAATTGAATAAAATAATTTGTAATAAATGTTTTTTTTTATATATACAACAATGTTATTTAATTTGTCGTTTTCAATATATATTATTCATAAAAGTATTTATATTATTTTGTAGGACATAAAAATTTGCATTGTATAATTAAAATTTATCATTTTAAGCTAATGTAAATTAAAAAATATATTTAAAATTAATTTAAATATTATATATAACATAATATTAAATACAGACTGTGGATCATATAAAATTATTTTTATGACAATATGATATTAATGAGATGATAAATGTATAAACATTCACCATTTTAAATTCAAAATTGAAGAATAGAAGTAAATAAATTTACATTTAAATAGAGTATGCATGCAGATCTAAAATGTGTATATATAATATTATAATTTTAATGTCAATTTAAAATATTAATAATAAAATACGTTAATTTATGTAAAATTCAAAATGTGTGTATAAAAAAAATAATGAATGGTGAATGCGCATATACACAAAACTGAGTATGAAATCTTTATTTTTTTATGGATATAAAATTTTCCTTAATATAATAAAAATTTATCATTTTAAATTAAATGTGGATTAAAAAATAAATTTAAATGTAATTTGAATAATACACAGTTAAAATAAATATCGTATATAGTGCAAACGAAATACAAAACGTGGATCACATAAAATTATTTTTATAACGTTCATTTAAAATAAAGAATTGCTGCTGTTATTTAAACAACATTAAACCGTGTTATGCATAAATTCTCCTCCATTTTTCATGGGATTATTATTTATGTGTGTTTTATAAAGTGTTGTGTTAAACGTTTCCAAATGAATTCCAAACTCGATTCGTATACAAAGATAATAATTTCTTAAAAATATGATTTCAATGAAAATAGCAAAATGACGTGAAATACAGTAAAAGTTTCCGTTCGTCGGTAAATTATGAAAATTTACGAGCAAAAGAATTTTAAACATTCTCTTGGTTACATCTGTTTTATTTCCTTTTCTCTTATGCGGACTTTCACGTTCGGAGGTCATCAGGCGGTATATTTTAGGGCTTTATTTTCACTTCATAAATTTTATTTAAAATATTTAATATTCCTCACACTGACTTCACATTTCCTTCACGTACGATTGTCGACGAAATTATGCACCTCGACTACAACGTCCGATTTAGTTTCATCCTTTATTTCTGTAATTGAACCATTAATTAGTCTTAATATTATTATTAACTTCGTAAATATTTGGCGGATATAGATCCTGCAGTTCATCTAAAACATAATTTTGGTACTTTGAATATTAAAACAAACGTAAAATAATAATTTAATTGGCTCGGCACTTGAAAAATTAACGCGCAGAGAAAAAACGGACATTAATATTTCAGTATCCGGATTAATGTCGTCTGGCAAGATTAATGAAAATTGGATTTTGGCTCATTTTTAAAACTTTATTAAATGTCTACGTACGCAAAAACTAAAGTGCTACGGAGCATGGCAACCAGTGCTGTATTCAATCTTTCATTTCTGGCTCATTTTAATATTGTAATTTTTCGATGGAGCCCAATTTTCGAGGCATGAATTTGTGTTGATTATTCGTTTAATATGCTAATTAATAATATTTGATTAGCAATTTAAGGAATCATTAAGAAGAAAAAAAATTAACGTGTAAAAAATTATACATAAAATATAAGTATAAAATAAAAACATAATAAAATAAAACCTTTGGTGAAAATCAACTGTAAAACGTAAGTATTAAATTCTATTTATAATTCGAATAAATTTTAAACCAGTATCTAAAGAATCTAAAAAATCTAAAAGAATCTAAAGAATCTAAAAAATCTAAAGAATCTAAAGAATTTAAATAATCTAAAGAATCTAAAGAAAAGAATCTAAAGAATCTAAAGAATCTAAAGAATCTAAAGAATCTAAAGAATCTAAAGAATCTAAAGAATCTAAAGAATCTAAAGAATCTAAAGAATCTAAAGAATCTAAAGAATCTAAAGAATCTAAAGAATCTAAAGAATCTAAAGAATCTAAAGAATCTAAAGAATCTAAAGAATCTAAAGAATCTAAAGAATCTAAAGAATCTAAAGAATCTAAAGAATCTAAAGAATCTAAAGAATCTAAAGAATCTAAAGAATCTAAAGAATCTAAAGAATCTAAAGAATCTAAAGAATCTAAAGAATCTAAAGAATCTAAAGAATCTAAAGAATCTAAAGAATCTAAAGAATCTAAAGAATCTAAAGAATCTAAAGAATCTAAAGAATCTAAAGAATCTAAAGAATCTAAAGAATCTAAAGAATCTCAAGAATCTGAAGAATCTAAAGAATCTAAAGAATCTAAAGAATCTAAAGAATCTAAAGAATATAAAGAATATAAAGAATCTAAAGAATCTAAAGAATCTAAAGAGTCTAAAGAATCTAAAGAATCTAAAGTATCCAAAGAATCTAAAAGTTCCATTTCAGATGTTACAGCTAAATTTAACATTATTAATTACACAAAATTAAATAATATTGAATTTTTTAAAATTTATACTAAATATTTGTTAATATTTAAAATATTGAATTTTAATTTATTTAAAAATTGTGTTAATCGTCATTTAACCAAACAACGTAAAATAATAATTTAAATGTTATAATTCGATATGAATTAATCATAGTATAGTATTTATATTCTTTTGTTGAACAGTTAGGATAAGATTTTGTTAAGCTAAATAAAAATTAAAAAATAAATTTAAAACTAATTTAATATACTTTTAAAATAAATACGATATAATGTTAACAAGGTGATAAATATATAAACATCCACTATTTTTAAATATATTTTCTATTACATACGTATATTTTTTATTTATTCATTTCATGTGATAACAACATCTACTCCTTTTTAATTGATAATATAAAATGATATCTAATATGCACAACAATATTATCTAATATTAATATTTGATAATTATTAAGATTTAGAAATTCAGAATTAATATATAGAAGAAAATAAATTTGCATTTTAAACCAAAAACTATATAGAAAATTTGTAAAAATAATGTTAATGTAAATTTGTTTGTAAATAAATAAGGGTAAAGGATCTTGTAACTACCCAAGAATATAATAAAATAAATTAATTTGTGATAACCACCTAATTGGTATTAAAAATATTATGAAATTTTATTTAAAAATAAATATGCAGTGCATTCACCATTCTATACAATATAACTTAATCATTATGATTATTAAAAATGGTGGATGCGCCGCACTCAAATATTTACTTGTCAGTAAATATGAATTAACTATAGAAGTACTTATATGTTTTATTGAAATATTGAAATATTATACTACTGCTTAATCCATTAGGTTATTTTAATTTTACTCATCTATCTATTACACATCTATATAATATAATATGAACATTAATAAAGTAAATGTAAACATGTAAAGTTATATATTTAACTCGATTTATATTATAATTTGATTTCAGCAACAATCACAATATCCTGTCATTCAAATTACAATAGACAAAAGGATAACGTAAATTATAAAGAGTATTTACTAGTAAAAAACGTGTTTTTACATTTCGACTAAAAGAGCGAAGTACACGCTTCTTTAAATGTATAGCATGTGCCTAAATGTTATCTCTATCAAGTGGTAGCAAAATAATTAGACAATTTAACACTAAGTCAGAAGGGCTGGTTAATAATCCCCGATCACGATTAAATTTAAATTAGCACGAAGGCAAACGCAAGGGTTAACGATACCAAAGACACATGTGATAATTTATGAATATCCCAGGTACCACGTTGTGATGTTCGTATGGTATAAATTGACCAAAGTTTCTTGTTTGAACATTATTCACCGTGGAATTATCGCTGGATCTACATCCAGGCCCACAATACAAGCTAGAAACAGCAATTAAGCATGCACAAAGATATCCGTCTTCCGGTACATTTGCCCTCGAAGACTATCGCGTTTAAGCCCCGTATTAAAACTGATAATATACACATTAACTCGTAGCCAACACGAAACGTTCACCATCCTGGACTGCCGACTATTTCCATATCTGCCGCCAGTCCGAACCGAGAAAACGGCGAAAATCCGAGCCTCTTCTGGATCGATCGAATAGTGCTGCCTGTGGGGGGTGGGGGTGGTTTTTCACTATCGATTACCGTTAAAAAAAGTTGATAAGTAAAAAAACAGGAAACACTTTTTGCTGTTAAACAAGTTATATCTTTCCGCACGCAACTCGTTTTCGATTCGAGACGGCGATACGAATCCGATTTGTCGGCGAGAACGTTAAATAAGACCGGTGGGAAATCTGTCAACACGTTAACAGGCATTTTCTCTCGGTTTTGTTTGAGGTAATTAGCGCTCATTATCGGTGGACGTTTGATTGACCGTCAATCGATGCACCGTATATTTTATTTTTAATAAATGTACATTTATAACTATTTCCTAAATGGACGAAATAACCACAGAATCTATTTCCATTATGATTTGAACATAAAAACCGCAGGATCTATTTATATCATTATAATGAACGTGAATTTATACAAGTAACAAGGGTCAACTTACAAAGGATTTTGAACAAAGGATGAATCCCAAAACAAACAATTTATCAGCTAAAATTAAAAAAAATACATTTTTATTAACAAATATATGCGGTTTGTCATTTTGTATGTGTGCACATTTTTTTCATTTAATAATTTATGATATCATCGGTTAATAAAAACAATGGTCAAATTTATGCTAAAATAACCAACTTTAACGATATATTTATTTAATCTAAATTATTTTACTGAATAATTTGTTCCATTCAGTAATAATATGTGAAATGATTATTATATTATTTAATGGAATTAAATAGGTATGATATATTTTAAATATTAATTACATAAATAATTTATATTTAAAAATTCCACTTTTTGTAACACGTTTATGCTTTATCCAATTTTAATTTATGATTTAATAATAAACTACAACAGTAATATTTAAAGTATCTTTTACGAAGTATAGATCAAATTTAATTAAGGATTTATATATTTCTGTATAAAATTGAGGAAATACATAAATTTAATATTTTAAATGCTAATTAATAATTAAAAATATTTGTATGTTAAATTGCTTAAATACTAATTAATAATTAAAATATCTGTATGTTTTGATTGTGTACAATTATTCTTATATATTAATTTCATTGTGTTGTTTAAGTTTATGACGCCAAATTTAAATTAAAAAAATAAAATATTTAATCTATAAGAAAAAAATAAATCAATTAATTATAATATTCGAAAAATTCTAAATTCAAATATTCGAACTTGTACTTATTTAATTTTATATAGAAACTAGTTAGTCTAAACCAAATAATGTAAATAATTCTTTAAAATGTTGTAATTTAACTAACTTTATCACTGATTCTTTCACTTTGAAAAATACCAAAACACTTAAAATATGATACTCAATCAAAGTGAAATTATTAATATTTATTATAATAAATTGTGAAATTATTATTTTCCAAAATATCTAATATCTTTTTCTGTTTTAAAAGCCAATAAATAAATTTATTCTATCACCATTCGAGTCAAAATATATGGTGTAACAAACATTGTATCTAAAATAAATATTTACAGACATATTACAAGAAATAGTGGGAACATAATGTTTTCTTTTAATCTCTAATGAATTACCTCGTATATATTTTACTGACTTTTATTATAATTCTAATTAATTCCAATGAATGATAGTCAACCAAAATTATAATATAATACATATTATTCACAATTACAATAACTAATAATTACAAACATTTCATTATTATAATATTTAAACCACTTGAAAATACATGAATTATATACTTGATTTAACAATATTTTACAGAATTAATTCAAATATTACATTATTATGGACATCATCTAATTTTGTAATATTATGTTGTTTAAATTTAAAAATTAATCAATACAAACAAAATAAAAAAAAGCACTAAAATGATAAAACCAAAAACAAATAAAAATGTGAATATGTAACAACAAATACAACACATTTCACTCAACCTTTTTCAAATTATTCTAAAAGGCATTTCTTTACAATTTATATTTAATAAATTGGCTATTAATATTTTATTTTATGCTTCATCGTTTCGAAATTCAATATCCGTAAAAAATTCAATATGGTTTATAAAATACAAATATTGAGGCTTTTGATTTTTATGGCTTCATTTTCAAATATACTGAATATTTTACATTTTGTATCAATGTAAAATAAAACTTTTTATTTTATTTTTATGAATAAATGAAATATTGATCTCTCATCGAATATTATAAACAAATGAATCTATACAAAACAATTTTAGTTTATTGTTTTAAGAACCAAACAAAACATGGAATACATTACTTATATGCACTAATTCGGTCAGCTATGTATAGAACATAAATTGTACATTTAATTGACAATGAATATTTGATGTATTATTTTATTTATAATTTAAAATCAATACAAAACAGTACGACAGTAATCCTCATCATGTTTACAACTAAAATTAAATATTAAAATTTTATTATTCGTTATGTTCTGCACCGTATTAATTAATAAAGTTATTAATTAATTTCAACACCGATTCACAACAAAACCACTTTGTTCATGCATACGTCCAGGAAGATGCACAAGACGACGGGCACGGATCGAATTAATCCGTTGCAGGCGAACTTCTCGGATGGGGTTGGTCCTGAAGGTTACCGGGGTTGAAACTAGTTATCATTAACCTGTACGTAGTAATCCAGTGACGAGTTTGCCACTATTTATTATTCCGAACTGCCCTCCTAACTGCGCAACTCTCCTTTCTTGGGGATAATTGTTAATCTTGTTGGTTAGTTTATGGAAGGCTGTTTTCTTTAGTTTTTCCTTTGTCTTCGACGTATATTTAAGTATTGATTTTATTCTTTACTAATTCAGAAATAGTATTTTTTTAAAAATCTAAAGTATCTATTAATTTACTTTTACTGTGATGATAAATTAATAATATTAAATTAAAAATTTTAAATTAGACCATATAATATCTGTAACCATCTCTTCATATCACGAATATGTTAAGTTTAATTTTCTTGAACTATTAAATAATGAAAAACAGTTTGTCGCAACACATAATCTCGGAATAGGTGTATGCATTAAAGTGTCAACGAAATTATGTACCAAATCAATTTAAAGTTCAGCAGAGCTTTGACGAAGATAAGCTTGCTAAATAAACTTAATAGCAAATAAAATGTAATATCTTCAACAAGAAAATTATAAACTCAAATGTGCATTTTTGGGTGCTTATTAAAATAAACAAACTCAGTGATTTTAATTAAATTCAAACAATGTTAAAACAGTTAAGATCTACAACTTATTAGATGAATATGTAATGTAAATCAATCTTGAAAGTAATCAAACAAAATCAAAGCAAATATTTAATATATGAATGTTTAAAGTAAGAAATTTTGATTGTAAAGCATATTTGTTTTTTTCAATGTTATTTATATTGAGTTTTTTTTTATAGAAATCTAGTTTGAAACTAACAAAATTTAAATAATTGTTATAAATTTCGCAGTTTGCAAATACGTGGAATAACTTAAAATAAAACATATTCATGTTTGCCTATAAAAAAATCACTATTTTAAACTATATTTTGTATTTTCATCAATCATTTTTCTTAATTTCTTTAATATATATAAATATTAATTAATTGCTTGTGTATCTAGTCATAATTTAAAATGACTCAAATTTTCAAATTAATTTTTTAAATTTGTAATATACATTTATTTGTAGATTTATAGAACTGAAAAAATTAGTTTCAATGTAAATTTCAGTAATTACTTCCAATGTACATATTTTTTTTATAAAAATCTAGTTTGAAAACGTTTTTTCAGTCACCACAAAGTTTGAGTTTTACTTTGAACAAATGTCTGTTATAAGTTTCACAGTTTGGTTATAGGTAGAATAACTTATTATTTATGTTTTCCCATAAAAAATAACATTTTAAAAATATATTTTGTATTTTCAACAACCATATTATTCTTATTTTTTTATTAATTTCTTTATTATGCGTAAATATTAATCGAGATTTATTAAAAATAATACTCAAATTTTCAAATTATTTGTAGATTTATAGAAGCAAAAAAATAGTTTTAATGTAAATTTCGACAATTACTTTCAATGCACGTTTTTTTTAATAAGATTTACTTTTATTTAATTTAAATTAAATATGAATATTTTTATAATATTAAAAGATTTAAAATTACTTTAATTTGTAGATATTTAGAAGTTTTAATGTAAATTTCGAGCACTATTTCCAATATACATATTTTCCAAAAAAAATTTTTCAGTTACTTTAAATTTTAAGCAAAATTCGACTCTTTTAAATAATAGTCGCAGTTTATGAAAAGGTTGAAATTTATTGCTTTTTTTAATTTTTAGTCGAAATATTAAATATTCTTTATTTTGTTTACAAAAATTAAATTATTCGAGTTTTCCCATAAAAAAATAGTATTTCTGACATTATAAAAGATACAAATAAGTAAAATTTAAAATTTTTTTAGACATTGGCTATGTAGTGTTTTGAAGTTATACGAGTTTAAAGTTGTCAACTTCTCATATTTTTTGTAGAAAATGAACGTAATAAATCTTGTTAATAATTATCACGTCATAAATCACGAATTTTTGAAAGATAATGCACGTAGGTCTGCGTGGCCTTGTTGGCGGATAGTTAATCATTGTTTTGATAAATATTTCAGTGGCGGCAGTTAATTGCTCGCAAAGTGATTTGTTCTAGACCGTAGAATCCGCTGACACAGGTCGCAGGTCCGGGGGACACTTTCGAAACGAATTATCCTACCCAAACACATTTCCGTCATAAAACGGGCGGCATAATGAGTAATACTAATAGGTCTTATCGGTCCCGGTTCAGATCGTGTTCGCACATGACCGCATCGCGCGTCCGCATAACCGCAGACCTTGCATTTTTTGCTAACAACGGTTAAATTACGGGGACGTAAAACTCGGCAATGGGAAATTAAGTTAAATCGAGCTGCAATCTACTTGCCGGCAATTCGCAACTGGATACGGATACGGAAAAAATGACTGCACACGGATCGGTTATCCATCGTCTGGGGGATAATGAAAATGTGAAAATGTACGATTTTGATGACGTCGATATGCACCAACAGAAATTCAAGTGTGCACGGCGATAAAAAACTACATTTTTATGCGTATTCGCTGCACTTTAGGGGTTGAAGTATTCATTTAACGTTTATCATGCTTGGTTACTTTCAATGATTGGTATTGATTGGACTATAATCTCATAATTGATGGATCAATGTCCAAATTTGTCATATTACAAATTTAGTAGTTTCAAAAAAAGTTTGTTGAAAGTGTTTTGTTTTAACAGATTAAAGGGGCACCACATACAATATTTCATGTTACCAATAATTTTATGTAATTTACTAAACAATAAAATTATAAGGTTTCCTCCATATTTCAAAGTATTGGTAGTGTATCTGGAGTTCAAACCTATATTAGGGGGATGATGAATGTATTTTTTACATTCTGATCCTATTCTATTGAACACGGTTTCTTAACTTCAAAGTATCATTCTCCAATGTTTTCTTTTCTGAAATATATCTTTGCAAGTTCATTCAGTTGACCTCTGATTAATTTACTAGACACACTAATATTGTATGATCCAATTAATTCATTTTTTATTTACCTAGAGGACAAGAAAGGATGTCGTTTACTGATTTGTTCAATTTGTCTGTCAATAAAAGGAGTTGTTTTTGTTAGGACATTTTCTTATTATTTTTAATTGAGTATGCTGTTTCATATTTGTAACCATTTTTCGGATGCGTCACAAGTTTTTATCGATAAAAACAATATTCAGATCTTAATGTTTAATGTCAATTATTATTTTCCTCTTCTTTGGAGACAAATGTTTCTTTTTTTCACTGAAACAGAGCTTATTTAATAAAATAATATAAATCCTACTAAGAATAAATTCTAACTATTAAGAGTATTGTTAAATCAATAATATATATAGTAAATATATTTGAGTGTGCTAATTTTTTGGCTAACCAAATCAGACTAATATATGCATTTAAAATAATATCTCCGACGTTTATAAGATGTTTAAGAAAAAAAGTATAGAATAATGAAATATATTTCTATACAGACTGGACAAAATTTGAATAAAATCCTTCTATAAAATATTTTATAGAAGTTTTGTTTGTATTACTTCTCTGACCAACACCATATGTCGTTTATAAGAAGTAAAAAAGAAATAGGCTACACAAATATATTAATTATATTGATTGGACAAAATTTGAAATAAGAAGAAATTAAGAAATACTTTAAAAATTAATAACAGTTTCTTTTGCGACCACTTATATATATTTACAAACTCCCCGTCTGTCTTAAAACCAGAATTTTATTTTCTAATAAACACTTTCTCTGTATAACATTTTATAAATCTATTTATTTGATTTAGAATGGTACAAATGCTAAATTTCCATTAACTTCTGTTTGTCCACAAACATATAGATTTGTATATCTAATTTTTTAAAGCATAAACTCATTTTATTAAACTTTGTTCAAAAAGATTGGCTTAAAAGTTATTTAAATTCATAATTACCATCAACATTTCGATGACACACATTAGGTTAAGTCGTCAATCGGTAAATTAGGAATCTAGATTTATTTATTTGTTTGAAAAATTATATTTAATATAGTGTGTTTGATTGGTTATGATTACTCTCTTTATGATTATTTAAATAAAACTTTTTTTATGGTTTTAAAAAACCGTATTCTATTTCAGCCTGTATAAAATACTATAACTAATTATTTACATGTGTAAGTAAACAAACCAGTAGCGCACTTTATTCTTTTACCGCTCATTTTAAATAAATATTTTCAGTTTCTTTAATCAGTTGTTGTAATTTTAGGTTTGTATAAGATTCACAACTGACCCTTTTTGGTACAACGGACTAGGAATAAATCCTAATTCTACGCCATTATATATATATTATATATATTATAGCATTTTAACAACAACAAGTTATAGATATTTATATATTTTTATATTGAAGTCAAATAAGAAGAAATTTGTGATAATACAAACAATTTTTCTGTTTTAAAATATAATACCTTGCCACATCCACAATACTTCTCATTAAGAATTTATTCTTAGTGTGATATTTTAGCAGGAAGACATTAACTTTGTCTTCCAGACAAAAAGGAAATAATAATTAACATGTCTCAATATTGATAACATCGCTAAAAGTTTAAGATGTTTTGAAAAATTTCTTAATAAACAAAACTGCTTTTTTAACAGACAAATTAAAAAAAAAATAGTAAACGACATTCTTTATTATGTTCCAGGTAATTGATAATTAATTGGACCATACAATATCAGTTCAAAGTATAAATATAGATGAATTGTGGTTGTTAATTGAAGAGTCGTTTAATTTTAAACGAACATTGCTGATATTTCATTTAAACTTTGCTTCACCGTTTACCGTTGTAATAACATAGTGAATAAAGGGTACACAACAAAATAGTATCAATTTTTTTAAAGTGACGTATCAATTATTTAATGAATATATATTTTTTGAAGTGTGTGCTATTCCCATACCGTATATGTGAATTGTGTATATATAATTATTATTATTTTTTTAATTTAATATATAATTTTATTTTAACCACTTCACAAGTTTGAATATCTTAAATAATACATTAGTAAATATAATTTAAATTACATATTTATATTCATCCTCATATTAATTTAATTATTAATGATTGACCCGCCACTGCAATAAAAGTATGCAACCGGTGTGCAACTATATTTGCAGGCCAAATTCGCCATTTTGAAGCGTGACGCCGCATTGGTAAGACGCTATGAAAGAAATTATCAGTTCAGGTGTATATAATCAAAGGTATGGAACATTATTTGTGGCAACACGTTTTATAGTAAACATAGCAACAAACTATTACACATTATAATCGCAGTTCAGGTAGAAAATGATGTTGTTTTGTCGAAAGAGCACAGCAGATATTTCATAGTTCACAAACTCCATTATTCAAAGTTCAAACAAATTTACCTTATAATTTGTGCAAGCTATTATTAAGTTAACAATGAATTTCAATTTTCACTTAAATAGAATAGATTTCTGTACACTTTACGAATCTATATTTATTAAATTATCATATTCGATAATACTTCGTATTTTCGGAGGTTATCACTGAACGACCCTGTGGTAATTAATATTTAAGGTGTTATCGGTGATTTTCGTGTAAGGGACGACAGTTATTGCCACAAATTATTGGACGAGGCGTTATTAGCTTTCAGCGGTCTAAAATATATCTCTGAAATTACCTATCAAGCCAAACCGCCTTAGTTTAATGTTTAATGATTGGGTTTGTAGATTATTACTGATTTTGATACAAAAACTATAAAATAAATAGTTAAATTAATAAATAAATTAATTGTTTTCAAATGGTTATTGCAATTCAATTAAATATTATATCAATTAAACATTACTTTCAAAATAAAATATTAAATTCCATAATGTTTTAAAATCTTTATATATTATAAATATATAATGTAATATATTTTAAGAGCATATATAATTTTATAGGATTTTTTACCTTTTAAAAAATGTTTCATAATTTTTTATTTTTTTTATAAAATAAAATATAATTTTTCATAAACAAAAAATAAAAAATTTGCAAAGATAAATTATGATTTTTATTTATTTATTTATTTATTTTATTTATTATTTTATGTATTTTGGTTCTATTTTTATTTTTTAGTAACAATATCTCAAAATAATTTTAATATTCTGCATTTTTTTTAATAAAAGGAAATAAAATTAATTTTATTTTTAATTTTTTATTATAAATATACAATGCAGTTTTTTATAAATAAAAAGTAAAAATTTTGAAAAGATTAATTAATTTATTTATAAATATTTTTCTTGTTTTTAGTTTTTAGTAAAACATAATTTTAAATATTGACTCCTTTTGTGGAAAAAATAATATAAAGTATTATTATAATAATAAGTATTTGGTTAGAATTGGGAAACAAATCTAATGTTTCCCTTTCTTTTTTTTTTCTTGTAAAAATTGGAATTTGCAAATGTTTATTTTAAATAGTCTTCAAAATATATATGTTTAATTAATTATATAATTAAATTTTAATATTTTGTTTAATTTAAATAAAAACATTTTTAATATACAATAATTAATAATAAATATAAATAATTAATAAATAAAAATAAAGTATTTGAAGTATTAAATTATATATTTATTATTTACTTATAAAATTGGTATTTATAAAGGATATTTTTATTATAATTCATTTTTTCTTTGCTTTAACCTAAAGTAAAATATAAAATTTAAAACAAGAATAATAATATGTATTGTTTTGAATTTGTAAACAGAAAAAAACCTTTTCATAATAGTATGTATTGATTTAATTTTGGCGAAAAAAATGAACACGTTGAATTATGTTTCCTCATTATTTCAATAATTCCATTGAAAGTACTAAGAAACGTAAAGAATGGAGTTATTTATCCATAATACCCAGCCATTAATTAAAACAACAACTTACAAGAGTAATCATTTCAATTTGTCTTGTAAACAGCATGTAAGACAAACCAGGAACACAATAGAATGCATGCCGAGTGGCAATGAATAACCAGAAATATTACAAAGAACAGTTTAAATAGGTCATTCGGAAAGTGCAATGTTTCGGAATGAAATAGACAAGCCACATTAAAATCTTCAGTTGCACAAAAGATCGAGGAACTGGCGGGCACAATGCCGCCGAACATTCCGCCAGCGCAACAATAACACCGACGACGAAAAGAACCGGAAAACGATAATTGAAAACCGCTACGCCGAATTCGCAAGACGCGAGATCCGGACATGTAACGAAACGGCAAATGAATTTGATAGCGCCCCCTAATCCGGCACGGCCCGGACGGGGGATGTAAATAAGGTGGAACGGGCGAGAGATTTTCAAATAATTGCCGACATACTTAACGCAGGCAATAAGCAAAGCAACCGGATATCTGTAATCTGCACCCTTGTTTCCTATGCCATTTGCGGCCGACCGAACCGTTACCCGGTCCTTCCTTATCGTCCCTCGCCTTTTCGCCCATCCACGGTGTTTCGGTCTTTGTGAACCAGGTGAAAATTCGGTAAACTACGGTTACGCCCGCTTGTTTCGCACCAGGCTCAACAGACTATTAGGTGTTAATGGGAACACATCATTAATCAGCTGACAATTTTAGATTCTCCCTTCCTGCTGAATTGCCCAATTAAATTTCGTCGAACACGCACGCATTTCTGTCTATATCTTGGTGCGGGATGTGAATTATGGTTTATAAATGCTTCGAGACAAAAGACAGCCTTTGTAATCACCAAAAGATGGGATTGTAATAAATATAAGTTGACAATGGTACTTGTAGTGCGCAGTAGCTTCTGCGCACACGTGTCCGTTGAACGAATCTCAACTTAGATAACTATAATATATGTTATTTGTTACAAAAAATTAAATTTGAGAGAATATTTTGTATTTATTTCACTCGCACACAAATGTCCGGTGGTTAATGCATACTCGCGACCGCTGAGCCATCCCCAATTTAAAAATACATAATACATGTTATTTGTGACCCAAAACCTATTTACAAAATTAAACGGAACAACCGTAACGATAACAAATCCGCATGATTAAGCGGAAATAAATAATTCGAATTATTCAAATCACTAAACGCGATACAAACCTATTACTGTACTACATATTTAATCACGTGATTAATCATTTTATCACGAAATTAATCCGGCCTTTTTCTTGTCATTTTTTTCCCGCTGCCTTAACCGCAACGAACGCAAATATTTAATTAAAATTCACCGTGCGCAACGTGTTTAATACACCCTCCGGTCCGGCACACAAAAACATAAAATACTTTAATTGATTAAAATCGAATTTCGAACACGTATCCCCTGTATCGGGTTTATTTATCGAAACATAAAATGTGTCCGTTGTTCCTGAAATTCCATCTTAAATACGGACGCTATTGTGCAGTTAAAGAATTGCCGTGGAGTTTTAAAATAGATTAAGTGCAAAAATAAATTTTATTTTCTTCGTGCAGTTAAATCTTCATGAATTCTTATCTAAAAACGTGATTGGGAACGACAATTAAGTCATTCGGTGCTCTTCCAAACTGATAATTTCATTCGCTTATTTCTATGTGGGTTAAGTTGAAAATTCGTTTTTACAAAGAAAGAGGTTTTCATATTGAAGTAATTTATATTAGTATTCTTGTTGTACGGTTTTTTCTTTCCTTTGTAATATATAATTACATTTTATAACAAGTTTGACATTTGTTTTTTAGTTATTGCAATAAGGACGTGTTTTATTATTCCTTTGAAGTTTTTACTAAAAGGAGTTTCTACATTGTACTTTTCACTTGTACTTACAATGTCTACTTGCTTTACCATTTAATTTTTGAATTATTTTAATAAAAATGATCTTTTTATCGTAATGTTTCAGATATAAGAGTAATTCATAAGTTTTTATTAATTACACTGACCAATCACATTGACTAACTATAATAAACACTTGTTAATTTAATTTTTTAATTAAGAGTTGTAACTTTTACTGTTAATTAATTATACATAATTAATTCTTTTCGAAAATTTTTAACCACGTCTTGCTGTATATAATTATTTTCTGGTTGAAAAATAAAAGTTTTCAGAATATGCTTTTCCTTGTTCTTGACAAGTCTAATTAATTTAACTTTTAATTTTTGAACAAATGAGGTATTTTATTACACTTACAAATTATTATAATTTTAGACATCTTGTTGTAAATAACTGTTTTCAGAATGTACTTTTTTTTTATTTGTGAATAATTGTAATAACTTTTTTCTATTGTTTCAGATGTAAAATTCAGATATTAAATACAATTTATAAATAATTTGTTATATTATATGTAGTTGTTACAATAACAATTTTACATTTTTTTAATGTGTATTTACAATTTTGAATTACTTCTTTATTACCTGAAAGTAAAATTTAATTTTAAGGTTGTCTTAAAAATAGAACAATCACATTCATTTAGATAATTTTAGTTTTTGATAAAATTCTTTAATTACTTTATTAACAAGTTTATTTCCTACGTAACTATTGAATAAATAACATGTTGAATTATATTTTATAAATTATACATAATTAATTATTTTTCTAAATTCTTCAGCAAAGTCTTGTTTTAAATAACCAGTGTGGGGTTGAAAAATAAAAGTTTTTAGAAAGTATTTTTGCTTGTACTTCTTACATTTACTTAATTTAATATTTAATTTGAAATTATTGTAATAACAAGACTTTTCTTATTGTACTGTTTTAGAAGTGAAACTGTAGTTTATAAGTTTCAATTAATAAAATATTTATGATTAACAACTTAAACATTTAAAAAGTTTATAATTAATTTGTTATACCATATGTAGTTACTATAAAAACCATTGTACATTTTTTTAATTTTTAGTTGCAATTTTAACTTTTATTTATACTTTTTACTACTTGAAAGAGAAATTTAATTTTAGGGTTGCCTTTTTTATTCTAAAGTTTTAGCACTGTACATTTGTTTTGTTATCTAATTTACTTACATTTCCATAGTTTTTTGTTTATTTTTTCAGTAATTAAAACAAAAAGATTATTATAACATTTACATAACTATTTTTTAACAAATATTTTGATACTATTTATTAAAAAAATAGTTTAAGTTGATAGCAGAAATAACTGAATACACAAAGGTCATTTAAATATGCATAAATGTATTTGCTGGATTCGTAGTGAGACTGCGAAATTACGTGTTTCCTCCACAACCTACGGGGTAGTTTCCCTATTATGGTAAATAATAATTAACTGCGAGCCACATATTGATTGGCTGATATACTGTATTGGATACGGGATATATACGTAATTGGGGTTTGGCAATTATACGGATTTGATGAGACTCCTTCTCACCTGAACGACGTTGAGTTTAAGGATTTTCCATTAGTGCGAGTTAATCGATCGTGCTTATTGATTTATGATGTCCGACACGAAAGGCGTCATTAAATATTAACGTTCCAAACTTTATTTTTTGTCTTGCAACCTTCGGTCGCAGTAAAACCGTCCAAATTGGAAATGGAAATTGAATGTGGATAATTTTCCAAAACGATATTAGTTTAAAATTACTGCAACGGCAAAAACTAATTCGGTGCGTTACTGTCGATTAGAATTGGATCATATTAGGTCGCCGCAACATTGGGCACCAAAAAGCTTATTACAAATCGATGCCGTAATTGATTCCCGTTAATAATTATTAGAATTTTCGTACGCTGCTAATGAACGCATATTTCATTGCAATTATTATTCCAAACAAATTATGATGGCCGATTTTAATTGTGACTCAATGTTCATTTATAATTAAAATATTACCGGCAATATCAATATTTATCAAGGACTCTTTTGCACCAAACAAATAGATTTTAACGAAGTGGTTTACTGAACAAATTGAACATTTGAATCCCATTTAATCAGTTTGATTTTAATTAAAATTTTATTTGAAACTCGATTAGTTCATGTTACTTAAACAAGTCGAAAGATATTTTTACAAATAGCTTCATTGAAATTCTCCAGTTTCCTTAAAAACAGTAAAACATTTATCGAAAAACCGAAGTAAAATCTTCGAGACGAGTGTGTACACACATATAAAAATAATTTATGGCGCCATAAGAAATATTTCAGAAGTCGCGTGTGAAGGACATTTTAATTCAGAAAAGATATCAAAAATACAGGGAGTTAATACGACAGGTTTACTACTTTATCCGGGCATTATTTCTCGTTGAAAATAAAAAAAAAGACGCGATAAATCCTTCATAATATAAATCGCGCTAACCCGGGGTCCAATCATCCTGCTCCTTTGCAGACGAAGCCGTCTTGCCGTTTTAACTTCTTCAAGATAAACATTTATTGCCATCATACGATACTTTTTTTTTCTTGTTTTTTTTATTCCCTTCTCCATCCGCCTTTGTCTGTCTGACTGACACGACCATTGAATTAAATAGGTTGTGCACTAGAACTTACTTAAGCACTCAGACAACTTAAACCGTTTTAATCCAATCTTATCAGTTAATTAGATTTTTTCCCATTGTCGCCGCAACAATTAATTAAACTTGTTATAATTTTTATTACATTGCATTATGTTGTAAATCCCATATTTATTATTGTATTTTCATTTTCTCATTGCCAGAAGTCTACAGTGACATCTAATTATATGACCAATATACTAATTTGTTAATTAGTATACTGTTTGCTTTTTATTATGATATTAATCATCACTTTACTTCTTCTTGATTCAATATATTCTTTCTAGATATCATTCTCTTGTTGTTTAATTTTATATCCTAATATTTTAGCCTATCCAAACTTAGTTTAAAGTAACTTAACCTTACTTAATCGAATTCAACTTAATCGATTCTAACTTAACAATTTAATTTTTGTGATTGTCACCTATCAAAGTATTTTTATACAATATTGACAGTTTTACGTGTATTAAAATAATTTAAATGTTCAAATATTCATATAAATTATTATAACCACAGAAATTAAATTGCTAGAAGTTAAGTTAGGTTAAAATTTATTAAGTTAAGATTTGGTTTGTTTCAATTATATATTTTATTATAAACCTTTACGAAAAATTTTTGAAGATATATAAAGAATATTTGTTATATTAAATATATATATATATATATATATATATATGTATATATATATATATATATATGTATATATATATATATATATGTATATATATTTATATATATATATATATATATATATATATATATATATATATATATTTATATGTATATATATATATATATATATATAACTATATATATAACTAAAATATATATATATATATATATATATATATATATATATATATATATATATATATATAACTAAAAATAACTATTTTACTAATATTTAATACAAAAATAGAAGATAATAAATATGTCTCATATTATTTTAATATAAACCTTACTTAGTCTAGACTAATAAAATGCTTTTAACACTTTTAAATAATTCATAAGAGGATTAAAATCGTTATTTTCATTTGTTATTTTATCTATTTTAATTTTATTTTTAATGTGAAATATGTTGTCCTATATTTTTTCTTAAAAGTTAGTTGGTTGGAGTATGGAAGTTGAACTAGTTAAAATTAGGTTAGGTTGTGTGAAATTAAGTTAGGTTAAAGTAATTTTTGGAGTCGTAACAATTATTTAATATAGATTTATTGATTCTAAGCATAAAAATTATTCTTCGAACCAAAATACTGAGAAACACCATTATTTGTGATAAAATTATTTCAAATGTTAATTTGTTGAAAAAACAACAGTTTAATTTCCATTAACAAATAATAACTAATTTACTAATATTTAACACAAAAGTATATGATAATACATTTCATTTCATAATCAACCTTACTTAGCCTAAACTAATGAAATGCTTTTAAGAGTTAAGAAATAATTTTAATGATCATAAGAGGATTAAAATAATTATTTTCCTTTGTTATTTTATCTATTTTATAAATATGAAATGTGTTGTCCTATATTTTTCTTAAAAGTTAGTGAAATATCTTTCCACTGTAATCATAGAAATTAAAAATTTTATTCTTTAAATTATATTAGAATGCATTAGGTTAGAATTAGGTTAGGTTGTGTTAGGTTAAGTTAAACTAGTTAAAATTAGGTTAGGTTGTGTGAAATTAAGTTAGGTTAAGATAATTTTTGGAGTCGTGACAATTATTTAATATAAATTTATTGATTCTAAGAATAAAAATTATTCCTTGAAACAAAATGCTGAAAAATATTATTTGTGATAAAATTATTTCAAATGTTAATTTTTTGAAAAAAAAAAAAACATCGAGGAACTGATGATGATTTCTCTAACCCAACCTAACCTAGTATAATTATTCTAATATAATTTAATATAAATATAGTTTAAATTCAATGTTTAGAAGGCATACTTAATAAATTAATAACTATTTTACTAACATTTAATATGAAAATATAAGATAAGAGTACAATTCATTTCAACCAACTTTACTTAGTGTAACCTTAATATAAATTTAAATTATTTAACCATAAGATTTCTACTATTCAATATTAAGTTAGGCTAAAATATATTAAGTTGAAATAAGTTATGCTAGGTTAAGTTAAACTAGATGTTAACCTCAACTACTACTTTTTTGAATAAGTTAATATAATTAATAGTATTTGTATTTTCAACATTTGGTGTCGATAATTTACATCAGTTTAAAGAAACGTATTATCCGGGCGCATATCACGATTTTTCAGCTCTCGCATAATTCCATGTAAACACGTTTGTGGCGTGATCGGGCTGCATTAAAAATTAAGTGCAGCTCTTATCTACCCGACCTATCTGGCTCAGTACATCGCTGATCGATTGCCCGTTTTATTATATTTCTCTGACTAATTGGATCATATTTTATGGCGTTCGATTTAGATTATCGAAAGCGGAAATAATAATTTTCGTAACTCTTGACTCTAATCCACGAAAAATCGTGCGGATGCACGTCGAAAAAACTCACGAAAACACCCCTAATCGTATTTATTATCTGTTTCAGGTAAGCACGACACAAAACGTACAAAGTTCATGGTGAATTAAAAACTGCAACAAGGTTCGTATTTCCGTTTCGTAAAAATATAATATCGGATTATGCAGTTGATTGTTGGTTTATTATTCAGGCCATTAAAATTTATGTCTGTGGCAAATTTATTGTATCAACCTCTATTACGTTCGCGATGTGAATGGGGGATTATTTTACCGGTTGTATTGTTCATATTTAATGAAATTTTAAAGTCAAATTATTGTTAAACAAACACATTTGTCACCAAACATTGTTTTTGATTTATTGATTTAAAGAATAGTTCATGTTGTAACGTACGAGTTTATGTGACTGACTGGTCGTATAAGTACATTTATATCAAAAATACTATAATTGATTGATTATTTATTTAAAGAATTCTTGATGTCGTAATAAATTATTTAATGTTAATTCTTCGAAACAAAATAATATAATAGAATAGAGAAACTATTATTTGAGATAAAATTATTTTAAATATTAATTTGTAGTAAAAAACTGGCACAATATATACTTGAAGTTAACATAATGAATCTGATTACTATTTTGATAATTTATTTATATTTACAATATTTTATATTGATAAATTATTTAATAATAATTCTATGAATTAAAAATTATCTTTGAAAGAAAATAATTTAAAATCTTGCAGAATATAAAATTGAAAAACCTTTTTACCCGACCTAACCTAACCTAACTCAATGAAATTTAACCTAATCTAATTTAATTTCTATGATTACGTAAAATAAATGGATATTTTAATAATATTTAGGATAACAATATAAAATAACATACTTCATATTTGCGAAATATATAAAAACAAAAGGACAACGATTTTAATCCTTTAAGTTGGTTAATATTGTTTAAGAATCCTAGAAATATTTGATATGAAAAATTTTGCTATTTTGATAATTTATTCAAAGAATTGACGTCGTGACAAAATATTTAATATTAATGATAAGAATAAAAGTTATTCTAGGGAAAAAATAATATAATATACAAAATAATAAGATTATTGATATGAAATACAGAGAATATGAGATAAAATTATTTGAAATATTATTTGTTAAAAAAAAACTAGGAGAATAATCATTTGATATTAACCTAACTAAATCTCATCTCATCTAATCTAGTTTAAATTAACTTAACCTGAGTTAATGTAAATCAATATAACCTATTATAATGCAGTTCAGTAGTTTAATTTCTGTGGTAAAATAAAATTTTAATTTTGATAATAATTGGGTTAATATATATAACACATTTGATATTTCAAAATAGAAGAAAACAACCTTATTAATCCTCGTAAAATCGTTAAAATTGTATTAGTGTCCCAGAAACGATTTGCTTTTTATCAGCATCGGAAAAATGCTATAAATCTCGTTGGTTCCAAATCCACTTTTCTAGGCCAAGTGAGTCCCGAAAATCGTTTCGCCTCTTTTTCTTCTTGACATCGATACAGTCATTATACTAAGTACATCTCGTCGAGTCCTCGATATCCCGGGACATCGTCAACTATATGTTGAAACTCGTTTCCGGCCTCCAATAATTTATAGAGAACGATTCAATTAAATTGTCTTGTTTACTGTCTCGTACCAACGCAATTTTGCCAGGAATAATATACAATTGAGTTGAATATGAGATTTATAATGTGCAGTTTACCAAATCTCTTTGTGGGGATCGATATTTATTACGACCCACTCAAAAACTTTGTTATTTATGTTAATGTACATGTGAAATAATTAATTGCCAACTTGGAAATTGATCCCAAATTAGTCCATTAAATCATTAATAGGTCCACTTTCAGCGTATCATGCACCGAAAAGTTGAATACGTCCATAAAATAAAATTTGTTGTGGAATTCGTTGGCATGTTTAAAATTTCAACACTAATGTATGTATCGATTAGCGGTCGTGTACTAAATACCAAATCAAAATTAACTCGGAAAGTACATGTATCAAAATTTCCATATTCATTTCAATTTGCCGCGGCCTAATAAAGTGAATACATTTGGCAAATTTCGCCTGGCGAAATGTTGCAAAACTGAAACGACACAGATAATCTTAATTAACAGCCGCCGTTGGATTTATCTGACCCAATTATCTTCAAGTTTCGCGGTCATTTTCGGTAGGACCAACCAATCCCGTGAATGTCCCTCATTAGTTTTCATATTCCGAACGACAATGGCCTGTTTTTGTACCGGCAAATTGAGTTTTTTACACTGATTGCTAATCTCCCTGGTTTAATAAATAAGCGGCTCCGTTTAAACGGGCCGAAATAAAACTGTTGTACCCAATATAAGATCTTTTACATGTCTGAGCAAGGAGATTTGGAAACCCGACTGTTAAAAGTTTATAACATATCAATCCTTCCAGAACCGCACAGTCCGTCTATAAAATCTAACAAAATAAAGAACTATTAACTAAAGCCTGGCAAAAGTTCGACTTGGTTAAACTTGAGTCGTTGTGTGAGAATAAACGGCTCTATTAAACGCCCCGCTCTCGTTCCCTCTTCGATTGACAAAAAGGTAACCAGAACCCTTTTTCTTTGCCTCCGTAATTGGAATAATTTCGTCGACAAAGTTTTTTACGACGGAACACGGATCCGATTGGGCATTAACTCCGATCCTGGGACAACTCCATTTATGTCCACTTGGCGAAATCCAATACCCATAGATTAGCAATAACAGTGAAATGTATTTTTGTTGGTGTTCTACATTTATTATACATTACATATTTTACATATTTACACCAAAGTTTATAACTAATTTAATCTAACCATTAAATATTTTAAATTATTTTTATGTAATACACGACACCTGGTGTTAAATAGCAGTAGTTTAATATAAATGCCACATATTACAGAAATCTACATTTTTTACATCCTCATATGCAATATTTTATATGTTCTTTCTTACACAAATATTTTTTTCATACTAAATTTATTTACTTCATTTAAAATAAAAACATTTAAATTAATAATAAATATTAATAATAATATTTCAATGGACTGAATTGTCGGAATGAACAAAACAAATTATTTTGAAATTTAGCCAAAAGTAAATGAAGGTTGGTAATAACATATTTCCTTTCGTACATAGTCATATTTTACATATAACTCAAAACTTGTATATAATATTTCAAATATTTCATAAGCAATAATTTATATGTTTTTTCATACCAAATTAATCTACTTTGTTAGACTTAAAAGCACATAAATTGAGTGAGTTGATCCTTAATCAACAAAATGAAAATACTGACAAAAATATTTCGATGGACTGAATTATGGGAAAGAACCACACAAATAATTTTTGATATTTGTCCAAAAATAACCGGAGATTGGTAATAACACTGAAATGTATTTCTTTTTTTGATGTTTTATATAGTCATATTTTACATATAATTCAAAACGTTGTATATTTCAAATGCTAATTTAATTAAACTAATAAATATTTCATTATACCGATTGGAACGCCTTTGATCTTATTGAATTTTGAGAGAGACATCGTGCATGTCAGAGACAGTATTCTCACTATGAATCTAATTTGCAGAGTTTTATTGTCTCTACATAACTGTTCTTATGTAGCAAACGACATCTAGCGTTAAGTAGTAATAGTTTATTATAATAACCTTACATAACAGGAATCTACATTTGTTGCATCCTCATATGCAATTATTTAAATATTCTCACATACATAAATATTTTTTGCATACTATTTTAAGCTACTTTATTAAAAATAAAAACAGTTAAATTATGTAAACTGATCTCTGATCAACTCGGTGTAAATACCGATAACAACATTTCGATGGACTGATTTGTCGGAATGAACCAAACAAATTATTTTTGATACTTGGCCAACGTTGTCGGTGATTTGTGCAAGTCGCACGTTGCGTGTGACACTTTTAACGATCGAAACGGAAACATGTTGACCGTAGAAACAGCGGCGCTTCCGGTACATCGGACAACGTCATCGAATTGTCAAAACATCAAGCGGCTACATGGGAAAAAAATCATCGAGTGCGTTTATTTTTTATTTTTGTTGGTCGGAGGCGGTGGATTTTTTCAATTCGCCACGGCAATTCGAATTAAATGACGAATTTTAAATCGATGACACGTTTTTATTTATTGTGACGACGCACGCATTTTTTATTTGAATTGTGTCCGGAATATGGTCAATAATTTAACTGTTGGCGGTAATGCGACTATACATAAAAACATTTATTTTAATTTGAAAATACCTAAAAAAAATATAT
The DNA here is from genome assembly GCF_024364675.1 of Aethina tumida. Classification (NCBI taxonomy): domain Eukaryota; kingdom Metazoa; phylum Arthropoda; class Insecta; order Coleoptera; family Nitidulidae; genus Aethina; species Aethina tumida. The sequence continues at coordinate 4,682,507 of NC_065441.1, forward strand.
CGGTGTGTGTTTTCAATCAAATCAGGTTTATTTATTGGATTTAATGACATTTAGAGACTTTTAATGGAGTTCCTTGTTAAATAATTTATACTTTATTCATGGTTATATCCTCATAATATAATATCAACTTTATTTGATTTTTCTTTTTATCTTTTGAATCATGCTAGACATGTTTTTATTTATTCATACATATATAATATGATTTGTTTTAAAAAATTGTAGTATTTTTGGTATTAATAAATTATTCTGTCAGTCTGACAATCAAATGAAACATTAGAATCAATGATGGAGGAGCGTCAACAGGTCCGATCCTCGCGTGAATTACGTAAATTTTCATCTCGGGCTTAAGTGGCGTCTTCAATGAATCCGGGCACCCGGACGAAGTCATGAGTTGTTGTGCGGGACACAATGGTTCGGTTCACGTGTAATACACCTTGCATTAGTACGTCAGTGGCCCAATTCCGGGGCCGGGTCTCGTAATTACCCGTCCCCCAGGGCCTCGTTCCCGACCACCATTCTTAATCGGCCCCCTGTTTTCGAACTAATTATTGTTCGAATCCCGGCATTATTAGCGCCGGATTCATGAATAATGCCGCGTAATTAGCGCCCCGGTTTGATTAATTCTTATGAATCTCGGGGTTTTGGTGCGGCCGATTTATGGCAAAAATCCGATACTTGCGGGGAGGATTTGTAGTTTTTAGTTTGCTTTGCTTTTAATCGATTCATACTTTTGATTACTCTTTTGTATTACATTTTTTTTTAATGAACATTAATACAGAATGATAGAGTATAAAAAAATCAAACATAAATTCCATCAGGAATTTTTCAAATTTAATTAATACCTCAAGAAGAAGAAAAACAAAGTTTTTAAATTTGTAAAGTATTTATGTTGATATATATTACGTTACAATCTTGACATCTTGAAATGTTGACATACTTTACAGAATCACAAGCTTTTTGAGTTTGAACCAGTTTTAATGACACCATCAGTATTTTCAAATAGTTTTTCCAATCCCTGCAACTTGGTTAAAGATTTGATGAGTTTTTTGCAATTTTTTGGATAATGAGTGTAAGAACAATCATCTATTATAACCAGCTCTTTGCCATTATTCTTGACTACATAACACTTGTCCTTGACTTTGTTTTTAACTTCATCTCTGTAATTTAAACATAAAGTTACATCAGTTGAATCAGCTTTGTGTGTACTTACTTTGCCATTTCTGGATTAATAATGATTTGAATGGATTAAAATTTCTGATTCTTGAAGCAACCAAGTGACAAATACAGTTTTAGAAATGACAGATCATAATATACTGTCAATTTTTTTATCAATAAAATTTGTCGAAAAATCACAAATCAAAGACAAAACAGTAAATTAATTAAGTTTAATATCAAACATTCTCTACACCACAGATATTGCAACAATAACAATATAATATATTTTTTATTGGTGTTTTACTTGGGAATATTTTACATATTTCACAAAATATGATCTTTTAAAACATAACCTTACATAATCCTAAAACGTTTTAATAATTGTTCTTATGCAGAAAATGACATCTAATATTAAACAGTACTAGTTAAATATAGTTATATTACAAAAACCTATTTTTTTTTCTTCCCAATAATGTATAAATATTATTTCAATTAAGCATTTCTTGCATTTTAAATTTAAAAAAAAAAACACTTAAATTATGTGAAGTATAAATAAAAATAAATTACACCACTTAAAATATATTTATAAATACTTACCTAGTTCTTTCTGGGTTGATAATATATTAATAATAAGGATGATTTAAAAATAAAGTAAAGGAAAGACAAACGGTTAAATTCAAATTATTTAATAAAGAAGAAATTGAACAATCCCTGCATTAAAAATGTTAAATTAACAAGTCATTTTTTATTTGGTTTTGTTGACCACTTGTTGGTTTTCCTTGGCGTTCTTCGGCTTGATGATCAGCGACATCGGCAAGATCGGCAACATTTTGATGTTGTTGTTGGGTTTCACGCCGGCTGCATTATTCTTCTTGGTTGTGATTGTTATCACACTAGTGTTGGTATCGAGATAGACCTCCAGTCCTCCACCGCCCATCATCTTATTCTCGTCTCTGAAAATCAATGCATTAATGAATGGTTAACTATGAACTGTCAGATTAAACTTACTTGGCCATTTCACTGTACGACGTTCAGAAGGAAACTGAATGAATTGTTTGTTGCTCCCGGATTTGTTGGATTTTGATAGATGTGTTTTGTTTAACCAATTGTTACCAACCTTGTAATGCAACCTTCACTGTCAATTTTTTTTATCAATAATAAAATTGCCAAAAAATCACAAACGAAAGACAATAAACTTACACTATTAAACTACAAATATTGTAACAACAATAACAATATAATGTATTTTTTATCGATGCTTTACATGGGAATATTTTACAGATGATCTTTTAAAGGATACCTTATCTTAACTTTAAAATATTTTAATAATTGTTCTTATGCAGGAAGTGCCATCTAGTGTTTCACAGTAATAGTTTGTAGTATAGTTACCACATTGTAGAAATCTAATTTAGTTGCTTCATATACTGTATAAATAATAACCCCACAGTATTTCTTACATTTTAAATTCAAAAAAAAAGAAATAAATTGTGTGAAGTTAATCAATACGTATAATTAAAAAATAAGTTACATCAATTGAAATTTGTTTATAAATACTTACCTTGTTATTTCTAGATTGATAATACTATTAATAATAAGGATGATTTAAAAATAAAGTCGTAAAGGAAAGACAAACTATTAAATTTAAACTATTTAATAAAGAAGAAATTGAAAAATTCCTGCATTACAAATGTTATATTAACAAGTCATTATTTATTTGGTTTTGGGGGTCTTCTGTTGGTGTTCTTTGGCCTTCTTCTTCGCCTTATTGACCATCGACATGGGCAACATCTCCAATATTTTGACGGGTTTCACGCCGGCTGGAGTCTTCTTGGCTGTGACTGTTACCACACCGGTGGAGGGCTCGACATGGAGCACCACTTCTCCACCGCCCATCATCTTATTCTCGTCTCTGAAACTCAATTGCATTAATAAATGGTTAACTATGAACTTTCAGGTTAAACTTACATGGCCATGTTACTGGACGATGTTCAGAAGGAAACTGAATGAGTTGTTCGATGCTCCCGGATTTGTTGGTTGTTGATCGATGTGTTTTGTTTAACAAGTTGTTAGCAACGTTGCTATGCAACCTTTACTGTCAATTTTTCTATCAATAATAAAATTTGCCAAAAAATTACAAATGAAAGACAGTAAATTTACACTATTAAATCAAGTTTTATATCAAACATTCTCCACACCACAAATATTGTAACAACAAAATGTATTTTTTATCGGTGCTTTACATAGGAATATTTTACATATTCCACATAACATGATCTTTTAAAGTATAACCTTACCCTAACCCTAAAATGTTTTAATAATTGTTCTTATCAAGGAAGTGCTATCTAGTGTTGAACAGTAATAGTTTGTAGTAGTTACCACATATTACAGGAACCTAATTTTGTTGCTTCATATCCCATATAAATATAACTTCACTGTATTTCTTATATATTAAATTCAAAAAAAAAAAAAAATAAATAAATTGTGTGAAGTTAATACGTATAAATAAAAATAAGTTGCATCAATTGAAATTTGTTTATAAATACTTACGTTGTTATTTCTGGATTTTTAATACTTTTAATAATAAGGATGATTTAAAAATAAAGTCGTAATGGAAAGACAAACGGGTAAATTCAAACTATTTAATAAAGAACAGGTTGAACAGTCGCTACATTACAAATGTTATATTAACAAGTCTCTATTTATTTGGTTTTGGGGGTCATCTGTTGGTGTTCTTTGGCCTTCTTCTTCGCCTTGTTGACCATCGACATGGGCAACATCTCCAATACTTTGACGGGTTTCACGCCAGCTGGGGTCTTCTTGGCTGTGACTGTTATCACACCGTTGGAGGGCTCGACATGGAGCACCACTTCTCCACCGCCCATCATCTTATTCTCGTCTCTGAAACTCAATGCATTAATTTAAATGGTTAATTATGAACCTTCAGGTTAAACTTACATGGCCATGTTACTGGACGATGTTCAGAAGGAAACTGAATGAGTTGTTCGATGCTCCCCGATTTGTTGGTTGTTGATCGATGTGTTTTGTTTAACAAGTTGTTAGCAACGTTGCTATGCAACCTTTACTGTCAATTTTTTTATCAATAATAAAATTTGCCAAAAAATCACAAATGTGAAAATCAATGCATTAATAAATGGTTAACTATGAACCGTCAGCTTAAACTTACTTGGCCATTTTACTGTACGACGTTCAGAAGGAAACTGAATGAATTGTTTGAGGCTCCCGGATTTGTTGGATGTTGATAGATGTGTTTTGTTTAACGAGTTGTTAGCAACCTTGTAATGCAACCTTTACTGTCAATTTTTCTATCAATAATAAAATTTGCCAAAAAATCACAAATGAAAGACAGTAAATTTACACTATTAAATCAAGTTTTATTTCAAACATTCTCCACACCACAAATATTGTAACAACAATATGTATTTTTTATCGGTGCTTTACATGGGAATATTTTACATATTTCACATAACATGGTCTTTTAAAGAATAACCGTACCCTAACCCTAAAATGTTTTAATAATTGTTCTTATCAAGGAAGTGCTATCTAGTGTTGAACAGTAATAGTTTGTAGTAGTTACCACATATTACAGGAACCTAATTTTGTTGCTTCATATCCCATATAAATATAACTTCACTGTATTTCTTATATATTAAATTCAAAAAAAAAATAAATAAATAAATTGTGTGAAGTTAATACGTATAAATAAAAATAAGTTGCATCAATTGAAATTTGTTTATAAATACTTACGTTGTTATTTCTGGATTTTTAATACTTTTAATAATAAGGATTTAAAAATAAAGTCGTAATGGAAAAACAAACGGGTAAATTCAAACTATTTAATAAAGAACAGGTTGAACAGTCCCTACATTACAAATGTTATATTAACAAGTCACTATTTATTTGGTTTTGGGGGTCATCAGTTGGTGTTCTTTGGCCTTCTTCTTCGCCTTGTTGGCCATCGACATGGGCAACATCTCCAATACTTTGACGGGTTTAACGCCGGCTGGAGTCTTTTTGGCTGTGACTGTTATCACACCGTTGGAGGGTTCGACATGGAGCACCACTTCTCCACCGCCCATCATCTTATTCTCGTCTCTGAAACTCAATGCATTAATATAAATGGTTAACTATGAACCTTCAGGTTAAACTTACATGGCCATGTTACTGGACGATGTTCAGAAGGAAACTGAATGAGTTGTTCGATGCTCCCCGATTTGTTGGTTGTTGATCGATGTGTTTTGTTTAACGAGTTGTTAGCAACCTTGCAAAGAAGTGAATATCGCGATATCTAGATGCAAAATGGTTAGTTACCAAGTGATGTAACCATAGTGAATTTTTTTATTTATTATTTCGTATTTGGCACTTGTGGTACCTAAAATAATTTAAATTTTTGGCGGCTAAATTTTACGATACTTAAACTAATATACATATATCTATATTAAACATAATTTCTGTCTTCAAAATTTATATTTTATTAAAAGATGGCGCCATCTAATTGTGTATGAAAATTTGGTTGTGATTGGGACTGATAAAAATAAATGAGTGATAGAGGAAATGGTATATAAAAATAAGCAATTTTGAAAGATCGACGAAAAAAATTGATGGATATCACTTATCAGATATTAATGTAATTTAGATTAATTTGATATTTGAGTCGAAACGTTGCTCAGTATATTTAATGTTATCCTGTAGTCTGTGACGTTTCGCGTGTAATCTGATCATCAATCTTGGCAGCGGCCAGACCACCATTAGTAAAGGAAGCACTTTCATACACTTTAATGGCAAACTATTTCAAGTCTTAACAATAAGTCAGAGTGGAAAATTGATAATTGTTAATGGATATCCACACTGACAATTCATTAACTTTTTATCGACATATCCAGCAATTTATCAAAATAGATGGGAAAAAGGGCACCCAATACTTTTCCACAGTTTCTAATAAAGAGGATTTCACACCCCATCATTTACCACACGTTGATTCCGATATTATTAAAAAATAACTAATCCATACCTTTTCCCCCCTTATAGATTTATGTAGTTTTCAACGTGAAAGCTTCCCCAAAAGAAATCAAATTACCTCCTTTAAACCACAAAAGCTCCGGGTTGATTAAACAATTACCCGCCCGTAGATAAAACGTAACAAGTTTTCCGCAGGACAATTAAAACAGGCGGAAAGAAGTGGCTTTAATAAAAACACCCCGTGTCCCTCATGCCCTAAGCCTGGGTTCCTTTTATTTTGCCCCTGTGAGCCGTGGTACATGTGGGCAGTTGCTCATCAAACATGCATGCGGTTGCAGGAAGATGCCGACGTCATCTCAACTATGGGGGGATGTTCCTGCATCAAATTTTACTTACGACTAGACGAAAGACGAGGAAAGGATTATGAAAGTTTATAACTAGTACTTCATGAGTGAATTTACTTCGTTGTGCTTAGATAACTGATCGAAAGCTCGAAGCAGGAAAGATTTTCAGGACGGTAAAAAAATGGACAACGAAGCAATTTAAGTGAGACCACTTGATTATCCAATTCGGGTTGGTTTTTCCATGGTGCGGGCGTATCGAGTGGCCGTGTCGCTTTAGTTCCGACAGGATTGAGCACAGTTGGTCAGTCCGACGAGCTTCGCAGCCCTGATAACCCTCAACCGAAACTTTTAATTGGATTAGAATCTAATTTGGTCCAAGTGACCGCAACTACAAGACCCGTTCCCTGAACAAATCAATTTACTCCTTGATAAATTATGCAACTACGTCGGTCCTGTGTTGATAGCGGTGTGCACCGTCGCCTTATGAATCCTCGAACCCCACGTTCCGATTGCACCGCAACGGCTTCCGATCCTTGAACAGTCACGTCTTCGGTTTAATTGAGTTACTGCACATAATTTAAAAATTGCTTGCCATCGTTAGATTGGTCGTTCTTGCGCCAGCGGAGTTTCCAAAGGGAAAAGTTGGAGGAGTGGGATTGTAAATCAGCATAGTTCTTGAGGAATAAAAGTTTAGATTATACGGCCCCGTTAAATATTCATCAGGCTATTAGAGCTGTATATCCAGACACACATCAATCCGTAAAAGAACCCTTCCATTCGATTTGCATGCGAAAATAAAGTTGTTGTGTGTTTGCGGCACGATTACAAATTCACGGCACGTACCTAATCAGATATAAAATACAGCCAGGGTTAAATTAACCGTGAGGAGGCTAAAGAACTAGATAATGGCGGTAACATTACAGAAATGACTGTAATAACGGTGGAAGCAAGAAATTAAATGTCTTAATGTATTTCGCAAGGGCCTCGGAGAACAATAGACACCGAGATTTGCTTAGAAAAAGATGTATATTTAACGCTTAACCGTTAATGACTCCCACAGGAAATTGTGCCGGTTCTCTGTTTACTTTAAGCGTTGCGATCTTATTTTATTTTCCAAGACGTACACTCGGTTGCCACATGCAATTCCTCTTTTGTGTGTTGCAACTACGTCTGGTTTACGTTTTCACCTGATCATTTTCACCACCCCTTACCCAACTCGGATATAAATTAACTTGCACGGTAAGAGATTGCTCCACCATCCGCATCGGATAATTAAATCCTTATACAATGCCAATATACAAATATTGTCTGGATAGGCAACGACACAAAATTGATAGGGTAAGTTAGGACGTTATTACGTGTAAGGGTGTCGTTTGACGGGTTCCCGCAATTAGTGGTTTTTAGGACCGGTTAGTAATAAACACAGTCGTTCATCGATGAGCGTCGGCAACATGACATCTTATTAAACGTGCCGTTCTGAACCACTGCAAGCTGGCATCGTGTACCAGACGTGCTAATCAAGTTCTCGTTAGCTCGCGTCCTAATTTGAATTGCATACTGTAGATATTAGCATGCCGGGGACGGGACGGGCATCGATCTCGCGTCCTTCGTTCCCTTCTTATTGCTCGCCCCTTCACCTTCACGAATCTCGGGCGACGCGGGCGCCTAACTTGCTAATCCGCAAATCTGGACGCCTTTCGATTTATGCACACACATGTTTGAATATTTGACTAGGATGAGGCAATTGCGGTGTGTGGGAAATTTACAAATGATGAAATAAAAATAAATAGGAGGGAATAATTTGACATTTATTTATGTAAAGTAGAGCTATCTTTTCAGAAAAATTTTGTACATACATAATTTTTATAGTTTTAACTAATAATGTAATGTTGTTCGTCCAAAAAAATGGTGGAATAGTTTGACATTAATATAGGTAAAGTAGATAACTTTCTTCACAACTGTAGAATTATGTACTATAATTTTTTTTTGTTTCGAGTTTCGTAGAAAAAGGTTTAAAAAGTATAAAAACAATCATCCATTTAAATGGTAGACTGTTAGGCCGTACTAAAATTTTATATATAATAATTAGGGTAAATTAATACTTGAAGTTAGTTTAGAAATGATAATCCAACAATGTAAATGGTGAAATAGTTTGACAGTAGTGTGGGAAAAGGAGATAACTTTCTTCACAACTGTAGAATAAATATTAAAAATCGTTTAGTTTAAAAAAAGTATAAAGTGAGGAAAAACAAATATGATTTTATACATCTTACCTTTACTATAAACATTTATTGTTTGGAGTTTCGTAGGGAAAGGTTTAAAAAATATAAAAACAACCAGCCATTTAATTGGTGGTGTGTTAGGCTGAACAAAAATTTTATATAATAAAGTAAAATTGATTATAGAAATGATACTACAAAAACATAAATGGTGAAATAGACTGACATTAGTGTAAGTAAAGGAGATAACTTTCATCAAAACTGTAAAATTAATATTAAAAATCTTTTAGTCTATAAAAGTATAAAGTGATGTAAAACGAAGATTATATAATATCTTTTACTTTTACTATATATTTTTTTGTTTAGAGTTTCGTAGGAAAAGGTTTAAAAATTATAAAAACGACCATCCATTTAAGTGGTAGTCTGTTAGACCATACTAAAATTTTATATAATTAGGGTAAATTAATACTTGAAGTTAGTTTGGAAATGTTAATACAACAATGTAAATTGTGAAATAGTTTGACAGAAGTGTAGGTAAAGTAGATAAATTTCTTCACAACAGTAGAATAAATATTAAAAATCGTTTAGTTTATAAAAAGTATAAAGTGAGGCAAAACAAAATATGATTTGATATATATTACCTTTACTATAAACATTTTTTGTTTGTAATTTCGTAGGGAAAGGTTTAAAAAGTATAAAAACAACCAGCCATTTAATTGGTAGTATGTTAGGCTGAACAAAAATTTTATATAATAAAGTAAAATTGATTTAGAAATGATACTACAAGAACATAAATGGTGAAACAGATTGATATTAATGTAAGTAAAGGAGATAACTTTCATCAAAACTGTAGAATTAATATTAAAAATCGTTTAGTCTATAAAAAGTATAAAATGATGTAAAACAAAGATTATATAATATCTTTTACTTTTACTATATATTTTTTGTTTCGAGTTTCGTAGGAAAAGGTTTAAAAAGTATAAAAACAACCATCCATTTAAGTGGTAGTCTGTTACGCCGTACTAAAATTTTATATAATTAGGGTAAATTAATACTTGAAGTTAGTTTAGAAATGATAATCCATCAATGTAAATGGTGAAATAGTTTGACAGTAGTATGGGAAAAGGAGATAACTTTCTTCACAACTGTAGAATAAATATTAAAAATCGTTTAGTTTAAAAAAAGTATAAAGTGAGGAAAAACAAATATGATTTGATACATCTTACCTTTACTATAAACAATTATTGTTTCGAGTTTCGTAGGGAAAGGTTTAAAAAATATAAAAACAACCAGCCATTTAATTGGTGGTGTGTTAGACTGAACAAAAATTTTATATAATAAAGTAAAATTGATTTAGAAATGATACTACAAAAACATAAATGGTGAAATAGATTGACATTAGTGTAAGAAAAGGAGATAACTTTCATCAAAACTGTCAAATTAATATTAAAAATCTTTTAGTCTATAAAAGTATAAAGTGATGTAAAACGAAGATTATATAATATCTTTTACTTTTACTATATATTTTTTTGTTTAGAGTTTCGTAGGAAAAGGTTTAAAAATTATAAAAACAACCATCCATTTAAGTGGTAGTCTGTTAGACCATACTAAAATTTTATATAATTAGGGTAAATTAATACTTGAAGTTAGTTTGGAAATGTTAATACAACAATGTAAATTGTGAAATAGTTTGACAGAAGTGTAGGTAAAGTAGATAAATTTCTTCACAACAGTAGAATAAATATTAAAAATCGTTTAGTTTATAAAAAGTATAAAGTGAGGCAAAACAAAATATGATTTGATATATCTTACCTTTACTATAAACATTTTTTGTTTGTAATTTCGTAGGGAAAGGTTTAAAAAGTATAAAAACAACCAGCCATTTAATTGGTAGTATGTTAGGCTGAACAAAAATTTTATATAATAAAGTAAAATTGATTTAGAAATGATACTACAAGAACATAAATGGTGAAATAGATTGACATTAGTGTAAGAAAAGGAGATAACTTTCATCAAAACTGTAGAATTAATATTAAAAATCGTTTAGTCTATAAAAAGTATAAAGTGATGTAAAACAAAGATTATATAATATCTTTTACTTTTACTATATATTTTTTTGTTTCGAGTTTCGTAGGAAAAGGTTTAAAAAGTATAAAAACAACCAGCCATTTACGTGGTAGTCTGTCAGACCGTTCTAAAATTTTATATAATTGGGGTAAATTAAAATATATGAAGTTAGTTTAGATATGATAATACAACAATGTAAATGGTGAAATAGTTTGACAGTAGTGTAGGTAAAGTAGATAACATTATTCACAATTGTAGAGTAAATATTAAAAATCGTTTAGTTTATAAAAAGTATAAATTGAGGTAAAACAAAGATTATTGTTCCTAAAAACACCAGTATTATAGGGAAATATAAAAGCATTAATTTAATTTGTGGTCTTTTAAATCTAACAATCATTTCCTCTATATAAAAATAAATGGTGAATTAGCCGGACTTTAAAATACTGTTTTCACAACTGCAGTACGAATATTAAAAATTAGTACCTAGTAGTAATGTGAGGTAAACAAAGAATTGTTGTGCATTTTCAGTAAAGATTGTAAAGTACAAAAACAATCAGCCGTTTAATTAGCAGTCTTTTAGAGCGAACAAACATTTTCAATGGTTGAAATCCGATTCATTAGAACAATGTTTCAATTTTTCATGATAGTTTGGCGTGACTATTCGCCGTCGTTTTCTAAAGCCGTTTTCCAAATGAAAGCCGTGTATTTCAATTGTAGTAAATAAACTGGCGCGTTCCATTCAGCCCGGTCCCATAAAAGAAAAATTAAATATTTCTGCTACGGTCAGATTTGCTGCAAATAAACGCGGCTTCCCCTGTTTGTTTCCACTCTCTTTTAATCCCAGCGCGATGAGTTAAAAGACCTTTTTAAATTAGTTTCTTCGTTTGCCAGGGTGCAGTGTGTGGCAACGTTTTCCTGTAATAAAATCACGAATTTTGGGGTCCCCGCACCAAAATTCAAATTCATAAGTGTTACAATAAATTCACTTCATTTATTATTATTATTATTTTTAATAATGGGAAACATGCGTTGGCTTTGTCAACTGTATGTTCACGCATTCTTTCGTATAATGGAATTATTTGAAAAATTCAGCAAGAAGTCATTCTGAGTCATAAAGTATTCATAAAATTACCAGGGGACTTGTGACGGGCCCGGCGATAAAACCCCGCTCCTTTTGCCCTATTTCATAAGTGAATTTTATTTAAGATAAATTCGGTTTTCAGACTTCAACGTGATTTATTTCGTTTGATGCAATTCCCATTTCACCGCTGATTTATGTACCTAAAATAAATATATACACGGTATTGAAACGATGCCGATTATAAACGTAACTTCACAGCTTAATTAAAAATTAATCAAAAAAGGGTTTTGATGACGAATCCGCTTAATTAGATCAAAGTATGGTGTGTGCCGAGTTTCGAGTCCGGTGAATCCGTGTGTTGCCGGTTTTTGATGTTTGTAGTATTTTGTCGAAAACATGTTTTGCACGCGAACATCAAAAATGACTGATGAATTGAAAGTTTACCGTTTTTGTCACGTTATTCGCCATTGGAACTTTAAAAGGTACAAAGAACGAAATCTCTGGTATGTTGAGTTTAAGTTATTATTGAAATTAATTAACCATAATCCCCCGAGATTATTCGGTAGCATAGCTACAAATGACATAATTAGAGGGTTTATGACTACAGTCAATGTAAAGTAATAAAATATTAATGAGAGTTCTCCAACAAACGATAAAGTAGTAATATCCACGAAACATTTACAGAAAATTCAAATGTAATTAAAGTCACTTTATTATATGAATAAACAAGCTTCTTGATTAAATGCAAATCCAGCCGAGGGGCCGGCACGCTAGCCCATCATTTAGTCGTTAAAATAGTAATTACTGACGGTGTGTCCGTTCGTTTCTACCGGACTTTACATATTGCCACCTCTCTCAAATCAAATCTCAGACTTTCGTCCCAAATGAGAATATCCATATTCCCGTTTTATTAAGGCCCCGTGAAATTTTATGCAAATGCTTTCCAGGAACTGAAACTGTTCTTTAATTGGTCTAATCCGATTTGGAAACGCTTTATTAGCTTCGTTCGAAGTAAATTCTTTATTGGAATTAGCCATTGCAAATGGACTGTATAATATTAATAATAATAATTTTCTGGAAATGGTAAAAATAAATGTATACACTCTTTGTATATTTATTCAAAAATTTGAATGACTACCAATGACAACTTCACATCCTCTCTTCATACTCAAAACCTCGATTCAAATGTCATTTTGGTCAAAATTCTCTAAAATTTCGAGTAGAAGACTTTCCACATCCTCCAAGTTATTCAGACGGTTAGGACAGTGCCTTGAACGTCTCCTAAGAATATCTTTGATATATATTCTATTGGGTTAAGGTCTGGACTGCGAGTTGGCCAGGACATAGCATTAATCTCAACGTCAATAAGATAAATTCGGAGAACATGAGCTGTATATGGTTGCCGGTTAATATTGACGTCATATATGAGGGTGTTTCAAAGTTAATACATACAATTTACTATTTACTGAAAGGTAAAAATTATTTACATTAAATTAAAAGACTTTTGTGTGTAAAAATTGCATGACACTGTTAAGCTGAGGGTGTGCGGGCTGGAACGGTGGCGAGGGGGCGCCGAAATTAGGCAATTAGATCCTGTTAAAACAAATTGTGCGTCCGTTGTACGAGGACTAGGTAACGAAATTGGAAGTTTTCAGGATCTCCTTGAAAATTATGTGTACGTGCCGATGGTCTCCTTCAGGCGCGCCCCCAAAATTAGTTTATTCCCGCTTAACCGAACGACGGGAACGAAGAGTCGACTGGCCGTGTTGGATTACGGCTACGTTCGGGGTCCGGTTTCTCCGGTGCCCGTAATCTTATAATCTTTTCGAATTGTCCGTCGCGTCCTGGCCGCGCACCCGAATTTTTCTCCGTTTCATTTTACGGATTAACGGCAAAGCCCTAATTAACTCGAACAATTTGCGAAACGCGAGTCCGTTTCCGGACGGAATGCCCGGAATTTTCGAGTCGTATTAGGTGTATCGCGGCGCTTTCGGTGCAAAAGGATATTGCATCTGGAACTGATGGAATTTCCTGTGCGACCTAAACCGTTTAAGGATCTGAAATAAAGTATGTTGGTGTTTTAACTGGAATTTCTACAGTCTCAATTATATTCATTAAAATAATTCGTAACTTTTTCATTAAAACTGTGGTTCAAATTGTAACGTTGTTGTTTAATTATTCTTTTATGTTGTTTGTGCATTCATGTTTAATAAAATTGTCATTACGATTATGGTCAAAGTTTGCTGTTAATTTGTTTTTTCCATTTTTTAGTTTATTAAAATTATATAAAGGTTGATGATGAAATTTAAGATAAATTAATATGTGTATAATGGAAATTGTGTCTGAATAAACATATTGATGTGTCATTTTATATTAAAAGTACCGCTTGATCTACATTAATTAATATTTCATATACACGTAGATGAAATTAATTAACTCGTTTCCCCTATATTTGGATCACAGTAAATTTATAAATTTGCACATAAAGCATAAAGTTAAAAAGAATGTTTTAAAGTTATTTAATTTGAGTTTGTTCAAAATCAAGCTTTAATTTTTATAATTAAAACGGTAAATAATTTAATTATAATAAATATAATATTATATTTATAAAAATATAATAACTTGTAATTTCTTGTTAACACTCGATATTGGTAGAACACATTTAATATATTTATTTATTGAATATTTAAATGAATTAAAATTAAATGATATATTCAGAATTTTAATAACCTCAACATATCTATTTTAGTTTTTAATGTTATTTCATATACCATACATTTTTCTGCGGGGTTAAATAATTAAATATTTAAAACATTTTAAGAAATTCTGATAAATCCACTAAAAGCAAATAAAATGTAATTATTAAAAATGATATGAAGACAAATTTAACAAAACTCTTACAACTTTATAACTAATATAAGTTTTAAGAGTGAAATATGGGTAAAATTATTTAATAAAAATGATTATTTTGAATCTGTTTATTTAATTTAAATTTTGAAAATTTGAATTAATTGCTAAATATTTAAAACAATAACTTTTTAATTATTTACTTTACTCTTTAAAAATTCAAATGATTCAATTATTTGATATGTTATTGTATATTTTTATAAATTGTAAGAATTTTGTCATTATAAATATTATTAAAGTAATTGCATTTATTTTTATTTAATTCAGTTAATTGAAATAAAATTTAATGTATTTAGAATTTTTTATGTAATATATTTGTTTGAGTTTTACATATTTCAAATGTTAACCGTTTTTATAAAAACTTGATTGAGTTTATATATTATATAATAAACAATTAAATATATTTTAATAACTTTAAATATTAAAATTAATAATATTTTAATTATTAAAAATAATTATTAAAAAGTTTATAATTTTAAGGATAAAGAAATGTATTAATATTATTATTATTATTATATAAATTAAAATATTTATTTTAAAATTAAAAAATTAAAATGTTCAATTAAAAATTTTAAAAAATAATAATATATTTAATTTTAATATTAAAAATATTAAGCTTAAAAATAGTTATTCAAATTTAAAATATTTAATTTAAATTTAAAATATTTTCCATATTAAAATAAAATTTAAATTAAAATAAATAAATAAATATTATGTTTTAAGTAAAAAATTTTACATTTTTTTATACTTATTTTTTTAAATTAAATTAAAATAATAATTATATACTTTATGAATATAATCATAATTTTAATTTATTTAATATTTTTATAGAATTTTGAACACAGAAAAATTAGAATGTTAATAATATTTTAATTATTTATTTCATTTTCATGAACTACTAGAATTTTGTCATATTAAGTATTATTAGTATTTATTAGTTTTACAATTAAGTTTAATCATTTGAATTGTTTTGATAAAGAAAATATAATAAAAGCGAAAAATTGTATAATAAAATAGTAAATAAAAATATATTCATGTTTTTGTATACTTTTTACTTTTATTAAATAGTTTTTAAATTTTATTAAAAATGATTTTATATAGTCTGTGCATAAAAATATTTATATTTATTTTACTTTTAATTTTTTAAATTAAATTAATAAATTGTGGAATGTTTATTTGACTCAATTTAAATGAACACTTTTTATATAAAAAATAATATTTTTATTAAATTTTGTAGAAATATGTCAAATAAATAAAACAATTAGTATTAATGAAACCGTGTTTGGGCCGGTTTTAATCTCCGTTCATTAACGGGTAGTTTGAGAGAGGACAACATAAAATCTATTAATAATTCCCGAACGATAAATCACCGTGAAAAACCGTTGCACGCAAAACACGTAACAAGGTTTAAAGGACGCGCGCAACCTGAATCAAACAAAACATTAATTTCTATTTATCCTGTTCAAGCACTTAATGTGATTAAGCGTAATTCACCCCTTGGAATATTTGTTATTATCCACGAGGCGAGCTTATAGCCGAACATCAGATTATAATTTACGACCACGTGGCAAATTACCAGATTGATTTCTTTCCCACCTGATTTTCCGAAGCGTTTAATCAACCCTTATATTCAATACACATTTTTTTTCCGTGTTGGTTGAATCGTTATCCCCGAGGCCGAGGATAAGTTCACCGCAGCAACCCGTCGAGAGTTATTGTGCGTTTTATAGTAAATTAGACGGCTCCACCCCATTGAATTGAAGATCGAATAAGTAGCGACCCTCCCATAAACCGAAATTGGCCGTGTTTACGTCCCGACGCCGCGAGTACATTTAAACCACCCCCGACCCGCCGATTTCGACGTCCCGAGAAAAATATCTCCGGGATTGATTGCGCCCTCGTTTACACATCCCGCCGGAGTGCGGCCATCTCGAGGGTCATCCTTTATGTAGTCCTGGAATTTCGAGACATTGCATACTCCCACGAACGGGGAGGGAAGTTCGTCGGACGTGACGGTCGGGTCGTGTCAAGTGCGGACCAGTTTTACCGCTGCACCGCATGAATATTTCCGTGTGCAAGGTTTAACTGAATTTTGAATTCGAAGTTGCTGTTCCATCCGTGGTCGTCAACAAAATAGGAAATTATTAATTTTGAAATTTTTTTACTTCGCTTTATTTTTCAGTCATTCATTAAAACTGTAATTTTACCGTCTCATGGTTCTTTCATGTTTGTTAAAGTTTAATTAAAATAACAACCGACGTAGTAAAATCTCAGTAAAAGTTTTATTTTTAAAAAATAAACTATTAGTACACCTATATTAAACTAACAAATAATGAATGTTACCAAAATTTTAATGATAATTTTAAGATACAACATTAATGCGTATAATCTGGACTGGATATAAATAAACAAGCAACTTTGATGTGTGCCTAATTTATAATAAATGTTCAATTTGATGTATATTAATTAATATTCCGTACACATATAGATGAATTTAATTAAACCGCTCCAATATATTTGTATCGCTTTAAATTTATAAATTTATGGATTTGCACATGAAGTATAAAGTTGAAAATGGTGTTTTAAGTCATTTAATACATCAATTAAATTGAATAAATGATTATCGTGGTTTATATCAAGTTTGTATTTGATACATATTTATTATTTATTCCCTTTGATAACATGGACTAACAGACACTTTAATGCCAACTATTTGTTAACTATTGATATTCGATTTTCATTTGTCAACTCATTGTGTATTAGATCGAGTGAACCAATCTTTAGTCGCAAAGTATCCAAAGACTGTCAACAGAAAAGGCGTTATTCTGCAAGGCCACATTGTGCAAGAGGAATACTGGAAAAAATTAATTAATTGGGGTGGGAGGTACTGCCTCACTCACTCTATATTGCATCGTCGAATGTCCACATTTTCTTAATGGTAGAAAACTTGTCCAAAATGCCATCTCCGGATATTTTACTTAAAAAATAATTGAGGTTGTTCGTGATATTATTATATTATATACAGTAGAACAAAAATACCAGAAATAATTTTACAAGTAATGGAATACTGTGAAGTTCAAATTACCCAAGTCAAAAGACGTGCAGTATATTATACGTACAAATATATAAAACAGTATCATAGACAACACAAATTATGATAATTTGTATAGTGTATAAATTTTGTAGAACTGACATTTTGGCAAGTGCAGGAAAATTTACGGGCGAATAAAATATTCACATGAATAACAGTGGGACTGTCGAAAATAAACTTGTTTACCAATTGGCACTGCTCATTATAGTGAGGAAATTTAAACTTTCATGATTCTGGACCCGATCAATCGATGATGCGCTTTATCAAATCATGAGAGCCGTGAAATGTTTTATCAGGAATGTCAACCAGAAATATACGATCGCTGAATATTTGATTTCAATTTGAAATTCAAATTGATGCAGCCAGTGACAAAATGTATACCATATACAATGGGATGTGCAATGGGAAATTGAAAAGTTATACAGTTAAATAAAACTGCCAAACAGTCGATATCAACATCGGGGGAATTTTCTGACTCTTGAATGTCCCAAATGTCGTCGCATCCCTTAATAAAAACGGTCTAATATGGAAATTGTATTTAAAAGTTCCATTTTATTATTCCTGTGCCATAATATTCCTCCCTTTCCTACTTAAAGTTACTTCTAAAGATTTGGTTCACATTATCTGACAATGGTCTATCCTAATGGAAATACTATTGACTGCGAAACTGCTCCCGTTACTTTTCTATAATCACAAAATAATCTGCATCTTGTGTTGTCAAATACACTGCTCCAAAAAATTAACCACACCAATAATAATTGAATATGCATATAGTCTGCTAAACAGATATATTTCTAGTAAAAGAAAAACTAAACACAATTTTTAAGTCATATAAAAGAGTGTTTCAAAGTTAATTTAAACAAAGTACTATTAACTTAAAATATTTTTAAATCTATAGATGGTGCGTTAATTTCTTAGAACAGTGTATATTAAATCAAGCAGGGAACGAATGGCCAATTCCTGATGTAATTTAATTATTCAATTAGATCCGACGCAGCATCCAATAAATCCACCCAGCACGGACATAACCCAATGCTTTTATTAACGCCAATAAACATTTTTACATTCGGCCCGTAACCGACATGCGGAACGGGGGATGCTGTAAAAATCATCGATTCAGTTCCCAGTTCGGAACGGCGGGATGGTAGCCAGCCAGTCGGGCGCCGCGATGTTTCCGTTTGTTTGATAGTTTTTGCGGGGTGGGCGAAGGACCGAAATTCGGGGACGTACGCCGTCAAATCGGCGCGGGGACGAGACTAATGTTCCTGCTGGAGACAATGACCGCACCGCGGAAAACATCCACCCCAATTAGTTACTTGGTGTTTGTGCACTGATTCGGAATCGATCCCTTTGTAACGGTCAGTTTTTAATTACAAATTGTGCACGTTTGCCGATTTTTTCCCCAATTTGCCAAACGAATGATTAAAAACGTTTGTGGAAACGTTTAGTCCGGATAAGATTTGATCAGTTATCACGTTGTGGGGCACGTGTCATGGAAATGTTGACTTTGTTCCCTTGAGAAATTGTGCAACTATAGTTTACTTCTGTAACAAAGTGCACGTACAACTTCGCAAATTAAATTGGTCCTATTATACATGCATTAAACAAAAATCAATGCAACTAATGAAGTATGTTCGTAACCTCCGGAAGCTTCTAATTTAATTTATTATTTTGCAATTTTTGCGAATTTACATCGCCTGTTAATATTTATGATTCAATGAAATCGTTTTATTTTATTATGGATCACCGATATTTATTTATGATGACACATATTTGTGAATTGAAATTTGGAAACTTGTCGTGGATTGAAATGTTATTGATTTATTCTTTTAAATTTTATCATATACTTCCATACTTTTATATTTTCATACTTTTACACTTCCGTAGTTTCATTTTTTCATGCTTTCATTTTCTCTGTATTAACATTTATATTATTTCATACTTTTATACTTTCGTACTCTCATATTTTTATATAGTTTTATTTTTTCATTATTCCATAATTGCGTACCTTCATACTTATATATTCCCATACTTTCAGGATATTTTTTTATTCTTTCCTGCTCTCATACTTTCATAGTTTTATAGTTTCGTACTTTCGTGTTTCCAAAATTTCATACATTCAGACTTTCCTACCTTCATACCTTCATATTTCCATACTGTCGTATTTTTATACTTTCATTCCTTAATACTTTGATGCCTTTATACTTTCATACTTTTATATTTCCATACTTTCATATTTTTATTCTTTCCCGCTCCCATACCTTCATACTTTTATACATTCATACTTTTACATTTCCATACTTTCATATATTCATGTGTTCATACCTTAATACTTTAATATCTTCCTACTTTCATACTTTCATTCGTTTATATTTTCGTATTTTCGTTCATATTTTTATATTTATATTTTGTATAACCTACTTTCATGTTTCCATACTTAGTTCATACTTTCATTCGTTTCATACTTTCATTCGTTCATATTTTCATACATTAATACTTTCTTACCTTCATATTTATATTCTTTCATATTTTCGTATTTTCGTACTTTCATTCTTTCATATTTTTATATTTTGATTCTATTATATTATCATAACTTAATACGTTTATATCTTAAAACTTTCATACCTTCATACTTCTACACTTTTATACTTTTATTGTCAATACTTTCATATTTTTATTATTTCCTGCTCTCGTACCTTCATACTTTCATTCTTTCGTACTTTTATTCTTTTGAATTTTCATAGTTTCATAGGTTTATACCTTAATCCTTTTATATCTTCATACTTTCTTACTTTTATTCTTTCATATTTTCATACATTAATACTTTCATACCTTCATATTTATATTCTTTCATATTTTTATATTTCCATATATTCGTATTTTCATACTTTCATTCTTCCATATTTTTATTAGTTGATACTTATATCTTAATACTTTCGTACCTTCATATTTATATTTTTCCATATTTTTATATTTCCATATTTTCGTGCTTTCATTCTTTCATATTTTTATATTTTGATTCTATTATATTATCATAACTTAATACGTTTATATCTTAAAACTTTCATACCTTCATACTTCTACACTTTTATACTTTTATTGTCAATACTTTCATATTTTTATTATTTCCTGCTCTCGTACCTTCATACTTTCATTCTTTCATACTTTCATTCTTTCGTACTTTCATAGATTCGTATGTTCATACCTTAACCCTTTTATATTTTCATACTTTCTTACTTTCATTCTTTCATATTTTCATACATTAATACTTTCATACCTTCATATTTATATTCTTTCATATTTTTATATTTCCATATATTCGTATTTTCATACTTTCATTCTTCCATATTTTTATTAGTTGATACTTATATCTTAATACTTTCGTACCTTCATACTCCTACACTTTTATACTTCTATATGTTCATACTTTCATATTTTTATATTTCCTGCTCTCGTACCTTCATACTTTCATTCTTTCGTACTTTTATAATTTCATATGTTCATACCTTAATCCTTTTATATCTTCATACTTTCTTACTTTCATTCTTTCATATTTTCATACATTAATACTTTCGTACCTTCATATTTATATTCTTTCATATTTTTATATTTCCATATATTCGTACTTTCATACTTTCATTCTTTCGTACTTTCATAGATTCGTATGTTCATACCTTAACCCTTTTATATTTTCATACTTTCTTACTTTCATTCTTTCATATTTTCATACATTAATACTTTCGTACCTTCATATTTATATTCTTTCATATTGTTATATTTCCATATATTCGTAATTTCATACTTTCATTCTTCCATATTTTTATAAGTTGATACTTTTATATCTTAATACTTTCGTACCTTCATACTCTTACACTTTTATACTTCTATATGTCCATACTTTCATATTTTTATATTTCTTGCTCTCGTACCTTCATACTTTCATTCTTTCGTACTTTTATAATTTCATATGTTCATACCTTAATCCTTTTATATCTTCATACTTTCTTACTTTCATTCTTTCATATTTTCATACATTAATACTTTCGTACCTTCATATTTATATTCTTTCATATTGTTATATTTCCATATATTCGTATTTTCATACTTTCATTCTTCCATATTTTTATTAGTTGATACTTATATCTTAATACTTTCGTACCTTCATACTCCTACACTTTTATACTTCTATATGTCCATACTTTCATATTTTTATATTTCCTGCTCTCGTACCTTCATACTTTCATTCTTTCGTACTTTTATAATTTCATATGTTCATACCTTAATCCTTTTATATCTATATACTTTCTTACTTTCATTCTTTCATATTTTCATATATTAATAGTTTCATACATTCATATCTTCATAACAATTTCATTTCTTCAAAATTTCATAGTTTCATACTTTTTTAGTTACAGTTTTCAACAGAAGAATAAACATATTCATTAGAGTTTAAATTATAAATTTACTCTATGCTTTTAATTCTTTCATATTTTTACTGTATTTTCATTCTTGAAATTTCAAATGTATTTTTCTGCTATTGTAATATAAAAGAATATTTTGAAGGTTTTTCGATCACCATACAACATTTAAATCTTTACAAAAACATGTATCACACTTATGGAAATTTTCTAGAAAAAAAAACCATCCATTAGTTGCGATAACAGAAATCAATCCAAAAAATAAACAGCGGTTGCACCGAAAAAAAAGTAAATTCTCAAAACATCAGCAGTGATAGTCGTGTTGGAGGGACAAAGTGCCTATGGCTGTGCGGATTGTGTTATAGCTTTCCATCGGATTGGATTGCCCCGCTGTCTACCAAGTAAAAGGGGGGACGTTCCCGCGTTGCACTCCTATCGACGATATTCCGCCACTCGTCCCACATCCCTCCGACCCTCTCCGTCTCTTTTCTTTATATTTCTTAATACAACTCTATAAATTGAATCTCCGCTAGGACCGTGTGACGACGATGCGACATCGACGAAACAACGGAAAATTGTAATAACGCCGGGGAGAAACGGATAAGTAAGCATTTTTATCGGGAAATCGGCGAACTTACTCGTTTATAATGCCCACACGATTCGGACTGCCCATCAACAAACATAACAAGCGATATTTCTAAGCCCATGTTACCCACTCAATTTTATTTCGTTTTATTTAGTTATCCGGTTTATTCGTGTCGCTTGATCGAACCTCAATTATTTTATTGGTAAGCATGATGGGGAATGACAAAAAATGTATACTGCAACATTCAATTTTTATTTACCCATTTTATATTCCAATTTATTTAAGAAGGGAGGGACCTTTAAAAATAACAATTACTCAACAATTTAATCAGAAGAAGTTCAATTGGCCAGTGATTTTGTCGACAAAAAGTCGGTGCTGAAAATAGAAAGAAGCGATGCATCGTTCCGGTGATTCGACGAGCAATAAGAAGGATGTTTACCAGCTGGGCATTGCGATAGAGGAGCGGCATAGCACTTAGCAGTTGAAAATGTCAAATTCGATGAAGAGGGCAGAACAAATTCATCCATCAAGCGTGCAGTGATTAATTGAACATGGTGTGGCGCGGACAGGTGGGACAATAGTGGTGGACGAGGCCATGAATAACATTCTCGACTTGGGCACATAACGGACAGGACAATCGCACTTATTCGCATCCAACATGCCATACGCTTTATTCCATCCCCATCCAGCTCTTTCGTTGTCATTCTTTCGCTGAATGCAAATTTTATTGTCTACAGTTTTGCGTGCGCTCGACGAAAATTAGTTTATTTATTAAAACGCCCTTTGTCCGAACGACAAAGCGTCTGATCACATGTGAAATGTCCTTTAACACGTATGTATGCATTATAATGCATGCGGGGTGTCGGCACAACAATGCCGGTACGGAACTCAATTAAATCACACGTTTGTGAACACACGACAATTCATCTAGCCCTTCGAACTAATCGGCACCGAATCTCGGCAACAATGACGAACGTTTTTATCTGAAAAATTAACTGCGAAATATTAACAATGTAAATTAGTGCAATACAAATTTGCTCCTCAGAAGGGGACACAGTCGAAACGGCGTCTATTAACGTTTTTCGGATGATTATAATTTTAAATTCAAGATGATGCAACTCGTTTTTATACGAAAGGCAACTAAGGGCCAAGGGTGTATTTATAACGAGATAAGGGAAAGGGCAATCCATGTTCTACGACCTAAAAACCTTTATTCATTAAAGGTCTTTTATCAGATTTCTGGACTATTTTTTTTTAGCCCAAACAACTTAATTTGATACGTAGATACGAGTTTATGTAAAACTAGAAGAAGAAATGAACTAGAACAACAAAAGCCATAATTAAAGATACTACTTTCATGGTAATTATCTTCTTTATGTAAGTAATTGCAAGAAAACATGCTAGAACAATAAAAACAACTGAAAGAATAGTTAAACTAAGAATTTAAAAAGTAAAAAGCCATTTTATATTTATTCTCACACAAGTGGGGTATTTTTTAGTACAAACAACTTTAATTCTTTGGAAAATATGATTCAAAACTAGAAGAAAAAGTGTGCTGGAACAACGAGAGTAAATAAAAGAATAGTTAGACATTTTTTCTCTTTTTATCTTAATGACATGTTCCTAGAGTTAGTTTAGGGTATAAATAAAGAATAAAATTATATTTTTGCACGAATATTTAAATAAGGTAAAATTACATTATATAATAACAATATATAAATAATATTTTATTCTATAAATAAATTAATGAGAAATATTTTAATACAAGTAACGTAAATTCTTATGATTATTCAAGAATATGAAAACCGAAAGAAAATAAAATTATACTGAACAACTATAAGAATTGTAGAAAGGAAAAATATATTTTTATCTACATTCATATTAATGATGTTCCTCCTCGAGATAGTTTTCGGTAAAACTAGACAATTAAAATGACTTTTTAATGGAAACATCCATTTTCTCCGAGGGACGCGATCTAGTTCATAAATTCGATAATAATAGAAAAGCATAATAACTTCCAGGACACAACGCCTGGCAAAAAAAAAAGAATGTCGATAAATCTTGCTGAAAGCGTTCCAGATCGTAATATGAATAATAAGAGTTGATAAATGGATTTTTCGGTTGTAAACACAACTAAGTTTCCACCCCAACTAATGCCCGAGCTCCCGGGATTATTGATGCAGAAGGAACGTAGTTAAGGAACCCTTCGTCGTATCTCACTCATAATCCACTATTTTATTGTACCAATAAAATTTCTTTCGCCCATCGGCGATCAATTGATTCCAGTCTTCCGTTTACCATGGTTGAAAAAACTACAAAAGACTTGACCACTTCACGTTTTAACAATCGGTCCCGGTTTAACGTTCAACATTCCTAATTACGGGTACATATTTGTTTAATCGCATGTAAATAAAACAAAGCCATTTGTAATGCAAACACGCTGTAAGTTATATCTTTAATTAGTATCAGCTAATTAATCATGTGGACCCATAAATTGTAACTCTTGATCACAAACACCTTCCGGCAAACATATGGGCTGCGGGCCGGCAACAAAACCGTGTATTCAAATAAGGATACGCAAACACTCGCAAACACGCACCACAAAGGGGATGAAATACTCTGAAAGTGATGCATGGAATATTTATTTTAATTCAGTTTTTTTCGGAAATGAGGGTCACGTCCTCCCGTTTTTTACGTTGCTTATATTAATTTTAATTGGGACAGGAAATATTTGGAGGCATCAATTTATGATTGAATAAAGGGCGGGCACGTCGAATAAATAAAATTTCTGTTGCCCATTAAAGTTGTAACATAATTAAAACCGAATAATTTGCGGAATAAATTAGTAAAACATTCCGGGCAATTTTTCGAAAGACAAATTAATGCAACCGAACCGAATTCCGGGCAATAAAAATTCATCGGAATAGGAAACAGTGCATCAGAAATTCATATTTATCGTGCCGATACGGGATTCTCTGTGCGGGAAAATTAAAAATTGAATGAAAACAGCGGCCACAATTCAGTAAGCAGGAGCGATGCAATTCGAATAACATGAATTTTTAGTCGACAACAGCTGAATATTCATCGTGCCGTCATTTTAGCGGGACCGGAAAAACCTTTTGATTTGTCGCGAATTTCCTGCGTGGAAAGATGCAAAGGGATTCGGGATTAAAGCCAACAATCCAGAAAATTATCAAAAACGCGGAAATCGACGGCGAGGCAATTCCCCGCGATGTGCTTGTAACTAATTTGTTTTACGCTTATCAGGCTTATTTAATTCAATGGAACTGTAAAACAAAGCAGGAAATTGTTTTGCGAAATGCAATTGTTCAAGTTGCTTGAATAATTAAATGAATTTTTCTTTGAATTTGTTCTTACGGTTTAAGGAATACATTCGAATGGAATCAAACGCAAATTAAATAGCGGAGAAAAATCGATGTGTCTCCTTGATGGCAGGACCTTTTCCAATTTTCATCCTAATATATTTAAATTCGACAGGAGATATTTCTATCAACATGAGATTCGGAGCAATACAATTGTCTCGTCTCGAATTTTCCTTATTCAGTAGCTACAGATCGTTGTGAACGACTAGGAAATGTCCCCTTTGTTTTTCCGGATATAAATTTTGTTTTATGAAAGTTTTGAGACTCTTCTTTCATATTCTGTTTGGAAATTTATTATCTCTTGTTAATCTATAACAAAACAGTACAGACAAAAGAAATAACATAAATTATAAGACAAAATAAAATAAAAAAGAATAGAAATAGAATAGTGGAAAAGTCTAGAAAAAAAATAGAATTGAAAAATTAGAAAGTATTAAAAACAATGGTCACAAAAGCCTTAACCTTTACATTAAAAAGAATGTAAAAAATTGGAGATTTTGAATAATAACAAAAGAAAAAGAAAATAAAGAAAAATGAATATAAAAAAGAAGAAAAGTAGAAATAGAAGTAATAGAAAAACCTTCAGATTTCGATGAATAATTAGAAGAACAATAAGAATTTAACGGCTTTGAAGAATATAATACAATCAAAAAAAGAAAGGAAAAAAGAATAACCAAAAACGTAGATATAGAAATGGTAGAAAAACTCACATATTTCGAGAAATAATTAGATTTGAAAGAGCATAAAAGATTGTTAAGAACAGTAAAAATTGAAGAAGAAATAGAAAGAAGAAGGAAGGGAAAAATAATATAAAAAAGAAGATCTAGAAAGTGGAAAAAGAAATAGTAAATAAACTTACAGATTTTGAGGAATAATTAGAATTGAAAGATCATAAAAAAAAATGAAAAGATTGTAAAGAACAATAAGAATTGGAAGGATACGGGAAAAAAAAAGGAAAGAAAGAAGAAAGGGAAAAAGAATATAAAAAAGGAGAACTAGAAAAGTAGAAATAGAGTAGTAGAAAAACTTGAAAGAGCAGAAAAAATAAAACGATTGTAAAGAAGAACAAGATTTGAAAGGTTTTAAAGAATATGATATAAGAAAAAAAGAAAGGGATAAAGAATATTAAAAAAAGAACTAGAAAAGTAGAAATAGAAATAGTAGAAAAATTTCGAGGAATAAATAGAGCCGAAAAAAAAAGAAAGAAAGATCAGAAAAGTAGAAACAGAAATGGTGGAAAATCTTGAAGATCTAAAAGAAACAGAATTGAATAGAAAAAATAAAGGGAATAAAGAATAAGAAGAGTTCAGATAGGAATACAAAAATAACAAAAAATAAGAATATATAAAATAAACAAAAATAATAAAAACTAGAATAAGCAGGAGGAGAAATAAAGAGAAAAAGAAAAGAAATAAAATTACGAAGAAAAATAAAATAAAAAAGAAGAAAGAAAGTAGGAATATAAATATTGAGAATTAATATAAATTTTAAAAATAAGCCGAGGAAGACTGAAAATCAAACAAATATGATGAACCGAAAAATTGGAAAAATAATAGAAAAAATCTGTGGAATAAACAAAAAGAATAGAAACTATATCATGAGGAAGATAAGAAAATCGTAAGTCACAAGGAAAATCATAAAAGTTTCAAAAGAAAAAAAAGGGCAAATTAAAAAAAGAATGACAAAAATCAGGAAAAAATTAGTACACCACAATAATAATTCAAAAAATTGAAAAAGCAAGAGATAATAAAAAAACTATGCCCGAATAAAAGAGAAAAAATTAAAATCATAGTTTATCAAAATAATCTAAAAAGAGGAAAATAACAAAGATAATTGTTATTAGAAATCTTCTGAAATTAATAAACACAATAATTTAAGAAACTATTTGATAGATTACATAGAAAATCAAAGAAATGTGATTTACAGGAAAACTGGAATAACTAAAATAATATGAAGAACACAAAGGAAAGGATTGAGCAGAAGGAACAAAAAGATCTGATTCATATAACAGAAAAAATATAAAAGGAAGGAGAAAAAAAGCAAATTGATGTACATAAGAAAATATAGAAAGAATTGAAATAATCAAAAGAAGACTAAAGGAACAAAAAGACTTGGACGAGTATAAAAGACAAGGGAGAAGTCAAGAAATTAAAAATGACTAGGACATGAAATAATGTAAAGTTCCATACAAATAAAAAAATTATTAAAATCAGAAAATTAGTAAAGAAAAATAATATCTTCAAAGTAGAAATGAAAACATTAGAAAGTTATTTTTTGAATTTCAATTAAATTAAAAGTCTTACGGTGACGTAGTGATACTAAAATTAAAAATGATTCCACGTGACTTCAGCAAATTTCCGGACGAAGCCCTCGCCCGAATCGCACCTTTCGAAAAATCTCCCCCCCAATCGAAAATTCATTAGCCGAATCGAACACTTTCCATTGGCCATTGTACCAACATCGGAACTTCCTGACTGTTCCAGTAATTGATGAAGTATTTCGAATATATTAAGAATGAACGTTTCGCAACAATAAATCATTTCGAACCGCGGTAGTAGAATGGAATTATCGATTTCGGTTCGAATACATCAGAATTTATTAATTCGTCCGTTTAAATGTGTATGTCGGACTCCTCATTGTGTCTAATGCGTGGGCGTAACTGTTTTATTGTGTGTCGTAACGTGCATTTTAAAATGTTGCGTCCATTAATGGAAATGTTTGTGTTTTTAACAATCGGCTGCGCTGAAATATTTATGACTAACTTCGACACACGACAAAAAGAAGCGAGTTGTCTTTTTACCTAGCGGCAGCTTATTTATTGGAGTTGGAAATTTCTCGGCGAGACGCTAGGAAAATGTACAGAATATAATCTAGTTAGAGTGTAAAGAGTGCACGGGGGAGCGTTTTATTTTTACATGGAAATATGTTTTCATTATTCCCTATCAGCACCGATTTTTTTCACCACTTATCCACTTTGACACCGCACAAAGTTGGAAGCAAACGCTGATAAGTGGAAAGGATAAATATTCGTTCAATACGCACTTGCCAGGGAAAAGTCTTTATTGATTTAAGAAGGTGTTTTCTAATATTTTGCTTTTGTTACAGTTGGCTGCGACAACTGGCAGGAATGGTGGACATACGATGGAATATCAGGTAAAAAATCTTGATTATTACATCCAACTGGTGATGGACCCATTGATAAAATTGACTCAGTTATTTCCTGCTGAAGCGCACTTCAAAAAACGACTCCGTTCAATTCGTTCCTTTTATCTTACAAAATCTGATGGGAATAACTGACATCCAATCTCATCGGAGAAAATTAAATTGATATTTAAAAAGCCACGATTCGGTGGCGTGTCGCAAAGGGTTTCGCAATATTTGCTTCAAACTCGTAGCTCGGTTATTTATTTAAAGATATCGCCCATCAAACGCGTATCTCAACGGGTCTTCGTCTTATTGAATAAGAGTAAAGAATGTATGTGTGGACAATGCGAAAGTAGACCGAACCTTTGTCCGTGTTCCATGAGAAAAATCAATTTCCTGCATGTCTGTTCGCGATGTGACTAAATTCGGACGGGAACGAGGTTTAAACTTTGGAGTATGT
Organism: Aethina tumida; assembly: GCF_024364675.1. NCBI lineage: Eukaryota > Metazoa > Arthropoda > Insecta > Coleoptera > Nitidulidae > Aethina > Aethina tumida. The sequence continues at coordinate 4,712,339 of NC_065441.1, forward strand.
TGGGAATTAAACTTGCCCAAAACAAAAACAAAAGAATTGAACTTATTTTCCTTTTTCCACCATTTAACTCAATATTGAGACATGTGCCAACATATAACTATGTAAAAGACAAGACCGTGAGTGTATTAACTAATTCACAACGCACTGCAGATTAAGCAGTTTTAGCAGCAGCAAAATATAAGAATATCTCAGTAGAGGTCTTGTTGTAATTTGGCTAAGAGCTTTCTATTAGATAGAATGTGAAATCGACATGAAATCCGGTTCACAGAAATAAGCTATACTGTCGAAATAAATTCCGTTATTTATTTACAGTGTCCAATTACATTAAACACAGGTAAAAATAGAACTTTAATATTTAATTAGCATTAAACGTTGGTGGTTCGGTGATAAATTACTTAATCGATTACGAATACTAAATATATGGCCCATTAATATCGGACTAGTTCGGTTAATAAACTGGTTAAATTCACGATATCGGTCTTTATGCAGCAGTTAAAATTGATTAAGACGATTAATTTGTAGATTTATTATATCGTAAACATTGTTGTTTAGTGCTTGGGATGCTAAATTACTGAGATAATTATGCAAGTTTTGTATGAAATATTCATGAATTTGCTCTTAAAACACTTTTATCAAAAATTTGCCTGTTTTAGCAAATATAAATTAATAAAGTATTTCTAAATACCATATAAAAATAAATATATTTTTGTTAATTATTAAATTCATTAAAATTATTATAATCCCATAATAATTTTAATTTATTACATTCAAAAATTATTCGGAAAATAAAATTTTTATTTATATTTTGTATTTGTTATATGAACTTTAAAATATAACAGTTTAAAAAAATATATAATTTTTTATAATTTTAAATTGTTACATTCTTATAAATATTTGTAATATATATGTTTTAACTTATGTTAAATTATATTATAATAATGTAAAATTAACGATTTTTTTTAAATTATAAATGAATATATCAAAGAATTAAATTTTAAAAATTATTATATATTCTCATAAATATTCAAAAATATTTTTATTTATATTAGTTTTTAAATAGGTATTTCAGGAACAAAATTGTTCATTTATTACAAAAAATATATCAATAAATTTTATTATAGTAATATGAAATTAACTAATTTTAATTATAAATACATATATACATAATTAAAAACTTTATATTAAAATTATTATATATTATTATATAATAGTATATATTCTTAAAAAATATTAAAAAATATAATATTTTTTAATTATAAATGTGTATAACAAAAATTTAAAATGTACAATTTATTAAGAGTTTTAAAAAATATATTTCTTAGTAATTTTAAGTTATTCTTAAATATTTTAAAATATTATAATTTATTAAAATTATTATATATTAATATGAAATTAATTATTTTTAATTATAAATATGTATAAGAAAAATTTAAAGTGTAAAATTTATTAAGAATTTTAAAAAATATATTTCTTCATGATTTTAAATTATTCTATTCTTAAATATTTAAAAACATTATAATTTAAATTAATTTTTATATAAATATGTCATAAACATAAAATTTATTATTTATTATAAAAAATATAATATAAAATAATTCTTTGTAATTTTGAATTATTGCATTCTTATAAATATTTTAAAATATCAAAATTTAAATTAATTTTTAAATAAATATGTCCGAAACGTAAAATTTATTATTTTTTATAAAAAATATAATATAAAATTATATTAAAGTAATATGAAATTAACTTTTTTTTTTTATTATAAATGTGCACAACATAAATTTAAACTTTAAAATGTGTTAAAAAATATATTTCTTCTAATTTAATAATTTTAAATTATTGTATTTTTATAAATATTTTGAAAAATTATAATTTAAATTAATTTTTAAATAAATATGTCATAACATAAAATTTATTATTTATTATAGAAAATATAAAATTATATTATAGTAATATGAAATTAACTATTTTTTTATTATAAATATGTATAACAAAAATTTAAACTTAAAATTTATTAAGAATATTCGAAAAAATATTTTAATTTTAATAATTTTAAATTATTCTTATATATTAGTTTTAAATAACTATAAATAATTTTATGTTTAATTAAATATTGATATATTTTTCAGCGAATATATTTATATAAAATTGAATTAATATATTTATAAAAATACTGAAAAAATTACAATGTTCGTTAATATTTTTAGAAAAAAATATAATATTTTTAACATTCTCAATTAATTAAATTAATATAGAAATTTACACAGAATAGCAATTATTGCTTAAATATATTATACAAAACAAAAAATAGTAACGAAATCATTAAATATTTGATTTAATGCTTTGTTTTATAAATTATAAATCACTTAGAAAATTTTAAAATACACGAACTGTCTTTAAATTATATTAATGATAAAATGAAAATGGTTTATTTATTGATTTTTCATTACTTTGGTTGTTTGATTCTTGTCAGCATAAGAAATTCTACATCATTAAAATGACATTAGAAATTAACTAAAAAATGTTTAATATTAGAGGGAGTTTAATGCTCTTCAAAATGTGTTTGTATAAATTTTAGAATTCAAAATCTGTTTAAAAATTTGTACACATTTAAATCGTTCGGTACGGTTTTAATTAAAATAATTTTTCAACAGCTTAAGAATTTTTATGCCAGTCGAAAAATCGAATTAAGATTTTATTACAAAAATTTCATGAACCGCAGCTCCGTTTATCCAAAAATACCCCCGTATTAAAACAATAAATCTCCTCAGCGTTATTCGCGCCATATTGTTAAAAACCGGCAGCCGCACACAAAGAGAGAAACGGACCGCAGATAGAGAGTTCTTCGAGAACCCGCTCATATGCAAATGGCTTTATTTAGGGCCGTTGATTTTGTTTGAGAGTGCCGTTCGGCTTGGGGAGTCGCTTTTAAATTTGATAATAATTCGCAAGTTGCATACAAATCCAGAAACTAAATTAGTCTGTAATCAAGTAATTTACATGTCACAGGACGGGGGACCGAGCAGATGGTGCACCTCCGTCTCCACTCCCGGAATAATGCATGAGGTCTTCCTTCGGTCCGAACGGACCGATTCTCCTGTTCCTATGTTTATGCATAGCGAATGAGCTGTTGCTCGACGGCGTCGACGGCTTATTTGATTTGTTTCTCGGTCGCTTTGACCACTGTTTAACCGGTCATACAAACAGTTTCGGTCCTTAGAGTTCAGGCAAGTTGCAAATGGGATGGGACAAGGTCGTGTGCGCACCAACCAGTGCGCATCCAAAGGGGCGTGGTCTCAATAAATATTTACACAATTGTACGTTATAAATTATTAGAAAATTTACTAATAATTTTCAAATCAACTTTGATTTTGGATAAAAAACAAAATAATAAAATTAACTGCGCATGAACAACTGCACATTTAGGTCCAATTCTCCACTTCTATCATACACACCCATTTAGCTTCATTTGTATCCGTATAATTCGACAATCGATACACCGAACAACAGATTACAATTCACAACACGTAAACGTCGACAATGAAATCAATAATTAATACAGATGCACAGGGCGGATAATTGAACGCACAATTGTCTTTAATTGTGTACAGGTAAATTGGTGTAGCGAAGTAATATTACGAATTAAACTAAGGGAATATCAATATTGGGTGGCCCGCTAATGGGACGGAGTCTCGATGGTCCACTTGGACTATCTAACCGCATCCATTAGTGTTAGACGTGGCGTATGTGCCATGTGTTGACGACAGAACGTTGTCCGGATGGCACACGCGGATTTACACAAGTGCACGTCCACATTCTGAACATTGTCACCGACTCAATTGTTTATTATTAATTCACGTTAAGCCGTGCGGATGTTTTAAAGTGAAAAATTGACGGTTCATTATTGAAAGGGCGTAAAGCCGGTAACGAATCATATTTCCGTGCTACATAAAAAATCCATCAGAGATTTCCCGCGAAACTTTTCCTCGTTCTTGTCCTTGACTTCGATATTACTTCTGTAAATGTTTGTTTACCTTTCGCAAACTTCATCCCCCACTGATGCTGTATTTACTAATGTTTATTATTTATGTCTGGGAAGTTACCCGCGATGAATTTTTATGCGAGGTTTCACCCTAAAAGTTTCCCATTCGGCGAATTTGTTTTTCAGAAGACTTTCGTGTATTATTGTTCGAAAATAATGAGGAATTTATTAAACTGGGGGAAGTTTTTAATATATCTGGAAATATTTCAGTTAATTTTAACTGATTTTCATTCAATAGAGATAAAAATACATCCTTGATTTTATCATTAACAATTTGTAATTTTATTCTTTAAAAATTGTGTACTTATTTTGCAATGTTCAAAATTATGGCAACTTTTTACTTTATTTTCTCATTGGAATTTAAATCGTTTAAGGCCTAACGTGGATTAAGAGTTTAATGTTAAATAAGTGAATCGTTTCTTGTATTTAAAAAAAAAAAAATAAAGAAACTTGTGGTAATACGAAAAAAATTGTTGAGTTCCAATATCTTACAAGATTAGATAATTCGAATGTCAAAAACAAGCCAATCTTATCGTCATCTGGGACTTGCTGAAATTAGTTTAAGGACTGTGAGAAGATGGTTACTGGATGGGTTTTCTATCCAAAATATTGACAAGAAAGATTAACTTGGCCACAAAACAATGGAGACGAGTTTTTAGTGATGAATCTAAATTTAATTTAAAAAAAAATGAAGCTTATGCTGATGATAAATATTCTTCAGGAACAAAACTACATAAAAATTTTGTTATAGCTACAATGAAATATGGTTGTTCAATTATGCTATAGGGATGATTAAATTCTTTTGGCTTAGGCGCCCTTAGAGCGTAAAGAGATATATTAAAGAACAATTTGCTTCCATATATTAAATAAATGTTGCTCTTAATAAATGTGTTTCAACATGAAAAGGATCCCAAATACAAATCCAAAATTGTGATGGATTGTTTAAAAGACCAAAGCATCGATGTTTTGTCTTCTCCGTCCCAATCTCCATAAATCAAATTTGACATAAAAATTTTACAAATTTTAATTTTTTTACTCGTGACAGCATTTCAAGAATCTTGAAGGAATATAGTATAGTATTTTTAAAAAATGGTGGAGTATGTGGGAGAGAGATTATAAAACAAAAAGGATATTATACAAAGTTAAATAACAGATTTAATCATTACAAAACACTTCCAAAAATATTTATAATATTATATAAAATAATAATAGTAAATTGACATTATTCTAACAGCTCACATTAACTGAAAAAGTTATTAGTTAAATATTATTGTATGGTGTGTGGAAATACATGTGGAATATTATTTGTAAATAATAATTAATTGAATTTGATAATGTATACAGACTTAAAATAAATTTAGCTTTTAGATGAGAATTTTATGTTATCTAGGGCATTAACAATGACCATTTAAGCATTGATTTATATAATGTATATTCAAAATATCAATTGCATGACTTGGACACAATAATATTTGTTTAATTAATTAGCAATTATATAAAATATTAATTATTTAATAAATAATTAATATAACAAACACACGGACACGTATCACACGTATCGACATCAAAATACACGTGAACAGCAGGCAACCTTTGCATTAAATTGGTATATCTATAAATTCTCATTATTTTAATGATCATGCACGTAATATATGATCGCGTGTAACAAAATATTATATATTATCACTTCGCAACTGCATAATATCGCACTCGATATTTGTTTTTATTAATAGTGTTTATTCAGCGTTTCAATTTTGTTTCCTAGAAGTTATTTATTCTGTCCACGTACGCATACAAAAGATAATAAGATAATCACCAATAATATATATGCTGTTAAATATATAAAATGACGAAGGAATTTATCAAATAAAAATACTTTGGATATAAAAATATTAAAGAAGAAGATTAAAAATTACTACATTATTAGTTTATGAAGAAGAGTGAATAAAGTACTGATTTTAAATGTTTATAACAATTATAACTTGTTTTGACCTACTTTTTTAATGACATCAACTTTATTATTTTCAGTGGATATTCATTCTGTATATATTTGGATTTTTAAATTTTACATGTAATTGCAAATAAAATGACTGTAAAATGTTTTGTACCTATAAACCCAAAAATGTTTGTCATACACATTAACTTAGTACCATTTTGTAAGAAGAAATAAGTATTTTCTTACATAAAATGAATATTAACAGAAATTTTACCAAAAAAGTAAAAATAATTTTTGAAATGTGAAAATAAAATTTTATTTCAAAACTCTGCTCAGTTTATTCGGCGCATTTTTAACATTAGGTTTCTATTTATATTTAAAAACTTCATAAAACTTTAAGGATGTTTCCAAAATGCTGAAGAAGTTTAAACTAGGTGATTTTTCATATTGCCAATAATTCCCTCATAAAATTTTGTAACTGCATAATATCACACTCGATATTTGTTTTTATTAATTGGGTCTGTTCAGCGTTTCAATTTTGTTTCTTAGAAATTGTTTATTCTATCTACATACGCATACAAAGGGAAATCAAAGAATCACCAATAATATATTTGTTGTTAATATATATAATTACAAAGGAATGTATAAAATAAAAATAATTTGAGAATAAAAAAATTAAATAAAGAGAAAGTGTCATAAAAATTAATAAAAAGTGAGTGCACACTATGTCCTGTACCTAAGCCATACACATTAAACAAGGATCACCTTGTAAGAAAAAATAAGTATTTTCTTACATAAAATGAATATTAATAGAATTTTACCAAAAAAGTGAAAATAATTTTATCTTCGAAATGTGAGAATAAAATTTTATTTCAAAACTTTGTTCAGTTAATTCGCAGCGCATCCACCATTTTTAACAATAGGTTTCTATTTATATTTAAAAGCTTCATAAAATTTTAAAGAGGTTTTAACAATTCTGAAGTTTATACCAAATGGTTTTTCATATTGTCAATAATTTTCTCACAAAATTTTATATGTAATAAAAAAACACCAACCACATTCAAGACGGTTTTAAACGTTAGAATTTAAAATATTTTCCAAATTAGTGGGTAATTAAAACAAACTTTCGCCAGCCAACCGACATATTACTCCAGCCTACAAAATACACGCGTGGTGTAATCAAGGTGCGACCGTACAACTGAAAACCACCCATCGCAACGGTCCGCGGCGAAATTTAATTAGCAAAATATATAACAAACAAAACCGGGCTGATTAAAATAGTTAAAATTGTTGGCCGACCTACGCTCGGCACGGGGGCACCGGCGAGTGAAAAATTCTAGAGCGGGGCGCGTCCCCGGCATCGTCTTCGGTTGACGCGGGTCGTCCGGCGACTTGCTGACCGAAAAGTCGACCCACCCCGACGGGCGCAACATAGTCCGCGTGTTTCGGCCGAATTCCGCCCGTTGCGTCACCCGTCTTTCGTTGCAGGAAGACCGCGTGTGTGTGTGTGTGCGAGTGCGGGGTGTCCTTTTGCCGCAGTGGTTTTGTTGTTTTGCATGACGGGCCCGAGCCGGTCGTGATAAGCATCTTCTTGTCCGGAATTTCACGGATTCCGTCGAGATTCTCGCGTATCGCTCACACCGGATTTAATATTGTACAAACAAGGGCGTTTTGTCATGCAGTTCTGGGTTTTTGTTTTGTGGGAAAAACTAGCAAATGTACTTGAAAATTTATTTGTTATATATTACTTATGGGAAACAGTTAGGAAAATAAGTTTTTGATTCATAATTTATTTGAATAAATTTTTATAATACTTTTTAACATTCTTAATGTTACAATTTACTTCATATTCATATATTTTAATAATTTAATTTTTTAGAATTGTTTAATATATTAAATTGATAAATTAATATGAAAGATTAAAAAATAAATTTTTCTAAAGTTTTTTTGTTGTTTATTTAACATATTTTATCCTATTATTATTATAATTGAATGAATTAGAATTTTATACACATATATTTTTTCTAATTTCTTTATAATTTAACATCTTTTTTACAATATTCATATTATATTATTCCTATTTATCTAAAAAAAATTACAATTTACTGCATAATTACGAATGTAATAATTTATTTTTTTTAGAATTTTGTACAATATATTAAATTGATAAATTTTTTGTTTCTTTTTTTATTTTCTATTGTTTTACATATGTTTACAAAATTATTATTATAATTCCTATGTATTTAAAAATTACAATTTACGTCATAATTACATATTATATATTTTTTAGAATTTTGTTTAATATATTAAACTCATAAATTAATATGAAAGAATAAAACAATGAATAAATAAAAATTTTAAAGTCTCTTTTTTATTTTCTACTATTTAACATATTTTTATCAAATTATTATTATAATTGAATTAAAGACATGTGTTTATTAATTTTTTTATAATTTAACATATTTTTAAAATATTATTTTTCAATTTTATAAAAACTAAAACAGAAAATAAACTTCCAAATTGACAACATTATATTGTGAGTTTTCCAAAATTTTATTTGAAATTATCTATTTATATTTTACATTTTATAATTTTGAACACTGGAATTTTATTCTAATTATGGAAGGAAAGGTGTGAAATAATTTTAAAAATAAAAATATAATTAGTATATTAAATTAATAAAGATTAAGATATTTAAAGCATATTTTATAATAAACAGAAATATCTTTTATAATATCTCCCTTTCTAGTGAACCATTTTAAGTATTAAAAATTGTTTTATATTATAAAAATAAATAAAAACATGGCAGTAAATATAAAGCAATAAACAGACGTACAACATACTAAATAATTAACCAAAAATAAAACGAAGCTCTTAGCTCAACTCCCTCCCACCAATCTTCTGGCACCGACATAACAACGCGCCGTTAAAAATTCAAACTCGATCCGAACACGAATAAAATAAGCCTTGGACAAAGCGCGGCTGGTGCGAATTGCCCATAAGATATTTACAAGGCCAATCTGCCACTGTTCCTACAACTTCCACGCGGATTACCTTCGAAATACACGCCACACACAACCGACGGAATTACGGCAATCTTTTTCAATTAAGGACGAAGGAGAGGTAATTCGATAAGGGCTTTAGTGTGGGAAAAATAAAAGACCTTTAATATGATACACTAATGGATTAGTCAAGGTGAGTGCGCAGAAACCAGTGCGCACACAAAATGGGCGTGGCTTAAGCCATTTTCAACCTGTGTAAACTCTATGCTTATTTACGATATTATTTATAATTAATTAATATTGTTTTCAGCTTTTTTCAAGAAATATTGATTAATATTATGTGCAAACATTAATAATTGTGATAAATTAAACACAGTTTTTTTTTTAATTAAAAGCCTTAAATACTTTAAAATAGGAAATTAAACATGCCAAGGTCATAAAAGAGTCTCTAGTTTAAATTATTGTTATCTTAAATTTTAAGGAGTGGTTTTAAAAAACAAATATTCAATTGTTGATATACACTTTGTATTACTAACTAAGAAATTATTCAAGGTAGGTGCGCAGTAATTAATGCGCATATAAAGGGGGCGTGGTTTTCGACTTGCGTAAACTCTATGGTTTTTTAAAAAATAATAAATGAAACAAAGTTTTTAAATATTTATAACTTTTATTCGTTTCGTAGTCTATATTTTTGATTTGTAAGATATTCAATTAGAAATTAAATGATTCAAAGTAGAGCAGAGCTAGAAAAGGGTGGTTTTATTTTGTTTCCTATTTGTAAGCACTAGTTTAAATTAAAATTGTTATTCAATGCCTTTAATATTGTAAAGTGGTCGTAAATAAAATAAATATTTATGAAGTGATTCAGCAGTGGATAAACAATAGGAACACAAGTCCGTTATCTTGAACGTACGAAGTGAAGGAATCAAATCGGAAAAAACGTCCGACAATTCAATAATTCGATGAGAGGCTATAAAAGATATTGGACGAGGCTTAGCAAGTGGCTGTGGGAAAAGGCCTTGGCTTTCGTTAAAGCCACGTAGTCGTCTGCGGAGAAACTACCGGGATTTTCTTTTGTAATTGATTTTTTAAGTGACGGACACTCGGGCGGTTTTAATCTGTTAAAAACACGAAAGTTGCCCGCCCAACTTTCGTTCCTTTGCGGCTTCGGGAAGCAATTAAAATTACGATTCTATTTATTGATAGTTCGAAAAGTAAAGCCGAATGCTCTTATCATCCCTCAGGCACAACAATATAAGTTGTGGCGGAACGAATTTTGCAATTATTTTTATTTAACACAGGGGTAAGCGTTTTATTTAACTTGTAATCCAGCGGCGTGAAGTTTGAAGTGGTAATTTGTGTAGCTTAAGTGCAGTTCGATAAACCAAACGTTCGAAATTAGGTTTCCCAGCGGGGAACGTTAAAACGCGTCGGGAACGTATCGGAATCGCTCCATATTTTACACCCACTTTAAAAGTATGTATGTTATTCATCGGGATAAGTGTACGAGATTTGTTTCAATAGGGAGGATTGCCGTTTAAGCCGGAGGGGGATAACGGCGCCGAAACCGTTTTCCTGGTGCATACCGGGAGCCCGCGAAGCAGTTAAGATTGAATTGTAAAGCGGCAGGCTGCCGAGATTTATACACGGATCCCGTTCCACGTTCCAAGACGACTGCGAGCGATGCATCCTTTATATACACGATGATTAAATAATGAGCAATACGGGCGCCGTTTCCATTGTGTTTGTTTTTTACGCCCGCCCACGTTCCGACACTTGACTGGCGTATAAATGTTTTTATGACTGTTGGTGCGCTTTAAAATTTATCGGTGCGCTTTTAGAATTCCTCACCTGTGTAACAGACGCGGAAATAAATCGAACATTCCGTTCTGTACGTATTTATGATTTGCTTTATAAAATCAAATGATTAATACGCTTTTAAAATGCGGGTTCTGATGTATGAAACTTGTGAAGCGCATTAATATTTGATATTATACATCGATTAACATGCTGGTCTATTTTTGTTCTTACTATAATCATATATACATACATATTTTATACACTGAGAATTTAATTGGATTTGTTCCAGGTCATATACACAAATGTGAAATGAATTATTTAATATTTTTAGTTCAAAATTATTATGTGGTAGAATACTTTCTAAATTTTATTGTGATATATTGTTTAATATAAAAAGTATAATTAAAATTGAACAATTAATGCTTTATTCTTGTCGTTTACATATTTAAAATTTAATAATTGGACTAGTTTCAAATTATCTGTGCTCAAATACGCCTGCGCATTAAAGGAGGCGTGGCAACTGTTCTATTTATATATTTATAACTTAGGTTAACTCAATTTATTATTTTATAATCTCACTTCTAAGTGTCTATGTTGTTTTTTTATATAATTATTGAATAATATTTAAAAAAATGTTTGCCTCATTTTTATCATTACTTTTAAAGGACTAGTTTCAAATTATGTGTGCTCAAATACGCTTGCGCAATGAAAAAGGCGTGGCAACTCTCCCGTTCACATCTTAGGTTAACTCAATTTATTATTATATAATCTCACTTTTAAGTGTCTATGTTGTTTTTTTATATAATTATTGAATAATGTTAAAAAAAATGTTTGCCTCATTTTTATCACTACTTTTAAAGGACTAGTTTCAAATTATGTGTGCTCAAATACGCTTGCGCATTGAAAGAGGCGTGGCAACTCTCCTGTTCACATCTTAGGTTAACTCAATATGTTATTTTACATTCTCATTTTTACATTTGAAAATATTTGGATTTTATTGTGATGTTTTTTATTACAAAATTATAATATTATTAAATAAAATTAAAAAAAGTTACTACTTTATTTTTATGGTTACTTTAAACATAATTAATGTTTTACACATTTGAAATTTAATAATTGGGCTAGTTTCAAATTATTTACGCATGGCAACTGCCCTATTCACAATTTAGGTTTACTCAATATATTATTTTATATTCTTACTTTTATATTTGAAAATATTATTTGCATTTTATTATGATGTTTTTATTATAAAATTGATAAATAAAATTAAAAAGTTAATTTTAATTCTTCGCCATAAAATTGTAAAAAAATATCAATACTCTAGTTGGTTCGTCTTTATAATTTGTTAATTCGGTTTAAGACATAAAATTTGATGATATGAGCGAGTTGTAAACCACATTAACTATAAATATCGATTCCCATTTATTGTCCTACTATTGTTTTATATAAACTATAATTATAATTAAAGTATATATATTAATTAAATTCAATTCTGTTTTTCTGTTACTGTATTCATAAAAAGAATGTTATGAACCACAAATTTAGTAAATGGAGCATTGGCAACTTGGCCTAAATCTGTGTGTAATTATGTATCTCACTTTCCTTTATAAATATTAATATGTATTGATTGGTTGGTTTTTATTATAATATTTTTATGATCAAAATTATTCACAAAAATAATCGAGTTATCTAAAACGCTGATTTTAATATATTTTACAAATTTTTTGTAGCTGAAAAAATTGTGTAAATTAATTAAGTCCCCTCGTTTCCCATTAATGAAGAAAACACTCTGATGATATAAATATTAATATCTACTCTTTGAAAAAAAATGTTACGGGGTATTTTAATTATGGTAATAATAATTAACAATTCTAAAAGAAAAAATATATATTCCGGTATTATGTAAATAAAACAAACTGAAAACGTATTAAAGAATAGAATACATAAATTTAAATCAGTCGCGTGACAAAGTTACTACATTAAATAATCTAATATGTAAATACTAATTAGTACAAACAAAAATATAAATTACTTATTTGTATAAAATGATAATAATTTAATTATTAAATCACAGCGAAACGTAAGACGTGTTTTATCCGACGTTTTTAACCGAGATAAATAATTGCAACATTTCATTATACGGATCCGATTATGACATGAACGTGGATTTGCAATTATAAACAGTTGTATTGTGCGATTTGCGAGAACGCACAGAACGACAAAAGGTTAACAACAAATGCAAATAAAATTGGTGTTGGTGGGACAAAAGTGCCGTGCCGACAAACAAGTTTTATTATCGGACGGACAATATTTATCACAATATTAATTTCAGCAATGCCATCGCCATTTAATACAGCCCCATGTTCGACTAGTTGTACGAACTACGAACCGATATTCAAACCGCTGTACACTTGAATAGGTCAATAGTCGTATTGTAGTCTGATCTAAAACGTCGCTTTGTCTGTATAATTCTATCTGTGCCTCTGTGTGTGTGTGTGTGTGACGTAACTAACCACGTTTAACTTTGGCCTAATGGATTATTAATTAGTTGGATTGATAAAAATTACAACTATGACATTTTTGAAAATTAAGTAGTGTTATTACTTGGCTTAAATATAATGTGAAAATATTATTAGTGAAAGTATTATTAGTATTACTTTGTTGTTTTGTTTTAATATTATTATAATTAAAATTAATTAATTTAAATAAATCATTTTTTAAATTGAAATGTATAAAATAAAAATAATGATAAATTTAAAAAAAAATTAATGGCTTAACTTCCATTTTTAACTTATGTTTCAACTGTATGTTTACGTATATAATGATTAGAATAGAACGATTCAAATGAAAATTATATTATTAACTCGAGGTAATATAAGTGTAATAGAAATTGTGTCTTAAGTTCTCTTTCCAACTTGTGTGAACTCTCGTTTAAATTAATATTCTTATACATCATCATTAATACCGGAAGTGGCTTTAAATATGAAATAAATATTCAATAAGAATTAATCAAGGTATGTGCGCAGAAACTAGTGCGCAGAAAAAGGGGCGTGGTTTTACTTTCTCTTACAAATTATGTAATCTCTATGTTTACTTACATTATTTATTAATATTATTATATTAATGTACAAAAAATAACAATAATGATAATTTAAACAAAGTTTTTAAAATCTGAGCAACACTATTCGTTTTATAATTACCTCCTTTTTATTTAGAACAATTCAAATAAGAAATAAAATAACTCAAAGACGTAGAATGAGGCTTAAGTTTTACTATAGAGAGGTTATTCTAATTTGATCAAGGTAAGTGCGCAGAACCAAGTGCCCATAAAAAGGGGCGTAACTTTCATTTTCAACTTATGTAGACTCTATGTTGTTTAGATTGATATTTATAATTAAGACGAAGTTTTAAAATTAATTTTGACAAATAATTGAATGATTAAAAATTAAAAATATGATAATTTAAGTAAAGTCGTCTTTTCTATAATTATTACCGTTTGTTTTGAATCGGTTAAAATCAAATATAAAATGCGTGAAGGTCATGGAAAAGTAACAGCAGACGTCCAGACATTATGTGAATTAATAAGAGAAAAAAGTAATGTAATTATTTTTGTTGTTTTTTATGTTGACACGACCATAATTAAATTTAAAAGCTTCAACTGAATGCCTTTAAAAAGGCCTAAATAATATATAACGTATAACAATAATACCATCAAAATTTCATGTGTCTATTCTGTTTCTGAGATTTAAGATAATGTCATTAGTTGGCTTGAATAAAATGTGGCTTAACATTAAAAAAACACAAATATAAAATATTGTTTTTATGTTACATGAATTTAAAAGCTTCAATGGAGCACCAAATTACATATAACGTTGCAAGCATATAAACAAACGTAAAATCAATAAATAAACTCGAACACACTTGGATCAGTCATTATTTCAATAGCGCCAAACTCGCCAAGTGAAAATTGCTAGAATCTGAAAACGGCCTAATGAAATTTGGCACGCAAGTGACCTGTTTCATATATATTTTTTTTTATTACACAACTGGTTTAACATAAAATGATATAATTATTCACTCCAGTAAACAATGTTTATTATTCACTTAATGACACGATATATCCATATTACTTACGAGGTCCCAGCCGAACTTTTATTACACGACGTAGTATGATTCGCAAATTACTTTTTATTGTGTCGTAAAACATGTCACTTTTATGAATAAATAGTATGAATAAGGGCTTGTTTATCATGATGGAAAACGATTCAATTAAGTATGAAAATTAAGGCCCATAAAGTAAAATTTATATGGGTCATAAACACTATGTAAATCATTTTTTACATATGGCACAGGTGGAATAATAATAATACTCACGTTTTAAAGTTTACAGAAATATAATTTAAACACTTGACAGAGTCGATTTAAATGAGAAATGGAATAATTTTGGGGCGCATAGGCTATTGCGCATCAGAGAAGGCGTGGTCATTCATCCTAGTCTCAACTTCTAACTGGCTCGTTTCCAAACGTGTTGCACGAAAATTTGCTTGATATCTTCGATGGTACAGACTTCAGGACGATCTTGAAGATATTCATCCAGTGCCACTTTTAAGCGTTTTGTTGCTTTAAATCAGGGAGAAATTTACATGGATTGCAGCACCATTAAAATGCTTTAAAATCAAAATAGAAAAAAATTAATGGCACAGTTTGATTAACTACTAAACGATGTTATGCCTTCTAAATTTTCTGTATCAGTTCATGGATTTAATATTCACGATTGCAAGTTTCCAACCGTTTTAAATTAATAAAACTCCATTAACCACATAATAACGAATTAGTGATTCAGGAAACGTACCAAAAATATCGTTCACCAAACACTGACAAACAAGTTGATGGTTGTGGAATATGAAATGGGACGTGCGTCGACCAAAACCCACCATTCTAGCGTTCACGACCGGCCGTTGTAATCCCCAATAATCAAATTCGGTGTAGCAGGTGTATAAATGACCGGTAGCTTGGGATAATTAGAGATAAACTGATTAGTACGTAATTAGCCGGTTTCAAGTGCATTTTATGTAGATACTAAAACGAGGTTAATATCAATTCCGGCGGTATTACCGGCCCAACGGACGAATCCATTCAATTTTTCATTCCACTTATTGAACGACAAATCGACGTTGTTGTAAGCAAGAGTCTTTGAAGTGTAAAATTGGAAGGAAACGTGATTACATGTCGTCGAATAATTTCCGTGCATCAGTTAAAACAGGTGACTTCACATACTGATTAACTGAACATCTGTGCCTACCCCATTGCGTGTTAAATCTGTCATATAAGTAGGTTAGTCTACATCGCAATCACGGCCCCAAACTGCAACGTCGAAAACATCTAAATCACGACGGATTCGGTTCCAATTTAATACGCATTGTGCCCGGTTAATTGCTCAAACGATACTTTTATAAATGTGTGCATGAATGGAAAATCACCAATTAGGAATATCTGCATGTTAACATCGATAGTTAACGAACAAACTTTCATTAAAGGAAAATGTACGAGACGATTTTGTCACAGTAATTGAACATAACTTCGGTCGTTACTGTTTCTTGTCTATTAGAACTTTAAGTAAACAATAAAAATTTACCGAGTTTACAGCCGGAACTTTACTATTTTGTTGGGATGTCGCTGACAAACTTTTAAGCTTAAACTAAACGTATTTTTCATGGGACTAAATTATTATAAGTACCGCAGTTTGGTGCATGAATTTATTATAATTCGAAGACGTCGATAATTGACAAGTTTGTGATCAATACTTCATTACCGAATTAGGTCAATTATCTGTCTGTTAATTAATGCAATTTATTTGTATATTATATTAATAGGTCGACCTATAAATATTAAATACTTTTTAGATTAAATTTAAACATTTTTCTGGTTGTTAATTATCAGCTCTCGGTTCACACCACTCTTTAATAAACCGAATGAAACGGGCAAAATATATTTTACTGTTGAGTGCAAAGTTAATTTACGGGCTTGACAATTTATTTTGGACGCGATATATTTGCAGCGGCAGTGAAATACCATGTGTCAAACTATTATTTCGTTTAATTAAATTTTCAAATGAAGGAGCGAATTTGCTAACATTGAATTTCATATTTGAACAAAAACAACATCGAAATTTAAACGTTGTTAACGTTAATTGGGTTTTCGAGAGATTTTTTTTACCTTGCACCAGTTTAACAATAATATTTACGTGTCTAAATGTGTCTGGATTTCGATGGTGCAAATTGAAAACTGCATGTTTTTATGCGAGTATTTTTACAATTCAAATTCTGTGCTGTTTTCACAATTGGATATTTGAATAGTTCAACCACAAACAAATTTAATAAAGTTGAACTTAACTTTAATGTACGTTATTGTTTTGATTTTAAATTTTTAATTTTGCTTAAATAGCCCCAAAAAAAATTTTATTTAAGGCAGTTATTTGCGTAAAAGCATAAAATATAACTTAATCTAATCCCACTTAATCTAACAGAACCAAATTGGAATCAATATTTTTTTAGTAAAATTTTGTTTATGTAAATTAGGTTATTATTCCAAATTATTAATTTTGATAAATATACTTAAATATTCTTAAAATATTGATTGTGTTTAAAATTGTCGTAATTATTTGAAAAATTCTATTTATTCTATTCTAGCTTAACCTAATCCAATCTAGTCTAGTACAACCTAATCTGTCCTTATTGGAATTATTTTTTTGATTCAGATTTTGTGCTGTTCTTGTAATTTGTAATTTGAATACTTTAACAGAAAATAATTTTATGTAATTTAATTCAACTTTTAATTTTAAATTTAAATAGTCAACTGACGTAAATTAGGATAATGAATGGTCTAGAAAATTTTGATTTATAATTATTAATAACTAACTTCAACTTAACCTAATCCAATGTAGCCTATTTTAATTGAAATTATTATTATTGATATTAGAATAGTTTAACAGTAAATAATTTTTTGTAACTTAATTCAACTTTTAATTTTAAATTTAAATAGTCAATAGACATAAATTAGGGTATTCTTCAAAAATTTTTTATTCCAAATTATTAATTTTGCTAATTATATTTAAATATTCTTTTTTTAAAATTATTGTAGTTATTTGGAAAATTTTATTTAGCTTAACATAAAATGATCTAAACTAACCTAATCTAGTCTAGCCTAGTCCAACCTAACCTAGCCTAATTAAAATTATTTTTATAATTCAAATTTTGTGACGAATCTAATATAACCTAGTCCAACCTAACCAAACTTAATTGAAATAATTTCTATAATTCAAATTTTGTGCTGTTTTCCAATTTGATATTCGAATAATTTAAAAGAAGTTAATATTTATACTAAATATTTTTTTACAATTCATATTTCCTAGTGTTCTAATAAGTTAATCAACTTTAATTTTATTATTATAATTATATTTTTATTCCAAATTATAAATTTTGTTATTTAATCTTAAATTATAAATATTTTCTTTATATGAAATCATCATACATTTTTTCAGCTTAACCTAATCTAACCTAACTTAATCCAAATTAAAATTTACAATTTTTTACATTTTAAAATCTGTGCCATTTCCACAATTTGACATTTAAATTATTTAAGAAAAATTAACATACCATACTTGATGAGTATTAGTCAAGGTTTCAATTAATACTCATTTTTATTAATAACTTAGGTAGTTATAATAACTATTCTCATAAATGGTATTAAATTAATTATTCGTCATATACAACAAACAGACTTAATTTAAAATTTATATTGTCTTGTTTTATCGTTGTTCTAATTAAATTACAAAGATAGACCTACTGTTTGGATAATATTTTAATTAATTAAATCAAGTTTTACAAAATTTTAAGAATAATTTTATAAATTCTATTTAATCTAATATTGGACAATATTTATATTTTAATTTTAAAATGAAATGAAATCTTTATGATTTTTAAGAAAATTTTCCTGATTGAAATATCGTAAATCTAACCTAATCTAATCCATCCAAACCTAACTTGATATAACCTAGTATCACTAAAACTGCATTATTAATTAATTATGAATAATATAAATTAAAAAATGGTTTGCTTTTTCATAAATAAAAAAAAATTGTATTTTTATTTTAAAGGCGACTTTAACTACATGCCCGTTAGAGACAGCACGACGTAATAAAACATTACGTAAACATTTCTTCCCGCGGTGCGCCGACACGATTTTCTACTCCTAGAGAACTGAATGCGGCCAATTGAGCATACTGCGTCCAGATCCCAACAGGTGGAGATATTGTTCTCCTGACAATAGGCCCTAATTAGCGAGTCTAGTCACTGAGCAGTAAACATATGTGAGCCGTTCTATGTCCAGATGTCCATGGATGTCAGGGGAAATATTAACTTATCAGTCATTTTTATTTTGGCTTTAGCCTTTCATACGACCGGTTTTGTTTTAATTGAGAAGTAGGTAATTAGATGCATACAATATATAAACAAATCGTGATCCACATTAAGAATAAATAATCATTTTTAATACTGAGTGCAATGAACCCGTCCCGTTAATATCTTTACGTCTAACTCGACTCGGAAAAGTCTGTATTATTTATGAAGCCTGCACAAACCGAGACAGTTACTAATGTAAACTTAAAGCCCGACAACATCAATAAACGGCACGAAATATTGCGCCAAATTAATTGTACAAGAAAAACTGAACGCAACAAAGGCACAATATTGTGCAGTTAATCGCAAAATGAAAATGCATATTTAAAAGGTATTATAATCTGGAAAATTGTCGGACATAATCTTCAGAGGAACCTATGTTGAATTAACGGCATAATTAATTTTATTAGAGCAGCCTTGTTTGAACATGTTGAATATTATTTCGCCTAAAGTACTACAAAGTGTCCTAATCCGACTTGCGTTAATTACAAAGGAAGTGAACGCGGGAGTTCCGGCGGAAAAAGAATTCAGTGTGAGATAGTTTCCAACTAGCATATCGATTAGATGATTAAATATTTTTTTAACATAAGATAGGACGATTATTTAGGTGGCACCTTTTGCATATTTTGTCGGCAAAGTGTATTGTGCAATTCCCCGTGCGAATAAAAACGTACCGTTGCATTTTTTATTATTTCACTTCGGCCAAGAAGTTTTACTGTTCATTCGCCTTTGCTGTTTACTTCTTAATCTTGCGAAAGTTTCCATAAAACTTTTGACAATTAATTATTCTGTTATTCGTTGTAGCTTAAAAATGATTTTTTATTCTTTTATTTGCCTGTTTTTTCCCATTTGAAAAATATTATTTGGGATTGTGATAAGTTGACGGTATCACTTTTGTTTAAGCTCTGTTTTTAATTTTAAAAGAACTCCGTCTGCGAGAAGGAATATCCGTTACGTCTTTTGAAGTTTGATAATTGACTGGCGACTTGAGAAAAGGGAAAAATGAGAGAAAAATTCTGAGTTTCCTTTGAAATTTATATGGCTTATTATTTTTTATTTGTGTCCTACTTTTATTTTCTAATTATTACACTGATTCAAAATTAAATTTATTTATTTTATAATTAGTAACAAGTAATACAGTTACTATAGATTTGCCTTAAACAAATAGATTAATTTAATTACCAATTCTTTAATTAAAATTTTTATATTCTACAATTAGTACTTAAAACAGATTAAATAACATTGTTGGTTAATTGGCAATTTAAGTTTAGTACTGACTTAAACAAAATGTTTGTATAAATCCTATTAATTAATTTTTTAATAATATCATTAACATATTATATATTATTATTATTCAGTTTAAATACAAATATTATATGTTGCGCATTCACCATTTTTGAAATTAAAGTAAATCTGTTTAATATACAATTTTTACGACTTAAATTTAGTATGACATATGAAATGTAAGTACTTTATTATTGATTTACTTACACAATTAGTTATATAATAATTATTGACATATTTTAAATAAGATAATATATTCTAATATTAACTATATTTTATGTTACTCATCTACCATTTTTTAAAACTTAAAATCTGTTTAATACAATCTTTATGATTTAAATTTAGTTCTCCTATAAAACAAATACGAATACAAAATATTATAAGTGTTTTATTGATGTTTTTTACTTATATTATAAGTGTTTTATTGTTGTTTTTTACTTAATTATTTACGTGATAGTTACTGACATTCTTTCAAATAAGTTTAAATACAAATATTTTATATGCGCATTCACCAACTAAAAGAAATATTTGTTCAAATATTGACATTTCTTTAAAATTAATGATAAATAATTATTGATTTATTATTATTTTTTAATAATATCATTAACATATTATATATTATTATTACTCAGTTTAAATACAAATATTATATGTGGCGCATTCACCATTTTTTTAAATTTTTACGACTTAAATTTAGTATTCATATGAAATGTAAGTACTTTAATATTGATTTGCTTATACAATTAGTTATATAATAATTATTGACATTTTTCAAATAAGATAATAGATTCTAATATTAATTATATTTTATATTCTCGCATCCACCATTTTTTAAAAACTTAAAATCTGTTTAATACAATCTTTATGATTTAAATTTAGTTTTCTTATAAAACAAATACAAATACAAAATATTATAAATTATTATTATTATTAAATATAAATATTTTATGTAACGCATTCACCATTTTTATTCAATTTAAATACAATTATTTTATATTGCGCATCTACAATTTTTACGAATAAAATTTAGTACTCATATTAAACAAACTTTTTCTATAAAAATATAAGTACTTTATTATTCTATGTCAATAATTTAATTTATACATTAATTACTGACATTCAAATACTTCCTGTTTAATCACAAATTATGTTTAATAATTTTTGTAATTAAACTAAATCTTGATATACAAAAGTTTTTTCGATGATTAAAATTTAAAATACATTTTGTTCTCGCCTTCCACGAAATTAATTCTACTATCGGTAAGTTGAGGGTGCGTGTTTCGTTAAATGTATGCACTCAAAGGATTGAAATTGGCCCGTTATGGTTAGTTCTCGGAACGCCGCAGTAATCGATATCGACTAATTATCCTATAAAAGTCCATCGCACTGATTAATTCACGACATTTTTATGTATCTACCCTAAATACGACCGAAAATCGAAAACAACACATCGTTGTTAGCTAATAAATAGATTTTTAGTCTCGTTGATTTTGGGCAGGTAATTTTTATTGGCATCACACACAACTTATTGTTTAACAGATTTATACCGTTTTATTGATTTTTAACGATAGATTGAAATTTAGGACTCGGATTTTACTGCAGTATTTATGGCCGTCTGAACGTAAACTTTACGGTTCACATTTAAAGCTTTATAGAATAATATTAAAAAAACTGATGCTGTTTTAGAAAGATTTATTTTGAATAGGATTTATGTTAGTTTAAATCTATTTTAATGACCATAAATATCACCGTTTGACATTAAATATTTAAGGATAAATCAGTGATAAATTAAATCCCGAATCATCTTGACGTAAATGTTTTTGCAGTGAATCCAATCAAGTAAAAAGTACAGTGTGTGTGTGTTGTAAAAGGGAAATATATCGTGCATTTTCTGTAGCGGCGATTAAAACGGCAATTCCATTAAATTATGTTACTGCGCTTTTATCCCCGGTTGTCTCAGTTGTAGGAGTACACAATCCGGTTTGTTGTTTGAAATTAAGTTGATTAAGAAAATGTCCAACTGGCCATCACCGGGATAAGCTAAATTAGAGAAAATGCTAAAATGTTACACAACACACAACCAATTTATAATACGTGCACATTGTTCCCCGACCATAAGATAACATTTCCGCCGGAATGATGTGCATGCACTCTATTAGTTGGGGATTTTGCGGATTTTCTATTGTAGTGGAACTGCGGCGAAATAAATTAGCACGCGAAATTCCTTTTTAATGGAGAATTATCGGACCGACTTTTACGCTGTTAAAAAGTTAATATTCGTTTGTCGCTAATGGAGAACCCGCCGCACGTCCATCCCTCACCACCGCCCTCCGCCCCTCGGGCCAATTGCACGAAACCGTCGAGCAACAATTCCGTTCCATTTCAACTCGTTCACCCCCGGAAATCGCAGCAGCACACAGAAAAAACAAAAACAACGCACGTAAACAAAAATCCGCATCGCACACAGAACTTTAAACAATCGATCCCGAAACCTTATTGTCATCCAAAACACTGCGTCGAGAGAACTGGGACAATAAGTCAATCAGTTAAATGCCTTCTTCAGTTTGAGTAAAGTTTGTCTGGTTGTACAGCAGTAATGAAGCCGTGCGAACCTCCTTTATCCCCGGGTCTTTGTTCAAGCGAGCAGAAAAAAAGACGGGACGTCCCGGAGTTGGGCGCGAGGGGGTGAGGGGCACGAGACAAAGAGCAAGTGAGATCGGGGCCACTTCACCCTTCCGCACGCTCCACTTGACGCCCGTTCCGTCTTGTGTGCATTCGCGAAATTACACCCTCTCGATCTGCATTTTTTAATGGGCCAGGCCGAATTGGCGATCGATTGGTTTGCACAGCCGATTTCGACATACCTACGTAACACGTTTGAGATTAAGTTTTGGTTGTCTTATTAACCGATTAAAGCAGGACAGTGGAAGTAAATATTGTGTACTGAATAGTAAAAAAAAACTACGAAATTTTTAGATTTAAATCATTTGACATACTAATCTCTCATGAATAGTAAAAAAGTTTATACAAAAAATTATATTCTAATTAGAGTTTTATTTATGCTAAATGCCACAATGATTTTCAAATTATTTATTCATCAAAATCATTAAATATATAATATTTATATATAAACTAATTTTTTAGTATCAAAATAGAACACTTTATACATAATTATTTATTTTACATACTAATAATTATTGACATATTAATTTTTTTAATAATATGATTATTTTTTTAATTATATCATTATTTTTTTAATAATATTGTATATTGTATTGTATATTATTATTATTATTATTCAGTTTAAATACAAATATTTTATATGGCGCATCCACCATTTTTAAACTAATGTAAATTACTTTTTAATATCCAATTTTTACACTGATTTAAAATTAGAATTATTTATTTTATAATTTGTAACATGTAATACAAATATTCAAAGTATACTTTTAAATTTTTATAGATTTATAAAAAATATTTTAATTTAATTACCAATTCATTTGACAGACTAATCTCCCAGAAAAGTTTGTACAAAAAATTATATTCTAGAGTTTTATTCATACTAAATGCCACAACGATTATATAATATTTATATATTAAGTAATTTTTTAGTATCAAAATAGAATACTTTATACATAATTATTTACTTTACATGCTTTATTTACATAATAATTATTGATATATTAATTTTTTAAATATCATTATTTTTCAATTACATCATTAATTTTTTTAATAATATTATATATTATTATTATTCAGTTAAAATACAAATATTTTATATGACGCATCCACCATTTTTAAACTAAAGTAGATTTCTTTTTAATATACAATTTTTACACTGATTCAAAATTAGAATCATTTATTTTATTATTCGTAACATTTAATACAAATATTAAAATTATACTTTTCAATTTTTATAGATTTCTATAGATTTGCCTTAAAAAAATAGGTTAATTTAATGACCAATTCATTCGACAGAATAATCTCCCAGAAAAGTTTGTACAAAAATTATATTTTAGAATTTTATTCATACTAAATGCCACAACGATTTTCAAATTATTTATGCATCAAATTCATTAAATATATAATATTTATATATAAACTAATTTTTTAGAATCAAAATAGAATATTTTATACATAATTATTTACGTTACATATTTTATTTACATAATAATTATTGATATATTAATTTTTTAAATAATATCATCAATTTTTTCAATTATACCATTAATTTTTTTTAATAATATATATTATTATAGTTCAGTTTAAATACAAATATTTTATATTGCGCATCCACCATTTTTACACTTATTATTTATTTTATAATTCGCAACATGTAATACAAATATTAAAAGTATACTTTTAGATTTTTATTGATTTATATAGATTTGCCTTAAAAAATAGGTTAATTTAATTTAATAACTAAATTTTTAATTAAAATGCTAAATATACTAATATTTAGATAGGTGCATCCACCTACCTAAAATATTTGTTCAATTATTGACATTTTTCCAAAATTAGTACAAGCATTATTATTATTCCTTTTAAATATAATTTATATTTTATTTGACGCATTCACCATACATTCTAATTAGAGTTTTATTCATGCTAAATGCCACAATGATTTTTAAATTATTTGTGAGTCAAATTCATTAAATACATAATTATTTATAAACTAATTTTTAGTATGACAATCGAATACTACTAGAGACTGTAGTAGACTAATCTTTCACTTTTAAAATGCTCAGTAAGAAAGTTTGTATAAAAAACAAATAAAATAGTATTAAGTTTCTATTATCTGCTAATTGAAGGTTTAACCAAGTCAAATATTACAGTGACTTAAAGTTATTTTTAAATTATTTGTTTACAAAATTTATTAAATATATAATTATTTATGTCTTCATTTTTCAACGTGACAATATATTACTTTTTGCAACCAATTTTAACACAATACTCTTTACTGCCAAGTAAAATAGTAAAAATAAATATATAAATGTACACTCCTAGGAGAGTCTAGTAGACTTATCTTTCACGTTTAAAATGCATATTAAAAAAGTTTGTATAAATTACTAATAAAATAGAATTTCTTTTCAAATTTAAATGGTTTATTATTTTTTATCTCTCTGTTATCTTCTAATTAGAGTTTTATCCAAGTCAAATGTCACCATGATTAAAAATTATGTTTAAATTATTTATAATTTATAATTTATATATGCCTGCATTTTTGAGTGTGACAATAGAGTAAATTTAAATTACTCTAGTAGATTGACTTTCTTTCAAAATGCATAGTTATTTATAGTTTTGTAGATTTTACATATCACAGTGATATCATTTATTTGGAACAAATAATTTTTTATTATTATAATCTGAATTTTTAATGGACTTGCAATAATCACGTTCAACAATGTTAATATTTACAATAAAATACAGTAGTTGTGAATTAAACATTTACAAAGCATTAATTAAAACTACAACAGTTAGTGTACTACAAATAAATACAACATTTTAGAATATAACAGAATATTAACATAAAAATGTAAAACCTATACACATTATTAATTTTATTTATATTAAATATTAGAAGCTTAAGAATTGTTTACTATATTTAGATCCAAGTTATAAAACATTGAAGCCTGATTTTTTAAACTATTTGTTGTTGTGTAACACGGACATGGCACAAATTATGTCCATAAATAATAATATTTAATTTCCCTGATGTTCCAAAGTATTAAAAACGTGCCAACAATTTAATTATTGTTCTTTATAATCGGTAATATTCAACGTGGAAGTTTGGATAATTCTCGCCACATGTTCCCTTAATATTGCTAGCAGACAAGAGATTACTCTATTTTATGTCGCGCTCGACTTTTAGATCTTTGACATCGAGTAAAATTTTTACGCTTTAACCTGATGCATCGTAAAGCCGGCAATATTTTGCATCGAAACTTTATTTTGAATATGCTGTAAAACTAGATAATTCCCGGCGGTAAGTGGCGAGTTTATAAGTAAATTTACTTGCGCCAATCTATAAAAATTCAAAACTAAACCGTTAAAATTATAAATTACACCAATAGCATACAAAGAAACGTTTTTATATTGTAACTAAAGTTGAAAGTGTTATGCATGTGTTCTGTTGTTTGTCGCCGTTGCACTTATTTTTATTATCCGTGAGCAGTTATCAGACGTACACGGAGTGGAAAGATTGCACGGCGGGAATATATTAAAAGTTTCCTCGTAAAACACCCTCGAAACGGGCTGATTTAAAACTTAATCCGGCTGCATCGGGGCTGCACAAAAAGGGGGAGAGCGAACGGAAAGAGCCTCGCAACCTTATAAAACACTCGGTTGAAATTCTGATGATAGTCAACAGCCTTTTATCAAGTTGTCGACATTCCCACTTCATTTTTCACCATCCACGTCATTTGTCAGTAAGTTGGAAAACACCGTAATGAGTTTGAAAACAAGAGACGGGCGTGACACACAATGGCTCACGGTCGTGTCGTCCTGAAAAGATGCCACGGCGTCCAGTTTTGTCGGATACCGTTCCTTCTGCACTTCCTTTTTTCGGATCATTTTTCTTTGCGGTTCATTTGCGACGCTGTCTACGGACAACTTCGCAACCTTGAATTAAACCAGAATGACCACTCCATTTTTTTTTCATCCAGAAACCTCCCACAGTTTTTATATTAATTTACTTTTGGGATTTTTTGCACAAAAAGTAACTAAATTATTCAGTCTTTCTAAAGCAAAGGTTCTGAGTTGCATAATTAATGTAAAAAACACAATATTTGCTGCCGTGGAACAGCTCTAAAAACTTATAAAATATGTAGTTAACCAAATTGAACATGTAATAAATTTAGATGTTGAAACCGTAATATTACAAAATTTATTTTCATGAATTGAATGACGTCTTTAAATTTTATTAAATTTACTATTATTTTTATACATTCACTTTTATTTATTATGAAAAATCGATGTTAAATAATTAATTATAAATAATTTATTTAAGAGCAACAAATTTGCCTAATATCGTCTTTAAATTTTATTAAATTTACAATTATTTTTATACATTCACTTTTATTCATTATGAAAAAATCAACATAAAATAGTTGATTTTCAAGTTAATGTAATTATAAATATAAATATTTAACAAAAACAAATGAATGGCGTCTTTAAATTTTATTAAATTTACAACTATTTTTAAATATTCCCTTTTATTCATTATGAAAAAAATCGATGTAAATTAATTAAAAATAATTACTAGAGCAACAAATTTGCTTAACTCAAAAATATTTTAAAAATTTGTTGATAATGAATAAAATGAATAAAATTAGGCTGTTAAAGTTAAGTTAATCTGTTACTAAAAATCAGTTTGAATCACAATTGTTTTTAAATATTTTCTTTTACTCATCATTAAAAAATAACATAAAAAGGTTGATTTTAATGTTGATATAAATTAATTATAAATAATTTATTTAACATAAACAAATTGCCTTAACTCAAAAATAGATACAAAATTTATTTTCATACATTGAAAAACGTCTTTAAATCTTATTAATTTTATAATTATTTTAAAATATTTACTTTTATTAATCATGAAAAGATTGACATTCAAGTAAATATAAATTAGTCACAAATAATTATTTAAAAAAAAATATTTAACTCAAAAATAGTTATAAAATTTACTTAACGAAAAAATATTCACTTTTTCGCATAATAAATTTGACAGATTATTAATGAAATAGTAGTTTGTTTGAAGATTATGGCATGGATATTGTATAAATTATTCAATATTTCTAAAATAAAGACCCAGAGTTGCATAATTAACGTAAAATCACAAAATTTCTAGCCATTAAACAGTTTTAGAGTGTAGTAAAATGTACAGTTAATCAAAATTAGCACATATTAAACCTAGAAATGAAACCACAACACTTATTTTTGATATACTCCATTGTAAACGTGATTTAGTTATACCAAGCAAGGATAAAAATTTTATTTATTACCCAATTGTTGTGTCAGGAAAGTATCTTCTGATGTTTGTTTTTACGGCCTAATAAACTGAACAACGGCCTTAACTTAAATAGATCGTTAATATTTAACCTGTTTTCCACCTTCCTTATTGCACTGGGATTGCGGAGATTTACCCAGATTTTTATCTGGACAAATATTAAGACCGTTGGGGAATTAACACCGGAAAATTCTATTGCGCCGTAAATTCAAAATAGTAACATTAAATTAACGTTAACCGGTAACATTTTCAATTTATCATGATTTGAAACGGTTCGCAATGAACGAAATTAGAGCGGTGCGTCGTTCTTGTGTAGAAAGTAACTAGTAAATTTACCAGTCGGTAGTTGACAGTGGGGCGGCTAAATAGCTCGTTAAGACACGCGGGAGACGGTCGTACGTCTTTGGTAACACCGGGGGCCTCCGGCTTTTTCATATCCTCCAACCCTCTCGCCCTCTTCATCCCCGGCTCGTTCTCCGTTACTCATCTTATCCCCTTTCAATATCCAATATCCGACTCAATTCAGACAATTATGTGACAAAGGTGCTCCTTATGATATCCAATTGGCTTTTCAGGGAATAATGTTAACCGTAATATATGTCATTATCATTTGGTATCGTTTCTTTGCAATCGGGCTGCTCCTTTATCGACGTTAAATCGATGCCCAGCACTTTTTCCCGTCGTGTATTTATGGAATTTCTGCTTTGGTTTTATTTGAGGGACGTTCAATATCAGTTTCATTTCAGGTCTTTCAGTATTTCTATTGGGAAAACTAATGTTTATTTCTTTTGATCAACTTTGATCCTTAAATAAACTGACAAGGTTTCCGACAATCGTTTCACAATAAGACAGATGTAAGTAAAAATAAAGTCTGCGACTAAAAACAATACGTCGAGAATTACACACACAAAAAGTTAACCAGACTTTTGTTATCAGTTTAGAATTTTGTAATTCAGATTTGAAAGGCGTCGAGTGGCAATAAAAAAAAGGGGTTCGAAAGACGACGACGACGACGACGACGACGTAAGAAAATTGAAAAACGTAAAAACGCAAAACGCGGTCACAACGCCTTTCGGAACAGGACACTAGAATATTCCGCTTGGCAAGCGGTCGGGTATTATTGTCGAATCGATAAAGTGCAAAACTGTCAGCATATCCCTAGGTGTTTATTTGTAAATTCTCGCGATAAGGTCGACGATTTAGTTAACCCGCAGCCCCTCCGGAATGTTTTTCTTCATGCACCCGAGCTCGTTAAGATAACCGGGCCGGGATGCAAAATGAACTGGAGGACGGTCGTCTGCTGGAGTGTAAGACGAGCCGTTGATTTTATCGCGGAATGCCCGCCAGGATTGGACTGGATGGGAATTTTAAAATTCCTTGTATCCACTGGAAAGTCCGGGGTATATACCCTCTTTACACATACTTGATGGCAGATTGGAATTTTCTCTTTCTCACTACACTCTTATGTATGCAACTGTTAGTAATGACTTCTATAAGATCATAAATAATTTATTTATAAATTATTAAAAACTGTATACAAGTAGAATATAAAAATTTTCATTGATCATAAATATTTTTTACATATTTTGTATCTACGACATTTATTTAAAAATAGAACTTGAACTTGATACATTAGAATTAAATCTGAATATTTTTTTTTTTTTTTGATTTTCAAATATTTTAGGTGCATTTTTTTTTAATCACCAATAAATCTACATAAGCCGGGTGACGTTAATTAAATAATAAATTTACTTACTACATAAAACAAATGACTCTTAAGTTTATATAAGAATGTTCTAAGACATTGCTAACTTAATATTCCAATTAGAAATAATTACGTATATAAATTATATACATTATATATAAATTGATATAGAATATATTTTCTAGTAGTAATTTATATTACATTACTAGTATACAGTGAACTTAAGAATAATTTCATTTGATACGTTACTAAAATTAAATCTTAATAAATATTATGAAATAATGTGATGTAATGTGAATATTATATAATTTACAAGTATTTTTAGGCAATAAAGTTATTTTTCAGCAATAAATTTACTTAGCTCAGTAATGTACATAAAATTTACATTATACATTATATAGTAAAATTAAATCTTAATAAAATCTGTTAATTTTATAAAATTTACTGGTATTTCCAATAATTATGTCAATGAATTTATTTACAATTTATTTATCAGTAATAAATTTAATTAAATCAATAATCTACTTAAAATTTAATAAAAAATACATTATACAGAGAAATAAAACGTAATTTTTAAAATTAAATATGGATTATATTTATCAGTTATAATGAGAAAAATTCATTTTTAAGTTTTATCAATTTATTTTATTATAATAATTGTGTAATGTTTTATAATTTTTTCCAGAAGAAAATATTCTTTTCACTAGTCTTCAAATAAAATTAAAATAATTAAATAATTTCACATATTTATAACAAATTTTTATATTTATATATTTTTAGATCTATAAATTCTCTTTAAATATACTAAGACAAAATTTTTTAATTAAATATATAATATATAAATAATAATATATATATATATATATATATATATATATATATATATATATATATATATATATAATATTATTACAAAATTGTTAACTACAATTTAAATAATCTTGATAGATGCCGTTGTTTTTTATTAGATTATTTTAAAATTTTTAAATATGTATTATATTATAAAAAACTATTTATATCAGTTATAAAATTAATACATATAAAAAATAAGTCGTAACATGTTTTTAATATATTTATTTTAATTAATTAATTTTTTATATTTCTAGTTTTGATTGTTTTTTCAAAACCTTTATTTTTAATTAAATACATATTCTTTTTTAAAAATTAGAAAGTTGTTATTAAAGATAAAAATGAAAAAATTCTAGTGTCTAAATTTTTATTATAAATTAAATGTATTTTTTAATATGAATTATTTAATTATATTATTATTTATATTTATATTAAAACTTTAAATATTTTGAATATGTGTTACAAAAATTATATGTTTTCAGTAATAAAATTTCTACTTAGAAAGTAAGAGTCGTTTTACTAAATTTTAAATAAACAAATCACTACATACTAATACATGTTTTTAATTTGAATAAATCATCAATTCTGTAAATTTATATTATAAATTAAAAGTTTTAAGTTTATTTTAAATATTTTAAATATGTATTACAAAATAACTTATTTTTTCAGTTATAAAATTTCTACTTAGGAAAAAGACTAGTTTTACTAAATTTTAAACAAATTTTAAGATATAACTTAACATATTTTTAATATATTAATTTTAATTAATTAATTTTTTATATTTCTAGTTTTGATTGTTTAAAAGAACAATTTCATTCAAAACTTAATTTATAATTAAATAATTATTCAATTTTAAAAATTAGAAAGCAATTCTTATAAATAAATTAGAAAAAATAATTTAGTCTCTTTATTATAAATTAAATGATTTATTTAATTATATTATTATTAAATTTTTGGTTATTTTTGATATATTGTGATAAATTTAGTGTCTTTTTTAAGTTTATATTAAAACTTTTGAATATTATACAAAAAAAGACGTTTTACTAAATTTTATTTATTTGAAATTTCAAATAAACAAATAATTTCACATATTTTTTAAAATATTTTCTTAATCTATTTTTGAACATTAAAAAGCAATTAGTAAAAATAAATTGACTACTAATTTTTAAATTTGTGTTAAAAAATCTATTTATCAATTATAAATTTTTCTTTTTGATGAAAAAAATTTTTTGGTTTAGTTATTTTTCAAAACAATTTCATTTAAACTTTTAATTTGATATAATAATTTTGCTGACATATATACATTATTTTAAATTATATATATATACAAATATTTTTAGGTGTATACGTTCATTAGTCACCAATATAACTTTATAAAACTGGTGATTTTAAATTGAAATATTAATTTTACTAATAATAGACAATTGCAGAATTAATATTATTACCACACAATATGTAAATTATACAATGTACTTATGCACAATTGATGTTGGTTTTTGCACTATAAATCGGAGTTAAAGGGCACAATGCACAAAGTAATTATCGCTGGTAAATTGTCGTTTCGATAATCCTCGAAGTGATGCAATGAAACAATGGACAGACCAAACAGTGTCCTTTGCAAAATTCGATTCGCCGAGATCCAATAGTTTCTGCGAGAGTACGAAACAATAGTCTCAAAGTTGAATTAGTTGCGTTCGAGCGGGGAATTTTGAGCGATAACCTTCCGACTAAAGAAGTTCGTGGATGGTAGATAGACAAACAGGGGTAAAGGTGGACGCCGCACGAATACTAAACTAGCAGCGGTTGTTTGAGAATTTACCTGAAGTTTTCTAATGAAATTTTACTTACGTATAACCGGAGAATAACAACTGACATAACTTGTGTGGCCGCACGGACATATTAAAAATTATGTCCGCACCGTACTCGACACAATTCCCCACAACCTGCAATTTTTATGGTGTTTGTAGTCGCATCACAATGCAAAAATCCTTTTAACGACGAACAATAATGCGGGCATTAATAATCAAACAATGTGTAAGTAAAATGCATCGTGGCAATTTGCAAGTTTTTTCGCGCCCGGCCCAGAAAACAGACTTGAAATAAACGGGCATCCGGCCGACACGAAAACGTACTTAGATAAACGGATGCAAGAGAATAAACATTATGCCGGCTAATGACATCAAACAATGGCCGCGGCAAACTGCCGTGCGCCAGATTCGGCCTTTTGAATTAATACAAATTTGAAAAGGATTTTCGTTGCAATGAATGGATAAATATTACAGTTTTGCTTTCTAGGAAAATTTAATAGGTTTTGTCACAATACAAATATTGCCTTTTTGTTTCGACTGAGTGAAAACGTTCAGTTATTCAGTTATTTTTTATTTTTTTATTGAGGCTAAAGTGGGTCATGAATTCATGAATAGTGGACGAGTTGGAGTGGGCATTAAATTCGTCTTAAAATAGCATTTCGGACCAGTAACACGTGACAAAGTTCGGCGTTGTCCGGACCAAGTGCGTCACGTGTGGATGTGGAAAAAATTGGAGGCGATTTGGAGGTGATGTAGTTCACTTGCCAAGTCGTTAAAGTGGATTTAGTGCTGATGTTTTGGCTCTATTTTTTATAGAAATCCATCCTCTAGAATCTATTTATAAGTCTATAAAAATATGTATCAAAGATTTATTCTATATACAGAGTGAGGTACAGAATTAAACAATATTCAAGACATAGATAAGTTAAATTATTAAATGAAAAGTATCTAGGTACCTTACAAATTTTGACACGTTGTCACAAATAACTAATAAATATCAATTTAGCAGTACCATTTTATAGACTTTTTCTATAAATTTATAATCACATTAAAAATCTTGAAAAGCCTATCAGGTATTTTAATTAGAGAGGAAAAATAATATAGTAGTATCATTTTTACTGATTTTATCTATAAAGTATTCGAGGCATTGACAATTAAAGAAAAAGTATCTAATCACTTTAAAAACCTTAACAGATTATCAACTATTCTAACAACAGAGAAAAAATAATTTGTTAGTACCATTTTTAATGGGTTTTTCGAGATGTTAACAGGCAAAAAGAAGGTTTTCTAACAGCTCTAAATATCAATTAAGCAGTACCTTTTCTTATTTTTTCTATAAAGTATTCGAGACATTGACAAGTGGAATAATTAAAGATATCTAATCATTTTAAAAACCTTAAATTTTCGGAATATTGATGAGTAAAATGTCTGTTAAATTTTATATTTCTGTTTCTAGAAAAATCATTGTTAAGATTTCAAAATTTAATCAACTGTTTCCAAACCACCAGTTAGACAAGATCGAAGGACGTAGCGAATTCACCGAAGAAAATTTGCGGTCGTACGCCGCTGAACACGTCGGACTGAGATTGAGCGTTTCAAAGCCGCAAAGTGAGACACCGTTTTACCCCGGCTAAGCACCCAAGTCACTCGTTTCCCACTCCTTAAATTATTGCGGGATCATCTTTTCGCGAGGGCCAGGACCTGCCTCCCCGGAAGTAATCTGCCTGAAAGCAACTTAAATCAAACGAAACGGTATAGATTCCGACACCCCGGACGGCATTAGTTTACAAAGATACAACGTTTATCCGTCCGATCGTGCGCCTGTCATTATGCCCGGCAATCATTTCATAAGGCCGGATTACTGCTTCCATTTGCCTAATTAGATTCTCCACCCCCGGTTTTTATCCGGCCGGACTTTTTGCACCCCAACTTTTTGTGGTTTTTATTGTGATTTAACCCTGTCCATGGGCTAATTCACAATAAAATACTCCCCTAAAATGAATCGAAAATGTGGTTAGTACTGAATACCAATTATTAATGCGTTCTAATTTTTTTCCTTTTTAATAAGGATTTAAAAATTTCCCAAGTTTTAACGAGGTAAAGTTACAATGATAACATAAGGAACAATTTTTAGAGGAACTTAAACTTCTTTAAGCTTTAAGAGAACATTATATTAATAACACAGGGAAACTATTTTTGTATAAGAAGTTAAATTACTCAAAGCTAAAACAAAACATTTTTTCATAAAAACTTCTCTAAGCTTTAATAAGTGAAAATTATATTGATGAAACAGAGAAAACTAATTTTGTATGAGAAGTTTAATTGCTTAAATTTAAACAAAAGAAAGTTTCATTGAGAACATAAGGAAACCATTTTGTCATAGGAAATTAAATTTAATAAATAGTTTAAAGAAGCGAAAGTAACTTTGAGATATTAAGGAAACAATTTTCTTGTATGAACTTAAGTAACCCTAAGTTTCAACAAGAGAAAATTGAATTAAGAATTTAGGGACACATCATTTTCTTGTAGAAATCTAAATTTCTCAGTTTTAACAAAAGTAAATTGAATTAGGATTTTAATGAAACCACTGTTTTATATGAACTTAAATATCTCAAATATTTAACATGAGAAAGTTGCGATGAGAACATAGAAAAATTGTTCTCGTATAGAAACTTAATTTTATTAAAGTTTTAACAACAGAAAACTGAACTTCCTTCATCGAAAATGATATACAGAACGTTGAGAAATATTTTTTTATAAAGAACTTGAATTTCTCTAAAGTTTAACAAAAGAAATTTAAACTTATCAAAGCTGCATGAAAACAGAAAAATCTATTCTCATGTAAATCTTAATTTTTTCAAGGTTATAAAAACAGAAAATTACCCGTTTCTCTAAAGTTTAACAGGGAAATTTAAGCTTATCAAAGTTTTAACAAGAAAACAGTACAATGAGAAAAAAACGGGTATTTTCTTATCAAAGTTTTCTCAACAGAAAATTGGCCAGATTTCCAGTGAATTTCATCTATAGAAAACTACTTACGTATAGAGTATAGAAAAAACATTATCTAAGAATTTTTTAAATGTTTGAAGAAGAAAAAATTGTAAATGGAAGAAACTTTCATATAGAGACTTAAATTTCCTAAAGAGAGAATATTGCATTGAGAATAGAGAATCCATTATCTTGTAAGAAGATTAAATCGAAAAAAATATA
The DNA here is from genome assembly GCF_024364675.1 of Aethina tumida. NCBI lineage: Eukaryota > Metazoa > Arthropoda > Insecta > Coleoptera > Nitidulidae > Aethina > Aethina tumida. Next base: position 4,748,439 of record NC_065441.1, read on the forward strand.
TTTATGTTTTTTTATTTAAGTTGTTTTATCTTCTTATGTAGATATAATAACAAAAAAATTCCATTATTCAAATATAGAAAATAAACACTCAAGCAAAACTTTCCAACCCTCTTTCGTAAGTTTTCAGAACAATTGAACAGAAACCCACCCTCGTTCCATTACTTTTCATTTGATAACTCCGCCACTGGCACGCGATATCTTGTGTAACAACGGCCGGATCTCCTCCACACACACCCCCTCCCGGTCCCACTCCTCGAGCCCCTCGGCTTTATCTCCGCGAAAATCACACCATCCGCGCCTCCTGAATTGCTTTATTTACTTACCGGAATAAGTCTATTGCCGCCCCGGCTTTTTTTCGCAAACGGCCTCCCGAACATGTTTGCAGGCGTCGCGACGCGATCGTGACAGCCGCATGCGACGTCTCGTTCATCGTTATTTGGTCGCGGCTTATTCGCCTGCTTTTTTTCCAAATTTTTACGCCTTTCTTCACGTCGGGGCAATTCATTACTTTGACAACTTTTTTTTTGGGATGGTGTGAGATCGTCAGTGTTTGCGTTTTAGGGGAAGTGGAGTTTCCGGGATTTCGTTTGAACTAAAGTGGAGTTTATTTTTTATTATTTTGGAAATGTTTTAATTAAAAATCACTTACAGGAGAGATCACTATTATTGCAACTTATACTATAACTATACTATAACTCCTTTATTTAATGTGAATTGTTTAAATAATATTAATTCACTATTGTTACTAATAATAAAAAATTTATTAAAAACTTACTATATCTGCAAATATCTAAATGATTAGAGTAATCGATTAAGTACAAGAGACCTTTTTTGTAGAGTGTTTAATATCCTACAAAGATATGTGTTGCATTTTATAATAATTATTTATCTACGAGTTATAAGACTTAGAAGTAAATTTTTGTTAAATTCTCCAAACTTTTACCTCTGATATCTTCTAAACGGTAAGAGTTATGAAAAAATTGTAAGATATCTTTTTGTAGAGCATTTAATTTCCTACAAGAAATATTAATAGAAATTTTCTGTACAATCATGACAACATATGGATTTTGCCATATGGAACTGATTTATAAGTTACTATAATTATATCTACTACTGTACTTCTAATTTAAGAAAACATTGTCAGTATGTGTATATTAGAATAACTGAGCTTTCGAAAATTAGTATAAAAGAAATTTTATAAAAAATGTTTAATACATTCCTTATTATTTCTTATTTACATTAAAAATTGAAAATTAAAATTAGATGAATTTTTGTATATGCTGAGACTTTTTATTATTTTGAGATATTTATTTACATAATTTATAGTACTATTTATGTCTTATTTATTTAAATAAAGTACATACTAAATTTAAAATGAAAAAATAATTCATAAAATTAATTAAAATATACAAGGTGTTTCAAAAATATGCGATTCAAAGTTGTAAGTATAATGAAGAAAATCTAAAAAAAACTTTTTCCTGAAATAAAATAAATTGTTTATTTTTTTATATTTTCGTAACTTTTGATCCAATCGTGTTTAAATTTGGTACTTACTATATTAGCATAAAATACGACCTACAATTCTCAGAATATCAAAAACTTCATAGTTTTAAAAAATATTTAACAGTGTAGGAAATAGGGCAAGAAAAAAAGAAAATTATGAAATACTTTCTAAAGTTTAAATATCTCTTTTTAATATAAACTTGTAAACGACCTGTATATTAAATTATTAACTTTTACACTTTGGCCATATGATATCCCAAAATTTTTGCCATAAAAAAAACTAAACGATTTTACGAAACAATTACCAATGGAAGAAGACCTGGTCAGGGGAGAAAAAGAATACCTTATTCCACAACAAGACCGATATTTAAGATTCCAAGCTCTTAGACAAAGACTTGTAACCAATATTTCACTGAAGAAACAGTTTTCATGACTTATAATGTAAGAATAAGCCAGAACACCATATGGAGAAGACTAAAGGAAGACCTGTATCATGCCCTTACAGATCCCTTAATGACTCTAACTGTACTTCGAGCGGGAGTAACTTCATTGGGGGAAGATGAGTGAAGTCATGTATTGTTTAGTGATGAGTCTAGGTTTTCTTTAAATAGCCTTGATTATTGTAGGTGAGTATATAAACGACCAGGAGAACGTTATGCTCAATGTAATATAGCTAAAACTCTTACTTTTGGTGTAGTTTGGTTTGGGGAGGCATTAGTTTTCAGACACATACGGAACTGGTTGTCATTACTGGAGGAAGTTTAATAGCGAAATATAAGGGAAATCTTAGATCCTCATGTTCTAACCTTTACTACATTTACTAATATAATACTAATAGTATTGCATTTTTTTATTTTTCAATAAATATTCATAGATTTTCCTTAAGTCTGTATCCTTAATTTATTTAAAAAAATAATATAAGAAATTTTCTATAATTTTGAGGCGCAGTGTAGTATATATTTTAGGATAAAACATACCAAATTTAAATAAAAATGTGACAAATTTGTTGAAATATGAGAAAATATAATTTTCTGTATTTTATTTATTTAGATTCTCTTCTTTATTTTATGTGTCCTGTCTGCATCTAAACTTTGACTAGAATTAATTGCAATATTATACGACTTCCATTAATTATCATAATCACAAGTCATTTAAATTCCATTTCACATCAAAGAAGTATTTTTCTCTTGACCAACGTGCCGTCGCGCGAAATCGACCCGCACGTTTACCCAACCGCCCCCACACCGTCCCTTATTCTAATCAGGACGTGTTGCCGCGGAAGTAATACAGATCATCATCGGCCGTGATCTCATCAACCGTCACGCTTTTCTGGTCATAATCTGAACGCCGATCGGCACGGCCAACTTACGTTCGATCTCTTAATTGCGTTTACGATCGTTTACAAAATAATTCGAACGCAAACAGACCGACGCAACCGCCTTAATTGGATCAACCGCTGATTCTTTTTTTCCGCCGAACCGAGGGAGAAATTTCGATTAAAAAATCCGTTTTGTGTGTGCGGATTTTGTTTGACGAGGACGTGAGATTTTCAGGTTTGTTTTGTGTTTGTTGAAATTCGGGAAACAGTCACGGGGACGTTAAATTCATCGGGACACATCCGGAACGTACGAAACGGTTCGGAGAGTCGCAGCTCGTGTGATATGTGTCAGGTTATTAGACAATTACGGTCCTAATAAGACGATTCGCCGTCTCAACCGGGAACCGTTTTAAGATGCAGGAATCGCTTTTAATTTTCGTCCCCGCAGAAATTTTCTTCGTGCCACGGCGACGAAATTTAATTAGCCACGATATGCGTGACACGTACACGTATGACGTTACAGTTAATTGGCACGATTTTAATTTATAATTAGGTCGTAAAAAGTGCGGCACGTGTAACTCACAGAGTCTTTTCAGCGATCGGTTCAGTTATTGATAAAAATGCTAATTAATGTTCTAATTAAATTTAAATTAGTCCCTTTATTCCGTTTTGTTTGCGACTCCTTCGCATGTTTGTGACTCGTGGAAACACACGTTCTTTTTCAAATTAATTCACAAGCTACACTCAAACGTTTTCGCCAACGCAAACATTACATGAACGCGGAGAAAAAATATATCAAAACGTTCAATTCGAAATTATTTACTCTGTATTAAACATTGCAGTTATGCACTTCACAAATTGCAAGCGTTCCGTTTTACTAAAAATTACACGTTTATCGCGGGTTTGATTCGCAAATTATACATTTGCGAGGCAAATATGTGCCTAGTTCGAAATTAACATGCAGAAATAAATGCACAACGAATAAATTATAAACCAAAAATAAAATAAAAAAAACCTCAGCATTTTAGCCAAGTTTAAATTACAATTGAAATGAATTAATTGAATTTACTTTGGCAAAGGTCACGACCCGCTCAGATTTATGGCCGAAGGAAAATTACTTTTCCGTGTTATAAAAAAGAAGCATGCGGAACGTGGCATATCTCATATTTTCCACCCCTGCGTGCGTTTCCGTTCGTATGCAAAGTTATTTTAATAACCGATGGCAAAAACACACATGTAAATGTTTTAATTGCGCCGTCAGATAATGTTAAATCATTTGTGGCCGCCGCTAAATAAATCAGATCGTAAACTAGGATTTATAAAGATTAATGGATATACGACAGGATGATTTCTTACACGAATCAGGGTCTATTAATTAAGGAGATCTACGCCCATGTAAGGATCTCTTATCGTCCCCCCAACGAAATACTTTATTGGCTTCTCTCATACGGAATTTCGCTTAAGTCATCAAATTCTTTTTTATGTATATCGAGAATATTAAATTTGTGTTTTAACTTGGCAGTCTTTTTTAACATCGTTTTACATAATTACATAATTAATTTTCTTGAGGTTTACAGCAGAATTCAGCATTTTTTGTTAATTTTTACAACTTCTTTACCCATATTTTAGATATTTTAAATTTGATTTGTGTGATCAATAAATATTTACATAATATTAAAACTATCAGTTTATTTACTTTACTAGTTCATATAATTATGAATAATGGAAATTACTAAAAAATTATTGATTAATTAAAATTAAAAATAAAAAAATATATAAAATAAAAATTAATATATATTTTTACTTATTATTAATAAATTTATTTAACATAAAAACATTAAAAATATATTGTATATAGATAGATTTATTTGTTTTAGTTACATTATTTATTTATCTATAAAAATAGTAAAATATTTGTTTTATTATATTTTGAACAATTATTAATGTTATAGGTATGGAATTATTAACGTTATTCTTTAAAATATATTTAGCAAAATACATATTAATAGAAAAAGTGAAGATTAATATTAATATAAATGGATAAAAATAAATAAATAAATAAATTAAAACAAAATATGAAATAATTTAATGAAAATTTAACATTAACAAGAATCAATATTTTAATTAAATTTAATAAATATTAATAGCAATGATTATTAACAAATTTATTCAACAAAAAATTATATTTTACAGTGACTATTTAGTTATATTATATATGTATTCAATTGTTTTAATTTAATTATTTATTTATTTATCTATAAAGGTAATAAAATATTATTCGTTTCATTATATTTTAAACAAAATTTAATATTATTTATAAAATATTTATTACCATAAAATGTAATAATATATTTTAAATGAATTAAAATACAATTAATTAACAGAATTTGAGATAAATATTAAATTACAAAAAATTTATATTTATATTAATTTGCTTATAATTTAAATAGTAGATAATTTTCAATTAAAACCTTATATAAATAGTTTCTAACTAATTATTAGTAATAAAAATATTAACAACTAAAATTTATATTATATATTTTCAATTAGTTATTAATAAATTCAAAAAAAAAAACAAAAACATTTATTTTATAAAGATATAATTATTTGTATTATATAAGTATTCAATTGTTATAATTAAATAATTTAATTTATTAATAAAATATTATTTTCCATTTTATTTTAAAAAATTAGAATGGTGCAAGAAAATCTTAAAAATAAAAGAAAATTAATCACTAATTATTATTATTTATAAAATATTTATTACTATAAAAAATAATAATTAATTATTTTAAATGAATAAAAATAAAACAAATTGCCAACAAAGTACGAAATAATATTTTATTTATTTGTTCCATTATATTTTAAACAATTATTAATATATTTTTAAAAAATATATTTAACAAACAAAATTTTAAAAATAATAGAAAATTAATAACTAATAATTATTATTTATAAAAAATACTTTTTATTATTATTATAACTAATAATTAATATTATTTCAAATTAATAAAAATAAAATTAATTGCCAACAAAATATGATATAACTAAATAATTCAAATTTTAATTACATTAATATTTTAAATAAATTTATATGAATATTGTTTAACTAATTTTTTATAATACAAAAATTAACAACAAAAAATTAAAATAAATGTTATTTAAAAATATCTTTAGAAATTTCTATAATAAAAAATTAATCACTTACTTATAAAATACTTATTACTATAAAAAGTAATAATTATCATTAATTTAAATGTATAGAAATAAAATTAATTGCCATCAAAATATGAAATTAATGAATAATTAAAATTTTAATTACATTAATATTTTAACTAAATTTAATAAATATTAATAAGCAACAGTTATTAATAATTAATATTTATTTTAATTTAATTTAATTAAAAAAGTAAGGATTTTTTAATCAGTTTTTATATAAATAGGTTTTAACCAATTATTATTAATAAAAGAATAATTAAAAAAAATAAGTTACATTTTGTAACATATTATATTTAAAATTTTTATTACGTATAAGCATAAAAAATGAATTAATTGACCTACGACCTAAACTTAATCCTTTTAAGAAATGAATGTTACAAATTACAAGATTTTAAATCAGAAATTAATACGTTTATTAAACGAAGTAAAAACGCCGTGATTAACAAATTCAAAGGGTCGTATAAATTAACGATCGCGGTTGGCGTTTCTCTCTTTTTTTGGGAAGGCGCCAAACTCATTTTTAATAAGAAAATTAGGACGCGTTCCGCGAAACATTATAAATACAGGGAATAGTTAAGAGGGTTAAGCACACTTCACGGCCTCTTTATCACCTTTGAAACCCCAATTTGCTGTCTTCATTAAAAATTTACAATTATCCCCCGGCCCATGCCCCCAAAACTGCGGCCCCACTCCCGTGTTAAGGCGCGATGTACTATCTAATTAACTTGTTACGTGCTAAATGATTTAAAACTTTAATGTCTAGTTTTAAAACGTTGTTAAGCACGCTCGCGCTCGAATTATACAATTAACGCGGCCGGGTGCAAATCATTCCGTGGCATGTGTACAGGGATCAAAAACCGAAAACGCTTATTGTAATTTGTTGTTTTATGACGGTTTGCATTTTTATTCGGGGTTGAAATTAACAAATTTACTTCTCTCTATTTTTCTATTTTTCCCGGGATTCTGTAAAATTTAAATGCAAATGGATTATTATTCAGTTTTGCCTGGATAAGTTTTATCTGTTTCATACGCAATGAAAAGCCTCCATTCGTTGTTCCACTTCAATTGAATTGAATCATTGAAGAATTTGTCACTTGTAAATTTTGATGAGTTGTGATGCAATTAAAAGAATATTTTCATGTGTTCATATAAAAATAAAAAATAGATGGAATATTGTTCAGTTTTGTCTGTTTTTGTACATGAACATACTCAGTAAGTTACAATAAACACCTTCTATCCGTTGTCACACTCCAATTCTCTCCTAAAAGTATTTGCCAGTCAGAAATTTTGATGAATTGTGACGTAATTAAAAGAATATTTTCCTCTGTTTGTAAAGAATTAAAATACTAGTGAAATATTGTTCAGTTTTGCCTGTTTTTGCACATGCATATACGCAGCATATTACAATAAACAGCTTCCATTCATGATTCCACTTCAATTCTATCATTGAAGAATTTTTTAGTTGGAAATTGTGATAAATTGTGATGTAATTTAAAGAATATTTTTCTGTATTTGTATAAAATTAAAAATTAAATGGAATATTGCTCAGTTTTACCTGTTTTTGTACATGGACATACTCAGCATGTTACAATAAACAGCCTCCATTCGTTGTCACACTTCAATTCTCTCCTGAAAGTATTTGCCAGTTAGAAATTTTGATGAATAGTGATGTAATTAAAAGAATATTTTTCTGTATTTGTATAAAATTAAAAACTAAATAAAATATTGTTCAGTTTTACCTGTTTTGGACATGGACGTACACAGCATATTATACAATAAACAGTCTACATTTGTTGTCACATTTCATTTCTTTCCTGAAAGTATTTTCCAGTAAGAAATTTTGATGAATTGTGATGTAATTAAATGAATATTTTGCTGTGTTTGTAAAAAAATAAAAAAACAGGTGAAATATTATTCAGTTTTACCTGTTTTTGTACATGGACATACGCAGCATATTACAATAAACAGCTTCCATTCATAGTTCCACGTCAAATCTATCATTGAAGAATTTTTTAGTTGGAAATTGTGATAAATTGTGATGTAATTAAAAGAATATTTTTCTGTATTTGTATAAAATTAAAAACTAAATGGAATATTGCTCAGTTTTACCTGTTTTTGTACATGGACATACTAAGCATGTTACAATAAACAGCCTCCATTTGTTGTCACACTTTAATTCTCTCTTGAAAGTGTTTGCCAGTTAAAAATTTTGATGAATTGTGATGTAATTAAAAGAACATTTTCCTGTGTTTGTAAAAAATTAAAAAACAAGTGAAATGTTGTTCAGTTTTGCCTGTTTTTGTACATGGACATACGCAGCATATTACAATAAACAGCTTCTATTCATGGTTCCACTTCAATTCTATCATTGAAGAATTTTTTAGTTGGAAATTGTGATAAATTGTGATGTAATTAAAAGAATATTTTTCTGTATTTGTATAAAATTAAAAACTAAATGGAATATTGCTCAGTTTTACCTGTTTTTGTACATGGACATACTAAGCATGTTACAATAAACAGCCTCCATTTGTTGTCACACTTTTATTCTCTCTTGAAAGTGTTTGCCAGTTAGAAATTTTGATGAATTGTGATGTAATTAAAAGAACATTTTCCTGTGTTTGTAAAAAATTAAAAAACAAGTGAAATGTTGTTCAGTTTTGCCTGTTTTTGTACATGGACATACTTAGCATATTACAACAAACAGCTTTCATTCATGGTTCCACTTCAATTCTACCACTGAAGAATTTTTCAGTTAGAAATTTTGATGAATTGTGATGTAATTAAAAGAATATTTTTCTGTATTTGTATAAAATTAAAAACTAAATGGAATATTCCTCAGTTTTACCTGTTTTTGTACATGGACATACTCATCCTGTTACAATAAACAGCCCCCATTCGTTTCACACTTTAAATCTCTCTTGAAAGTGTTTGCCAGTTAGAAATTTTGATAAATTGTGATGTAATAAAAGAACATTTTCCTGTGTTTGTAAAAAATTAAAAAACAAGTAAAATATTGTTCAGTTTTGCCTGTTTTTGCACATGGACATACTCAGCATATTACAACAAACAACTTCCATTCATGGTTCTACTTCAATTCTACCACTAAGGAATTTTTCAGTTAGAAATTTTGATAAATTGTGATGTAATTAAAAGAATATTTTTCTGTATTTGTAAAAAAATAAAAACTAAATACAATATTGTTCAGTTTTACCTGTTTTTGTACATGGACATACTCAGCCTGTTAATAAATATTGTTCAGTTTTACTTGTTTCAGAACAATTTGTTGATTTGATAGTCCGATTAATCGTGGTGTAATTAAAAGAATCGTGATTGCGGGAGTCGACGAAACATCGGTACGTGCGTCGCGTAAGATTAACTAAACTCCCCTGCAAGGTGTAAACATAAATTCTAATTTAGAAGTCAAATAGCGGTGCAGGAGGCGTCGCAGCGCCGACTATGGGAACAATTGTTTTACGTGTTTCGCCCGTAAATCCCAATATCAAAGAGATTTCCATTTTGTGATGTGTGAAATGTCGTATCAAACCGAAAGTGCTTTATAACAATATCAGTTACAGTTTGCCATGTAATACATTTAAGACACACTATAGCTCTTGTGTTTAGTTCTTCCTTGATGTTAAATGACTCATTTATCCACGGAATAAGTTTCACAAAGCAAATTGGGTCTTTGTTTTACTATCAAAATGGTTTTTTGGTTAAAACTGAACTCAACAACAATGTGGAAACTGAATATTGGCTTTACAAATTGTAATTAATTATCTACACGGAGCAAAAAAAAAAGAAGATAATGATTGGATCACTTATGTGTTATTATCGAAATATTGCCAGACATTTTCTATTGTTAACGTCAAGTTTGGTAGACGTGGCGCGTAATTTACCCCGACTAATTTATATTTATTAAAACACAATAGAATATGAATGGGGATCGCAGCCGAGTCGTGACACTGACAAAGACAAATCATTTATTTACTTAATAAAAAACAATTTATAAAGGATTTCTCACGCCCGGCTGAAGACTCATTGAATGGCGGCTTGCGAGATTTCGTCGCGGGCAACTTTTCTTTTTAAACCGCACACAACAAACCGATACATAAAGACTTTTGTATGGAAATTTTTCATCAAACTTCAGTAAATGCTTAAGCCGAAACATCAACCGCAAAAATGTCTTCGCATTATAAATATATTAGTTTGCCTTTGGCTGCGGATATGGCATCCCGTTTTGTATATTACGTTTTTCGTAATTTCGTCGAACCTATTTCAAAAACAACCACTCCACTTGCTTTTTTGCTTCTAATATCCGAATATGAAAATTCTGGCTTATCGATGATGCGTATTGTATTGTGTGTTCCTGCTTGTTTTTGCAATTAGGTTTTACTTCACAAAGGATATGAAAAATTCGGTTTGGGAAGTTTTTTACGAATTTATTGGTGTATGCAGTCAACCCCGGGGGTTGAATGCCTACTAGTATGTTTGTTTATCCTGTTTTAATTACGAATGTTACAATAAATTTGAAGTCACTTAATTATTATAATAAATATATTAATTTTAAGCATCTCACTGTGTGCTATTAATTAGATTATTGTACAAATAGTTGAATTATAATATATAAATATCCTATATAATATTAGAAAGTAGATTTAAAGTGGTTTATGGTAAAGGTTAAATATTATCCTAATCGAATTAATTGAATCATTGATTTCTCTCATTTAAGCCATACTAAATTGAGGATTAAGAAAATTACATTATGCATATAACACAGGTAACTCCAGGTAGTATGTAACATCAATATAAGCAATTTATTTATAAAGAAATAATCACAAACACAAGCAAAATGGATTCAAGCAATAAGCAAATTCCAAAGAAGAACATGCAAACCTTCCATGAAACTTATATGAAAAGCAGGAAGGACCAAAGTATCATGTGGAAGAGTCTAATGATTTATAATATTGAAAAATCAGTACGAGAGTATCATCACCAAATGAAACGAACATTAGAGGTAGAAACTGAAAACCTGACGAAGGGTGTGGAGAGTTTGAAAATTGATGAGGAGAACCCTAAGAAAAGGAAGAGACTGACACCATACGAACTGGTGTCAAAGAGAAGACGAACAATTTGAAACTCGTTTATTTTTGGAAATTATTGTACGGATTTATTTATTGAAAGTAAATGAAATGTTCAAATTAAATTAGTTACATTATAGTAAATAATAATAATATAATTATCTTTATTTAATTTAATACAATCATGAAGTACACAAGCCAAAATTAATTACAAACAGAAATATCAGAGGCTCTTCAATATATCGAATTTGAGGACATGTATTATTATTGATCTTAAATACATGTAATGGACGATTTGTATGTCTTCATTATTGTAACTTGTCCTTTATAAATAAGAAGTCGCTTTGAGAGCACAGCATTCGACAATATCATGGATTTAACAGATATATTTTTGTTTCTACATTTGGAGTCTTAAAAAGTTGGAGGGTAATAAAACAACATAGAAATATCTGATATAATATCCGATTTACGACAAAATATACTGACTTGATATATTTTAAGTATGAAGCTGGTCTGAACCATACTACAGTGAGGATAAGTAGTAACAAATTTGACATTAAATATTTTACAAAATTATATGAAATCATTTAACAACCTTGAGGAATATAGACTTTGACTTTAATATTGCTTTCAAAATTATTATTCATTCCATTAAAAAAATTTATGTAACATATTTAGAATATGAAAATAGTATTTTTTAATACTGTTTTATTATTTAATGCATACTCCCTTATTAACTTTTCGTCCAATATTAAATAAAAAAGACATCGTTAGTAAACGATTTCCTCAATAAAAATGTCGAAATTAAATTGATATGGATGTCGACCACTTTATTCATATAATATAGACAATTTGGCTATTATGTACGAATGCTTTGATGTCTGGGAAAACATTTTACATTTTATTGACTGCATCATCATCAAATGATTTATTGAGAGGAAAAAAGGCCGACTTCTCGATCATCAAAAGAATCGCCCCGCTTTGAACTCAAAACCACCACATATATTTCTTGTTACGGTCTTTTGTTATCTGGAACTGAACAACCCGGAGACATGTTGAAACTTGGATTATTACATTAGCTTATTTAGTTTTACGCCAGAACTTTACGGACTGAACGGAACATTTTCTTGGCTGTTTTTAATTAAACTAATGGAGCCGCATTTTTAGATAGAAGTTTTAAAAACTGGGTTATAAAACTTCAATAAGAATATTTTTATTTCCTTTAATAATCCGTGAAATCAAAAAAAGTATTTTTGCACCTTTTATTATTTGCATTTAATAATGAATCAGTGACGAACAAAAGAGAAATTATTTGATGTTCCATTATATCGAAAAAATTCAATAAAACATTAAAACGTTTCATAATTGATTGTGCGATAGCAATCTATTATTCAATTTAATAGTAGGGTGTCCGAAATGTTCATTTGAATATGAAATTAATCCGGTCCAAATGAAACATAAATTGGAATTTTCCTAATAATTTCTCTGACACAAAATAAATATGCACGCATTGTTTTTTTCGTATGTTCGAAACAAATATTTATTTGGAACTAATGAGATATAATTTTTCCAAGCAAATAATTGAAAACATGAACTGTTTTTAATCGATTCCGCTTTTCGAAACAATTCATGGTTGAATTAATGGATTTTAAAGGCAATATTTTGTTTGTTTCAGGTCCCGGTTATTGGGGACTCATGAATCCACAATGGAACATGTGTTCAAAGGGCAGGAGGCAGTCTCCAATCAACGTCGAGCCAGACAAACTTCTATATGACCCTCTTCTAAGATATATCCATGTGGATAAACATAAAGTAAGTATTTAATATTAAATTGTGAAAATAAATATTAGAAATATTAGGGAGGTAATATCGTTTCTTAACATGTCATTTGTCAGTTTATTGGGTATCTCGAAGACGTGCCAAAGTCTTTTTAAAATTATTAGTACTTCTAGATAATTTAATAGTAATACAACAATTGCATTAGATAATGCCCGTCCACATATTGCCAGGAATACCTCCTGGGAGCCTCTCATGTGAATTTACTGCTTTTTTTTAACAAAGAGGGGAAAGTCTTATAAAAGACTAAAAACTCCTCTCCGGGCACCGATCTGAAGATCATAGCCAAATGTCTCAACATATATGACAATTTATATATGGATGAAACAGGATGTATATGCAGGGCATAAGGGCATATACGGGTTTGCTGAATCAGAAGACACAAGACTGGCAAAGATGCCAGCCCCCTGTCAACTGTGTTCTGAAGAGCAAAACTAATCTGAGGAAGATCTGAGATCTTCCTGGGGAAGGATTGGACTTGCGGGGTTGGATACCCACTGCCTCTGGTTAGTGGAGTGGTACTGAGCTCCAGGACCACGACAAGATGGATCCATCATGTGGTGAATTTACTGCCTTGGCCACTCATCTCTTAAGACCTTTCTCCAATCGAACATGTGTGGGATATAATGGGGAGACTCATTGTCAGCTTCTGACACTTTATGCTTTAAAGATTTTTGTTTAATTTATTCTGCACTAGTTTCTAAAAAAATTGAAATAAATCATTTAGTTTTAGGTGTTTTTTTTTTGCACGCAATATATATTAATGTCTTCAGTAACTGTCGCTTAAATTTTCAATATCTTATTCCCCAATTATCCAATAAATATATGGAAATAAATAAACACGAAACACTTTTTAATGTCGTAAAGTAAATGGCGAACATAAATTATGGCTCGTTATGTGATCGCGGCTTTTTTCCTTCAAACAGAGGGGGACGACCGTTTAATTCGAGATCTGTCGAAAAAAGCAATTATCTCCGTAGACGCCGGCTGCTATAAAAAAGAACCTTTAAATGAATTTAAATCAATAGAAGGAACGTTTTTACAAACGGTTCCACCTCTCGACAGTTTCTAATCAGATTCCGAATTAAAGTTGCCGAACCGGGGGGGTGGAAGGCGATTATGTTACATTCCCGGATTTTCGTTACAATTATAATTAGTAGTGAAATTTATGGTTGTTTTAATTAATTTGTGCCGCAACACATTTCGGATGTGTTGTGTGTATTTATGGCGTCTGAACAAATAAAACACACACTGGAGTCATTTAATCAACCTTTAATTATAAAAATCGTGTCGCGAGCGGTAATTCAAGTTTAATTCATTTCGTGTAGACCGCACGATAAATTTCAGCGGCATTAAATGTTTTTTCGAAATGATTAAATTTTTTCGCTCAGGACGCGGGGAGTTTTGAATGTCGGGATAATGACGTGGTGTCGGTCCGTAAAAAGTATCCTGAGGTTTAAACTGTACATAATGGTTTCGATCATTAGTGGCGGGCCGCAGAGCACTGCTCCACTGATTGAATGATAGATGACCTCGATGCGGACAATATTTCAACTCACTTTTACTCCCATCATCATTTGTCATACATCAAATATTTAACAATGGTTCTGTTAATACTGCCCTCGGAAAAGGGGAGGCTTAATAATTTTCGGACACTTTCTATCCGGGCTTTGTCCGACAACACCTTTTCGCCTTTGTACTTCCGGTCTTTTAGCCCCAAAAATTTCTATGAGGGTATGCATCTAACTTATTATTAATGAATATAAACTTACTAAATACAAAAGAAGTTTTCTTTTACTTTTATAATTTTTGCTTGTTAATATTGCATATTTAAGTTTTTTATTAAACATATAACAATTAAGGGATTTTATATTTTTATAAAAAAAATGATATATTACTGATTTATTTTAAATGTTAGATTTTTTTCATTTTTTAAATTTCAGAAATTTAGTCTTCAATATTTTTATCTTTTTAGGTATTTTTAATATTCTCTAATTTTATACTTTTTAGAATTTTTAACTTTTAAATTTTTATTATAAATATTTTAACAATGTAACAATTATTAACATTTATATTTAAAAAAAAATGATATATTATTGATTTATTTCAAATGTTAGATTTTTTTAATTTAATTAATTTAAGATTTTTTATATTTTTTTAAACTTTTAACATTTTTCGTAAATTTCAAAAATTTAATCTTCAATATTTTTATCCTTTTAGGAATTTTTAATGTTTTATATTTTTATACTTTTTAGAATTTTTAACTTTTAAATTTTAATTATAAATATTTTAACAATGTAACAATTATTAACATTTATATTTTTATAAAAAAATGATATATTATTGATTTATTTCAAATGTTAGATTTTTTTAATTTAATTAATTTAAGATTTTTTATATTTTTTTAAACTTTTAACATTTTTCGTAAATTTCAAAAATTTAGTCTTCAATATTTTTATCTTTTTAGGAATTTTTAATATTCTATATTTTTATACTTTTTAAAATTTTTAACTTTAAATATTTTAACAATGTAACAATTATTAACATTTACATTTTTATAAAAAAAATGACATATTATTGATTTATTTCAAATGTTACATTTTTTTAATTTGATTAATTTAAGATTTTTTATATTTTTTAAACTTTTAACATTTTTCGTAAATTTCAAAAATTTAGTCTTCAATATTTTTATCTTTTTAGGAATTTTTAATAATCTATATTTTTAACTTTAAATATTTTAACAATGTAACAATTATTAACATTTACATTTTTATAAAAAAATGACATATTATTGATTTATTTCAAATGTTAGATTTTTTTAATTTAATTAATTTAAGATTTTTTATATTTTTTTAAACTTTTAACATTTTTCGTAAATTTCAAAAATTTAATCTTCAATATTTTTATCTTTTTAGGAATTTTTAATATTCTATATTTTTATACTTTTTAGAATTTTTAACTTTAAATATTTTAACAATGTAACAATTATTAACATTTACATTTTTATAAAAAAAAAATGACATATTATTGATTTATTTCAAATGTTAGATTTTTTAATTTAATTAATTTAAGATTTTTTATATTTTTTTAAACTTTTAACAATTTTCGTAAATTTTAAAAATTTAATCTTCAATATTTTTATCCTTTTAAGAATTTTTAATGTTTTATATTTTTATACTTTTTAGAATTTTTAACTTTTAAATTTTAATTATAAATATTTTAACAATGTAACAATTATTAACATTTATATTTTTATAAAAAAATGATATATTATTGATTTATTTCAAATTTTAGATTTTTTTAATTTAATTAATTTATATTTTTTAAACTTTTAACATTTTTCGTAAATTTCAAATATTTAGTCTTCAATATTTTTAATATTTTATATTTTTATACATTTTAGAATTTTTAACTTTTAAATTTTAATTATAAATATTTTAGCATACAACAAATTTCAGAAGATTTTTTAGTTAATTTACAGGTTTTTTATATTTTTATCGTTTGTTTATTTTAAATTTAAAATTATAGTTATAAATATTTTAATAATGAAACAAATTTTTCAAATTCAATGAATTTCCAATTTTCTGAATTTAAATAATTTACAGAATTTTTTACGTTCTTAATTTTTTTATATTTTAGTAAAATTTTAATATATTTATTAAAAACTTTAACATTCTAGAAAAAATTGTTTTTTATTAATTTACACATTAAAACTTTTTGTATTTACACATTGTAACATTTTTATTACATACAATTTTTCCAAAATTTTAATAATTAATAATATCATATAATTATGAAAATTTTTTGATTTTCTATATATTTTATATAGATTTTATTGAACCATATTTGAAACTTTCATGTCAACTTTCTGCTATATTTAAAATACTTTTTTTTATTTTTTTTTTTTTCATTTCTAAATGTTTCAAATTTCAGAATTTTCATATATATATATATATACGCAATAATAGTTTTATTTTTAAATAATTTACATATTTTATTGACAGTATTTTAGAATATCCATTTTTATATTAAAATGTTTATTAAATTCACATTATCTAGAGTATTTATATTATTTTTAATTTTTATAAGTAAATTTTACTTTATCAATATACTTTATATTATTTATTTATATTTATATATTTATTTATATTTATTATAAATATATAAATATATAGATAAAAGTACCAGGCAACAATTTAAATGTTCAACAAGTTATTAACTTCAAAAATAATAAATACTACATCCATTTAATTTTGTTTCAGGTCAGCGGGATGCTGCACAACACGGGCCAATCACTTGTTTTCCGCGTGGACAAAGAGACAAAGCAGCACGTTAACATCTCCGGCGGCCCCCTGGCGTACAGATATCAATTCGAGGAGATATACATACATTACGGCACCGAGAACCAACAAGGATCCGAACACCACATCCACGGTTATTCGTTTCCGGCCGAGGTAAATTTCACCGTAATTGGTTATTGTTAATTCAGATGCAGCTGCACGTGGAAGACGTGGAAGTGTGCGATTGTTTGACACGTGACTGGGGCGCAATCGAAATCAATTTTGTTATCGGTTAAGGGACTATTAAGTTTTATGGAGCTGCAAGAAGCAGTCCATAACTTTCACAATGGCTGCATAAATGCAAACTAACTTTGTGGAGGGGGATTAATTAAAATTGATTTTCGATTGAAATTGCTTTCTTGGGTGCTAAATTACTGTTAGTTCGTTTTGAATTCATTAGGGTTAACAACCTTATTTATGGTACGTGCAATTATTTTCTTCGTATGTAAATGTGTAGTTTTATTACAATTGCTTCAGTTGAAAGGGAAGTTCTAAAATGGCAAGACATCTGATTATTTCCAGGCCATAAAAATGAACCTTATAAAAGAATGGATAACGGTTCTTATATGCGTACTTTTAAAGTTGGAACATCATTATTTTTATTAAAGGGACAAAGTGACTGAAGCTGATTCAAGAACAAAGAGAACTCTTCTGAAATAATTATCATAAACGTGTTTGAATGCCTCTTCTTATAATTTTATTTCGAGAGCGTGGAAAGTATACAATTTTTGTTTCTTTTTAACGAGGTATAAAGTCTTGGAAACTTATAAAGCGTTCAATTATATGCACCATAGTCTTTCTTAACAATTTTTAGACGTAAATGACGTAGAAAAAGTTTCGAAATTCACTTTTCTTTATTTACATACTTTTGAGACACAAGACGGGTCTGATTTAAAATTGCATGTCATTACTGAAAATTGTCTTTCTATAGTACAGGGGCGTGCTACGCACAATTTTAGTTTCACAATACAAAAAAAACACATCAGAAATTATATATATATATATATATATATATATATATATATATATATATATATATATATATATATATATATACATTGAGCTATTTATATTCTGTATAATTTTTTATAATCTAATTTCGAAAATTTTTACTAATTAAAAAATTTGTTTTTTTATTTAATATATTCTATAATTTTTTTAATTTGAAAAAGTATATAAATAAATTAGTTTTCAATTATTACATTGAGTTATAAAACTTTATACTTTTCAAGATTTCTAATTCTAATTTCAGAATTTTTATTTTTCTTTTTGTTAGTAAATTTCTATAGTTTACTTTTTTTTACTTTTATATATTTCATAATTTTTTGATTAATAATTTATATAATTTAACAAACGTTAATATAACGTTTATAAAAATTATACATTAATTTAATATGTATTAAATTTTCTATAAATTTTAGCATTTTAAATATTCTGAATCTTGTTGCGAATTAAAAGATTTTTACTATAAATTCAATTTAAATAATTATATAAATACATTAGTTTTCATTTATTAAATTGAGTTATTATAAGATTTTATATTTTACAAAGTTGCTTGTCACAATTTAAATTATTTCTAATTTCGAAATTTTTTATAACAAATATTTATTTCATTTTTTATATGATTATTTATATAATTTGACAATTATTAACAATGTTACTTGTTAAAATTTAAAGAAAACTTTTATAAAAATTCTAAAAAATTGTATATTAATTTTAACATTTTAAAATTATTAATATACACTAAATTTTTAAGAAACTTAAACCATCTTAAATATTTGAAAGTTTTTAGCGAATTAGAAGATTTGTATTACGTTTAATATTATATAAATTATTCAAAGAAACTTAACTTAGTGTTTATAAAATGTCACTTTATCATCAAACAGAACTTGTAATTCTTTGATTATATAGTTGTGTTGAAGATAAGATTTATGCGTAGTTTAATTAAAAATGGTAGATTTGATTTTACGAGTGAAATACTACACTTAAATACTTTAATATTTAAATTTATTGCACCCTATATATAATCACAAATTGTAAATCCTCTCAATCAAAGACAGAATTGGCAGAACAGAAACTCTGGAAATCATTAACAAACAATAGATTATTACAGTTAATAGACAATAGTAAATGATTAATGAATAGAAGAATAGGAAAGACCCAAGATTGGATCTTTGTGGCACCCCAGAGCTATGTAAAGCCCATTGTAGTTCACATATTGTTCTAGCTTAATAAGGTAGGAAGTCAATAGTTGAATAGTAGGATTTGGTAAATCCAATGGAGTTTAATTTCCTGGTTAATATTGAAAAATATTGAATAGATTTGTGTTGGTTGAAGCACTGATTGATCTGAACTTTCTGGTTATGAGCAACATTTTTTATTTCTATCTAAATCACGACCACATTTAACCTGATGATTTAAAGTTGAATGACCCTCTTGTTTAACAATAAATTATATAAATTGAAGAGGGATTCCTAATAAATGAAACTTTGATTAAATTTGAGAAAACACAATGGGACAAATTGTTTATCGGCGTCAATTAGCAAATTGTCACGCGTCACAATATAAAATACGAAAGCCATTGGTATAGATGGTAAATTACTCTATTGACAGAGTTCCATGTTAATTGTGCCATAACATGGAACATTTAAACTACCTAACGCTGTTTTCACTCTGTCAGCGATTTCTATTAGCATAGATCCACAGTATTGTTGCAATGCCAAATAAACGATTGCCATTGCGCCGAGTCCGTTGTCAATGGATGCAGTCCGCATGAAAACATGCAACTGCAACAATTATTTTAATGTGCAGGTAAAACATCGACCGCATCCATACCAATATCCTAAATGCATCGCAGGAATATCGATTGTCACGAATTAGGGCCTACGGTCCCATTCAAAAGTATGTAAATAGCACGTAGTCAAAAATTTCGCGTTTGATTTTGCAAATTGTTTTTACAAGTGCTGAATACATTTATGACTTTTATATTACGGTACATGCACTTTGAAATCGAATTTCCAAGAGTGTGTACGTGTTTGGGTCCTTCAAAGGAGAGTCAGCACTCAAACTATTTCCTATCACTAAAATTTGCCGACACGGGGATTCCATCTACGACTGAAAGAAAAACGACTGAATTATTTATTTATTCACCTGTGTGATATTATTGCTAGCAAATATGATATGAGTAGTTAGCCTTTGGAAAGTTAAGCAGTTGTTAGTTCATATGATATATATATATAGATAAAATATGTTTTAATAACATAAAAGATAAATGTTGTTGTTTTCACACGAAGTTAAGTTTGCCACGACCTATCCCTAAAAAATTGCGGGGCCTTACTTTTAACATCCCAAAGTTCTCGTTCTCCTCAACACTTCTACCTTTGACGGCATAGTGGAAATGTAGGAAGAAGCTCAGTTTGGACACTAAGAAAAAAGATTATACAGTATCTTCTACTTGATAAAATGCCTTCTTTCTTCTGTAAGTCAGAGGTTAGCAATTTGCAAGAGTGGTCACAAAGTAATCTCTCAGTTTGCCCCTCAGAATCTTCCTGAATCCACAAAAATTCTACAAAAAATGCATCTTCAATAAAATATCTTCAAAATTGAATAATTTTTTGTCCTCAAACTGTTTAAATTGAACCACTGGATTCCGGTTTTATCGAAGTATATAATCCTGACCACAAAGGACAGGTCGATTTTAATTGTGAGTAGCGAAGAGTTTTACAATTATAACTTTTACGACCAAAAACATCAGTTAATAATTTTAATTGAGCAACGCGCATAAAAGTAAATAATTCAGTTTTGATTGCGGTACGGTTTTAATTCCGTTTTTAAAAGCGGCGACGCGCCCGTAAAACGTTAGGAGGACGGGCTCCCATGAAACTGCGGCGGGCCGCAGTAAAACAATTTTTAGTGCTTATATTTATATGGGAGCATCGGCATATTCGGTTACCCGGCATCGGCATGTTGGAGCGTTTTATACCGTATTTATCAAAGTTTCTTTTCGAATTTATATATTAAGTGGTTCGGTGCCGGCGTGGGGGGCGGGAGTTTTTGGATGCAGAACTGAAACTTTATTTTTGTATGTGCGGCGAATGTTAAGTAACACACATCAGAGTTTTAGACAGTTTGATGTACTGTTCTCGGCAGGTAAAACGCTCCCAGGAACGCGTTACCGAACCTCGAATTTATATTTTTCGGTGGATCCGTCCAGACGTACGAATTATACTATACGCCACGCATCCATCCATCTTAAATAAATCAACGGGAGAGCGAAAAAGGATCAATCGATTCGGTTTGTCCGCATTTACGGATGCAGCGGCGATCTTGACGCCAGACGTACGCGATAGATCACCAAAAACCAATCCATTTGCACTTTTTCATTCAAATGATGCGACCATCGTTCATACCAGCAGCACCACATTTTTTGTTCTTCCTACTTCAAAATCAATATACTTACTGGCTAAAATGTATATTCCTTGGCCAATGTTTTTGTTCTACTTTATGATGTCATGTTGCAGTTTTAAATCCGATTATTATTAAAAGTTTACTTATTATTAAGTTTATCGTCTGTTTTCTTTGAAAATTTTTTTAGAATTCTGAATAAAAAACCTTTTTTCATATTTATAAACGACCTTAGACGAGTAGAAAATTTTCATTTAATAGTGTCTGATCTCGTAAGACAAAAAAATAGGAAAGTTAGGTTTTATTTTCTGTCATTAATTTGTTATTTTATCCTTTAACAATATTCTTAAATCTACTTTTTAAAAATGATGATAATCTTCCATCATGTGAATTTTTATTCTTCCACTACCAAAAACAATTAATTAATTAACTGAAATATCAGCTTCCATCTATTTCTGGGTCTACTCTTATAATTTGAACCCTTCTTTGTTCCATGTAATCATCATTCAGATTCTAAAATTTTGTAATGTTTTCTATTGGTTTTCACCAGTATTAAAATCATTACACCTACTTATATAAATATGTCTTAAAGACAGGATGATGATCTTCCTTCAATTCATTATCTCATCTTCTATTTCAGTATTTCTAAATGTGAATTTTAATTCTTACACCATCACAATCAATAAACTAACTCATTGAAACATCAGCTTCCTTCTATTTCTTGTCCTACTTTTATAATTTGAACACTTCTTTGTTCAATGTAGTCATCATTCATGTTTCAACATTTTGTAATGTTTTCTATTGGTTTTCACCGGTATTAAAATCACTACACCTGCTTATATAAATATGCCTTGAAGAGAGGATGATTATCTTCCTTCAATTCTTTGTCACATATTCTATTTCAGTATTTATAAATGTGGATTTTAATTCTTCCACCATCACAATCAATAAACTAACTCACTGAAATGTCAGTTTCCGTCTATTTCTTGATCTACTCTTATAATTTGAACACTTCTTTCTTCCTTCAGATTCCAATATTTTATAATGTTTTCTATTGGTTTTCACCAGTATTTAAATTTCTACACTTGCTTATATAAATATGCATTGAAGAGAGGATGATGATCTTCCTTCAATTCTTTATCTCATCTTCTATTTCAGTATTTATAAATGTGAATTCTAATTCTTCCACCATCACAATCAACAAACTAACTCATTGAAATGTCGCCTTTTCTGTTTATTGAACAACTTTTATAATTTGAACACTCCTTTATTCCTTGTGGTCATCATTCATGTTTCAAAATTTTGTAATATAATTTTATTATCTAAATATATCGTCAGGTTTTCCCATATTCAATATATTATTCACAAAAGAAATTAACATATTAAATAGATATGTATAATGTTACTAGTAGAAAATTAAAACAATAAAAATGTAAATTCATTCTGACATTTAGTTGAAAGGCTTGGAAAACATAAAAGTGAAAATTTGCCTCAGTTTCTATGAATTGTCACTTCTACTCAAGTAAATCCAGAATTATTAGTTTCAAAGGACAAATTTAATGAACAATTTCAGATACCTCTTCAAAGGCGTTTGACAATCATATTTAATTAACCAAATATTTTACTGTGATAATTCCATAAAGGCAATGATTAAGGCGTGGCAATTTTCACTGTAATTAACTTATCTCACGATAACACAGCAGCGCAAAAAAAACTGGCAAAAAGTTATAAAACTCGGGCCACTTTTCAGGCTAATACGAGAATATTTATGTCTCATCGTCGCGTCGTTGGCCATTGTGGTAAAGAAGATGTACGGGGCCCAGAGTCTTGACACTCTTCCGCCACATAATCTCAATGATCCACATACTTAAAACTCCTTTATGGCTGTCGCCATGAATAAAGCTTACTTTTATTATGAAAATATGTTTCGCTGCCCTCCATAAACCAACCGTCGATGCGCAGTGCTTGGCTTTAATGTTCTTATCGGTCCTTTCGGGATTATTGGGTCACGTACTTTGATTTTGTCCATCGATGTTTACAATGGTAAATTGAACTGAAGTCATGTGAATGCGCCGTCAAAAATATGAAACGCATCCCTTTTTCCCTGCCGCAACTATAAAAGTACCTTTTATTTTCGGCTCACTAAAAAAAAAAACGACACCTTTTTCAGTAAAACTACAATAAAAACGGGGGTTTTATTTAAGAAGTCCTGCACATTTTTTTCCGGCCGCTTTTATGCTGGCAAGCGCTTGATTTTACAACCATACATGTGTAATATTCTGAAAGGAACTGTTACGCGTTTGATATGGCGCGTCAAATAAATATGCTGCTGTAAATAAACCGAACGGACGCTGAAATTATTACCCTTTTTTTTTGCTGAATTTATTAAATTTCAATTCGTGTTTACGGTCGCACAAGCATGGGAAAAATATAAGGTTTGATAGTTAACTGATAACTCCACTGAAATGAAAATATTTTTTAAATATAGATAAGAAAATTACATAGTTTCGTATATTATTCCAAGATAGGGAAAGTGGTTAGGTCGTCAGTTTATACGTGCGATCCGAGCCAGTAAAAAATCAATTGGACCAGATTCTAGCGTGGACCTAAGCAATTTTTCTAATATATAAAATCCCTCCGAATCTGTGTATGTATGCGTCATAAAATTATATGCCCCTTCTTTTATGGGACCACGGGGAATATCGAGTGTTTGCATATACTTATAGCCAGGCATGTAAATATTTGGACGGACTTTATCACGCTTAATGCTAATTCCGGAGGAAACTCATACAAAACTACAATATTTTGGAATTAGGATAATTTATAAATTTAAATGTTCAATTGGCAATAACGTTTCCACTTTAATAATAATTGAACGAATCGTGGGGTCAGGAATTCAAGGTAGACAATTTTTTAATTGATGATGGTCAAAATCTGGTTGATGACCACAGGAAACAGAGGAATGATCAAATCAAAACATTAAGTCAAGAAATAGATAGAAGATATCATTTCAGTGAGTCAGTTTATTGACTTTAGTGGTGGAAAAATTAAATTCACATTTATTCCTACTGAATGAGAAAATGTGATGAAGATTTGGAGGAAGACCATCTTCAATTGTTATTATGATTAGGCCAAAAAATAGATGGATGGTAACATTTCAGTGACTCGCATTTATAATTACTGAATGAGGAGATGAGATGAAGAATCGAAGGAAGATCATCATCATCATCATCACCTTTTCAAGACATATTGATCCAGCTTACCTTGAGAAATTAATAAGACTATCCAAGTCTTGAAATAAAAGATACCTAAAATTAATTACAAGAATTACTTTTATAATTTAATAAATTGTTCCTTAAATGTATCCTATCGAAGTAATTAATAATAATGGTTTTACTTGTGGAAAAGTAAAAGATGTTGCACACTGAACCAAACTTCAGTTTTATCTAGACATGTAACTGGAGGTAGAAATAGAATCATTTTTAGTTTCAAAACACCAAATAAAACAAACAATATATAAAAACACATATATTTACTGGTATCTTGTATCATGTATTTAATCTACTCTTTTAGTTTCTGAATCATATTTTGAATGTGGGAAAATCTGTCGACGATTCATAGTACATTCCGGGTTGGGTCCTATGTTTCGTCTCAAAAATGGCAGCTGATGTCTTGTATGATTTACAAAATCCATCCAGCTTTCCATAGGTGGTTGATGAGGGCCCCCAGGCCTTCCTTGAAATGGAAAGCATGGTGATACCTAAAATAAATTTCAGGAATTTGTAATCTAATAAAAATAGTTTAAAAATTTTACCTGGTATGAACTGTAAGCTATTAAGCTCGTATATATGACCCTTCTAACCTTCCTTATCATTTTGCCAAAACAAAGGACTGCAGTTAATATTTATACCAAAACTTGTTCACACGACACCAACAACCTGATAAACCTCGCTTAATGTACTGATAACAATTTATTCTTGTAAACATTTATTGCACCTAATTGAACGCATTTAATTATGATATAATTCACCTAAAATATTATCTGGCCGAAAACAACCATTCGAAAGATATGATTGATTGCGGAACGATCTTAAACAAAAGAATTAATTTAATAATAAGCTTAATGGAAACTAATTACTCGAGATCCCATTCTGAAATATTCCCATAATCAAATTAAAATTCTTGATTAATTAACGCCCACGAGTTTTGTATAGGGCCGGCCCGCCGCATACTTATTTAGCGAAGTGACTTGTCTATTTTTCGGCGAACAGTGAATCGGATGTTTCTTTCAAAACGCGGCCACAAAAGAAAGATTTCGTACCCGCGGTTTCCATTAGCGCAAAAACGAATGGCGGTTTAACAATGGCGGAATTATGCTTTCATTAACCTGAAATTACATATACGGACTGATAAAATTACCTTCGTTAGATGCGTAAACTTTGGTAATTAAAAAGTGGGGCCTTCGTCAATTTGTCTCTCTGGCGAAGTTGAATAATTAATCTTTGGAGGCTGTTTGATCTTTTGTCAAGCTATATTTACACAAGCTGGCGAGGTTTTTTCTTTGTCAAGTTTAATGAGCAATATAATTTTATTGGGAGTATTAACATCAAGCATAAACTGAAATTTCAAAGTAATTTAGTTGAATAAAGCAATTTTGTAGGTTGATAATCGTACTGAATAAACACGCCCCTTTTATTGCGCAATGATTTCTGCGCAACTGTAGCTACTGCCAACTTAAATTTTTTTTAAACGTAATGTAAATAGTGGTTTAATGTAATTAGATTTTAAATAAATACATTTTACTTGGGTGCTAATACAAATTTTACTATTAAAGCAATAAATATTGTTGTAGGACAAATTAAATTTCCAATATCGAAGTAGTCGATGTTCCGTGCTTTTGGTAGGAAGATGTATTTGAAAGGGGGACCTAAGCCTCCATTCGTCTTGACGAGGTCTCTCGAAATACTATACGACTTATTGAATTTCTTGAAAAGTCAGCCTGATGGACTGGGATATGTATCTATTCTGTGTTATTACTTTATTCCCATCGATTTAGTTTTCCTTTTTGCGTGGCGCAGTCGTTCTGTACATATATATTCTGTTCAACCGCTTTGAGACATTCGAACAACTACACATAAATATTAAAATCGTCCCGGAATATCTGCTATAAAGCAATTTTAGAATAATTTCATTTTATACTTAGCTCCAAATCTGGTCGGAATATTTTCAATTTGACGGCACTCAAGCAATCATTTTTCATAAAGCGTCCTTATTTATGTTGCAACGTTTCATATACTTACTACTCGGTGCAAAATGAATATTTTTCAAAAATATTGACAATTCACGTCTACATTCACAATTTACAACGGTGCATATTTTATCTCTTAACGTTCCATTAAAAATTTGAATAATTCACTGAATGAAAATTAACTAAGGTGTCAGTACTTTTTTTCATTTTCTGTTCCATTAATATAATTAATCTTTGAAACATCAAAGGTAATTAATTTATTCATAAAATCCCGGAGCTGGAAAATAATATTTAAATTCGATAATTAAATGTATCAATAATTTACGTTTCTAAACCACGTTTTAATTTTTACAACAAATATTTTATGATTGAAAATGTTTTCAATAATAAAACAAGCTCTTTAATTAAAACAGGCCTTTTTGTATTTTTATAAATTTACTGAAACAAATAATTTGCTTTTATTAAAATTATGGTAATAAATTTATTAAATGCGGTGTAATTTAGTTAACTGAATTTTATATAAATCAACAATATACAAATAGGTTGTGGCTAATGAATTAAATAAATAATTTTGTAAAATTATATTTTCAATTAACATATTTATTAACAGAGTTGTTAATTTATAAATGAATTTTTTTTTCAGATCCAACTTTATGGTTTTAACAAGGAATTGTATCACAACATGACGGAAGCACAACATAAGTCACAAGGAATTGTAGCGATATCACTGATGGTTCAGGTAAGATACGCCCTTTTTGTTGCGCAGTCGTTTCTGCCCCCACGTAACTATTTGTGACTTATATTAACTATACTTATATATTTTAATAATTTTTCTGTTTGAAATGAAGAAAGCCAAGTTATCAGACGGGATAGGAATTTGAAAGATTTATTAAAAAGAAATATCTTTTGCCAGATAAAACTTAAACTTAATATTAAATATGATTTAGTTTAATATTTGAATTTAATGTAAATAGCTGGTCTTGGCTTTCAATTTTATAAACAAGAGTACAACGAAGTTGAAAGTGGTATAATTAAACCACGCCTCTTTTGTTGCGCATTCGTTCCTGCGCATAAGTGACTATTTGTGACTTCTTAACTTACTACTTACTTATTTTAATAACGTTTCTTTGTGAAATGTAAAAATAATACAATCAAACAAAAATGGAATTTGAAAGAGTTTACCATTTATTAAAATGAAATAACTTTTGCTAGAAATATAATAAATTTAATATTAGATATGATTTAATTCAATATTTGAATTTAATTTGAAAAAAAAATGTACAGCCTCTGAGACTTATCAAAATAAAAATAAAAATTATTTATTATTTAAAGTTTTATTATAAAAGTAAATTGTATAAACAAGAGTTCACCTCAATTGAAAGTGAGTAACAGACACGCCCCTTTTACTGCGCAGTCGTTTCTGCGCACAGTTTACTATTTATGACTTATACTGACTCTATTTATGTATTTTAATAATGTCTCTAAATGAAATGGAATATTAACGAAGTTTATAAAATATGTTTCCTTTTAAACCACAACAATCCGTTCCTGTCCGTAACATAACATTTAATGAGGGAATCCCGATAAAAAAGATGATTAAAAACTGTATTATTAAAATTTCATCTCCCGCATCCGTATGATTAATTCACGCAACACGGGTAAAAAAATGGGGCAGGGCACACAACAAGAACGCAGACTTACATTTTACACTCGGCATTGTAAAACAAAACGCGCCTTTTTATAACCGACGTCCCGTCAGGGATAAAGGAAAAAGTAAATCGTTATCCCTTCACCCTCGATTTATTATTAAAACAGGCCCTGTTGCCGACGGCCCATCCTAATCGCGTGACAACACTCGTTTCTAAATTCCTCGCGCCGTCTCACGTGTCACGGCATCAAACCACTTCGCCGTCCGAAAAAATATAAGTGAGTTGTTGAATTTTCCCTTCATCCCCCATTCGACTTCGTTTTGTTTCAAACTTGACAGGGTTCGACTTCCGAGTTGTGTGTGTGTGTGCGAATTCTTCGGCCCGTTTACGAAACGGCCCAATTTAAATAAATCCACCGATGATGCGGATATTAAAGTGGAGGAATTCGCGTTGCGCACGTTTGCGGTGCGCTGGCGGATATTTCGTTTTTGGGACCGCGTAAACTACGTCCGGTCCGAATGAACGTTTTTAGCGTCGCCCCCATAAAAAGCAAATGTTTCGAAATAAACACTTTCGTAGTGGTGTAATGCGCGCAATTTGCCGAAATTATTAGTTAATATCCGTCGCACCGGTCGAAAAATATTGCCCTCGATGGTGGCGATATCATTTTGTCCGGTGTCGGTTTTCGGTCGTCCTAATCACTTTTGTCTGTTTGGAAATGTTCATTAAATTTATTTGACATTTGTTCTTGCTAATTGCGTACACACTAAAAATGCTATAAAATACTTAATATTATATTATTTGAGATTACTAGAACATGTTTTATAAAAAGTAATTGTAAATTGAAAATGGTTCATCAGGGACACGCCCCTTTTGTTGCGCAGTCGTTTCTGCGCTCACGTGACTATTTGTGCAGTGGCTTCTGCGCATACGTGACCATTCACGACTGTACTTAGGTATTTTATTAACGTTTATAATTATAAAAGTCACGTTTGTGAATAATGAGTATTATTTCTTTCGAACAGTTTTTTACTTGTCAGTCATCTCCAGCATTAAAAAAAAATAATTATTTGAAGTATAAATATTCTGTCTGAAGTAACAAAAACGTTTAAACTAGTTAAAAGTGAACAAACAGAAAAATAATTTAGGAGTTTTCAATTCTTTACTATCATTAAAATGTTTTCACCAAAAATTAAATTTAATGATTATTAAATTTGTTGTAAATAGTTACAAAAAATGAGTGAAGTAATAGAAAATAAAAATAATTTTAAAAAAGTTGTCATTTGCTAAAAAACTTAAAATAACTTTTGTTGAAGTAGAATGGTGAATGATTGAAATAAATTTAAAGAGAAAAAGACACTTCAATATTTACCCAACTTTTTGTACAAGGACATTTAAATTATTATTTGTATATTATTGTGGAGAGTATTCTGATATTCCGAACTTAAATGTAATCAAAGAAATAACCCAATATAAAAAATGTTTCAATTTATTAAATTTTAAAGAACTTTTGCTACAATAAGCTTTTATTTACAGATTGGAGACACGCCAAATCCGGAATTAAGGATTATAACGAGCGTGTTCAACAAAGTTCAATACAAAGGTAAGTCTTTAATGTTGCGTATTTGATGCGGAAATGGGCCATGTAGATTTTCTTGATGTTATTATTGGCCCTAATTGAGTTCCTCTTTGGAATTATTATAATTCGGAACATTGTCCATGTTGAAAAGTTCCAGTTTCATTAGAGCAAAGAAAAAAGTTTCACATCAAAAGGGACAAACTCAAGATTCATCGGCAAAAGCCGGATCATTAAAACTTTATAATTATGGGGAATATTGAAAATGTAACATGTTGTGATGGGAAATTTAAATAATCTTTTGATTCGATAACCATTAAAATCAAAGCAGGGATTGTATTATTATTTATATATTGTAATTTAATTAATTTGTTTACTTTTCGTAAAACGATTTATCCACATTTTCTCATTTTACGTAAAATTTACAATTATTTTTTCAACTTTTTTTTTTTGACGAACATAATTAACATTATTTTTGTATTATTATTAAAATTCTAATTATTATTATCTGTTTGTTGTCGATTTTTATATTTTTTATACTTATTTGTTTTATCTATTTGCGTACTACACATTCTATTAAACAAAAACCGTTCAAAATTTAATTTTCCGTATTCTAAATAATCCTTTTACTATTTTTTAATAAAGTCAAAAGCAAATATTTTGTTCATCTCCTGAAATTTTTTAATCTGAAATATTTTCAGTATGTTGTCTGTTTCAGCAACTTTATTAAATATATGCAAATTTTGAATATTTTTAGTAAAAACATATTTCATATATGTATTAAAATATGAAATCAAATTATTTTTTACATTTGGGACAGAATTGTAGTTAAAATATTTTTTTATTAAAAAAATAAAATTGTTACTCCAAAAATATTTTATTATTTCATAATCTTTTAAATAAAATCAAATTAACAAAATTTGGAATATTTTTTGTAAAAATGTGTAATGTTTATTGATGTATGGAATATTTTCAGTAAATTCACTATTTCAGCAAGTTTATTAAATATATTCATTAAATATATTAAAATATGGATTCAAATTAATTTTTTACATTTAGGATTGAATTTTAGCCCATTAAAATATTTTCTTATTTAAAAAACATTAAAACTATTGTTCTAAAAATATTTTACAAATTCTTAATATTTTAAATAAAAGTAAATGTACAGAATTTGAATATTTTTTATAAAAGTAAATATTAATTTTGATGTTACTGTAAAATTCTGTATTTTCAGTAAATTCACTGCTTCAGCAATTTTATTAAATATGTGCATTAAATCAAGAAATTAAATTTAATCAGACTCTTTTACAAACAAGAAGAAACATATCAAACACTTTTCAGATGATTACGAAATGCGATTGGCCAACTGGAAAAAACCAAATGAAAATATAATAAGACCGTCGGTTTCGTTAATGACCAGAAAGTTTTACTTTACCATATCAAAAGCGACATACTCCAAATGCATTTGTAAAAGCTCCGATCATTAAAACTTTATAATTTACGTAGTAGAATATTGGATATCATTATGTGTTACGGTGGAGTTTATAATAAGATAAAAAATCAGGGGGGGTATTGTTACATAGGGGCAACCTCGTTAGTAATGTGAAATGTATGGTGGATTGAGTTCCACGGTTTCACATGCTACACTTTGTTAAATCCCAGTACGCTTTTCGGCGTTTTAATGCGGCCAAATTTCGAATGGTAAAAGCTAAAAATTTATTATTTTACGTATGCGAGGTATTTTAATTATTCCGGGTGGTCAATGTTAATCCTATACGGGATAATTTACGAAACGAATTTAATTTGTGATCATCAATTTGTTGAAATATTACAGGAAATTAATTTTTATTGATTCCACTTTTGTGGTACATATTCGGAATAATTTATGATTATGGAATTGGTTCGTTAAAAGTAGTTTTGAGTGATTGAAATTGGTGTAAATATTTTGAATGGATTTAAAAAAAACTATTATATAGCTGCCCGAATAACTTCTGAAGCTCGATCAATTTATCTCATTCCCTAAATTATTTTCCAACGATTTTAATTTTCCAAATACATTCTGTGCAGATGAATCGAATATTTTGCACATATTGGAATATTAATTCAACCAGCAAAGTAATTAAATTTACTTGAATTGCATCGGTCTATTATCGAATATTCCACTGTGGAATTTAGAGATTTATTAGCAAAATGAAGCTATTGTTAAAATCATTTAGAGCTGAAATTCAGATTTAATGGTGGTTTCACGTATTTCCCCAAACCGATACATTACCAAAACAGGTAATATAGTGTTTTCCACTAAAAAAGTTTGATATTTTGTTGATAAATTGCTTTTTAATGTATGTAAACGGACTATTTATCACGCGGGGGTTGCTTAGATTTAAAACGGGTTACAAAACGGAATTGATTCCGTTATTTATCTTTATTTAATTTAAAGAGCCACCGGAGAACATTAAAGATAAAGTAAAAGCGGCGAAACGGGGTTTTGTTGGGAATCCGCCATGATCTATTAAAAGTCCATTAGCGGGTCGGTTTCCGGCAAGAAGGCGGCCCATGACAGAAACAACCGTCACCCGAAACAATTATCAGAAGCCTCCCCACATTTATCAAAGTGCATTTCTATCATCGGCGTAGGAGGGGGCTCCCTAGCTTCCGGCCGGTCCTCGAGGCGCATTCCATTTTCGGGTCGCCGCCACCGCCGCCCGTTTCCATAAACCATAATTAATAACAAACAAAACAATAACGATTCATTTAACTTGCGGCTTTCGAACATCGATATCTCCACGCTTGTACCGTTGCCAATTGCTCCGGCAACTTGTGAAACTCCATAAATCCCACGGATTACGGTAGCGCCTAATGATGGCTTAATTGTTACGAAAAAAAATTGGTTCCTTAACGAATGTCAATAGATAAATCGCCTGGATTTGTCTCTAATTGTATTACTTGTTATATAAACATATATTTTATTTTTCTGCCGTCTTATTTATAATAATATTTTAGACTAGTTATTTAGTATCATACTCCAAGAAAGCACCCAACCTCTAATAATTAATTTTTATTATTTTCTGAAAACGATAAAAATCAAAGTATACTTCTTTATTTAAAAATAGGTTTTAATTTATAATTGTTGTAAAAAAATTAATATAATCAACTTATTCTTAAAATTTGTTTAATAGTAACTAATTATTGGATTGGTTGCGCATTCGCCATTTTTAACAACGGTTGTAAAAATGGTGGATGCGAAACAAAATACTTAATTAAAATATTCAAATGAATTAAGATAAGTTATTTGAAAACATAAAATTAATTGCCTTTTGGATGTAGTTGTAATTATACAATATGTTTGCGCATTCACGATGTTTAAACATTTATTAAACATCAAAATCATATTTTTTTATAGTATTTTAAAGGTTACTTTACTGATTAATTAAAAAAATTTAAATAGTACCTGTGAAAAATGGATCTAGCAGTGAATAAAATAAATTACTTTTAATGTAATCAACTTATTCTTAGAATTTGTTTAATAGTAACTAATTATTGGATTTGTCGCGCATTCACCATTTTTTACAACAGTTGTAAAAATGGTGGATGCGAAATAAAAAACTTAATTAAAATATTCAAATGAATTAGGCTAAGATATTTGAAAACATAAAATTAATTCCCTTTTGGATGTAGTTATAATTATACAATTTATTTGCGCTTTTGCGATGTTTAAACATTTATTAAACATTAAAAACATATTTTTTATAGTATTTTAAAGGTTACTTTACTTATTAATTAAAAAAAATTAAATAGTACCTGTTAAAAATGGTTCTAACAGTGGATAAAATAAATTACTTTTAATATAATTAACTAATTCTTATAATTTGTTTAATACTAGCTAATTATTGGCCATTTTTAACAGCAGTTGTAAAAATGGTGTATGCGAAACAAAAAACTTAATTAAAATATTCAAACGAATTAGGATAAGATATTTCAATACATAAAATTAATTCCCTTTTGGATGTAGTTGTAATTATATAATATGTTTGCGCATTCACGATGTTTAAACATTTATTAAATATCAAAATCATATTGTTTATAGTATTTTAAAGGTTACTTTACTGATTAATTGAAAAAATTTAAATAGTACTTGCCAAAAATGGATCTAACAGTATATAAAATAAATTATGTTTAATATAATCAACTTATTCTTAGAATTTGTTTAATAGTAACTAATTATTATTGGATTGGTTGCGCATTTGCCATTTTTAACAACAGTTGCAGAAATAGTGGATGAGAAACAAAAAGCTTAATTAAAATATTCAGATGAATTAGGATAAGATATTTGAAAACATAAAACATAAACAATGTTTTAATATTTATTTAAACAACAAAATCATATTGTTTAAATTTTTTTAAAGGTTAGTTTACTAATTAACTGAAAAAATTTAAATAGTACCTGTTAAAAATGGATCAGTGGATAAAATAAATTATGTTTAATAGAAACAACTTCTCTTAGAATTTGTTTAATATTAATTAATTACACTCAAAATCCGGGTTTGAATTTCATTTTGGTTCAAATTCACTCAAATTAGAAGTCGCTTCACATCCTCTAAGTTATTCGGATGGTAAGGATGGCCCTTTAAACGTTTCCCAAGAATGTCCCAGATATGTTCTATAGGGATAAGGTCTGGACTGCGAGCTGGCCAGGTCATAGCATTAATCCCAACATCAGCAAGATAATATCGGAAAACATGGACTGTACGTGGTCGTGCATTATCATGCGTTGGTAAAAAATTTTGACCTAGAATGTTCAAAATGTAACTAACGCTCAGTATTGAGGTAAAATTTATTTACAATAAAATTTATTTACAATACTATAGATGGTGCGTTAATTTCTTGGAAGAGTGTATATGGTAAATGTCAAACACAGCCTAAAACCTTTTGTTATAAAGTTTTGTTACATAGAGTTGGAACGTTTACAGTTTTGAAACCACAATTAAATGATTGTATACCAATATTTAAAAAATATTCTATCAATTACAATTTGTAGAAAATAAAATAAACTTATTTTGAAAATTTATTACACCTGTTGACCTTATTTTGCCGCAAATTCAGGACGCCCCTCATTGATTTAACGATCCGGCATCGATATCAGTACGTCCGAAACCGACGCGAAAATTATTAAGAGAGGTGGTGACGAACCGGCGCGTCGCCGGAACGGGAAATGCTGATGCATATTTAATAGATTTCGGTTTCATTATGTCGAAAGTGGCACCGAAGCCGGCACCGACACGCGAACGCATCCAAAATGCCGTGACGTGAGTGTGTCGGGGACGTCCGACCCGTTCGAGAGACGGTGGCGTGACCGAAAAGATCGCCCTCCACTCTAATTAACGATAAATCACTACGTGCCATTACTTATGATAATTGTGTCACCGGGACTCGCCGGTCCGATAAATTTTAGACGCCGCGGCCTGCACGAAAACCGACCCTGTTTCTTTTTATGTACGGGGTTATCGGTTATTATTTACCCCTCCTCTTATATCCATTCTATTATGAGAGATACAAACAACAACAATTAAATAGATTTGTAAAAGTATTTCTGAATTTTTATGAAGCCAGGAGTGTTTACTTTTTTTAATCCGTCTCTCTGAATATTATTATATTTCTATATCCATTGTTTAAATTAATTGTCATTTAATCTAACAACAAATTATTTCATATTGAACCAAAGATATTGTTATATTTATAATAAAAAGTTTGAGAAGAGAATTTGCTGCGAGAAAACAAAACATTTATTTATAATTTAAGAACAACTTTATATCAAGTTTATATTTCTATTGTTTTAAATAATTATCACTTAATGTAGTTACAATTTATCTCACAATATTAAACCAAATATATATTTATAAAAAAATACAAGATATAAAAAAGCAAAACTTTTATATATAATTTATAAAAAACTTTAGTTTATATGTCCATTGTTTTAAATAATTAACACTTAATATGACTTCAAGTTATTTCAGATTAGTATACCAAATACATTGTACAAACAAAAGATTATTTATAATTTATTGAAACTTTAAATGTATATTTTTCTTGATCTAACTAATTTTTACTAAATACAGATTAATTCATTCACTTTATTTACAATTTATATGAATTTTAAATTAAAAAAATATTTACAACATTAAGTTAATATGTTAATTGCTTATACAATTACCGTTATTTAATATCATTTTCAAAGTAATGCTATAAAATACACAATACATTTTTAAAATGGAATAAAATGTTAAATATGTCACATAATACTATTATATATTGGTATTATTTTAATAATAAACGTTGACAGTGTTAAAATATTCAGTAATGGGAAATTGCAATTGGACCTAATTTAATTACATCAATTTTAAATTTATATTTCAATAGGTTCAAAGCGTCGAATTCGACGTGTTAACAAAATGAAATTCAGCTGAAAAATTTCAAGTGTAGATTATCAGATGAACGAGATGAATTATTGTAATATCTAGCTTATGCAGTTAAATGATTGCCCATGTTCATTTTAATTATTATTTTATATAATTATTTTAATAATGTGAAGGTTCAACTAATCCGTATATTTATACAGCAATAATATGACGCTTCGTTTAATGTTTCATTAATAAAATCTACTATTTTCTTTTTTATTTTAGTGTTCGTTTTAATAAATAGTGTTTCGAAAATAGTTTGGGGGCTTTGGTGTTTATTTTTATGCGATAAAACTATAAAATCCAATTAAACTAAAAGAACTTTTATTTTCCGTGTGTCAGGCAACAAAGCAGCAGAGAAAAATATAAAAACCGCATTTTCACCGTGTAGAGGATATATTATTCCGGATAAACGGTTATCCGGGTCCCGTGCAGCATAATAAATATTGCAAATGCATTTCGCCATCCCCCGGAACGTATGCGTGTGTTTGTACCATTTACATTTTTGTTGATACGTTTTCGTTACATGAAAAATTGATTTTTGCTAAATGCCGACGGTCATTACCGGGAGCGCCGATTAATTTCCAATGGAAAAGTGCCGTTGTGCCGGAAAAATGATGGTTTTCGTAGTTGCAACCACGATCCGTTGCTGAAATGTCCGTAATTGCGGGTTGCTTCGTTTTTTCAATGCGTCTCACTAAAAGATAATCACAGAGAAAAGGTACCCAGTTACTGATTACATTTTGACAACCCTATTATTCATTTTGAGAGAAAAAAATGTTATTAAATAAACACACTAAAAGAAAATTATAAATTTTATATTTTATAGTAAAGTTTTAAATTTGTTACAATAAGTACAAGAATATTTTTTGTTCAGTAATAAAGAATAAATATAAAATATAAAAAAAATCTAATAAGGGGAAATTGTGAGCGTTTGATTTTTTTACAATATCCACTCTGTATGTACCTAACTTATTCATTCTAATATTTGGAAACAAATTAACGAATCAAAAATAATTGGGTTTAAATATAACCATTTCATTTTCAATTTCAAAATTACAAAATTGGTGTCACTTCCGATGAAACCGAAAATAAAATTCTATTCAAAATATTCTGTTTGAAAACAGATTTTAATTCTAGACACATAACTAGGTACCCAAACAAATTTTATTGAATGTCATTTGATAATACTATTAAGAATATTTAATTTAAGAAGAGAAATTTTTATTTAAAATAAATAAAAATAATTTTGGGAAATTTAACTTTAAAAATTATTTATCTTGATTTTTCTCAAATTTTTTGATAACATTTTTTCAACCTGTCAAAACAATAAAAAATTTTAGGGTGGTTTTGACTGACATTTGTGTTTGACATATTTTAACAAAAATTATAATAAATATTTGGGAAAAAATTGTTAACAATAGATATAGAATATTGTATTGGTATTTTTCTTCTAAATTAGAATTATTTTATATGAATATATGTATTCTGTCCCACTAAAAACAAATAAGTCTCTTCTTAAAATAAAACATTTTAATTTTAAGAACTCAACTCTAAAAGAAAGAAATTATATTAATTCTCATTTGACAATATATTATTCAAAATATTAAATTTAAATAGAAAATTTTGTATTTAAAATGAACAGCAAGTAATTTTGAGAAATTTAATTTTGAAAATTGTTTATTTGTTGTTTTAAATTTCCAAAAATTATCATTTTATGTGATTATACCTAAAAATCAAAATTTTAGGGCGTTTTTGACTGATATTTTTATTTGGCATATTTTAACAAAAATATAATGAGTATGTAATTTGAAAATTTTAACTTAAATATGTATTGTATATGTAAAATATGGTATTGACATTTTACTTTCAATTTTATGAATTATTTAATGTGAATACATACAGTCCCGTTAGAAATGTTTATTTATTATTCGTCTAATTTAACCTGATTTTTCTCAATTTTTTTTAATAATTAAACGTAATCGTTTAATTACGTTTCAAATTCTTCAAATTCCAAAATAAACCCACACCATGCAACAAACGTAATAACAAAATTTTAATGAGTTTCCATATATATTTGAAAAATCATTTAACTTTATTTGTATATTAAAAAGAGATTTCAAAAAAATACTGAAACTTTGTAGTAAAATAGTAAAAAAGCACAGTTCAAATTCGTTAAATTTTAATAAAATTTTAATTTTAATAAATTCGGATAAAAAAATACCGTATAACGATTTCCAATCTTGAAACAACACATCGCAATTACATAAAAATATAAAATCAGGGCAACACAGGACCGGTCGATTCGAAATGGCAAAGGTCAACCGAAACTTTTCCGTCCAATCGACCAGACAACAATTTTTCTTCATCCGACAGACCCAAATCTCGGCAACATGAAGACGTGAGTGGGTTAATCACGCGTGCCGTTTTACGCCCCACTAAAAAATGAACGCGGCCAAGGGAGGATAAGCGGAACACACAAATAATCGTGTGTTTCGTTTTTTTTTCTATCCGACGGCGTATCGTGCACACATCTTGAATGCGGCGCCGCGACGGCTCACATGCATATCTTTTAATTCCGTTTGCGGCGCGAATTGTCGGGAACGGGTGTGTTTTTTTCTGCGTTGTCGTTAGGACGCGGATGAAAAATGGTGCCGAATTCCGGGACCGAGGTGGTTGTTTATTGGTGGGCTAAGAGCGTTTCGCTATCTGCGCCCAGCAATGGTATGATTTACCGTGATTGTGTGCCGATATAGACGCCGCGACGCCGCATAAACTCCGGATAACGGGAGCGCGATTTATGGACGAGGGCCCAGCAAAATAAACCCCCGCTTTTAATTATCATCGGCGCTCGAATTAAATAAAACAACTTCGCGTACGGTTAACAGCAGGATTGTTTTGTCTGTCCGCGATATATTTTTCACCGATACGAAGCTTGTTCTTTCTCTGTAATCAATTAAATGCTTTTTTATTTCAATAGCACATTTTTATTATGGTTTTAAAACATTGTTTTGATCAAATATTAGAAATATATTAGATAATCATAAATTAATTATTGTGTAATTAGATAAGCAATTAAAAATTTATGAAATGTTAATGTCATTTCTGAATTCTTTTCAAATAAATCTTATATTATTTTTTTATTTAATTTTAAGTACATTAAATTTTTAACATTCATATATTTTATTTCTTATTTTGTTAAATATGAATACTTTTTTCTAAACCCCCGTGATACAAATTGTGTTTTAAAATTTTCTTCAATATAGTTTTTTACTGATTTAATTTCATCCGTTTCTAAACATTATTCAATTTTAAACTTTTAAAAACAATTATATTGAATCAAAACAATAGAAGAAACTTTTTTAAATAAAATTATATTCGGTAATTAAAAACGCTTTTAAACTTATAATTTTTACAACTTATTTTATAAAATATTCTAACTAAATATAATTTTTTACAATTTTACTTTAGATTTTTTTCTCATAATTATAAAAATAAACTTTTTTTAAATGAAGGTGTTTATAGAAATTATAAACTTCTATATAATATGCATTTTTATAACTTCATATAATGCAAATTATTGCTTTTTAAGATTATAATTTCTTAACTATTTTTACACAACTTTCGGAAACTTTTTATAACCTAATCTAAATTAAAAAAAAATGCAGTTTTCATTTTGTTTTAATTTAAAATATTTATTTCATTTAAAAATAATAAAATTCCGCCAAAGTAATAAAAAAAACGTTTATTTTTTATATGAAGTTGTACATAAAAAATATGACTTTATATAGAAATTATAACTATAGAATCTAAAGTTAAAATAGTTTTTACAATTTTCATTTTACCTTAATTTAAAATATTTATTTAATTTTAAAATATATTAACTTCTTTTTACTCTATTTATTCTCTAATTGAATTTCTACATGGAAATTTAAATTTCTTAAGACATACAGATTTTTTTTATAAAATATATATATTTTTTAAAATAATAAGATGCAATCAAAATTTTAGAAAAAAAACGTTTATTTTTTAAATGAAATTCTAAAGTTTATAGAATTTAAACTAAATATAATTTCTAGTGGTTTCATTTTGCCTTAATTTAAATTTCTTTTAACATTTATAATTTATTTAAAAATATGTATATTCTTCAATATGATACAAATTTTTATATTATAAAATTCGAGGTTTTCAGAAGTTTTTAAAATATAAACTTAATACAGCTTTTTTACAGTTTTCATTTGAAATGTTTATTTAATTTAATAATATATTATTTTTAAAATTTTGGAAATAATGAGTTTTAGTGAAAATATTAGAAAAAAAATTAAAAGAAGTACATGACAATTATAAAATTTATAAAAAAAATTTTTTTAACAATTTTGTATGTATATTATTTTGTATTTACATATTTAATACACAAAATTTTGATAGATTTGATTTACTTAATTAAGAATATAAATTTGAATAAAAATAATTATTTAAAAAAATTTTTGTGTTTTAAATAAATAAATTTTGATTTTCTTTCACATTTTTCTTTATTTTTTTAATTCGATTCAATTAAAATAATTTACAAATTTATTCTTATTATTTTATTATTTTTTTGGAATATGACTTTCTAACATTTTTGTTACTTTTAGATAAAATTTAGAAAAATGTAAATATTAAAAGTATAAATTAATTAAATTAATTATTATTAATTAAATTTTATTAAATTTAGTTATATAAAAACGTCCTAATATTTAAATTAATTTATTTTGTTTAAGAAAATAAATCTTTTCTTTATTGACATAAAATTTTTTTTAATTAATTTTATCATATAATTTTAATTTAGAATTCATTTTAAATAAGAAATATTAAATTTTATTGAATATTATTTTTCTAAGAAAATCAAATAATTTTCATTAAACAAATAAGTTTTGTATTACAATGTCTTTTTTGGGAAATAAATTTTGAATATAGTTATTAACATAAAAAATTTAATTAATCATATAATTTCTTTTATTATATTTCTATAATTTTTCAATTCAATAAAAGTAATTTACACGATTCTCAATTTATTATTATTTAAGTATCACTTAACTTATAACTTATTTTTTATATTTTTGCACTGATTAGATGCAAAGGATAACAATATTCAAGAGTTTCAGTTCTACTAAAAGTAGTTAATTCTATTATTATTGTAACACAATCCATAGAACAAACGAAACAATTTCCTAGATAAAGGATAAATATCAATAGAAGTGGTCCAAAATTGACACCCATAATCCAATAAATAGACGTACAGATCATAACTGAACCGAAATGTGCTCTAGCGAGTACGAGTATCGGTATCAAATGCGGACATAGAAGTGATCCGACACGATGCATCGCGATGCCGGGGCCCGGAACATCCACATTACAAAGTCGCCATTAATTTACATTATTGAATTCGGTCTGTGTGCATATCTACATATGGAAATCGACTACTTGAAGCGGATTGATGCCACCGCATTTCCTATGATTCCGAAACGAGATATTATTAAACAAACCGTGAACAAGCAATCGACGTGCAACTAATCCGCATTTACACCACGGCCGACTTCTAACCGCAACGTTAATACCGAATTTAATAACTTTATCTTGTATTTCCAATTTGTAGCAACAATCGCTTTGGTAATTGATTCGATTGTGGGAATTATCGAAATTAATTTGCGGGCCCGGCCCACCGGATAAACGGATTCCGGTGTGCGCGATGCGTTGCAACAATTATAATTGTTTAAGACTGGACGGAGATTCGTTTTCATTTTTGTCGGGAACCTGAAATGGGTTTTTAATCGGCTTCACCATCGTTAATCCAAAAAAAAATTATAAACACTACGGTTTTTGTTAAAAATGTTTGTAAAAATACTTTATTTATTCAGAAATAAAATAAGAAATCCAAAATTCATACAACAAAACATAAAAATTAGGATAGCCAAAAAAAAATAAATGAAAAATCTGCATAAAAACGCCAAAAATCAATTGAACCTTTTTTTAATTTTGAATATATTTAGGAATTATATTATTTTGAATAGTTAATAGTTTATAATTAATATATTTCTTAAACTTAATAAATTTTGGATTAACTGATGAAAACTTGTTTAGCTCACAAAAATATTTTGAAAAATTAATAGAAGTATTTATTATTTGATTAATTAAATTAATCTACAAATCTATTTAAAATTTATTTCGTCAGAAAAATAAATTAATAAAATATTTTTTAACATTTTTGAATTAAAATTGATTAATTAAATTTTTGATATTAATAAATAAATTCAAAATTTATTTCCTTAGAAGAAATAAATTAATATTAAAAATTCAATTTAAACTCTTGAATACATTTATTGTCTATATTTTTTTAAAATTTTAACTAAACGTAGCAAAAATGAAAAAAAAAAACAAATTCCAGTTAATTACTTTAATTGAATCGAATTGAAAAATTATAGAAAAAAAAAGATAAATTTAAATATAACTTGAATGAATATATTTTATTTTCAACTTCCATTGTTTAATAAATAATTTGTGCTTTGGCTGTTAACCATTAATTCTGGTTTTTTGACCAGAATAAATTTACTCCAAAAATTACATGTTGTAAAGAACCGTTTAGCAGTTAAAGTTATTTCCGGTATATTTTTCACGTTCCGGTAAATTTTGCGTGACTTTGAATGTAAATTAATTTATATTAGGTGCGTTACTAAATACAGCCCCATAAAAGATCATAAAAAAAGAAAAACCTTTATACTTATTCATCATGAAAATTTGTACCGGGATCTTTTTAATTTGTATAATTTATGAAATAAGTTACGAAGTTGTTAATCTAATTGTGGAAAAATGATTGTACTTGATTGCGTTATTTTTCATCGGTCTGAAATGTTTCTTTTTTTAAGATTTTTATGCGAAATTTGAGATAATTTACACGTGATAAAACGTCTTAAAAGTACAGTAAATTGCGACAAACAAAAACAGTGAAGAATGGGTCGACACAAAATGGTAACGAAATGAAAAATCCACTCGTTTTAATGCAGAAATGCGGATTGTAAAGCGTTGCGTGATAAAAATGCACTTTATAGATGATATTTCACGCTCGGTGTCAATTGTAATGACATATCACATATTCACTTTTATCGTTTTAACTAGTCGGGTAATAAACGTGTGGCGTATATTCTTTGAAATTCATTTCAATGGGTTTAACAGTTGGTAGCTTTTCCATATGTGTTAAATGTTAACTAAAATTATTTATCGTGGAACTATTTCATACCGCAATTTAACTACACTGCTCAACTAATAATAATTTGTACAATTCTTGTATATTTAATAATAGGTTTTCGTTTATAATTATTACAAAAAATCTTAAACACATCTCAACTTAATATGGGATATTTCCACTTCTACTACGAATGTCAGCCTCACATCCTCTGTTCATACTCAAAATCTTTCATTTTGATCCGTATTCTCCCCCAAATTTCGAATAGAAGACGCTCCACATCCTCTAAGTTATTCTGATGGTTAGGATGATCCATTAAACGTCTCCTATGAATGTCCCTATTGGATTAAGGTCTGGACTGCGTGCTGGT
The DNA here is from genome assembly GCF_024364675.1 of Aethina tumida. NCBI lineage: Eukaryota > Metazoa > Arthropoda > Insecta > Coleoptera > Nitidulidae > Aethina > Aethina tumida. Next base: position 4,792,651 of record NC_065441.1, read on the forward strand.
CAGGCCATATCTTCCCTAAGTCATCGTTGAATAGTTTCAATACTTATTATACCCTGTCTACGTTTTCTAGTTGAGACTAAACTTCTTGTAGTCACAAACCGTTGTCTTACAGTTAAATACCTAAAAAACGATCTTGAGCAGGAGTTGTGGCATGATTTCTACCCTGACCTGGTCTCTTAGTATGGTCATCAGTCTTCATGTACCGTTGTAACGTACAGGAAATGGGATACACCAAACCTTTCGGTTATTCTGCGGTAACTCCAACCTTCTTCCACTAAAATAACCATTTAGACACACTCATCTCGACTTATATTTCTAGATTGGGATGATAAATGAGTTATAAAAATGTTTAAACATTTTTTAAAAGTCACACGAGTATGTTTCAAATTTAATACAAAGAATGTACTTTTACTTAAACAGAAAAAATTATTTACATAATTAATGCGTCTCTTAATTTCTTTGAACAGTGTATAATTTGAATTCTTACATTCTGAAGATTTAACAATTACCAGCATTTGTACGAATCTGTGTTAAAAGTACTGAACTGTATTTAATTATTATTTAATTTCTTATTTACGTGGGAGTCTTCAAAGACAAACAAAGTAAATAACTTGTATTTTGATTACCGTACCAAAACAACCTCTAAGGGCACATTTTCCACGACAAGACGAAAAATAAAAAAAGTATACGAGAAACACAAGGAGTTAATATTATTGTGACTGGAGAACAGTCATTATAAAAGATAAAAAATCAATGACTGGAGCAATGTTGCGTCGTCGACGGAGGGAAAACAGAAAAAAAAAAAATTAGTGCGCTTTCACGGTAATAAAAGCGAACCGAGATGGGATTGGGATGCGGAGAGCAGATACTTAATGTATGTATAAATCACGGTCTTATAAACATATTTTTTTAAAATATATGTACGTACAACGAATACGGGCGAATCTCGACGCTCTGCATTAGTCAAATTGCTCGCGATCTGTCTAGTTGATAATGGCCGTCATTTTTAAGGGGGGCCAGAACGGGGCCCGTCATTTGTTAAGGGACGACATGTCGCTATTTATTTGTACGGTTGACAAAGCATTTAGGGACCATGTTGCTGGTGCACGTTAAGTGAAAACTGGCAACTCGGAGGAGGGCCGCACACTGACCGTTTCGGGGGGTGGTGGTGCAGTGTCGTTATGCCGGTTGTCGGTTGCGTTATTGCACATTTTATTGACGACAGCCGGGGGCGTATTTCAGACTTACTTTGAATTATCGGGCGCGTTAAATCTGGCACGATTACCGTTGTGATTGAGTGTCGGGTACTTAGTTGTTTGTGGGGGCGGGGTGGGCAACTTTAATCTTTCACACGTGATCATGAATATTCAGGGTTTTGAAAAAATTACGTTTGTGTGGAATATAAATAACAAACGAAATAAATTTAATTCATATTTCAACCTGTTGGCTTTTTCGTAACGCCTGACCTCATCCGTTTCATTTCAAATCGATCCGTCATGATTTCATATTTCGATGGGACTGAAATTTGTTGCTCCATTACACATAACAACTAAAAATACTCCGCAACATAGAAAATAGATTACATATATCCATCCAGTGAACAGATTTTATAGATTTTTGGTGTTCCATATGTAAAGCTACAAATGACAACACTCCAGTGAGGAACCTCAAACTGAAGAGGAGAAGAAAATAGTTTAAAAGACAAGAATTTTCGGAAATACTCAAAAAATTGTAGCAAACATTTCAAAAACATTTGTTGTTCTCATTGGACAAGTATAAAGTCCAAATTTGTCTTATAATTAGACCACTGGATCTATGGGCTCTATTCTCTACGACACTGAGTGTATTTAAATTATTCTGAAAATTTGGTACAACTAATAAGTAATAATGTTTAAAGATTCTTCATAATATCTTCGATTATGCCGGTGAAAATCCCCGTGGAACATAAATTACTTAAAAAGTTTTTACACACATGCCCTTAATAACAGCCGTGTTCAGAGTGTGGCGTCGTGGGGATAATGCTGATTTAGCGTATCGAAAATTGTGTGTGTTTGTGCGTGGCATCCGTATTTTAGATCCTCGCAAAATATGACAATGATAAGTTGTCGGCGGCGCATTCACATCCCTGCCGGACCACTTGAGCAAATACGACTAAATCTGCATATCCGACCGCTGTCGATTGTTATTTATATATATTTACGTTCGGGATTTTCGGATTTGTGCCGTGGTATCGATGGCGGCACGGAAACCGCCCTTAACCCACTTCAAACGGGATGAAAATGACGCTGTTACGGAAATAAAAGTGTGCAGTGATTAACACGGTTTGTTCGGGGAAATTTTTTAATTCGGTCAACAACCCGAAGGCAAAATTGGATTTGTGTTGATGGTTCTGGGTTTTTTTGTTTTTTTCGTTTTCAACGGGGAAAATGCAACGGTGGCGGGAATAAAATCTGTGTTGTTGAGATAGAAACAGTAATTGAGTTTAAACAATTTTATATTCAGCCGGTTTGAATGAAATTATAAAAATTCAGGAAATATTTCCAAAATATCAGATAAAAACCAGACCAGACCAATAAATGTATTTTCAAAACTTTAGTATATATTATTAAATTTAATTTCTAATTTAAATAATAATTCTTTATATATCATAATTTAATAAAATTTTTCTAATATTGCAACACAATAATTTTTTAATAATGATAAATATTAAAAACATTTAAATTATTATTTCCATATTTACGACAATGGAAAATTATTTTTTATATTTAATTTAAAAATACTATACAATTATAAAATATATACTTATGCTTTGTTAAACATTTAAAATTGATGTACTATTAATAAAAAGATATCATGAAAACTATTAATATAATATTTTCAACACTTTTTATAAATTATGAAAGTTATCTAAAAAAATTTTCTTCAAAAATTTTTATTAATATAAATATTTAATATATAAATCTGTGAAGACATTAAAAATTTAAGATAATCTAAAGTGATAATTATGACTTTAGAATATAAAATTCAAAATTTCTATTTCTATATAAACAATATAAAATAATAATTATTTCTTTATTTACTTTTCAATATATATTTAAGTAAAAAAATCTTTCATAACAATTATTTTTCCTTTTTTACTTTTTATTAAATTCCTTAATAAAAGAACTTAAAAAATTAAGAGTATAAATTAATTTTAAGAAAATGTTTGTTAAAAAATATATTTCAATTATTTCTGAATTTACATATATATAATATTTTTCTTATATTATTTGTTAATATTATTAATATATATACATAATATATAATAATATATAATAATAATAATAATTAAAAAATAATATTATTAATAATATAAGAAAAATATTAACAGTATTGAATATTTTGAAAATACATAATAAATTAATTAATCAAAAAAATGAATAATAATAATGCTTGTTTACTTTTTATTATATTAATTAATCCAAAAAAATATTGTATAATAATTACATTAACATGTTTACTTTTTATTATACTATTTAAGTTTATAATGATCATTTTAAATTTTAATAATAAATTTAAGATTAGAAATTGATTTTATATTTATATTTAAATTGCTTCTTGATAAACATCAACACAAAATATTTATTTATTTTTGAATGTACAATGTTTTGTATAAATTTTGAATATTCGAAAAATTTTCAAAGTTATTGAAGTCATTCGGTGTTTTTTTTGAATCCTAAAACAGAATAAATTAAATTTTTCGTTTTAAATATAATAAGGAAAAGTTAACGTCATTCGTAATTACATATATTTTATATGTGCAATTTTAATTAAGTGATTCTATGTAGCTCTTGACTATGTATATTTCACGTCAGTAATTTATAAACCGTGATATGTTTCATTGTATTAACGAACGTAAAGGATTATACTTATTCATTTTTGGAATTTAATTAAAATTTACTTAAACTTTAATTTTCTAAAGTTCTACAAGCAAGAGAAATTAGATTTCATGTTACGGACATGCGCTAATGTAACTTATACATATTTATAATTAGTTTCGTGCTAAAACTCCACTATAAAAGGAAAAAACTAAATTTTATTACTATTATTATTAATATTTTAGTGTTAGTGTTCCATTCTCTTAATATATAATTGACCAATTCATTTTAATGATATAATACAATATTAAAGGTAAATATTTTTTTCAATTATCTTATCTAAAATTTTAAAATCTAATACAAAATTTATTATTTTTATGGATCTTTTTTTAAAATATAAAATTTGATTTTCCGTTTAGTTATATAATATTAAATGAATAATGAATGTATCGTACTGAAAATTTCTATTTTGACTCAAGAAATTGAAAATTTGCTAATTTAAATCTTTAAAAATTATAAATTAATGAATATCCTAATTTTCCTATAAACCTTTTTGATTCAGTCATTTTAAAGTTTATTAAAAAGTTCCATATCTACACTAATACCTTCAAACAAATTTTCAAGATTTTTGTCCATAAAAATTGGAAATTATTAAATATTCCAGTTTTCTTATAATGTTTATTGATTATTTGATACTCTATTATTAATTTTTGCTTGTGAAATCTTGCCACGTTAATAATTAAAGTGGAACAAAACAAGAAAATAAATTTCTGCCATTTCCCACCGAATAGTTTCGTTTGCATCCATTAAAAACACATGCAGACAATAATAGACGACGACACGAACGTCCAGGTATTAATTCGTACGTTGATTCGATCGCAGGACAAAGGCATTTTCCTGACGCTGCACCTTTTCGTCGAAATCGCGTCCCTTCGATTACGTGGAATGCATGTCTGGTCCCGGAGTCGGGATTCGGGACATGTTCCGGGACGAAATGGGACAATGTTTTCGGAATGTGTTCCCTGGACCTGTTCCTTTTTAGTTGGATGATTAAAGGTAGTCACGACTCCTTTTATACGTTTACATTCGGTTATGTAAAGTTTGAATCCATTCAAACGTTTAAACTTATTAATTTTCTATAAGTCAAACAATAAAGTAATTAAAAAATTTAATCAAATATTGTACTGAAATTTCACAATAAACTATTAAGATGGCGATCGTGAATATTCATGAGCCGGCGACCGTACATTAAAATTGGAATTCTTGTCGAGTTAAATAAGTTTTTTTAAGATAAATCTCGTTAAAACTCCATCGCGAAAAACTAAAACGACGCAAAACCGTTTTTGAATATCAAAGTCGGAAACATAATGGAAATCTAAGCATAAAAGATGTTCATTAAAGTCACTGACTTTGAAATCGCAATATAGACAAATATTAAAAGAGTGGATGGGGCGCCGGATTTTTTTTACAATTACCCCCGCATAGCTTAAAAGTCGACGAGCTTTTTTCGCGGCGTATTTTTATGGTGCTCCAGTCATGTTTGTTTGCAATTTACCGGGACGATATCAATTTGCCTTTCGGAAAAAATATTTCTCCTTCGAGTATTTGCCTTGTTTGTGTTTGCTGAAAATAAATCTGTGACATGTCAAAAATATTTCTCTGTGGTAAAGGAATAAAGGTTACCAACAAATTGTACAAATTTATATATTAATAATGTTTAATATACAGTATAATATATATAATATAATAATATATACATATATTATATATATTTCTCCTCAAAAAAATATACCCCGTCAAATTTAAATTTCAAAAATTGTTTTTTAATATTATACATAATTTGTTTCTTACATTTATGATTTTTTTCAATTTATAAACAGTAATAACTACATAATTTATAACTGAAACAAAATGTGTAGTACATTAAATATTCTACAAATGAAAATCAAATAACATTAACGTCCAGCAACATTTCCTAATGAATAATTCATCACTTCCCAGACATTTACTACTAATAAACACAACCCCAAATAAATCTTTAATACAATTTCTTTCCCAGTTAATTTCGTGACGTTCCGATGCAATTCCAATTCAAAATCGTCCTCATGAATTAAACAAACGCATGCGACTCATAAAATTACATACGTGGCGAATTTGAATTTACAAAAGATTAGTTCATTATTATATTTTCGCAATAAATTCCGTTTTATCTGCAAGAATGTATGTTAAAATGAAAAGTTTTTACGGGAGTTATTTCGAAATCCGCACGCACCGTACGGAATAACTTTTCCCGCATACCTTTCAACGTGACGTTCTTATTTTATTAGACGTGTATCTCGTGTAATTTATGAATTTCATGTTGTGCCGCTTCGGTTTTAAAATGCCCCGGAAATAGTTTTGTAAAAATCTTTAATTATATTTATTTGGCTTTATTTTACTTGCGGAATGGAATTAATTGAATCGAGGAATGAATGACATTAATTCTTTGTGGAATTTTATATTTTTTCAATTCTCGAACGGTTTTATTAAATTTTAATAATACTTAGAATCTAAGTAAAAAAAATATTGTCAAAAAAATTAAACTAAATTTATAAAATATTATATATATATATATATATATATATATATATATTCTCTCTATATCTATATATCTATATATATATTATATAATACTTTTTTTGTTGATATAATTTTAGAAACAATTTAAACAATTTTACAAACAATTATATATATATATATATATATATATATATATATATATATATATATTTCGTAAAAGATTATCATGAACGTGAATCTTTTTTAAAAAACATACTGATTTTTTTAATTTACATTATTATTATTAAACATTATTTAGTATCCTAAAGTTTAGGTAAATTTTTGAAGAAAGTTATATAATATAAATATATAATTAATGATTGCTGGCCAAAAATTTATCAAAATTCACTCAAAAAAGGTAATTTTTAATATCAATATAATTTAATACATTGATCTACAAAAATTTTGAATTTTTTAACCTTTTTCTCCAATATTCTTATTAAAAATTCCTTATTATATTATGTTCCAAAAATTGAATCGATATTTTCAGGTTAAAATATAAAATTTTTAAAATCAAATTTGACATTTTTATCAACTAAAATTTTAGCTTTTTTAATTTTTACTATATTACTTTTATTAGATTTGGTTCCAAAAACATAATTGACATATTCAGGTTAAAAATTCATTAAAATTAAATTTTCTATTTTATTATATTCCAAACGTTTAAATTTTTAATATTTAATTTTAAATTTGCCTATAAAAATATAATTGACATTTTTAGGTTTAAATTCATCAAAATTAAATAAATATATTTTTTATTTAATAATTAATTAATTAATTAATTTAATAATTAATTAATTTAATTTATTTAAACAAAAAAGTTAAATCTTTAATCAACTTGAAATTTGGCTTAATCATGGAAGGAAATCTTTAAAATAGGAAATCGATAAATTAAAGGAATTTACATAATATATACAATTTTTGAAGAAAATTGAGTTAATTTATATTAGAAATGTAACAAACATATTTAATTGCAAAATGGAATTGAAAATTTATTAATTAATTTAGAATTTATTTTATGCAAGATCAGCTAATAAAACTCAATAAAATATTTAATAATAATAAATCATTTTTTTAATGAGAAAATATTAAATAAAATAAGGAAAAATTGGTAATAAATTTAAATATTTTAAAATTTATATAAAAATTTCTTAAAAGATTATCCTGAACGTGAATATATTTTTATAAGAAACATACTGAATTTCCTAATTTACATTATTATTATTATTATTATTATTATTATTATTATTATTATTATACATTATTTAGTATCCTAAAGTTTAGAAAAATTTATTAAATTTTAAAAATGGATAAAATAATTGAAAAAGTTTTGATGAAACATTAACTTAATACTTTTATTTATGAACAATTGAAATACGAGCAAACAACATTTATACACACACAGCAGACTTGCACAATGCCCCAATCATCGATAAATCATACTATTACACCGCAAGCAATTAAAACAACCCCACATAAAATATAAAATTGCATAGTAAGTCATACACAAATTGATTCGAAAGGCGAAATAATAGATCTGCGGAGGTAAACTCTGTAAAAGGCAATCTCCAATAATCGGATTGTCGCGGTAAAGAGGCTTTTGTAGCGGCGCCGAAGCAGCAGGTGCTAATCCCGCGGGATTAGGGAGCGGCCTCCCGGCGCGCACGAACCTCCCCCAGCGTGCGAACCACGTCGACACACACTCCTGCACTTGGCTCGACCGCTGATTTACCTGTCGCTAATCCACTGACGGCCTCTGTTTCGTAGGTGCTTCAGTGTCAGATGCATGCTTATGTTTTAGGGAAAAATTATTTGAAGTATAACATGCTGTACTTGACAGTGCTTTAATTTGAGTTTAAAACTGAGATGTTTGAACTCTTAATATTTATTATTTTAAACTATAAATAAACAAAACAATTAATAATATAAAAATGCTAGTTTAAAACTATGTATATTAAAACAGATTATCATAATTAAATGTTTGAAATTTTTAAAGTTCTTTATATTCTAAAAATATAATTATCATTTTCAGGATAAAATTTCATCAAAATTCATTCAAAAATTGCTAAATTTTCAAGGTCAAGATCAATTTTAAGTATAAATTTTTTATATTTTATAATTTTTCCTACAAAATTCGTATTAAAAATTCCTAAATCTATTTTAAATAATCATTTTTCCTTTCAGGCTCAAAATTCATCAAAATTCTTTCAAGTAATCACAATTCTTTTAACTTCACAGTAATTTTCAGTATCAAATTTGATATATTGAAGTACTCTTATTAAAACTTCTTAATTCCATTTTAAATTTTAGATCACGTTCCAAAAATAGAATCAATATTTTCAGATTAAAATATAAAATTATCAGTATCACATTTGACATTTTTATAAACTAAAATTTTTTCTTATTCTACTATTATTAAAAATTTCTGGATCTAAAATTATAATTTGGATTAAATTCTAAAAATATAATGATGTTTTTAGACTAAAAATTTATCAAAATTAAATAAAAAAATTGGAATATTTTCAAGGTAATTTTAAATGTCACAGGGAAATTTTGAATTTTTTAATTATTCCTACTTCTAAAATTTCTAATTCTCTTGTGATATCTATCATAAGTTTTAGTTCATGTTACAAAAATAGAATCGATATTTTTAGACTAAAATATAATATTTTCAATATTAAATTTGACATGAATATGAATTTTGCATTTTTTAATTTTTTCTATGCTGCTCTTATTAAAACTTCTTAATCTATTTTAAATTTTAGATTAAATTAAAATATATTATTAATGTTTGTTAAAAATTTATCAAAATTCACTCATAAAAATGCAATTTTTTTAAGGTCAAGGTAATTTTTAATATCAATATAATTTAATACATTGATCTACAAAAATTTTGAATTTTTTAAACTTTTCCTGCAATACTCTTATTAAAAATTCCTTACAACATAATAATGTTCCAAAAATTAATTCGATATTTTCAGGCCAAAATATAAAATTTTCAAAATCAAATTTGACATTTTTATCAACTAAAATTTTGGCTTTTTTAATTTTTCCTATATTACTTTTATTAGATTTGGTTCCAAATTATATATATTTTCAGGTTAAAAATTCATTAATATTAAATTTTTTCAAGATCAATGTAATTTTTAATATCAAAATTGATAAATTGATCTAAGAAAATTTTGATCTTTTTATTTTATTATATTTCAAAAGCTTTAAATTTGTAATATTTAATTTTAAATTTGCCTGTAAAAATATAATTGACATTTTCAGGTTTAAATTAAAATAAAATTAAATAAAAATGTTTTTATAAGATTGAGATAATATTTAATAATTAATTAATTAATTTAATTTATTTAAACAAGAAAGACAAATATTAACCAAATTGAAATTTGGCTTAATAATGGAAGGAAATAGAAAAGTAATATATATATATATATATATATATATAATTGCAAAATAAATTGTTTTTCGAAGTTACTAAATTTACCATAATAATTTCTAATCTCCGCAACAAATATATAAAATCAAAAATAGTTCAGATTTAAGAAAAAAATTGTTGTAATTGTAAAATATTAAATTAAAAACAAATATATTATAACAATTTTGGAAACAACATTAAACATGTATAAATAAATTATAAAAATATTCATATTACTTTCACTAAATAAATCCAAAAAATCGTCCTCATTTTAATTTTTCATGTCATGTTTCAAAATGATTGAATGCTCCGAAATACATATTTCGCCGTTCAATATTAAACCAGCGACTTAATCTCAATATAAAAAAAAAAATAAAAAAATCCTCGAACGTGATTTTCGCCGTCGTCCCATAATAAATTCTATATATGGACAAATATTGATATTTCAGTGCTACATGCGAGTCACAAGAGCCATTAAATTCGTTTCTCCGGCACATGGACTGCAGCGAGTACATTCTGGCCTCGCAAATAACTTACGGTCCTCATTCAAATGCAAATTGAACGAATTCTATTATTGACATTAAGATTGTGCATTTATTTACATAGTAATGATTCTGTATGTGCCCTTCGAAATGATAATGCAAAAATGTGAAATTAATTTATGAAAGTCCGACCATTTAATAACTACAAAAATCAATTTACGTTGTTGGTTTACTGGGCAAGTGATCAAACAAAGTTTGCGTTCCGATTAAATGTGATTAATAACATTAAGTGCCTTCAAAAAGTCACACAAGTTAGATAAATTTCACCACGTTCCGACGAAGAGACTTCAATTAAAATTAACTGCGTGATTCGACCGAAACTTGATTGAATAGATAATGCATCGCCCTCTCGGGGGTGGCTTTTTATTTGATTAAGTGCATTTACCCCGATCATAAATTATCGAGGAGAGCGTTCCCGGCCATAAATCACACACTATCATGTAAACAACTATTTCAATCTAACCCGTCGTTATCTGCGCCCGAATAGTTTTTTTCCTACCCCATCCACCCCGGACTTTGTCTCCGGTGAAATGGATGTCCTCAAGATGCCGGCCCGTACCGATCGACCGGATTAACCGGCCAAGATTGATGCTACGTCCGGTCCGGATTTTTAAACTTCACATAATTAAGCGGTCCGTAATTAGTTTTTGAGAAAATAATAACTTTTTGTCCGTTGTTTCAGGAGCTGCGACTCCGATAAAACATCTGTCGTTGCGCAGCATGCTGCCAGACACAGATCACTTCATGACGTATGAAGGTTCGACGACGCATCCGGGCTGCTGGGAGACAACCGTTTGGATCATACTTAATAAGCCCATTTATATTACCAAACACGAGGTAAGAAAATCACTTGTAGAAATGCATGTCGTTATCTTCGTCGTCGCGACGCCGAATGCCGAACAGACAGCGTTATTAATGTGTTTAATTATGTAAGTGTGTGCCGGTTCGGATGTTTTTTTTTTGTAGTCTCGTGGCTGCTTATGATGAATCTGTTTTCGGTTGGGGATGAAGTATTACTCTTTCATGAGTATTAATGGTGTTTGTTTAAAATTTCGGCGATATTGATTTTTTAATTACAAAATGTAATTGCAACATATGTAATCAATTTAAAATATACTTAATTATAAACTTTTCTATTTTGGCTCCTCAATTTTAAATTAATATATATTAAAAATACATTTAATTATTAGAGAGAAAATAATTTAGATAATTAATGATTTTTTTTAATTTATGTATACTAATTGCTCTTTAAAGTTTAAATTTTTATGTTTATTAAATAAATAATAAAAGTTTAAATGAAATTGTTTTGAAAAACAACTAAACCAAACAATCTTTTTTACCACAGAGAAACATTTATAATTGATAAAATAAGTTGTTTAACACATATTTAAAAATTAGTAGTTAATAGCTTTTTAAAATTTAAAAACAGATAAAAAATAAAGGTTTTAAGAAAATATTTTAAAAAATAATCGAAACTAGCAAAAGATTAAAGATTATTAAAAATATGTAAATTTATTTGTTTATTTGAAATTCATTTAAAATGTAATAAAATGTCTTTTTTTCCAAAGTAAAAATTACTGAAAACATTTTTTTTTTTGTAACATTCAAAATATTTAAAGTTTTAATATAAACTTAAAAAAAACACTGATAAAAATAAAGGTTTAAAAGAAAATATTTTAAAAAATATGTGACTTTATTTGTTTATTTGAAATTCATTTAAAATTTAGTAAAACGTTTTTTCTTCCAAAGTAAAAATTACTGAAAACTTTTTTTTTTTGTAACATATATTCAAAATTTTTAAAATGTCTAATATAAACTTATAAAAAAAAAACTGAATCTATCAAAAAATATCAAAAATGGCCAAAAATTTAATAATAATATAATTAAATCATTAATTCAATTTATAATAAAAATTTAGAGACTAAATGAATTTTTAAATTTGAATAATTATTTAATTAAAAATAAAGTGTTTAATGAAATTGTTTTTTAAACAATCAAATCTAAAAATATAAAAAATTAATTAATTAAAATTAATATCTTAAAAATATGTTAAGTTATATCTTAAAATTTATTTAAAATTTAGTAAAATTAGTCTCTTTTCCTAAATAGAAATTCTATAACTGAAAAAATAGGATATTTTGTAATACTAAGATATTTAAAATTAACTAAAAACTTTTAATTTAATGATTTATTCAAATTAAAAATGTTACTTCCTAAGTAGAAATTTTATTACTGAAAACATATATTTTTTGTAACACATTTAGACATTTAATGAAATTTTTTATATTTATTTTTAATAACAACTTTCTACTTTTTAAAATTGAATATATATTGAAAAACAATCAAAACTAGAAAAAAATTAATTAAACATTACACAATTATTATAATAAAATAAATTTATAAAACTTAAAAAAAAAAAAATTCTCATTATAAAATTACTGTTACTTTGTTTCGAATGTACTCCAAGTTGCAAATATTTTTCAAAATACAGATTTTTAAACAATAGTGCAACATTGTTTAATAATGCCAAAAACTATTCGCTATAACCAGATATACTTTTAACTCAAACCCATTAAAAGCACACATATAAATGTGGCTTTAATTTCCTGCCTACTGTATTATATTTTTGTTGTCGACATAAATGATTGGATACAATGGAGGCAATGAATCGATTGTCGAAATTAAATTTAAAAATGCCTTTGAACTTTTAAAGCTGCAGTTTTAAATTTTTATTTCAAAATCGCAAATGATTTGATCGTGTTAATTAAAAAGGTTCTTATCAAAGGACAATACAAAGGCATAAAACGAATAATGAACTATTGTGCACAGTAGTAGTTAATTTTTCTATTTCATATATATGTATATTTTTATTCAATAAATATAATAAAAATAAAACATTGTATTTAAATATTCATTTTATTGACACCTTGATTAATTTTAACTGTCAATAAATGTATTTTTGAATGGGAACAATAAAATGGAACACATAAAATTGCGGCTTACTTTACAACAAATGGTTGGATTAAATGTGCGTTTGAAATTTCCACAAATTGAATATTTTTTTAAAAACCAAACTATTTTTGGTCGTTGATGAAATAATTTAATAAATACCAACACCGCAACGTCAATCGAAAACCGATACCAGAAATATATTTTATTTTTCGACAGATAAAAACTAATCGAGGTGAACAATACATCAATCTTTTTAATTTATTAAACGACATGTCATTGAATTTCTTTCGGTCGTGTTCTCCTTTGTGTGCAGTTTATATTGCAACATCATTAATCAATATCAATCATGCTACATATGAACCTGCTTCCGATAAACGATAATACTTCATAATAAAAACTTCCATTAATACTTAATTGTTTTTCTACCGCAATAATATATCGAATATTAAAAGTTTAAAACTTTGTGACTAATTATTTCGTATTAAACATCAAATTAACATTATTCATCTTAATAACTATGTGTACTATATAAATAATGGGACAATCCGAAAGCCATTTAAATAAAGTGTGTAGGTCACCAGACCACAAATTTATAAAACATCCCCATTCGAAGTAAATTATGTGACCGGACCGCACACAACGTCCCGTTCGGTATAACGTTGGAGCGTCGCGACGTCGGCCGTCCCTATCTGCTGAAATAGTGCCTTGTCGGACACCGAGTGCACGTCCGTTCTTTAGCCCCGGCATTATCTTCATCCAGTCTCGCCCTCATAAAACCAAATGAACGGGAACATTTCGATTGATAATCTAATTGAAGATTAACCGGTTACTGGATTTAGGAATGTGTGGTTGGAAAGAAAAATTATATGTACTGTCTTAGGTTAACGTAAGTTAACAGTTTAGGTATAACCATTTTATTTACAATTACATGTGGAATTTAGAATTCCAAAAATTTACTGGTTGTTTAAATATACATAAATATAAAATCTGAAATGATAAATATGCTTTTTTGAAGTACATAATTAAGAATCTTAAGAAATAAAGTATTTGAATCTAATTAAAACTACATAATATTAGCTAAATAATGAGTATTTAGATAATTTATTGTTGCTCTATTCTATAAAATGTCACATGTTTTTCTGAATAATGCTGGACATAAATATAGCAATTTTAATTTTGAAAGGGATTTTTAATGATTAAATCTGTGTTATTTAATTCAACATTAAATTAACTCTTTGATTTTTTTATAATAATAAGACAGGACAGAAAAAACAATTAACAAATTAATAAATTATTTTTTTAAAATATTTAAAAAAATTGTTATACTTATGGCCACTACTGTATGTATGCCTCCACATCTACATCTGCAAGTCTATCAACATTTTATTGTTATAAATTTTAGTAATTCTTATATCTTACATTGAATAAAATTATCTATTAATAATAATTAATTGTACTAAAACAATTTATGACATATTCTGTATATAAACACTTATTTTCTTAGTTTAAAACACGTATTAATTAATTTTAATAATTAAAATTAAAAATTAAATTGTCGTTTCTAAAAGAATTTATTATAAATGTAAAAAAGTTATTCCGGTACCGGGAATCGAACCCGAGCCTCCTGGGTGAGAGCCACTAAACTAACTAAACTAAAATATATTTTATTTGTCTTTTTGTTAAAATACACATCATTGGCTCGTACAGCTCGAGACTCCTGTGGGCACTATATATAGTAGGCTCCGTTCTTGTGGGGGTGGGTTACCGAATGGAGTCCGGGGTTGTCCACCTTCTTGGGGATTGGCACTGCCAATTGCCGGTGTCGTGGCATCTCCGAGCGTCAGCAACGATGTTGAAAGCAAAATGGGTCCAAGACCCCCCTCACATGGTCGTTGCATTTCTGGGGGCATTTTGTCTCAATATGATTTAGATAATGGAACCTGTAGATGAAATTAGCGGAAACTGTTGCTGGATGGCCAGCTTTGCAATTTAGTGCGCTCGGGAAAAACTTAGTCAAAAAACCCGTTGAAGCATTTTTGGGGGAGGTTTCGCGTTGTTCGGATAATGTTTTGTGGTTTAGTGGGCGTCTTTACGTTTTGCGTTTTAAGTGGAAAGTTTTGAGTGCGCGGCAGACATTATGGTGGGAGTTTGTGAAAAATTGGAAGTTTATGGTAGAGGGGTTTGTGTTTGTGATTAGGGTCAATGTTGTGGATTCTGACGTCAGCCATGTGTTTTGTGAGTATCGAGTGGTGTATTTGTTTTTCGTAGAATTTATTAGCCTCTTGGATGATGTAATCCTGTACATATGGCACTCCAGTTGTGTCGTGTATGTGTCGGGTTCTGCTTCTCTGGGGTGCGCTGATTGCCATTCTCAGTATTTTGTTTTGCAGTCGTTGTAGTATGTTAATGGCGGTTATTGAGGCTCCACACCAGATGGGGCATGCGTATGTCATGATGGGTCGGAGGATTGTGGTGTATAAGTTAATTTTGTTATCTCTACTCATGGGGCTGTTTGCTGAGATTAGGGGATATAGTGGCTTGATTGCACCAAATATCTTTGGTCTAATTTTGTCTATATGAGGTCTAAGGGTCAGCCGATTGTCCAGATAGGTGCCTAAGTATTTCACGACTTTTTTGCATGGAATGATGGTTCCGTCTATAGTGGGTGGAGATACTATCCTTGTGTTAGTGTATTTTTTTGTAAAGTTGATCAATTCTGTTTTTTCAGGATTTATTTTAATTTTCCATCTCTCAAAAAACGCAGTGAGCATGCCCAGATGGATTTTAATCTGTTGGGTGGCGACCTGTGAGCTAAAGGACGAGCTGTAGATGGCAGTGTCATCAGCGTATAATGCCAAGTTAGTGTGGGAAAACTTAGGGATGTCGGAGGTATAGAAGTTGTAGAGTTTTGGTGCGAGCACCGTTCCCTGTGGTACTCCTGCCGAAGTGTTTTGTGTTTCGGATAATTCCCCGCTGATTTTTACCTGGAAGGTCCTTCCTCGTAGATACGAGTCGATTAGTTTGACCAGACATTTAGGCAGTTTTAGCTGGTCCAGTTTATACACTAGTCCATCCAACCATACGGTATCGAAGGCTTTCTGCATATCTAAAAAGAGTGCAACTGTGTTTCTCCCGAAGTTCCAGTGCTTCTTAGTGTGTTCAGCAATTCGCGCCACCTGCAGGACTGTGCCATGTTTGGGGCGGAATCCGAACTGCTCGTGTGGTGTTATGTGTAGGTGTGAGTCGGCTGTTTCCAGGCGTCGCAGTATAACTCTTTCGGCTACCTTGGAAATAGAGCTTAGTAGCGATATTGGCCTGTATGAGTTGGGGTTATGTGGCGGTTTACCGGGCTTTAGTACGGGGATAACCACAGCGTGCTTCCATTGTTCTGGGAAGTATTGCAGCCTAATAATACCATTGATAATATAGGTTAGATGGACCAGTGTCTTCCTTGGTATGTTTTTTAAAAGGATGTATTGGATACCGTCTGGTCCTGGAGCTTTGTTATTTGGCAGCTTTCGCAGAATTTGCTGCACTTCACTCGGCCTTGTGAGTAGTTTAGCAAGTTCATTGTTTTGAATTACCTCTGGTTGAGCTTTGTGTATATTCTGAGCCATTTGCTGTATGTAGTTTTGTTCCGGTGTGAGGTTTGTCGTATCAGTTTTATGAATTTCTGCAAAGTGTGTGGAGATGGCTGTAGCTTTAGATTTGTTGGACATGTGCTCGATGTTGTTGTAGAGGATGGTCGGGTATATAGGACGTTCCCCTTTTAGTTTCTTTACGTATCTCCATAAGGAGCAATCCGTGGCTTGGAGCCTGCCCAGAAGGTCCCGCCACACGTTATTTCTGTGTTGCCCGATTTTATATGTAATTTCGTTTTTGAGCCGGTTCATTATTTGTTTGTCATTGTCGAGTTTGTATTTGTGCCAACGTTTTTTGTGGTAGTTTTTTGTTTTGATAGCTTCTGTTATATCATCTGGAAGATCATCTGCTGGTGGTTTGGTTTTTGTTACCTTAGTAGTTTTGTTCCTGGCTATTTTTAGATTGAGTGTGAATGAATCCACTTCTCTCTTTAGTGATTCCAAATCCGTGATGTGACCTCTTAGGACCGTCAGAGTGTTTAGCTCGTGCCTGTACATGTCCCAGTTCGTTTCTCGGAAACAGAATTTGGTTTGTTGGAGGACATTTGTTCTTTTTTGTTGGATATTAATTAGCACTGGGGCATGGTCGGAGTCTAGTTCATGGAGTACAGTTGGTTCAGTCACTCTGCGTACTCCATTGCTTATGACTAGGTCTATTGTTGATGGAGTGCCCCCGTTATTGGGATAGTGCGTGGCTTCTTCAGGGAAAAGGAGGTCAACGTCCGAGTTGAGTATATAATTGTACAGGGTGGCTCCGTTGGTATTATTTCTGTGGCAGTTCCAGGCTGTGTGGTGAGAGTTAAGGTCCCCTAAGATTATGGTTTTGTTACACTTTTTGCAGAGTTGGTCTATTTGTGGTGTAGAAAAATTGTTGGATGGAGGGTTGTATGCGCACATTATTACGGTTCCGTCGGCTAGTTTGATTGATATATTCTCTATATGACTAGGTATACTATCTATTTTGGAGTGTGGGATGGAGTTTTTAACAAGGATTGCAACTCCTCCGTGTGTGTGGCGGGTGTGACCCGGGTTGTATTGCCTGTCTTCTCTGTAAGTTAGATAG
The DNA here is from genome assembly GCF_024364675.1 of Aethina tumida. NCBI lineage: Eukaryota > Metazoa > Arthropoda > Insecta > Coleoptera > Nitidulidae > Aethina > Aethina tumida. Next base: position 4,810,725 of record NC_065441.1, read on the forward strand.
TTTTTAATTTTGAAATTATGTCTGCTGGACAGTTTTGTTTCTGTTATGCAGATTATGTCTATTTTGTGTGTGTGCAGAAAATTAATTAAACATGGTATTTTGTTATTAACACTGTTAGCGTTCCAAGTGCAGATCTTCAGCCTAGATGTCATAGTTGTTTACGTCAAAGATGCAGAATTGTAGGAAAGCCTGGAATCTTTCCTGCTTGGTGCCAGCGTTGGACATTCTTGCGGTTAGGTCGCGGAGAGCTTGCACCATCTCCTTCATGTTAACTGCGTTCTGCAAGTCCCTGGCCACCGAGAACAGAGCTCCCATGTCCTCAGCGCCATCAGTGTCATCCTGTTGGTGCCCAGTTGCTCGTTGGGCGTTGTGTGCGGAGCTGGTAGCTATACTTTTTTGGGCCCTCTGTATCCAAATGTTGCTAGCTGGTGCTGATAGCTTCGGTTTTGGGTTGTTTACTTCGATTGTTGTCCGTTCCAGGGGTGGGTATTCTTGTAGGTTGGTTGGGTTAATTACTCCATTGGTTCCCCTGTTATCGCGTCTGGGCAGGTCAGTTAATGTTTTTGGGCCGGTTAATCGTTGAGCTTTTGGGTTGAATTTGTTGTGTTTACGGCGCTCCTCTAATTGTTGTAGTTTGTATATATATACAGGGCATTTGACACTGTTTGCGGTATGTGCCTCCTGGCAGTTAGCGCATTTGGGGGGTTCTTCCCTCGGCTTGGCACAGGTCTTCGTCTCATGTTGGTTGCCGCACTTCAGACACTTAGGATCCCTATTGCAGTTACTAGTGGCATGGCCCCACAGTTGGCATCGATGACACTGTATAATTTGCTTTTCATTTTTCCTTCTCTCCCAGAAAACTCTGGTGTGAAGGATATATCTGCAAGTTGTGTTCAGCCAATCGCAGGTAACTGTAGAATCTGTGACGACCATGAAAAGTGGTCTTTTCGTGGACCTGAGACGATATACCTGGTGTACTATGATGTCGTGGTTTGTTTTTATGTCATTTACTATGGTGTCTGTGTCTGGCTCACCATCCAGCCCCCTTACTACGAACGCGTGTGTTTTTTCGTTGGTATGGGTGTAAGTGTGGAATGCGACTTTCTCTTTTTGTATTTCGTGTAAGTATAATTTGTATTCGAGGTAGTCGTTGATGTATATGTGGGTATTGTTTTTGGTATATTTGATATTATATCCCTTCTTAATAAAGTCATTCAGTTGTGTTTGTAGTGCTTCGTGTTTTGAGGGTTTCCCATCAAGAACTATTGGCGGCGGGGTGGACTTCTTAGATGATTTTCTTGTGTTTGTCTTAGTTTTGTGGGTTTGCGGGTTGTTCTCAGTTGCACTGTCTTCTGTGTCAGTATAATCGGAGTTTCTATTTTTGTGTTTTTTGGTTATGTCGTGCAAAAGTGGAGACAGTCTTTTTCTTTTGTTGAGTAGTACTCCCGTTTCAATTTCGGGTTTGTTCAGTGATTCTAGTTTCTCAAAACGATTATTCAGCATCAGTTTCTCTTCTATGGCGATGCGCTTTGTCATAATCGTTTTTAATGACGTTGTTTTTCTCGGTTTGAGGAATTTATCATTGATGGTGTTTTCTCTAATTTCAGTTTGCGACGGTTCTAGTGGCTTTGTTTGGGTGGTTTCTACTGTTTCAATTGTATCGTAGTCCATAGTAACAGGTGTTTTACTTTTTTGTTCCCCATCGTATTTTGATTTTTGCTTTGGTGGAATTGTTGTGTTGTCATTTATTACTTGTATTTTGTTATTGTTTACATTGTTGATGCGGGATTCCCTAGTTTCTAGTGATCCGTAATTGTTGTGTGTGTTGTTATCGGGGCTGGGACTCGACCTGGTTGCAGGGCGGTGTACCAGAGCCTCAACCTGCATTAGGCACTGGGGTGTGGGTGGTGACATTTGTTTGCTGTTGGAATCCAGACTTGGTTGTACAGATGTGTCAACAGCCTCGGTAGTCACAGATACTGACTCTGAGGAGTTATTCCCCAGGCTTGGGAGGAGGAAGCTTTCTGGTTGGTTGTGTAGGGGCCCTTCAGGGAAAATTTTACTTTTCACCACATTGATAAGGTATTCTCTTTTTGCCACTTGATCCCTCTCATAGTCTGACATATATAGGTCAGACTGGGAAATATTTAATTTTGGGGTTTGTTTGTTTATGTTTGAGCTATCATTCATTTTGCATGGGGACGTGGCGGATGATAAAGATACATTGGTGGACGAAAGTTGGGGGTCGTCTGGTGTTACGCTTTCAGTACAATTGTCTTCCTTACTAAGGGGTGTACTTACGGATTTTGTTTTATTTTTTGAGTAATATCGTTTTGCTACACCTGTACCTAGGTTTGCGTCATTCCTTCTGCCGCGCCCGGCAATTGTTCGTTTTATTTTGGGCGGCACTATGCAGTCCAACAAAAACACTGAGTGTTCACAGGGGATGAGTCTAGTTTCTCACATCATTAGAACTAAAACTAATTTTAACGGCACACACTAAACTAAAGTAACAATTAACTGAGTCTATTTCTCTATATGTACGTTGAATCTCATTTGGTAGAATTCGACGGTTTTATGCACTTAAAAATCGGTAATTTACAGAGGTGACAGGCGGGGATACTGACCACTATACTACCGTTATTAGCACGACGCTCTAACCACTTATTTTCTTAGTTTAAAACACGTATTAATTAATTTTAATAATTAAAATTAAAAATTAAATTGTCGTTTCTAAAAGAATTTATTATAAATGTAAAAAAGTTATTCCGGTACCGGGAATCGAACCCGAGCCTCCTGGGTGAGAGCCAGGTATCCTAGCCACTAGACCATACCGGATTGTGAGAATACATTTCATTAAATGAAAGATATTTGAATTTTTTAATAGTAAAATCGAGAATTGTACTAGATTTGTGTACTTGTATTATTTTAAAAAACAATAAGTAAATATATTGAACATATTTTACAACAAAAACACCAATTTATAAAATAATTTATTATGTTTAGTATATTAAAGGATTAAATTAATAATTATTAACTCAGATTTTCTTGTTTGATAAATAAATAAAATATACATTGGTGGGTTTGTGTTTCAGGTCAGCACAACATGATGTTCCAATTATTTAAATCAAATATTTATTGTAAAAGTAGATATTTAATTAAACCGTTTAATAATTGATGTGTAATTTTGTTGGTGACCATTCCAGACCTGTGTGACAACCGATAAAAACAACATTCTGGTGCAAATCACCGCATTGTAAACCCTCTTGGGAGGATGCGCCGGTTAAAACCTATTTATTAAAATATCCACCACAATATGAACATCAAATATTTACACTGCTCACAATGGAAATTGATTAATTCAATTAAAATAATATAAAAGTACGTGGTCAGATAATGTAAATAACAAAATTCAATAAATCCACTGTATCGGTTTTATTATTGCCGCAATTTTATTAAAAACAACAACAAGAATCCAAAAATAATCAAGGCGAAAACCGTGAAGATTGCGGCACTAACCGGGACATATCTCCAGTCGGAGTCTCGTAAACTCCTTCACTTTAATTCACCACGATTACGTGGCGCAAACAAATCCAGGGCACTGAGCACATTTTTTCCGTTGCAGTTGTACCAATTGAGAAAATTAATGCAAGGTTCTGAGGAGGCACCTAAGGCTCCCCTGGGAAATAACGCCAGGCCCGTTCAGCCCCTGCACCAGCGGACTATTCGGACAAATATTAACTTCAGAAACTTGGAGGTAAGTGGCGCCCGACATTCCACTACTTTTATTGCCCGAATAGGCGAACTTGGGAACCGGGGTGCGAACACACCGACCGGCTTTAAATGCGCGGGCGGGAATCCCCCCGACGACTAACGTCCTAATTTCGATCTGATTAAAGCAACGTTGTGTGTGTTCGTTTCAACGAATTACTATTTATTGTCGCTGTACACATCCCGCCTTAGCCATTAATCGTTCAAACAATCAAAAACTTCGCAAATTAATTAGGATTAGGTTTTGCGACGCATAAATAAAAATGAACAGTGACATAAATTCGGTTAGTACGGAAACTTAATTAATAAGATTTCGAACACAAATATCAAAACAGTTCTCGGAGCGTCTAACGTTAATATTTACATTATTGATCCGCTTATAATTGTTTTGCATGCTCTCGTAACTACGTGTTGTTTGAATTTTGGCTTATAAACTGGCTATACAGATACAGTGTCTATCAAAATATCATTAATGCGATGATGGTGATGGTATTTACAACGTTTTACCCGTCGCCGCAAATTAACTGTTTTATTGTACGTGATTGTGTGTTTAATACAACGTTCGTTATTCTCACATCAATTTATTGATTTAATTGCTTTTTAACAATTAATAAATGTTAAAATTCATTGAAAAATATTCTAATTAATATCGTACACCACTTTTAATTTTCAACTTTTTACTAGTTGACTGATGTCCCTTTGTTAAAAAAGCTGTTGAATTGACTCAGTTACAACATATGACAAAACATATAAAAATATCATATGAGGGTTGTAGTTTCTCTATTCGCTAATAGAAGTCGCTACTAGAACTGAAATTATTAACATCTTTTGAAAGGACTAATACAAAATTTACTCCATATCTTATCACAGCAGTGCTTTTAACGTTTACCCCAGTTAAATTTTTATGTTTCTAATACCCCACAATATTTGTTATGTAGAAAATTGTTTAGTTTGTTTTGTTGTAATATACAAGAGGATTGTAAACGAATCTTTTAGATACCCTAGATCCTGGACTGTGACTACATTGATGTCAGCAGTTACTACAATTTTTGTGTGTTGTAACGTCTTCTCGACTACTTAATACCAGTCAATGGTATTTAGCATCAGTACACTAATTCCCCGCTCAGAAAAACCATATTTTAATTTTAATGAAGTACAGACTTAAAAAAACAATATTTTTGTGAGTTACCCTGAAAATTAAATCTATGGATTTGTTGAACTCCAAATCTAAAGCAACACCAAAATGGTGTCGGTTTTCAAGACGTAAGGGATAATCAACTTTGTTAATATTAACTATCTGAACGAATGCTTGAAAAGTATCTTCTTAAACGAACTTGTTTTACATAAAATAATTAAATTAGCTACATCATTATTTTGAACTACGCTGTCTCTTGTCAATTTTAGCATCCAAATACCACTCCATACTTAACAAGCTTCTTATGAAAATACAATTTTACAATCTCTTGGTCTATAAAACATGAAATGTATCTATCCAATCAGTATGAAATAAAATAAAAAAGTTGTCTTCATATTGAAACTTCAACTACTAATATCATATTAATCATCATCTATTTATTTCCTTCCGGATGATTGACATTTTTACTGTAAAATTACCTTTATTTTTTGTGAATCAATTATTACATTACGAATAATAATCTTGTCCCTTTAAATCAATGTATAAATAAATCCACATAAAATGGTTCTGTTGTTCAGTTAAATATTTAAACATACTAAGTATTTATAAGTAACTATTATTATTATTAATGTACGGTGATTACTTATTAATATCAGTTGTTACTACAATTTTTGTTTGTTAAAAATATTCTGTGACTTTTTTTTGACCACTAAATATCAGCCAAATAGTTGAAACGCCTCATTTAGAAACACCTTGTACATTTATACGATATAAAGTTTCAGTTAAATTTTTCAGACCATTTCTACATCGGTTTCAGTTTCTTTAGCTTTTCACTCAGTATGTTTAAAAGATATTCAACATTCGTTTTCTACCAGCAACATTCAATTTACTTATTTTTAAAGCATCAAATACATTAATATTGTAGTGAAATATTTGTTAAAATTCACTTTCATTTCAATTTAGTTTTCATCTTACCTGTCAACAAGTGTAAGAAGTAATTATTTAAAGAGGCAATTTAGGAACTTTGCCTTATTTACAAAACACTATTGCACACTGAACACCGTTATTATCATTTATTAAATAGTTTCAGTAAAATCTTTCAGGCCATTTCTACATCAGTTTTATTTTCTTTAGCTTTTCACACAGTATCTTTAAAAAATATTCAACATTCTTTCCTTTTTCTACCAGTAACATTCAATTTACTTATTTTAAAATCATCAAAAACATTAATATTGTAGTGAAATATTTGTTAAAATTCACTTTCATTTCAATTTAGTTTTCATCGTACCTGTCAACAAGTGTAAGAAGTAATTATTTAAAGAGGCAATTTAGGAATTTTGCCTTATTTACAAAACACTATTGCACACTGAACACCGTTATTATCGTTTATTAAATAATAATCAGAGAGTCAAAAAGGGGGAATATGTAATTTAGTAAATACGTCATAATTAACCAGAGCCTTGGCAACGTGCTAACTTGGAAAGATTCAGCGGAATATTTAATAATGTTGCTTTTGATCTTTGAAATTGCTGTAAATTAATAAAGCTAGAAAATGCCAGGGAATAATTGAAAACATTCTAAATGCCCCCGCCATTGTTAAATCATTCACTTAGTAATTCGTTGATGGAAAAATGTCCGCCTCCAACAACCGGCTGATTAAAATGATTTATTTAATATTGATAGACCGGCTAAATGTGTGTGATTTACTTCGGTTGTTTTGATTTATACCGATATTTTTAGAGTATCTATGAAATTAAAAACAAACAATGTAATTTATTGTAGCACGTAAACTAGTACTTTAAAATTTAATTCGTGGATTAATATTAAAAGTTGTTGGGAGCTTCAAAATTATGCGGTATGTTCTAAAAATAAATAGTGGTAAACATAACATTTCAATTGAAAACACAAAACTTTCTAATTACCGTGAGGCCACATTATATTTAAAAGCCTCCGGAGATGTTTGTAGCTCGTTATAAATGAAAAACTAGGTGTGTATTTTGCAAAATCGACTTTTCCAACATAGCGAGCGTGAAATTATAATTCGAAGCGGATCCGGCTTTTGAATGCATCAAAAACTGTTTATCCGCGGTTTGCGCCCTGAATGAAGTCGACGACGTTGGTGGTGCTAAACGGTAATGGTGAACATGTCATTCTCAGAAATTAGGAACTGTACTCGAGGAAATATTAATTCAGTAATCAGTATAAGGCGTTGGCAGTTTGGGGGATTTTTATTAAATTTAGCAGAACATTAGAGAGGTTTCCAGACGCCTTCGGGGCTACGTTCGACTCCGGCAGTTTTTGGTTAAGAGTTTAGCAAATTACAAGCGCTCAACGGTGCCCGAGTATTTTGTTAATGCCGTTTAAACACGAGGTCATTCAAGCATCGGCCCGAGGAAAGAAATAGGCAATTGACTTTTAAATTCACTGTTATTCGGTAACGTAATCTGCGGAATCGTTTAATTTTCTTTCCCGGAGAACCTTTAAATGTTAATGCGCCAGGCCAAATGGAAAAATCAATTCGATATGTAATACACTGCATGATTGTACGCGCCTTTGTGGCTTGAAAAAAAGAATTCCGGCCCGGAAACTTTTTTAAACAGTTTAGATAGTATTGCATTACTTAGGTTGGGTGAAACACACCTTCTAAACGGTCTCCGGGGGATGGTGAAAAGCGTGAGAACAAGGGGGTGACAAAATTTCCGGTTTTGCTTATTTAACTTTATTGACTTAATATAAAAGGAGCAAGAGGGGCAGTAACTCGTGATTTTAATAAAGACCTCCGCCATAACCGTGCATCAGTGGAACAAATTTTTCAACGGCAACGACCGAGTATATTTTTACCCCAAACTGTGTTTTAATAGGATCACATATTTTTTCATCGTGTAAATGCTGCCGGTTGTTTAATATTCGTGAATTATTAAATTTGAAAAAAATGAATTATTCCTAGTTTAAATTTAGACCAATCGTGTTGGTTATCAATATCAATATGCATAATACACACGCTTAATTGTCGCATAATTTCATTGTTTTAATTAGTTTTTGATTAATAAAAAATGAAGAAGTTCACTGAAAAATATCATGCAATGATATTCACAAACACTTTTAAACTTTTAAAAAAAGTCAACAAAGTAAAACAAAATTAATCCATTTCAACATGTACTTCGTACAAAAAAAAGGCAAAAGCTTTATTAGAAATTGTTAGAAGCTAATAATGGGACCCTCTTTTTGATTAAGACATTCATTTACGCATTGTGGCATCGATCTAATAAGATTATCAACTTTCTTCAATCTCATCCCAGAAGAACTGAATCTGATGTCTTTGTTCCTTAAGAGTCCGTGGAGGGGGCTGTAAATTCCTTAAGCGTCTCATCATGTTCTACACCAGTTCGACCAGGGAAAGTTCTGAAAATCTAGGTGGCCAAAGCAGTAAATTCTCATGAGAGGCTTATAGGAAGTTTAATGTGTGGACAAGCATTATCTTGGTGAAAAATTAGACCGAGATTTCTTCTTATGTAGGAAAGAAAATAAGGCTCCAAAACGTCATCCACATATCGCTGGGACGTCACATTGCTACTAACGAAAACTAAAGATGACTTTCTATTGATGATGATGCGTTAGTAAGATGGTAATGTCGAGAAAAAAGTGATCCTCGCTTTGCTGTGGAGTCACGTTCACAACACTATCTTTAATGGTATGGGATTCTATTGCTTATGAGTGGTATGTGGATGACGTTTTGGCGCCTTATTTTCTTCCCTACATAACAAGACATCTCGAACTAATTTTTCAGCAAAATAATGCCCGTCCACATATTGCCAGGAATACATGAAAGCCTCCCATATGAATTTTCTGCCTAGGCCACCCAGATGTTCAGACCTTTCCCCAATCGATCATTGTGAGACATGATGGGACGATGCTCAACGAAGTTGCAGCCCCCTCCACGGACTCTTAATGAACTAAGACGTCAGATTCAGTTCATCTGGGATGAGATATCCCACAAGACAACGTCGATAATCTCATTAGAAGAATGCCACGACACGTCGATGAATGTCTTAATCAAAGAAAGGGTCCAGCCCATTATTAGCTTCTGACAATTTATGCTTAAAGATTTTTGTTTAATTTTTTGATCAACTAATAATCTGTAATAGGTTAATATTTTTCTAAAAAAATTGGACTAAATCAATTATATTTAGGTTTTGCTGTGTTACTATACTTTTGTCCATTGTAAAATATAAAAGTACTCAATTTTTTAATGAATTTAATTACATTGACCAGTTTCATAGTAAATTCATTAATAACACAAAAAACAATAAATATAGATACTGACATCAAATTCAAGTAGTACAGCTCATATTTTTAATATACTTTAATAAGTAGCTATAATTATGACCACTACTGTATATATTATATTATTTATTTTATAAAAATAGTTTAACAGTGTATACAGACGGCATTTTTCTTTACAAAAAAAATATTAAACAGTTATCCATTGGCAGCAAGTTTCCTTCGTTCCACCTGTAATATACAATATTATTTATTTTAAAAACAATTCTGCATATAAAGAGTGACAATAAAGGGGCACAATAACAATAAAAATATCGAAATAAACGGGTGGCGAGCGAGCACGACGTCGCCTTTGAGCAGCGGTATCTCGGCCGCAAATCGGTCCTTATGTTCGTCTCGCTGTGCTAATGTGCACTTTGCATGCTCGCAACCCCAAGACTGTAGGTGATAGATGACTCCGGTCTCCCGAGAAAGGCTTAGTTAATGGAAGTGCCGTATTCGGAGCGGAGCCACTTCCTGCCCTCGCGCCCGCTCCTCGCGTTTATCAGATCTACTCAATTTGAGATGGATAAGCAGATCCATGGACCGGGTATTGCACTTATCTCCGACCGAATTTGTTGCCCATTTCGGACCGGCCCCATTCGGCCGGACTGACAGGACGATTTGTCATTTTGTTTTATGCGCTTCCCGTCCGCGTTTTTTGATTGATTCCCCTTCACCATAACTGACTGCGAGTTTTCTTGGAGTGGCGGAATGGGTTCTTTCGGCCACCATTAGACTGAAACGGAGCCTTAATTGTGGTCGTCCCGTCTTCCGGGTTAGGTAATTGAAATGGGGGGTGGCGCCGCAACCGTTACATCTGAACCTGCGACGATTATGTGGCGTCGCAGATCGTCAATATTATGCCGTCGAGTTTGTCGGCGTCTTGGTTGCTTCAGCTATTAATCGACTTATTAATTGTCTGCGTGTTACGTAGATCAAAAGGGCAGATTCGATGGTTCAGTCGCGGTTAAATTAACCACCATATTGTTCCTGTCGTCGCGGTAATTGGATTGGTGCATGCGAAAACATTTTCTGTTTAATCTGAACTTGACGGTTCGTCTCTGGAATGTTTATTTGGCACAGTTAACCCAATTGAACTCTTATCTGTCACAATTCAAAATATATTATCAAGTTTTGTCAATTCTTTTACAGTATGTTATTTGGATGTCTTAATCAAAGATAACTAAAAACACTTATCTTAGGAAGTCTTTATAAAAATAATCTCTTTGAATTTTATCAAATTTTTATTGATGCTCTAAATATTGTAAAATTATTCTTCATCCAAAAAATAAAATATACATGTAAAAGACATCTCTTTCACTGTGTGTGTTATTCTGGTGACTTAATGGGACTAATAACAATAGTATTTTTAGACATACTGTTCCAAGAACGCACCACATTAATAATAATTGATTATTATTATTTTCTCAAAACTAGAAATACACCACATTGTATATTTATTTAAAAATAGGTTTGTAATTGTAAATTAAAAATTAATAAAATTTGATGTTTATAAAAAATAAAAATTTGAACTTAATATGGGGTATTTCTACGAATGATGATCTCACATCTTCTGTTCATACTAATTTCATTTTGGTTCAAATTCTCCCAAATTTCGAAGACTCTCCACCCCCTTTAAGTTATTCGTATAGTTAGGATGGTCTCTTTTTACGTCTCCCAACAATGACCCAGATATATTCTATTGAGTTAAGGTCTGGATTGCGAGCTGGTTAGGCAATATCAATAACCCCAATGTCAGCCAGATACTTTCGTACAACATGAGCTGTATGTGGTCATGCATCATCCTACATTAGAAGTATGTTCATACTCTAAATCTGGGTACTAATTCCATTTTGATTCAAATTCTCCCAAATTTTAAAGACTCCACATCCTTTAAGTTATTCGGATAGTTAAAATAGTTCCTTTTAACGTCTCTCAACAATGTCCCAGATATATTCTATTGGGTTAAGGTCTGGATTGCGAGCTGGTTAGGCAATATCAATAACCCCAATGTCAGCCAGATACTTTCGTACAACATGAGCTGTATGTGGTCATGCATCATCCTACATTAGAAGTATGTTCATACTTTAAATCTGGGTACTAATTTCATTTTGATTCAAATTCTCCCAAATTTCGAAGACTCTCCACATCCTTTAAGTTATTCGGATAGTTAAAATAGTTCCTTTTAACGTCTCCCAACAATGTTCCAGATATATTCTATTGGGTTAAGGTCTGGACTGCGAACTGGCTAGGCAATATCATTAACCCCAATGTCAGCCTGATACTTTCGTACATGAGCTGTATGTGGTCATGCATTATCCTACATTAGAAGTATGTTCATACTTTAAATCTGGGTACTAATTTCATTTTGGTTCAAATTCTCCCAAATTTCGAAGACTCTCCACCCCCTTTAAGTTATTCGGATAGTTAGGATGGTCCCTTTTTACGTCTCCCAACAATGTTCCAGATATATTCTATTGGGTTAAAGTCTGGACTGTGAGCTGGTTAGGCAATATCATTAACCCCAATGTCAGCCAGATACTTTCGTACAACATGAGCTGTATGTGGTCATGCATCATCCTACATTAGAAGTCTGTTCATACTCTAAATCTTGGTACTAATTTCATTTTGGTTCAAATTCTCCCAAATTTCGAAGACTCTCCACCCCCTTTAAGTTATTCGGATAGTTAGGATGGTCCCTTTTTACGTCTCCCAACAATGTTCCAGATATATTCTATTGGGTTAAGGTCTGGACTGTGAGGTGGCTAGGCAATATCATTAACCCCAATGTCAGCCAGATACTTTCGTACAACATGAGCTGTATATGGTCATGCATCATCCTACATTAGAAGTCTGTTCATACTCTAAACCTTGGTACTAATTTCATTTTGGTTCTAATTCTCCCAAATTTCGAAGACTCTCCACTTCCTTTAAGTTATTCGGATAGTTAGGATGGTCCCTTTTAACGTCTCCCAACAATGTCCAGATATATCCTCTTGGGTTGTCTAGATTGCGAGATAGCTAGGCAAAATCATTAACCCCAATGTCAGTCAGATACTTTCGCACAACATGAACTGTATGTGGTCATGCATTATCCTACATTAGGAGTCTGTTCATACTCTAAATCTGGGTACTAATTTCATTTTGGTTCAAATTCTCCCAAATTTAGAGAAGACTCTCCACATCCTTTAAGTTATTCGGATAATTAAGATGGTCCCTTTTAACGTCTCCCAACAATGTTCCAGATATATTCTATTGGGTTAAGGTCTGGACTGCGAACTGGCTAGGCAATATCATTAACCCCAATGTCAGCCAGATACTTTCGCACAACATGAGCTGTATGTGGTCATGCATCATCCTACATTAAAAGTGTGTTCATACTCTATATCTGGGTACTAATTTCATTTTGGTTCAAATTGTCCCAAATTTCGAAGACTCTCCACCCCCTTTAAGTTATTCGGATAGTTAGGATGGTCCCTTTTTACGTCTCCCAACAATGTCCAAATATATTCTCTTGGGTTGTTTAGATAGCGAGATAGCTAGGCAAAATCATTAACCCCAAGGTCAGTCAGATACTTTCGCACAATATGAACTGTATGTGGTCATGCATTATCCTACATTAGGAGTCTGTTCATACTCTAAATCTTGGTACTAATTTCATTTTGGTTCAAATTCTCCCAAATATCGAAGACTCTTCACATCCTTTAAGTTATTCGGATAGTTAGGATGGCAATATTATTCACCATAATATCAGCCAGATACTTTCGCACAACATGAGCTGTATGTAGTCATGCATTTTCTTACATTAGTAAAAAAGGGATATGTGTCACTTCATGTTCTTCCAGAATGTCCAAAATGTAACCCTGATCATTAAGCACATCGCTTGCGGTCCGGCCGTATTTTTGAACAGCATCCTCGCCAACGCACAAATACTGTATATGTGGTGGGTCAGCATCAGCTTCGTCTCCGAACCAAACAGGACGCTCCATAGTAAATCGAAAATGAAGTAACCCAGACTCATCACCATCACTCTTTTGTGGCTGCAAGTCGTTTGGAGTTCCGGATAAATGAACGGAGTGCCGGGCATCAAACACTCGCGTACCCCGAGATAAGCCATTATCAAGCCGTGGACGAAGGTTAGAATTCTGCAGGTGAACTCCTGCGGTTTGTTAGGGAGCAGCAGGCGCAGGATTCCGTACGATGTGCACCAGAAGGCCGTACTGGCGATTATGACCTCGTACGAGTCGTACTGGATGGTGCTTTTTGGATGGAATTTTGATGGTTTCATTGTGTTAAGGCATTTTTATATTCACTGTCACTTTTATGCTGATACACGTCACTTTTTGATATTTACTGTTTATATTAAAAGTTTATTTTTATATATTATACATAATCAACGTTTTGCAGTAACTACTAATATTGTGGCTAGCAGATATGGTACTGTTATATGATAACGTTGAATTTTACTGGTTTTCTAATTTGCCTTTTATTATCTGTTATATTAAAATAAATAAAGTTTAATCATTATGCAAATGAGGCGAATACCATTTTCCTCTCTTAATAATTTGAGTCATATTTAATAAACAATTAAAATTTATATAGATACATTGTTTTTTGATATTGTCACATTCGGTCATGCGAATGTCATTTCGACATTAAAGAAAATAAGTCAGCGGTCTTACGTACTTTTCAGGTTGTATTATAATAAATAAAGTAAGTTTAGTTTCATAATTATCTAATTTATCTACTAATATAATTGTTTATAGATAATGCCACGTCCAGATTTTGAAACCGAGATGGCAGCTTCAACACTTATTACATACAAAAAATCAAGGAAAAGTACTAAGAAATATGTTTTTATTAAAATATGGAAATTTACAGTCAATTTCTGTGACATGTTAGGATTACTGGACATATTACCTTGTGGCACAATACATTCGATTAAGCCATATATTAATTACGGCATCAATATTGAAAAATTGTAAAAATGTAACATTTTTGACTGAATAAATGTATATAAGTTTTTAGATTCAAATATTTGTTTTAATTTTATGTTTGGGTCAAGAAAATTTTCTCCCAAGTTTTAAACCAAAATCTATATTTAAGAGTTTATTGTTGTGTTTATTTGTTGCTTAGTTACGAATTTGACAAATTTATTTAAATCAGTCAAGTATTGGCAGTCAATTTTTACACCCGACTTTTTACTAAAGAAACTGTAAGTATTTTTATAATTTCTTAATTAAAACACTTATATATGTAATTTTCAGATAATGTCTGGTTACAAGGGAAATAAACAAGTTAATGATACAGTAGTCTGCAAAAAATCAAAAAAGTTAACCAAAAAGCGTGTGTTCATTAAGATATGGAAGTTCGCAGTTAATTTCTGCGACATTTTAGGCTTGTTGGATATATTACCCTGTGGTACTATACATTCAATTAAGCCCTACATCAACTATGGCATTTCTATTAAAATACGTTAATATTTAATACATAATATTTTACTGTATGTAATAAAGTTCCATTTGAACATGTTGGTGAATGTCCAAAATGTAACCCTGATCATTAAGGTTCCTATTATTTATCACCACCAAGTCGGTACGTGCTGTTAAAGAAATGACTCTCCACATCATAATTGAGCCCCCAACGAATAAGAAGTTATACTGAACATATCTTTCATCTGTAAACAGAACAGAACAGAACCTTTAGATTATATCAAATTTTGGTTGAAACTTTTCTTTCATCATATATCTTTAGATATATATTCAAATAATATCTTTATATGATGTCAATCTTTGATTGATACTTAATGTAGTTTCCAAAAATAAATAAACAATTCAAAGAAGTTTTAAGGAATCTCATCAACGTTTGATTGATACTCCAGGTAGTGTAAGAATCATCCTCCCCGCAAAAGTAAAGATGTAATCAACAGTTATCCAAAAACTGTTTTATTTGATTTGAATCGACGTGCGTGGAGTGAGAGGCACTGCAGGTGTATCTGGTACAATAAAGAAGTGGCGTTCCGTGAATGGCCGAGCGGGAGGGATGTATGGGTAGCAAGGGCCGGTCGGAAATGAGAAAAACACATACCCGTCCGGAACGGCCGTCCGACATTCGCTAAACACGCCGACATATTCACGCGATTTTAATACAGGAAATTGGAAACCAGACAATGCAAATTTTGCGTTGTTTGTTCGTGCCTGCCGGTTACCGTTAGATTTGTGGATTTTCTATGTAAATTTTAATTAATTCAACCAATATTTTTTTTTTAAATAATAACCATTCGCTCACTGCGTATCGGTGGTGTAGGTGTTTTTTTCCCTTTGTTATTCGAGCGGTAATGCACGCGGGCATTTCGGATACGGACAAATAATTACATTTTTCACGTCGACTGGTTTATCGAACGCACACACGAAACTTCAATTTCGTTTTGGGAAATTGTGAGACGGGATCGAAACAATCGGATCTTTTTTTTTTTTTTTGAATTAAAATTCTGCGCTGAATCAACAAGTGATTAAACCGCTCACGTTCAATCAAAACGGGAAAGTAAATCAACAGAGAATCTCGCTAATTAACTCATTTTGTTTGATTTATTTTATAATTTAGTTGCAGTCTGGTAAAAGTCAGCAGAACTTATTTCGACTGCAGTCAAAAGTCGATGGTTTTTGCACGAGGTCTGAGATTAGTCGAGACAGCATGTTCCCAGACATACCGTCTATTAAAATAGAAACGGAGTCTGCAGCCTCCTGATATGAAATCTAAGCGGCTATATTTAAAATAATATCCCTTTAAATTCCGGAACATCCTTTCACATTTCGTACCTGTATCAAGCAATTTCGGCTTAATATCACGTGTCGTGGAAACGTTCGCGCTGTCTTGGAAGTGACTGCATTTCAACCGGGGGGGAAAGTTGTAAGAAGTGCTTACAAAGTATATTGTGACCTTTGACTCCCGCTTGGTTTCGGGAACGGCGTGTCTTGAGTTTTGACTTGATTTAAATTGCAGCCGCAAGACCGTGATTAAATTAAATAATTCGGGCGAAAGGGGACCGTATGTTCCATTCTTAATAGCAACTTGCTTTCTATTAACTTGTCAAAATTACAAAATCTTAATTAAACGAAGTCAAACATCAACGCAAAGCACAATTTAGCATCAAATCAAAAAACTTCTAGCAAACAAGTTTTGCTACTCTATACAAGATGTCGCCCATGGTTAAATATTATTTTTTTCTATTATTTCATAGAAATTCCATCTCCAACATAAAAACGATTCTTCTAAATGTTGAGACATGTTATGAGCTATCGCTTTACCAAGTTTTATCAAAAACCCTTTTATTCGTTTCCACGTGATCAGTGCACATTCAAAATATTTCTGTGATTTAACAGAACAGAAGAAAATTGTTTAATACATTATGAAACAATGACCCAAATTACCAGATAATTGAATCAAGATTGATAAAAACATTTTGCTGTTATTCCCTCAGTTCTTACAGTTCCATTTAATTCGTATAGAGCGAAACAATGAGCGTTTTCCATTTGGAAATTAAAATATCATTTACAAGACATTAAGACCATTAAATCAATAAAACAGTTGGAGTTTTTGCAACGGACCAGAGGGCAAATGGCAACGAGCATAATGGTGCACTGATGCACCAGCGCAATCCCATTCTTATTTTGTATTTCATTCAGTACACGTATCGCATTTTGCTATTAGCACATACGTATTAAAATGGCGGCAATTATGCGCGAGATAATGGCTACATAAACTACTGCTAATGAGCTTAATTCGCGCGTTTTTTTCGGCTAATTTTCCCGTTTCAAACGACCTTTGAACGAGTGCTCGTCGCTGGTTGAACAGCTAATGCGTCCGCCGTGATTTACAACATAAATACTGACTGCATTTATTATTAAATTATGCCCCGTTATAGGAACATTTCCGACAACGTTTTTGGGATTAATGTTTAAATTAAGTCGACTCCGAGACGGTTAAGTTTTATGCTGCGACGCTGTATACAAATTGCATGTTCTAAGACGGGACAAAGGAAAAAACTTTCTCATTATGCACATAAACATCATATATACGTGATAATTCGAATTCGTTGCTAATTTAAAAAGATATTTTCACATTGCCATTCACTTAACTCCCGACAGAGTCTTCAATAAAGCTGATTAAATTGTCGTCGATTGTTTTTAGGATTTAATATAGATTGGAAAAATTAATTGTGCACTCGGCGCCTCCGTTAAAAAATATATTTGTCAAATTACTTATTCATTCATACATTCGCCGTCCAAGCTGATGTTTTAATATTGCACCACTAAATCTGAGACATCTGTTGTAACTTTCCGTAATTTCTCCCCATTTAATTTGAAATAATTTATATAGCTTTTTCATAGTAATTTTTCATCATAATTCATTTTTCCCCTTTTGTCTCATCCGTTTTCATAAGCATAATTTGCTAATTAAAAATAATGGAAAAACATAATTCCTGGCGTATCTTCGAATGCTTTTTTTTTTTTGACTTTCGTAAAAAGAAACTTGGAAGGCCTCGAAGTCGTACGAATATATTTGCGGTATTGAGCGGGTCCGAACGTTTATCGCATCGTCAATTATCCATAACACGAAACTTTGATAGTAGCACAGCGTTGAAAACTTTGTTATGGCTCTGTAATTACATGACAAGTCAGCTAACAATGTAATGGAATGCGAATATTCAATGTTGGTTAATATAATCTAGTTGGAGTATGGTAGTGATGCAATTAACTTGGAACTTTACTAAAAGAAGCCTGTTTGAATTTAAATATAGGTTTAAATTACTCTATAGATTTATAATTCTGTATAAATTTTACATATGTTCTAAAATAAACTAAGTTGTGTTAGATTAAACTAGATTTCACAATTTATTTATTAAAAAATAAATAATTGACAAAAATTTACAAAATTTACTTAGCCAAAATTACCTAAATATTAATTTTATAACATAAAAAATATGAAAATCTTAAAATTAAAAATAATAAAATAATAATAAAATTTTAATTATCTAAGATTTCCTATCTAGAATTATAAAATTGTACTAAAACATTTCAACATTTTTTATATATAAAACACAAATCAAAAATAAAAATTTAATTATTAACATAATTTTGATAATAAATAAAACAAGAACATATAAAAAAGTTAATTGACTCAATTAACAATTTATATTTTCAAAATACTTAATTATCATTTTACGCTATCTTAATAAAATAATCTTAGATTAATTAATTATTATAAATTATTCAAATTTAACAAAAAAAGAAACAAAATATATAATACATAAAAAATATTTTAGACTAAATTAATTATTTTCTAAAAATGATAATATTTATTAGAATTATTTGTGTTATTTTAATAAAATAATTTTATAGATTCACTTATTCATATTATATATTGTATATTTTGTATTTTCAAAATCTTTTAAAATTTCATGAATAATTTTTTTTTAGCTCATCTTGATAAAATAATTTTATAAATTCATTTATATATTGATTAATTATTAGAAATTATTGGAATTTAACAAAGATTATTTTTAAATTTTTTTCTTTTTACATTTTCAAAATTTTTTATATTACTATTTCAAAAAATAAATTTATTTTATTTTAATAAAATAATTTTATAGATTCATTTTATTTAAAATTATATATTATAATATGTAAAATATTTAATAATTATTTTTTCACCTTCATGAAAATATATTATATAATAATAGTATATTAATAAATTGAATGATGAATGAAACATTGTAATTATATTAAAATTATCTAAAATTAAAAATAATCAGTTTTGCCTGGCAATCGAAAATTGCTAAAATAAATGAAGATAATTATAATTTTGTAATATTTGAATAAAATAATTGTCTATTATATTAACGTAAATATTTTAACAATCTGAAATTGAAACAAAAAATAAAAATTGAAAAGTTGTTTTATGTAAATTCTGCTTTTGAAATATCATAACACCGAAAAAAAATAAAATTGAATTATAAAATGTATGTCAACATTTAAAATAAAACATCAAAACCTGTTAAATCTGAAATATACAAAACTTGTAAAAATTATTTTATTAAAAAATTTAACTATACCAAAAATAAATAAATAAATGAATGTTAAAAATTAAAGGAGTGCAAATATTGAAGTGAAGAGAAAAAATGTAATTTCGGCCCCTGTTAAAAAATAACCATACTTTTTATAAACGCACAATAAAAAGTCACATCTAATTAGCCGAACAATAAAACAAAACCTGCAAAGTAGTCCGCGTTAACTCTTAATACGAAGAAGGTTAAATTTCCGCAACACTAAACACCGCCAACTTTTTATAATATGGCGCAGCAACAAAACATCTTAAACCAAACTAATAAGGCGTATTCTGTTCCAGGGTAGCAACTGTCCCTCCATGCAAAAGGATATGTACTACAGAGGTGAGTAAACGATACTCCTGTGTAACGACAATAACCGGGACGCTAATGGACTGGGGACTCGCCGCTCGAATTACCAGATATATTTATTTAAATAGACGCTAATATCTGAAGGTGTTATTAAATTTACGATGCCCTGGCGTGCAGAATCTTCGTCTACATACGTGTTTATGTTTGTTAGTTAAGGGTGATTACACTAAAGGTGGCATGGCTGTTAAGAAGTCTTTGTTTTTAAAGACATAGTCAAAAATAAGAAGTATTCATTGTTGCTAGGTAATTTTTGGATACATTTTCTCATTTGAGAGGTTCAGATCTCTTCTGAGATTGTCAGTCTTTGATGATTAAAACATTGAGGAATTGTTAAACCTGCTCCAAAGTCACTGTTCTTTTCTTCATCAGACTTTGTTGCTTCTCTACCATCCTCTGGCAGTTCAGGAAGACTACCGAAGGATGGAATAGGTATTACTCCAAAATAATGTGGAAGTCTTTTGGTTTGATCTAGAATAGAATGACCATTAGTGTCAATTGTTCCTATTAATGAATACCTTTTACACATTGAATTAGCAGTCATTTTGATGATTTCGTGCTCTAAATCATTGGTACGTCAAGTTTTAAGAACTGTCTCTTTCTCAACTGTTGCAAATGTTCAACACAAAATTTATATACAAAATTATTATTCCTATTGGCTCTAATTGAGACGTTCAGACCACTTATGAGATTCATAGGACTTTCATTAATGACTTATCAGAATTAATTTCAATTAGCTCATCTTTTAAATACCAAAATTGATATATGAAATTTGGCATTTTCTGTATCAAGAAGAGAAAAACCATTTTATTGGTCTGTTTTCACCTAATTAGAACTGCGAATTTATATATTTAATATGAACAAATTTGGATTAAAACTTGCCCAACGTTTAAATTTGACCTTGCCTAATTTTATGTTATACATTGTCTCCCTTGTACCATTTACATAAACGTAAATTGCCTCATTCTAAAATTTGCCAAGTATCAAATACAATTTGGTGGTTGTCTTAAGTGTCCATCAGATTTAACGTTCCACCAGCAGTCAAACATATGAATCTGGTTATTTAAGCATTCCTTGTACCATTAACCCCGGTCCCTTGTCGGATTTATCTCGGTTCTGGTAATAGTTGCAGCATATTAACTTTTGCGAACCATTAAAACTAACATATGCAGTATGTAACAACCGAGCCATTATACATATATACAGATATTTATATAAAAAGTTTGGCTGTAACATAGCTCACGTACATTTTCTACCGAAACTTTTGTTACCATTGTAAACTTGCGGCGGATTTAGCGTGCCGTAATTAAAACAGATATCCTAATATTAATAAATTATTCGTCGAGTACTGTTTTGCACTATTGCGTGTTTTTGTTGCAGCTAACAAATGGCCCACGACTTTGAAGGAGCAGCATCCCTACCACAGTCTACACTCGCTCCATTAAAATGTATAATTTCCATTTTACATGAACCGCATTCGTTTGTAATCGATTGCGAGTCTTCGCCAAAAAAAACATTTATTGTAAACTAAACTACTACCATCCATAAACATCTGAAACATGGTTAAGCAACAGATTCCTTAAAAAAACATGTATGTAGAGTCAATGTGTATATAATTCAGCAATAATATTATAAGGCACTATGAATATTGTATAAAAAATCAAATTTACAAGTGTTGCTTCACTATGCTAATATAATACACCCATCTACGGGGGCATTAAAAAAATTACAAGCTAGTTAAAATTGTCTGTAATTAGCTTTGACCGTTTATAAAGTGTAAAAAATGCTTAAATTTTAATAGATGGTAAACGAACCCGTTGGTGAGTGTAATTATGTTGATAACTTAGAATAAAATATATTTTGTTAGGGTTTTGTTATAACATTTTGTAACTAATATTCTTAAGAACTAACGATGAACTGTTGAAACCGTTGTCAAAATATATAAAAAAGACACAGCTTGTTTTTTAATTGTCTAATTGTAAATACACAGCGAGGATTGTTACGTTTAAGAAATCAAAACGAGTTTATAAGTGAATGATATTTTTCTAACGCTTTCCTTTAAACCGTTTAATTAACTAATTTTTGGCAACGTTTCAACGATCGCGCCATTTTCTTATGTGCTTCAATCGTGTAAATATTAAAGAAAAACAAAATCGAGAGTATAGACACATTTTTGTGATACGAATATATGCAATAATGACCAAAGAAAAAAAAATTATAAACAGTGTTAGTGCTATTATTGTATCTCGGTTCTATAGTGTTTGTATAAAACGTCTTGGTGAATACCTACAATGGATTTCGTTCTGAATTTTATGCTTTAGTCAAATATGTCCATAAATAACTTATATATAATCTAATGTAAACAAATATAAAATTATTATAGTTAACTCTGTGTTTTATTTACATCAAGTGAAATATTTTTTAATAAAAATGAATCTTACCTAAAAATTCAAATAAATAAAGTTAAATGCAATCTTTAATAGTCTCTTAAAAAATATTTACTTAATAAAGTATATTTTAAAATTGAAGTTAAATGATAACAAAATAAATCTGATAAAAACAAAAAACGCAAAATGAAACAAAAATATATATTTCAAGAATTTATTAATTTATTTTCAATGATTATTTAATAAGATTTGAATTAAAAAGTAAAATGAACTTTTAGGAAATATTTATGATAAAAGTATTTAAATAAAGGTAAAAAATACATTTTAAATGTTCACTGAAAAAGAAATATGTCAAAATTAATAAAATATCTCAATAATATTAATCCAAATTTTTTATATTTAAATTTTTAATATTAAATTTATAAAATTTAAATTTTTAATATATAAATTTTTAAAATTTAATTTAAAATTTAAAATATAAATTTTTAATATTTAAATTTTTAAAAATTTAATATTTCATATTTAAAATTTAAATATTTAAAAAATTTTAATATTTAAATTTTTGAAATTTAAAATTTAAATTTTTAATATTTAAATTTTTTAAAATTTAAAATTTAAATTTTTAATATTCAAATTTTAATATTTAAATTTTTAAAATTTTAATTTTTAATTTTTAATTTTTAAAAATTTTAATTTTTAATATTTAAAATTTAAATATTTAAAAAATTTTAAAATTTAAATTATTAAAATTTAAAATTTAATTTTTAATATTTAAATTTTTGAAATTTAAAATTTAAATTTCTAATATTTAAAATTTAGAATTTTAATATTTAAATTTTTAAAATTTAAAATTTATATTTTTTATATTTAAAAATCTAAAAATTTCACTACAATTTCACAACTACAAAAAATTAATTGCAATTAAATAAGTTTTATGTAAGGTAAGTAAATGTAATTAAATTTAATACAAAAATAATTTATTTAAAATAAATAGATTTTTAGAAATTCAATGTCATTTTACAAAACATATCATGTCATAAAAAAGAAATTGAATTAATTAGTTGTCAACTAATAACACAAAATTGATACTGATAACTATAAAAAGTTCGTTAAAATATTTAATTGAATAAGAAAAGTTTTATTTAAGGTAAATTTGTTTGTAATATATAATTTATAATGGTAAAGTCAAATCAACGAATTTAATTTTTCGGAGAAGTGAATAATAAAATCAGTCAATAAAATTAAGACAATAATAAGGTTTCAAATAAAAAAATATTAAAATTAAATTACAAATAATAAAATTAAGTGGGTTTATCTTCACATTAAATAGGTCACTTGAAGGGAGTTAAATTAAAAGATATATTAAAAAATAAAAATTAATAAATCAATTAATATATACAAAAACCAATATAAAAACCTTCAAAGATAAAATTACAAACTTTGTTATTATATTTTTTCAACAGTATTTTTTATAACTTCATCATAAAATATGCTTTTTTGAACGTTTAATTAAGTTAAGAAAATATTAATAAGTTATGATATAACGTTCACTCATAGAGGAACACGATCTTAATTTACATCGGCCCATTTCCCGTGAGGTGGAGGAAATTTCTAATGTATCAAATTTGATCTGCACGACTAAAAGCTGAAACTCCCACAACTAGTAATACGGGACACTGCATAATATTCCAAGAGACTTGTTTTCAAAAGGCGAGCCAACATGTTATACTTCGCGATGAATCAAACTAATTATAAGTTTGCCGCTCCTACTTCGCCACTTCGAGTGCAATTTTAACTACAAGATCTTCTGCATTTACACTCAACAAATAAAAACTATCGTGATATACCCGGTGCCTCACTTTCAATTAAAATCTCGAGAACGCCGACAGAAAGGACCATTTATCCGGGCTGAATTAATTATTCCGATATTAGTTAAATCAGTCGGTCGAAGAATGGAAGTCGAACAAACAGAACACTTACATCCAGCCGGCTTGGACGGCGACGCCGAGCGTCGGAACGAAACTCGAGAATAATCGAGCATCAGCTGCCACTTAATTAAACTAATACCCACCTCGAACGGCTCACAGAAACTGACAGACTGTGTTTTGTCTTCACAGAACTTTCATTTTTCTAGTGTTGATTGTTAATTCACAAATAGTGAATTAATTACTATTAAACTATTTTTATAACATCTCTTTAAGTGATAAATTATTAAAGTTTTTGAGATTTTCTTCTGTTGTTAAAATTTTTTAGTAAATTAAGTGATAGCATAGACTCTCTCCTTTCTTCTCGTCCTATACCAAACATTAATTCTATATTTGTAGCTTCGAATCAAATTTCGCTTCCTGAAGTTTTCATTCGTAAATTAGTAATGACTACTTAAAAATTGTAATCTGAATATTTAATGATCCGTAACCAGATTTTGTCGTCGACGTCAATTCGAAGTAGAAAATCGCAAATACATATTCATCAAGATGAAATTAATAATTTAAAATTCCAGTAAACACGAATTTTATATTTGACGAGCGTCGACCCTTTTAAATAAATAATGAACGTCGTGTTTTGGTGAATTCCTACTTTTAAATAGAAGATGTGAAATACAAATGAAAATGATAATACTGTAATACAAAAATTAATTGGAAGAAAAGTCATTAGTTAAATTAACTTAAAATGGAAGTTTTTTATAGCAGAATACAAATTTGAACGCATTCGCCATTTTTATAACAGGCATCCACCATTATTTAAAAAAGAGATGTGATGTATTTAAATTTTATTTAATTGATGGTTTAAAATAAACAAAACCACCCTCGTTTGTTGTGCGGGAAGTGCTGACATAACACATGTATTTAATGATCCGTGTATATTTTAATTCGACATTATGAAACGGTCGAAAATCAAATATGTACATGCATAATATATGCAGATATCATTAACAATCGCAACAATGGAAATTCAGTTTCGTTTCCACTCAAATTTGGATTATTGTGCGGGATAACTACCCTTAATTCGATCTGGCGTTTTGTAGGACAATTATCGATGTGCTGTTTTAATTAATCAAAATGGTTTGTTGAGCTAGATAATTATATCTATTATATTAATTAATTAGTGGAGAAAGTTATTTTATTAGTAGATAATTTTATTAACTGTTGTTCATTTATTATTGATTTTATTATAAATGTAAACAACTACTTGCATATCTACAATTTTGTATAATTTCTAAATGCATTTAGCATACAGTGTGTATTTTAGGGTGGGCCAAAAAGTTGGACTAGTTTTGCTTTAACTTTAAAGACTGTTTTCCAAAGATAAGCTCTTAATTTTAATAGGAAAGTCCTCCTCATCTCAGTTTTCCATTTTTTCATCAGTTTCACATTAGAACCAATTTTTCAGCTTTTTCTGTTCTTTTTTGGCCCACCTTTGTGTACATTTAAGATGGAAGTAACTAACCTCTGTGGGCATTATAACATTTTCTACACTGAAAATGTTATATTAGTTCCCATTTTTTATATTTTCAATAATTTTCACAGTTCATTCATTGATTTATTTTAATTGGTAAGATGACATTAGACAATTTGATTTTGAGTTCTTTCATAGACTTAATATACAATTTCATATACAGAAACCCATCCTAATCTAACCCAAATGATCGTAACCTAACTTAACCTAATCCAAATACTCTGAACTATTAAAATTTTGATTGTAAACCGTTTTAAAAGTAACATTTGTTTAGTTTAGGT
Organism: Aethina tumida; assembly: GCF_024364675.1. Lineage (NCBI taxonomy): Eukaryota > Metazoa > Arthropoda > Insecta > Coleoptera > Nitidulidae > Aethina > Aethina tumida. The sequence continues at coordinate 4,836,552 of NC_065441.1, forward strand.
TAGTAAAAAGGTTTCACTGCTCATAAAATATACCATGACGGTTTGTTTAAGGGGCAGTGTTTATTAATATTTGCAAAACCTCATTCTTGTAAAACAGAGTAACCACGGCTTAAACAATAACAAAACTCTTACCAGCACCGCTGTACCATTCAACGCAGAACAAACAAGAAATCCAACAATAGAAAATTTACTCTTACATTTCGATAAAGCGGAATTTAATTACGGCGGGTGTAATAATAACATCCACAACGTATGAAAATAAACATTAGAAGTATGTATGCAAAGGTCTTAATTAAAGCATTTAATTTTGCATAGAACAATTATATGAATGATTAAAAGCAAATCCTTGTTTAAATACACACGTGAACGTTTCACTAAATCAGAAACAACTATAGAACACACATTACCCCCCCCCCTGCACGTTACCCCGCCGCACCGCGCTGTGTACAGTGTAACTCGGCACTAAACCCATTATAAACATAGTGGAGACCCTCGCAAACTTTAACACAAATATACTCAAACAATGCAACTAAAACAGAACTATAATTGTGCCATAATTAATAAATTATCATTGTAGGTGCATAAGAAACTGCTGATGACAAAGTTCACGTGGATTATTATTTACCAACGTGTTTTACATGGGGTTAATTAATTTCTAACCGTTTTAATCAGTGTTGCCATCTAAAATTTGTAATGTACACTTTGCAGTACGTGGAATTTGTGTATTATATTTTGAATATTTTATTACATTGAACTTTTAGTAATTTAATTTTTAATCCACTTAAGACCCACAATGTAAAAAAGGTAACTATTTTATTTTATTAACCGTTGTGTATTTAATTTTAAAATAAATCTGCTTCTCTATTTAAGGATATTTTGATCTATTTTCGTTGTACCTGAATCATTGTATTATTTTAAAACTAACACCACCTAATATATTATGAGGAAACAACATGGTTTATGTGTGGAAAATGAGCGAACTGAAGTGCATTAGTTCCGTTTAAGCGGAGGCGCAGTAAATCAACGATGGACACTTTTATTTTCAGCACGTACCCCCGACAAAATACATAGCGTAGTGAAAAATTAACAGTGAAATAAAATGAAGCGTGGGGGTCGTGCGGTGGCGGGCGGTGTGTAAATCTTGGCAATATTCCTCGTTCATCGGTAATTTACCGCTTCCTTGCCAGGTCCGAGGTATAAGAGCACGTCGTTCGCTTCACACTTCAGCGACACTGTATTTTATTACGTTCTCGGCGAGATGCTCGTTGGGAAACAGTTGAAAACAGCGACCCCCCGATCATCGGAATGATATCGGGGGGATCAATTCGTCCGTTCGCTGCCAAGAATCACTCCGTTGACTTTATTCAATCCGAACAATGTACACAAGTATATAAAATAAATCGCAGTTTAACACGTTTCCGTTTCACATAAACCCGAAAAATGGCCAGGGGAAATTTTCTGAAATATGGTCTGTCATACCGTCACTCAATTGTTATGAAAACATAAAAGTTACTATCATTTATTTTATTACTCTGTTATTTCGAGGTTTTATACATTTCGTACACGTCTTTTGTTTAATAAAAAATTTTATATTGGACAAATACTTGAATTAAATAAGGCATGTAATCGTTACTTGGTTTGATTGTAATAAAGGCTGTAAATAAATTACTTCTAAATATTTATATAATTTTAGGTCAATTTAGATTGGATTTCATTAAAATGCTTATAAATAATTTTATATTATTAAAAGAGTATCTCGTAATAGATTTTATATTAATAAAATTGTGAAATTAAACAAAGACTGTAAAACAGATTAATTTGTTTACATTACATTAATTTATCTTGTCTTGTGTTTGAAGTATTGAAAACTATTAATAAATTAAAAAATATATGTTTTAATATTCAGTTGTTTCATGTTTTTGGATAATTGAAACTAGATTTATATTTAATACAATTGTGAAATTGAACAATAACTTTATGATTAAATTAAGTTTCGTAAGGTTAGTTATGTAAGTTTAGGTTAGAACGGGCCTCAATAAAAACTTAAATATGTATTTGATTAAAATAATGCTAAAATACTATTTCCGAAATTAGAAATGTCTATTTTAATACTCCATTCTTTCAAGCTTTTATATGATTAATAATAGATTTAAAATTAATAAGATTATGAAATTGAACAAAGGCTTATCTAAAACAAATTAGTTTTTTACATTAAATTAGTTTATATTGGATTAGGTTAGGTTAGGTTAGGTTAGGTTAGGTTGAGCTATACTTGAAATATTCATATATTATTAAGAGATACAAGATTTATGTTCAATAAAATTGTGAAATTGAACAATAACTAGTTTGTTGTAAAATCATATTAGATTAGGTTAGATTAGGCCTTCATAAAATTAAAAATATCCATTTTAATACTCCATTCTTTCAAGCTCTTATAAGATTAATAATAGATTTAAAATTAGTAAAACAAATTAGTTTTTTTACATTAAATTAATTTATATTGAATTAGGTTATGTTAGGTTAGGTTGAGCTACACTTGAAATATTCATATATTATTAAGAGATACAAGATTTATGTTCAATAAAATTGTGAAATTGAACAATAACTGGTTAAATTAAATTTGTTTCGTAAAATTATATTAGGTTAGATTAGACTAGTCCTCCATAAAATTAAAAATATCCATTTTAATACTCCATTCTTTCAAGCTTTTATATGATAAATAATAGATTTAAAATTAATAAGATTATGAAATTGAACAAAGGCTTATCTAAAACAAATTAGTTTTTTTACATTAAATTAGTTTATATTGGATTAGGTTAGGTTAGGTTAGGTTAGGTTGAGCTACACTTGAAATTTTCATATATTATTAAGAGTTACAAGATTTATGTTCAATAAAATTGTTAAATTTAACAATAACTAGTTAAATTAAATTTATTTCGTAAAATTATATTAGGTTAGGTTAGATTAGGCCTTCATAAAATTAAAAATATCCATTTTAATACTCCATTCTTTCAAGCTTTTATATAATAATAATAGATTTAAAATTAGTAAAACAAATTATTTTTTTACATAAAATTAGTTTATATTGGATTAGATTAGGTTAGGTTAGGTTGAGCTAACTTGAAATATTCATATGTTATTAAGAGATACAAGATTTATGTTCAATAAAATTGTGAAATTGAACAATAACTAGTTAAATTAAATTTGTTTCGTAAAGTTATACTAGGTTAGGTTAGGCCTTCATAAAATTAAAAATATCCTTTTTAATATTACATTTTTTCAAGCTTTTATATAATTAGTAATAGATTAAAAATTAATAAAATTGTGAAATTGAACAAGGGCTTGTATAAAACTTAGTTTGTTTTTATTAGAATATTTTGTATTAGGTTAGGCTGAGCTACAACAAAACTCTTGAAACATTCATATATTATTAAAAAAAGTATTGAAAAACTATTAATAAAATTAAAAATATGTTTTAATATTCAGTTCTTTCAAGTTTTTGTAAAATGTATATTAATACTATTCTTAATATAATTGTTAAATTGACTTGAGTTAAATTAAATTTGTTTGGTAAAGTTAGATTATGTTAGGTTAGACTGGACCTCAATAAATATTTCATTTTAATTAATTTTGTTTTATAATTTTCAAGCTATTTGGTGATATTAGTTGTTTTACAGGTTTAAAGGTTCTGATGTTTAGTGTTTAGTTCAGTTTTATTTAATTTACTTTGATAATATATTTGTTGCAATATTTCTGATCTGATTTCTTAAATAATTTCCTTTTGTTATTTCTATTATTAAGTTATTGAGAAGAGACAAGCTGAATAGTTTGTTGTTCATTTAAAAATGTGTCAAAGGCGAAAACCAGGAAATTCATTAAACCCCGCTTGGCAAAAAAGTGATTGACGATAATGTAATTTTTCTCAGGGCAACTCCTGAGGTTACAACGATAATAAAGGAAGAGACGACCGGTAAATTTAAGCGAGACGTCGCGACGGGGGGAGTAGATAAAAATAACTCAGTCGTTTTCTAAGATGAAGAGCGTAATCAGTGGCGTTGAATTCTGTGCATAGTTGGTGAGCTTACGCCTATTTCAAGGAGGAAATTACCTGGCTTCACAACGGCTCACAATTTACTGCATATTACTATACCTCGCACATTACTGCTACTTCTGTTACGTTTCCTGCCCTCCTCAATACATCCCTAACTACCCGTACAAATTATAAAGTTAATACACGATCCACTGAATGCATTTATACTCGAAACCGTTCAAAATTAATTTTAATACGTCATCCCGGTTTAGTCCATGCATTAAATTTTATTCGGGCTTGTCTGGGCGCATACAAATTTTAACGCGAACGTTTCTTAAAGATTAAGCGAACGTCAACACGCAGACTTTACATCTAATAAACGTAATTGCACGCTAAATAATCAAAGACGGAAGCACTTTGTTTAAAGATAATGATATACAAAGACGAACTTAATTTTCTCATAAATGGAATTCCGTTTTAATGTAGATTCGTAGTGTTGACGTCATTATTATCGAATTCTCAATTTGTCGTGCATCGAACACTAATAATTTAGTTATTAGTTTCTGGGCTAATTTAATAAGGCGACAAATGGAGGCTGTTTATTAATTACAGTTTGTGTGTGTTAATGAAGCATATTTTTGGTCCACTGATGTTTTTTTAACTATTAATTATTTGTATAATAATGAATATCTGATCTAATTCTACCAAACATAAGGTAACAAAATTAATCTAATATAACACAAAAATTTGAATAAACTGAGCATTAAAACAGATATTTTTTATTTTATTAATAGTTTTTCATATATTTATTTAATAATATAAGATGTGTTGAAATAAAAAAATGCGTTATTTTGGAAACAAGAGTTTACAGCTGAGTAAGTTAATAGTTTCTCGTTTAATTAAAAAATTTAGAGACACTGACTTCGAAAAATTTGAAAGAAATGGGTTTCTAATAAAAATGTGAAAAAGTAGTTTCAATTTATACAAAGAAAGAATTAAAACCAACGATTAAAATACATCAGGAACGATTCATTTTCAACAAGTTTAGGACAACGTAATTTACTTTGGTTGTTAGATTCGGCAACATTATCGTCAATTACTCTTTGCATCGTATAATTTTATACTTGTCATGCGGTGTCTTTATTTTGAACGATGTGTATTTTAATCTTGTATAATCCCAAACGCAATGATTAGTGGATAATTCCGCATTTCCCCACTTGATAACATCCCAATGCGTAATCGGACGAGAGCACAATAACACTTGATGTAAATTTGCGGACTTATTGATTCTAGATTTGTAATCCGTAATATTCAGTCATATCACATTTGGTAGACGTTTTCAATGATGCACCAGATAAATTTGACCTATCTGCAGCTCTCGGCAACACACTGATAGATCTATAATTAACACATGTGAATTATTAACATGTGTGAACATGTCACTCTGCTTTAACCACTAATTACACGCTTTATTCATATTTACTGGCCGCATTAAATGAGTAATATCGCTATTTACGCCTAATAACATTTCCACCATATAAATAAATTGTATGGAAGATATCGAGAAGGGGGAAAAAACTTTGCGGCTGGCGCTTAAAGATTTTCTATATGAAAGATGAGGGTTCAAGATTCCTTTCACTCAAACATTTCTTTTATTTGACGTTGGGATTTATTTTTCATAACGTCGGTTTCGGTGTGGTTATATCAACTCTCAAAACTAATATACACATTCGATGTTTACAAAAGAAACCTTTCCGGACGCCAAAAAGCCTCGACTTACGATGTCTCTGGTTTTTACATAAATTTTACATTAGACTGCTGTGGCAACTGTAAAATGATTTAAGAATTTGGGTCATTTCGTCGTGTTTTACCGTTGTAAGCCTACGAGTTTTGTCATTACTTAATTAAATCTACTATTCATGAGGGTGTCATTAAGCGTGATAAAAAATGATGGACGTTAATGTTGTTTTTGTCGTGACAACTTTATTAAGTATAAAGTAGATCAGAACGAATTTTAAAATAAGATTAGGTCTGAATGCTTAAAATTTGATTAGCATAAATTCCAAATATGACTTTATTTTATTTAAGTACCTGTTCAAAAAATTAATACTTAGATAAATATAATACCCACAAAGTTTATGATTTACTTGTTTTAATTAGGTAAATTTTATATAACAATAATATTAATTTACTATTGTTGTTTTGTACTGTATTATAAAACTACCATATTCTTATTCTATATGTTGCATATATTTTTCAGAATTAAAAACTTTAATTTTGAGTTATTATCAATAATTATTCTCAGAAACACATTCCAATCATTTACTTACCCTTCTATAATATTTGAGCCTTATGTCAAGTGACTTTTAATATTTTCAATGTAAATCGTAATGATATTAACATTACAAATTTTTTTTAATTAATAATGAATAGGGATGCTTTTCTTTCATTTTGACGATTAAAGACTTGTTACATTTCAATAATATACAAAATTATTTACGAATACATAGTCCAAAATTAATAAATACACTATATCTGACAAGTATAACATTATACATAGCAAAGAGTAATTTAAAATAATGGTGAATGCAACACCAAAGCAGCTTATATAATTCAAAACTTGTTGAAACCGAATCGTTGTCGATGTATTTTAATCAATGGTTTTAATTTTTCCTATAGATAATATATAATATAATTTATTGTCCACCTAAATCCAATCAAAATCTCCTAAAAACAATCAATGATAATTCTCAAAAACACATTCAGAAGATTTATTTACCACTGCGTGGGGGGATATTTTCAAAACTGTTTCAGCCTAATCTCAAATGACTTTCGATAATATTTTCATTGTAAATCATAATGATAAATTTTAATACTACAAGAATGTTTTTTTTTTATTAATTAATAATTAAAAGAGATGTTTTCTCTTTCATTTGGGACGATTAAAGACTTGTTACATTTAAATAATATACAAAATTATTCACAAATACATAATCCAAAATTAATAAATACACTACATGACAAGTATAAAATTATACATAGCAAAGAGTAAATTAAAATAAGTGTGAATACAGCACTAAAACAGGTTATATATTTCAAAACTTGTTGATAACGAATCGTTGTCGATCTATTTTAATCAATGGTTTTAATTTTTCCTATAGATAAATTAATATACATTGTTGTCCAACTAAATCCAATCAAAATCTCCTAAAAACAATAAATGATAATTCTCAAAAACACATTCAATCCATTTACTTACCACTCCATGGGGGGATTTTCAAAACTGTTTCAGCCTAATATCAAGTTGATAATATTTTCATTGTAAATCGTAGTGACAAAGATTACCATTACACGCTTATTTTTTATGAATATTTAACATTTTTATTTTATTTTGAGCAAATTAAGTCTTCTGTTGTGATCCTATAATAAGTAAATTATAAAATTATCATAAAATTCGCAGTCCAAAATACTCGACAAGTATAAAACCATACGAAGTAAAGAGAATTGGCAATAATGTTGGTGAATCAAACGACTAAAGCAGATTACGTTGTTTATAACTTGATAAAAATGAATTGTTTCCGATGTATTTGAATCGATTGTTCCAGTTCTTCCTATGGATAAATTGAAATGCATTGTTTTCCAACTAAATTCCAAACCAAGCATCTAAAAGCAATCAATGATTATTCTCAATAACACATATAAATCATTTACTTACCTTTCTATGGGGTGTTATTTTTTAAAACTGCTTCAGCTTTGTATGCAAAGATTACCATTGAACGTTTCTGATTTATTTTCATTTCAATCACCTAAAAACAAACAGTGACAATACGCAAAAACACAATTCGATTATTTACCTACCTTTCAGTGGGATGATTGCTTCAGCTTAAATTTAATTAACTCAGGATAATATTTTCATTGCACATGAGTAATTACAAGAGATTACCACTATACGATTTGTTTTTCTTAAAATTTTTATATTATTTCGGGCGATTAAAGTATTCCGTGCGTCGTCATAATAATTAAAATTTCACATCCAATTAACAAAAATAACATTTTCGTTGCGTTGTAAAACATCGTCTGTTTTATTAATTTATATTTTGCAGGCGTACGTGTGGTGTTTAATTCAACGCAAATTCCTTGTAGTATTAGATTACGGTCGTTCTTCTGAATATTTATTTACAGATTATTATAGTTGATTAATTAATTTTTAAAAGTACACAACAAACAACGCTATTGTGTCGATTTTCGGGATGACGGAATGGATTTATGAAACGCCCGATTTATCCGAGTTGATGGAATTTGATTTAATAAAAAAAGTATAAGGATTGGCTGGCACTTATTAAATTCGTATAAGTCGACTGATCCCCTTAATTGATTAAAGTTTTTCCTTCCACCCCGGGCCAGTGTCAATATGCTGCACAGAAAACTCCTTAATAACGGTGATCTTTTAAAGATCAGGCATGTGTTAGTTACAGGAGCGAATATAAAGAACTTGAACAAAGAAAATGATAATCTCAAGTTGGCGATCAAACGGATTAATTCACCAGAAGCAGATTATTTCTTTGTTTTCGACCGACCCCGGACTCGTTCGTCGTTGGGCTTTCGTGTACCCGTGAACCCTCTACGTGCAATTTACGATTTCGCGTTTCGTTTTTCGCTTTTGCCTCGCTCTGCTAGACGGTAAGTAATGACGGCAAGAATTTTGCAATTAAAATATACACTTGGATAGTCGGTCTCTTATTTTTTCTTTTTTTTTATTCACCCCAGTCCTTCAGTTCGAATTAATGATCCGTTCAGGTGACTGAAACTGTTAAAATTGAATTCGATATGGGGCATTTTATAAAATTGTGCACTTGTGTTTTGACTAAATGGTTTAGTGAATTTTGTATTGTATTTAAAAATTAATTATTGTCGTCGTCCATTTTATAAAATACGCGTTGTATTAAACAACCATCGAAATAATAAAAAAACACCATGTATTAAATATTTCACATAACAACATAAACAGCTAGTAAAATCCGGGCGATAAATACATTTATATCCAATACGTTATAAAACCGAACAAATTAAACTGTTGTTTCGACGACATAAAATTAAATTTTAATTAGCAATAAAATATTCAACCGGTAACCACACAAATATTATTAAAGGACGGATTATGGTGTTGATTGAATTTATATAACGCTACGCGACATAAAATATGGCATTTTAACACAATAAATGTAAAATAATTTTCATGATATACCGTCGAAATTGTAATTACGTAGATTAAATTGTAATGGATGATTCAGCGGAACACGAAACGGGAATTCTAAATAATCACGTCCAAGTTCGTATCAAAGCATTTTTTTATGGTCACGCTGTAAATGTTTTATCGCAAGATAATTAATAGGCATTAATTGAAATATGAAATTTTATTTAATGGCACATTTTTAATCTTTTTTAAGTCATCCAATTGACGATCTTTAATGTTATTTTATTTTTAAAATCTAACAATTAAAAAACAAAAATTAAATAAAATAATTAAATTTATTAAAACTCTAATATTAAAAGGAATAATATTATTTTATTTATCTTAATATAAAATTATAGTAATAATTTTTATAGTTTCAGAAATATAGAGGATATCAATAACAAAAAATAATTTCAATTCAAACATAAGTAATAATTTTTATAGTTACAGAAATATAATTTTTTTATATATAATATAAAAAAAATAATTTAATTTTCTAATTTTAAAAAGAATATTTTTAATTTTTAATATATTTATTCAATTAAAAAATGAATTATAATTTTTAATATATTTCAAATTTATTTATTTGAATATTTCAGTAATAATTTTCATATATACACGAATATTAAGGGTAAAAGATTTTTTTAATATTTAAATAAATTATGCAATTAAAGCATTTATTATAATTTTTAATATAATTTAATTTTATTTATCTAAAAATAATATTTTGGTAATAATTTTTATAGATATAGAAATTTTTTATATATAATATATAAAATTTAATCTGTTAATTCTCTAATTTTAAAAAGAATATTTTTAATTTTAATTTTATTAAAATGAATTATAATTTTTAATATAATTCAAATTTATTTATCTGAATATTTCAGTAATAAAATACATACTCAAAATATTAGTTTGAATATTCCTGTAATAATTTTCATACATACAGGAATATAGAGAATAAAACTTAAAAAATTTCGAAAGTTTTTTTTAATATTTAAGTATTAACGCATTTATTATAATTTTTAAAATAATTTTATTTTATTTACCTGAAAATAAAATTTCAGTAATAATTATCATATATAGTGATGTTTAATGTTAAAAAGAATATTTTTAATATTTAATTAAATTATTCAATTAAAGCACGAACTAAAGAAAGAACTAATTTTTAATATAATTTATCTGAAAATAAAATTCCAGTAATAATTTATGATTACGGGAATATATAGGGTGAAACAATTCAAAAAAAATTAATTTATAAATTCCCCAATTTTAAATTGAACATTTTTAATCTTAAATAAATGAATAAACTTATTCAACTATAATTTTTAATTTTTTAATTTTATATATCTGAAAATAAAACTTCAGTAATAATTTTCATATAAACATATAAGGGGTGAAGCAATTAAAAAATAATTAATTTCTTAATTTTAAAAGAAATATGTTTAGTTTTTTTTTATCAAAAAATAAAATTTGTGTAATAATAGATATGGTACAGAACTATAAAGAAAAAAAAAATTCAGAAAAATTAATTTGTTAAATCCCTAATTTTAAAAGGAACATTTTTAAACATTAATTAAACTTGAGTTATAATTTTTAATATAATTTAGTTTCATTTATCTGAATATAAAATTGTAATAATATTTTAATATCCTATATCTAAAAAAGTATTTTTAATCTTAAATGAAATTTAATACCTGAACACAAAATGTCAATATTAAATAATTAAAACTAATTTTAAAAGGAACTTTTTAATCACATAAAATATTAAATATGATTTTTATGATTTTATGAAGCTACATAAAATTTCAGCATTAATTTTCAGAGAGACATGAGCATAAGGGATGCACCAAATCCAACAAAATTAAATTAATGTATATAACTGGAATATTATTGCAAGAATCTCCTCGCTCATTATTTTTCATTGTTTCTCGTGTACACCAACAATGGATTCGAAGCCGGATTCTATTCTCGTCCGGATGTAACGCCGGATCGAGCGTTCCACACCGGAATATTACAAAACAAACTTCATTTGCTGTTGCACAAAATGAAATCATTACAAATTCGCCCGTCGACTAAACGAGTTACGCCCCTTGTGTGTAATGCGGCTCGCGTACGATAAAATTGCGTGCAACCGTTTTAATTGTGTTATCTGTAAGCAAATAATAAATATTCGCGAATTCCGGTCGTAAAAATTAATTCAATCATTTTATTTTCGGTGTGCTTCAGGTATTAATTTTCAGTTACGCGAATTGGGTTAATTCGATAAAAGGGATAATAATTAAGAACGTCCGAAATCCTCGTAAACGCGGTAGATAAATACGATCCGTTAACGAGCTTTGTTTACTCCGCTCCCATTTCACTTTTCCATTATGCAGCTACTTTTGATTAATGCATAACGGTTCTCATAGTGCAAAGACAATTATCTTTAACTGCGGGGCCAACATTTTATAACCCGGCGAATAAAAAACGGGAAAATAAATGGCCCTAAATTCAAACTCGCAATTTGGATATATATGTTTCACAAAGTCGTAAATTTTAGTAATACTCTTACTCGTTTATTCAGATATTTTACTTTAATAAATTATGTGGAACTGGCAAAGCGCTTTATTTTGTTTAATGAAGCCGTCATTCTGGTGATTAATTAATTAAACATAAGTTACTACTCCGCCTTGTGCAAATTTCATTCAGGTTTTTATCTAGCATTCTGTGAAAACGAGGGGTTTTAATGGCTTGGCTCAAAACTACATCATTTGGACAATGTGGATTTTTACTTTAAGTCGGGACTGAGGTAAATAAAACCAAAAATGTCTCAAGAATACAAAACTTTATTCTTTATAAAAATACGTTGTATTATATAAAAATTTGTACATTAATAAATACTTACAAAACTAAAACATATTGCGTCACAATGTATCACAACTAATATAAACATTTAACAATCATAAAATTAAAAGTTAATTACGTAATTATAATTAATATCAAACTTAATTAGTAACAGCATTAGTACCCAACGCTTTCATCAGTTTGTAGCAATCCTGCAGCTTCTTCTTGTCTCCAATCCGCTCCAACGTTTTCGCCGCCTCGACAAGCATACCAGCTCTTTCACCCGGCGAAGACAACAACTGTCCCGGCAGATGTTTGCACGCCATGTAAAGAGCGGCAGCATGCTGACGTTCCGTGCCGTTCACAGAATCATCCTTATCCCCTGAAACGAAGACACATCATAAACCCGTAATTAATCTCCAAACTTCGTTTCAATACCCTTCTTGCAGATCATCGACGTTCTGGCATGCCGGTGTCTCAAACTCCTGTGCAACATTTGCTGCGTCCTACCTGGCGCCGCTCCGGCCATTAATCTTGCCGTCGCGTCGTAAAGGAAAACCCGCGAGAGCGCCGACTGAAACGGTAACAATCCCGGATTTATTCGTCGCGTCGAATTAAGCCGGAGTTAAGGCACTTACCGGCATCAATTCCGCCAGCGATCGCAGCGAGTGCAGGTCCTTTTGGAAGGCTGACAAAAAGTGGCTGGAAACTGGTCCGGTCATGCCGGCGTCCACGCTGTCCTCCCAGATTGCGGTGCGGGTTTCCAGGAGCCAGTCGCAGATCACCAATTGTACCATCTTGAAAAACATTGTCGGTACAACATTTGTCATTAAGATAATTAATTTTTAAGTGTACAAATTTTAATTTAATGTTCTTATTCTATAAAATGTTACATACAACTGTACCCAAAATTAACTTTTTACTTTAAGGTCTGTCAATGAATTTAAATTATAATTCAGCTTTACCAACACCGAGAGAAACAAGAATGAGATGCATAAGAGTTTACGGCTAAATAAGACAACAATTTCCCTTTTAATTAAAAAATTTAGAGAAACTAACCAGGTCATAACTACGAAAATATTTGCACGAGTCAATCAATTAATCCAATCTTATCGTCAATTGAAATTAAAGTCAACCTGCAGAAAATGGAACTGATTAATTAATATAAAGGTTAAAGCTTTTGTGACCATTGTTTCCATATCTATAAAATAAACCTGAAGAAATATAGATATTGCTGAAATTAGTTTAGAAACCAATATTTTTCTTGTAAGTCTAGAGTCAAATGAATCACCAGCCACTAACCATCTTCTCACAGTCCTTCAACTCATTTACTGACATCCAGTTCAAGTGGTAGCTTATATTTTTAAATTGCTTATATATGGGTAACTACTGTATATAGCTGCTGATATGAAACTTACCCACCTGGAGGGTGATCAAACGTTCGAGTTGCACTGAAGAAACACTGCACCTTTTAAAAAACATGCAATGCAACTACAATGCACCCCCAACGCCCAAAGTTCCCGAAATAACTGAAACAAATCCCAAAGAAAAAACTCACCGTCACCATTTTATCTTTCTTCTTGCAGCTGGAATAGGCGATGCTGTCGGCCAACATTTGACTGGCCAACTCGCATTTTTGCATAGCCTTTTTATGCCCACCCTCAGTTAGATAATTCTTTCTGGCGATGTAAGCCGTTATGACAGTTTTCGGCACCGGATGATCCGTGGAAGTCAGCGGTTCCGGCACCGTTTCCAACTTCTTATACGTCCTTTCCGCCTCCGCATCTTCGCCGAGCAACCAATAGCAGGCCACCGAAATGAAAGCGGTCCACCATTCGGCCACTTGGTCACGATAGTCTAGTTGTGAAAGATTATGTAGTAAACAAATGTTATTGATTCTAGTTGTTGATGCAATAGGAAGATTTTACGGCATTCATGCACGTCGGAAAATTTGGTGTTAATTGCAGCATTAATGGAAAATTTCACTCACTTTGACCTGAATTGGAGCCGAATATTTCCTTGGGGTCAACCGAGAGACTGTCTTCCAGTAATTTAATGTAGCTCAAAACGTCGCCGATTTCGGTTTTCTTGTCGTCACTTTTGGAGCCGGGTGCTACTAGGATTTTCAGCGCACTTTCCAACAAATATTCTCTATAATACTAAAGGATAAACGTTAACAAACAGTTTCGTAGTAATACAAAGGACTTACTCGAAGTTTGGTCGCTAATGGATCGACCACTGGGCTCATAGAAGTGAACGGTAAATCCCTGGCGTATTTGCAATGTTTGTACTGGACGAAAAATTTATATCCGGTAGGGGTGAATATCCACTGTAGTCTAGCCGGAATTGGATCACACGAATTAGTGGACGACAATTTGGCCAAACCCAAATAATACCTGCAAAATCCACGTTCAACTTTCCAAATTAATAAAATTAACTTCGCTTACAGTTGAATTGGATACAGAAAAGACGGGAAACTAGCTTTGACTCTCAACGCCACGCCTACATAAATATCGATCATGTTAATAACGTTGATTCTTCCGTTCGCAGCTTCGGCCATGTTTAAAGCACTGAGAGATGTTGTCAATCCGAAGAGGTGACACGTTTCATCCGAGCCTCCCATCAGCTGAATCTTGTGCAAATCGTTGAACACCAAAGCCAATTCTTTGCACGAATTCAACGCCTCGTGTCTTGTCACCCTAAAGAATTAATTTAGATTGTTGTCTAATTGGACACCAGTCGTAATATTTACCCATCAACCATGAAGCCTCCAGTATGCCTAGACAACCATTTTCCAATCCACAACCGGTGCATAATTTGCCGGAACAGCTGCCATCCAAAGCACAAGAACAATTCTATACGACTGGTCGGCAGGGCGATACCGTAAGTTTGTAAACTCCTCAACAGTTCCTGTTTGGCACCCATTCTGTCGCCCTCCTTTAAGTAAATGTCCGCCTGCCGTCTGTGCTGCCAGAACTTCTGAGATTCCTTTGACTTACTCGGTATGACCGGATCACCATACACGAACATTTTTATCAGGCAACTTCCTAATATTATGAAATTAACGAAGGAAAGCAAGATCGTTGACGTGGATATCGGCATGCTGTTCTGTTCGTTCCCTGTACAAAAGAGAGTTAAACATTTATCAACAGGTAAAACATTGAATAGTTACATAATATTCCTCTGACACTGTAGGATTCGCCTGTTGTAACCTGCGCCACTTTATTATACAAGGCGCCGAAGGGGTTGAACGTGATCATAACAAGCATAAACATGCACAACGTAAGTTTGGACTGGTCCATCATTCCCTTCATCAAGCCAATACTCTCCTCGTCGCTTTCATCCTAAAAACCACCCGAAACATTAATAATTTTAATCTTAAACAATCATGTCAGTTTTACTTTGATGTTCTGGGAATATTCCGGACTGGAAGGAAGCGAATGCGTCGGCGACAGGGACGAAACGTCCGAATGCGGTGGAGTATCTTGGGGTGAATATTTGACTTCGTTTCCGGTGGTAAGGAGTTGTTTTAATGTGTTTTGATTAGCAGACATTTTAAGGGCCATATTTTCTTGTTTGAGGCGGGCATTCGAGTTTTGTAAGAACCTTATGTACTCTATAGTTTTCTTCAAAATCGCCGATTTGTTAAGCTTTAATAAAAAATTAACATATTAATAATTGTACAATTTAAAATGTGAAAGAAGTGTTTCTAATCAGACATGCAAGTGTAACTAATTAATACCTTACATTATGTTTGTTAACTAAATAATAAATGTGTAAAAACTTTCCTATACAATGCAATTCACAAATCACCTTGAATTATAATATTGGAAACATTTCCATAATGATCCACAAAAAAGAATCATTACAGTTAATTAACATTGGGTAATAAAACATACCTTGGCTTCAACACCAACAACAATATTCTTCAGCTCAACAATTTTATCATTTATGCTTGTCCTGTACTTTCTCTCAATTGCATTGTGGGCACTTCTCTTCACCTCTTTAACTTTAACTTCCTTCTGGGGAGGCATCCTGTTGATAGGCACTTTTTCAGCATCCAACACAAATGGTATGCTTGTGGTGGTCAAGATCTGATTGTTGTTTAAAAGGGTGTGTAAAGAGGCCTGTGGAGATGTGTTTGTAGTGTACATAACTGTAGGTTGTGTGACAGGTGCCTCAGATTTGATAAGTTTTATGATCTGAGGCATATTTTCTGATTGGACATGTCCAATGTTTTGTACCAAAAGGGGTTGAGTCTTTGCCTGGCTTGTTGACTTCTTCTGCTGTTGCTGCAAAATAATATGCTGGCTTGTTTGCACAGGCAAACTATAGACAAGCTTCTGTGGTGTCGACACATTTGCAGAGCTGATTATCACTGCAGTCTGATTTGGGAGAGGCACTTGTACATTTTTGACCTGGACATTAGGCACAACTTGGTTTGATTTTTGATTAAGGACTGGAGAGTTCTCATAGGCTGGCAAGACTTGAGGCGTGGTCGAAAATACGTTCTGCGGATTTACCGCCTGCACTGGCTGTGTGTCCATAAATTGCCCTTCAATTCCATTTTCCATCCCACCCATGAAATCAAATGGAATTTCATCCATGGGAATTTGCGAGTCGAACTGTGACAACAACGCGTCATCTTCGAACAGCCCTTCGGGCTTCAACAGTTCACTTTCGCAGTGACTCAGTATATCTGCAAAACCCCATTGATTATTTAACAACATAAACAAATGCGCACTTGACAATGACATACCTTCAATTCCAGCTAATTCGTTCAGATTAAAATCGCCGGAGGCGAATTGGGCGAGATTGTCACCCATTTTAACTCACTTACACTAAAAACTTGTGTTCATTTCACTGCAATCACCATACATTTCATCAGCGAATCAAAAAGTCATTTGAAATGGGGTGATGTCTGACGTCACAGGCAATTGCGCAGGAAAAGTGGCATCTATTGACACACTTCAGAACTAAAAAGCATTTTGCTGCTGTTGACATCTATCGGTGTATTGTCTAACTTGACTACAGATCTTTGTAATTCATTTTATTTAACTTTGTTTACAAATTTGAATATCATAAATTAAGTGTTGAATTAATTACTTCTTAATAAAGTCTCAGGCAGCACAATGACACTATAGCACAGCTTAATTTAAAAAATTATATACCAGCTGACGATGACATTGACACGTCCTTTCAAAAACATAACCCTTTATCTTTTCAATTTTAAATACCTCTAATTTTCTAAATTAAACTATGGAGTTACAGTGTCAAGTTCAAAAATACGACTGGGGAAAAATCGGAAATTCGAGCACCGTTGCAAAATTGGTCAAAACCCAGCTTGAAATCGAAGAAACTAGCCCTTATGCCGAATTATGGATGGGTACCCACGTAAACGGACCTTCTATGGTTAAAAGTAACGGTAACCCATTGTCACAGTTGATTAAAGAGAACCCCGAATTCATTGGTAAATCCGTAAGAGAAATATTCGGAGATGATTTACCCTATTTGTTCAAAATTTTATCTGTTAACAAGGCTTTGTCCATTCAAGCTCACCCTGATAAGGTAAAAAATCTAAATTACTTGTGAATTGACTTACTTGTAAGCATGTAATGTTTGTTACAGAAACTTGCTGAAGAATTGCATGCAAAGTTTCCCAGTGTTTACAAAGACCCAAATCACAAACCAGAACTTGCCATTGCTCTAACACCATTTGAAGCACTGTGTGGTTTCAGACCCATTAAAGAAATTAGAAATTTTGTCACCAGTAAAATAACAAAAAATAGTTCTATAATTCTTATTACTAATTATGTGATTTACAGCCATTCCAGAACTCAATAGGATTGTGGGGGCTGAAATATTGAATGTACCTGATGATGTCCAATTTCTTAAATTTTCGTTTGCTTCCCTGTTCCAATTAAGCAAAGATTCCTTGGAAAAAGAAGCTCAAAGCTTAATTGAAAGGTTCAGCACATTAAGTATAAAATAACTTATTGTTAAATACAATTAACTAAAAGAAAATCATTTTATAGGTGAACAGGATAGAGAATCACAATTAGCCCCATTAATAGAAGTATTAAATGGTCAGTTTCCCAGTGACGTTGGTCTTTTTGTTGTCTACTTTTTAAACTATGTAAAGCTACAGCCAGGAGAAGCTATTTATTTGGGCGCCAGCAAACCCCACGCCTATTTATCTGGAGGTATACTTCACTTAACATACACATGAAGTACTAAACTCACAATTTTCACATTTTTAGATTGCGTTGAATGCATGGCGTGCTCGGACAACGTGGTCAGAGCGGGCTTCACCCCCAAATTCATCGACGTCGAAACGCTAGTTTCAATGTTGATTTACGAGGGCGAAAACCCGTCCGACATCCTCTTCAAGCCGACAAAAGAAGACGGAAACACGCAGATTTACAGGCCGCCAGTTCCAGACTTTGCGGTCGCACAAATCAAAATATCCGCGGGACAAAGTTACGCAACCATTCCAAGAGACAGCGGCAGCATTATCATTGTAATCGGCGGTTCCGGGTCGGTATCGGGCGGAAGCACCATTCAGAACGGGTCTGTTTTATTTGTGCCGGCGAACGTTTCATTACAAATCACTTCCAGCGAGGACTTGATCATGTATCAAGGATTGGCCAATGTTTAATGCATTTTTTATTGTTATTGTTGTTCAAATGTTTAATAAATGTTAAGATAAATAAACTAATACAACTATAAGTAACAGTCACTTTTAAGAGTGTTTAATGTCAATTGAATGAAGCAAATTATACAACAAATTATTTATTCTGAATAATACATGGTTAGCACCACTCGTTGCTTAAAATAAAAATCTTTCAACAAATAAAAAATTAAACATAGACTTAAATTTCAGTCTTATAAATCCATAAAATATGAAAAAATTATTAAACATTTATTTTATGCTTAACTCGGATTCACCATTTTAAGATCCTGTAATCTTTGCATGACTGCTATCTTAAGATCTTGATTTTTTGTTTTTTGAGAAAGAGCAACCGCTAACTCTAAAGCGGGCACATCAGATCTTCTGTACAGAAGTTGTGCAGCCCTTTCATACTGTCCTAAAGCGATGTCACTGAAACGAAAAGCAATTAACATTTATGAATAAAAATCATCAGTAACTTACTGTTGAGCAGCAAGTTCAAATTGTCCAGTGACGAACGCATGATGCCTCCAACTTTCAATAACCTTTGTGATAGTTTCATGTCCATCAGGTAATCTAACTTTGGCCAAAATAAATGCCTCTCGATACAAGCCTCGTTCACACAGACTATTAATAGCATCCTCAACATTATGCAGCACCAATAAATAAGTCATTAATTCCAACGGATCTGTTTCCGCGATTTCCATCAATTGATGTGCGTAAGTTTCACAAGCTTTACGCCATACACTAATACAAAAAACATGTCGATAAACTGAGGGCTTTAAACTTTTTTATATACTTACTCAGTTGAGATCATAGGGGCTACGGAAATGATCCAGGGATTAACTCGTTTATGTTCTATTGCTGCTTGAACTCCTGCCTTGATGTCTCCTTGGATTAAGGTAATTGTATCGACGTTGCTGAATTTGCTTCTATCCCTGTTAGTTTTTACTAAAAATAAAACGGTAAACAAAATATTTACACACAGACTAATTAATTGATATTTACAGTCTTTCTTTATTAAATCGTTCACTTCCTCCTTGCTGCCGTACATTTTAAGTAGGTCGTTTTGTTGGGCGTTAAGTCCCTGAGTTCTGGAGGTTTCCCCGCGATTTCTAGCCTCCATCCAATCCAAGAGTTTGTGTAAATCGGCAATGTGGCTGACGGGGTTTTTTCCGGTATACAACCCGGGGAATAGTGTGGCGTGCTTTTCGCTCTTCGACTTTTCGGTAGCTGTTTTTGAGCCTTTGCCCACCAAATCGAAAGTTTCATCAATGACTTGCTTCAAAACTTCTCTGCGGTGTTCGGATATTTCTGTAAAAGTGGGCACGTTATCCGGGGCAATGTCAAATAAGGTGAATAAAAATTACCTTCAGCCACTCTGGGTGGGTTTTCGCTGATGTTCCACATGTAAACTGTGTGGTCTTTTGATCCGACGATTATTTGATCAATGAATAAAGGACTCCAGACCACAGTCGTCAGTGGTTCATAGCTCGGATGGTTGAAGGTGCCGACCAACGTTTTGGTCGCCATGTTCCACACCTGGGCAGAGCCTTCCTCTCCAACGCTGCAGAGCAGATCCTTATCGAATGGACACCACGACAACGACAAAACGTTTCCTGAATGTCCAGTAAATACTTCGAATTCAACTGAAAAAGAGCAACGTAATGTTTGTTGTTGAGAATTTTGTTGGTTTTCACCTGTATCATCATGCAATGTGCCAAGGAAGAAGTTCTTGGTAACATTTGTGGCTGCAAAACATTTGCTGTACTTGGTAAGGTTGTTCGCCTTTTGTGCAGATTGAGGATGCCATATTATATTGTTGAATTTCTCCAGAATGTAATGGGTCTTTTTCAAATTCAAGTCGCCGTCAAATACCAGAAGTGATTTGTTTTTGGTGCTCACGACGAGGATGGGATGACGGGGCTTCCAAGCGGCATTAAACACGTACGTACCTTCTGGTACCTTCAGCAATTCCGGCTCTTCAAACCCAAAAATGATTTAATTTATACAAACATTACTTTATTATATTTACCATTATTTAAGTTTTGCAGGTCGTAAATGCCAAGTCTCCCTTCAGAAACAATATAGAGACCGCGTTTTTCGTAGCCTTTCAGTGGTCCAAAATCAATTTGATGGATAGGGTCCTTGAAGAAGTGCTTCACAAGTATGGGCATTTTATTCGGATTGGACGAATCAACAAGACCAACCTGAAAAGTGGAATATATAATCTTTTTCTCCCTCAACATATAGATAACAGATTGGCCAGCCAGGGAAGACAAATCATGTTGTAAATATTCTTTCATACTCCTGAATTCAAGGAGAAGTTAAAGACTTAATTGGAGATTCAAATTAAAATTATTTACCCGTCCTTCTGTGGTGCCAAACACCAAACCAGTTTCATTTCTAGGATCCCATCTTAAACAAGTAACGGTATTTTTAACTTTGCTGTAAAAGTGTGTCATTTGAATAGATTTGGCACTATGCTTGCTCAGGTCCCAAACTTTGAATACACCCTCGGAAGTTCCCAAAGCCACCCTACGAAATAACACATTTAAAAAACGAACTGCACGTAAAATACAACAACAGTACTTAGTTGGAGCGAAGGGAGAGGCTGAAAGACAAGTCACCTGCCCGCCAAGGGTCGTGATACAAGCGAGGTTTGCCTTCGAAGGCCCTAAACTGGTGTTCAATATGCGGCGATCAATGCCCGCCGACCAAACGTTGCTGGGCTTTAAATTCTTCCAGTTGTACTCGTCTCCTAACACCATGGGGGTCATTACTTTGAATATAATACTGCCATGGTCCTTGTGGATGTTCGTGACGTGACGTTCTTTCCTTAATAAAATAACAGGTAAGACCGAGATAAACGTGAAAATTACAAAACTTACTCGCACGGCTTCGGCACCGTCCACTGCAACAATTCCCCGAACTTAGATGTGCACAACAACATGTTCGGAGTCGGCCATGCCAATGTAACAAACACCTTTTCGCTGTTGAACGCTCGCATTTTCTTGAAAGGTTTATTGGGCAAGTTCAGGAAGGTTTGCATCCGTCCATCGGTTCCGGCTCTCCAAATGTAAATATGGCTGGAATTACAAATAATGAAAAAGAAAACTCCAATTTAGTTGTTTCTCACCCTTCCCGAGCCGACGAAGCCAACAGATACTCTCGGCGAGGTTCCTCTTCAACTGAATCTACAGGGCTCCGTGTTATAATAACAGCCTGTGATTGCGCTGCGTCTGCTTCCTGAACTTCCTCCTCTTGAACGATATTGTCATGTTGTTGTGCCACTTCTGGTGCTCCTCCTTGAATTCGTTCCACAACTTGTTCTTCGGGATTTTGTGCTGGACTCTCAGTGTTTACCTCCATATTTTGAACCTGCTCTTGTGGTAAACTTTCCGGAGCATCCTCTGTAGATTCAGTTTCCATATTTTGATTGTCTTCCCGTGCTATTTCAAGAAGACTCTCTGGCGCACTCTCCGTACGTTCTTCTTCAGCTTCAACTTCAATCTGCTCAGATTCCACATTCTGACCCTCTGCTTGTGGTACGTCACGTAAACTTTCCGGGGCACTCTCCGTTTGATCATTTACCACTTGAATTTGTTCAGACTCCATCATTTGACTGTCTTGTTGGGCTATTTCAAGTAGACTTTCCGGTGCACTCTCCGTTTGTTCGTCAGCAGATTGAGTCTGTTCGGATTCATCATTATTAATTTCTTGCGGCACTTCACGGAGACTGTCTGGCGCACTCTCAGTTCGTTCAGATTGGTCCACATCTTCATTAAGTTCTAAATATCTAGGTACGTTTACTTGCGGTTTCTCTTCCGATTGCTCATTTTTAACGGCCTCCTCCTCATTTTGTTTCCCCTTTTTCCTGTTCCTTTTACATATCTTCCTTCCGGAATTGGGCTCATCAACCACGCCCATAATTTTTTCCTTCAATGCTCTGCATTCGGCAGCAAAGTCGCGTTCGGGGGACTTGGCTTTTGCGGCATTTTTAGTGATTTTCGGTTGTTCATCGTCGTCGGCATGTTTCAGATTAATCCATGGATTTTCTTTCTTCTTCTTGTCGGTTTTTTTACTACCAGGTGTCGGGGCTTGCACGACAGGTTCTTTTTTCACTTCTTCCGGAGTATCTGTACTTGAACCCTTTCTCTTCTTCTTTTTCCCTTTAACTTCTTCTGATATTTTAGGTGTTTCATCTTTCACATCTGGTTCTGATGAGGTTTTTGCCTTCACCTTTTCAGCTTTTTCTGATTTTTTAGGAGTTTCTTCTTTTTTCTCCGATTCTGAAGAAGTTTTTGACCTTTCCTTTTTGCCTTTCCCAGATTTTTTAGGAGGAGAGTCTTTTTTTATCTCCGATTCTGTGGAAGTTTTTGACTTCTCTTCTTTAACTTTGTCCGATTTCTTGGGAGTTTCTTCTTTTTTTATTTCAGCTTCCGTTGATGTTTTTGATTTCCCTTTTTTATTCTTTTCTGTTTTTTTAGGTGTTTGTTCCTTTTCGGTTTCAATTACTTTTGGTTCCTCCTGATTGCTTTTCTCAACTTCTACTTCTGTTTCTTTGGAAACATTCGCTTCTCCCTGACTGACAGTTTCAACTTTAATCTCTTCTGATTGTTTGAGAGTTTCTGGTTCAGTTTTTGGACAGTCTTGACCACCATTTTCAATTTTAATTCCTTTTAGTATTTCAGGGATTTTATCAACAACCATCGGAGTTTCTAGTGTTTGGGGCTCTTGACCAACATTTCCAATTTTAACCTCTTCTGATGATTCAGGAGCCTTATCATCAATCGATTCTGGCAGCGTTTGTCTCTCCTGATCTCCAGATCCACCTTGTTCTCCAACAATTTCGACTACAGGTGGCGACGTTGTTGTGGGAGTATCACCTTTGACGTCTAAGGCAACAACCTGTTCGCATAAACCATTCAAAGGATCGTCAAATCCATCCACCGACTCTAGCTCCGGTGTGCCTGACCGTTTCTTCATTCCCACCGTGTTTCTAGGATTTTGGGGGAACACGTTAACAGGAACTGGACACCAAGCCAAGTCCAAAACCGATTTCTCATGGCCTCTGAGTTTATATAAAATTTTACCCTGACCTGAATAAAAAAATACCTTAAAAAAATGCTCAAAACTGTAATATTTTCACTTACGTCTGAGATCGCAAATCATAACCATTCCGTTCTTGAATCCGAACGCTGTAAGCCATGCAGCATGCGGACATGTCGATAGACAAGTCACAGTATCTTTGCCATTGAATAGATCTAAACTATCGAAACTGTTTAATAAAATGTTCCAAATTACTATTTTTCCAGTCTCGGACACGCTGATTACTCGATCGTCTCCAGCAAAAGTAACACCAACCACTTTTTCTGTCTGAGCGAAAAAATATACAAAGGAACATTTTATTTAAATTATAAAACGATTATGATTTATATGGTTTCATAAAGATATGTTAAAACACATGATTAAATGTTGAACAAAACAAGCCCAAGAAAAAGTTATTGTATTACTAATAAAGTAACTCACAAGTGACTCATTTATTCTTAACGAAAATAAGTGCTATAATCAATAAAACAATCCTCATTATGATACAGAAATATGATATTTTTTTGTCTTTTAATATTCTCTTAAGGCTGGCTGAGTTTTTATTTGGCATGTTTTAATTATAAGTGAATCTTACTGTATTTGTGCACAGAATTATCTTATTTAATATTGTATAGTTTGGTAGTAACACCTTATTTACTATAGGTTTTTGTCTTAGTACAAATATTTTGGTTTTTGACACTTTCTTAAAATTATTAAGTAATAATTGATTGATTTAATTCATTTAAAACATTTAAAAATGCATATAAGTGATGTTTGCCTATATAAAATATTAACAAATGCCAATCTGATTAATTTAATTCAAATAATTAATGTAATAATGTTTCCTATTAGATTCAGTTAGAACCTCCCATAAACATTTAATTGATGTTCAGTTAAAATATACTTTAACATTCTTTTAAACATAATTATTACATATATTTTTTCTCTATACATACATTACTAACGCTTAGGTGGTGATTATGGGAGAGAACCTTCTGCATGTTCTCTATGTCCCACAACTTTATAATCTTGTTGTCACACACTGTAACAGCATACTTGTGTCCAGGTCCCCAGTTTTTGTTGTTGACAGCCACTGAGAGGATACTGAAACAACCCCAAGAACAATTCTACGTACGTTCCAACAACATACAGTGCCTCTTACGTAGACTGGTGGGCCCTAGTGATGATCCTCACATTGAGAGGTTTATCTTTGTCTGTCTGTTTGACGACGACGATGTCAAAGCGCGCCCCGTATACCAGGGTATTGTCAGGGGCGCACGCCACTATCGAAGTGACGTACCAGCCGAGACCCGGGGGTATGGCCACCGTATTCATCGTTAAACTGCGTCGCCCTTTTAGGTTAACCCGAACGTTTTCGTAACGTTACAATCCAACACGGGGTTGATTTAATTAACGTTACGGATTTTCCTTTGCGAGTGGACACGTGCGGTTTTAAAAACCAACTGTTGACGTAGTTGTTAAAAAACTAACGCTTTTTTTCATGAATTCAGTCGTAGGAGTTGGCGCAAAACTTTTAAACCGGCTCCCTGAATTCTACACCAGAGACAATTGTGTATTAAGTACTAAGGACTGCATTACAGAATCCTGCTTCAATTTTAAATAATATTTTTTTTATTTTCATATATGAAAAAACTATAAAAATAATAAATAAAATCATTTGATATTAATATTTTTGATCAATTTTTTATTTATTAAAAATAAATGTTTTAAAAACAAATTTAATTCTGAATTACATGTAATTTCAGTAAAAGACAATAGATGTCACTAACAGGTAAACGTACTTCAACTATCCATCAATAGATGCTACTGTTTTAAATTTTTCTTTAAAATTTACCCATTATAAGTTCTTAGATAAAAAAATTATTAAATGTATAATAAATGAAATTTTGCCTTTTTTAATAAAATTTTTAACTTAAAATTATGGCAAACAGATTCGAATTATTTATATTTCTATATTATTTTTAATTTATTATTTATTTAGTAAATTTATAGAGCTTATATACCCTTAAAGGAGATCCAAGAAGAAATATTTTCAAATAGATAAGATAAATATGTTAAGGGTGCTAAGCATTAAGTTGATTGTGACAACTGTCTAAATTTTCTCAGACATTTTTTAAACTTTGTATGATTTTGTATTCCGAATTCAATAAATAAACTTTTCAAAAAAAAATTCTAATTAAGATTCAAAATCACAGAGGTGTTAAATTTTCGTCAAAACATTAATTATTCAAAACTCAAAATATTGACTCAGAAACTACTCAACAAATATACGTAAAAGATAACGATAAGAAAGAAAGTTCACTTAGATAATCAATTGATTACAATCATAAATGCAGAAAAAATACTTGTTTATCACGCTTAATAATCATAAAAAGTCACTATATCATTTTTTATAGATATTATAGATATATAATTCAACGATGATAAATCAACAGTCAGTTTAACTTCGAAATTTCAAGATGACGGACTTACAATCAGTGCCAAGTGATATTATCGCCATCTCAAATAGAGTTGCTTCAAAAATCGGCATCGAAAATCCAGAAATAATTTTACATGAAGGCAACGCCAAAGGAGAAGGGTACGTTGGAGAAATTGTATTTATCCAGTTAAAGGACAAGAATAATGGAAAGAGCCAACACATTGTTGTGAAACGATCATTTACTAATAAACAAATTAGAGAATTAGCCCCTATAAGGCAGATATATTTGAGCGAAATTCTATTTTATGATAACATTTTGCCGTCCCTGCAGCGATTTCAAGTGGAAAATGGCTTGGAAAAGTTCGATAAAGTGTGTAAATGTTTATTGACAAGCAAAGAAGAGAACAACGAGTATTTGGTGCTGGAAAATATTAAAAAAATCGGATTTGAACTTTTCGACAAGACCAAAATTTTATCCTATAAACACATTGAAGCAATCTATAAAACTTACGCTTATCTACATGCAACCAGTTTTTTGTACAGAAAATTCAAATCCGAAGAATTCGATAAGATGTTTGATGGCTTAATTGATATGTATGAAGAGCTTATGAAAGGTGATTATTCTAGAACGATGTGGATAGACATGTTTAAAATGTGTTCCGAAAAACTGATTCCTGGCGAGGATGATGAAGTTATAGCTGCGTACGATAAATATGTAAAAGATGGGCTTAACCAAATGAAACATGCGTCGACCTATGACGGAAAATATCCCCTTCTTACACACGGGGACTGTTGGAGCAATAACATGATGTTTAAATATGATGTAAGTACAATATACAATTATATAAATTCAAGACACATAATATGTATTATATTTAGGACAAAGGGGACATAGTAGATCTAAAACTTTTGGACTGGCAACTTGTTAAACTGGGTACACCAGTTCAAGATTTATCATATTGCCTTTATTCAGGTGCCTCACTGGATACATTCGAAAGACTGGATGACCTCCTTAGAGTTTATTATGATAAATTTTCTGCAGTTTTGCAACAATGTGGTGAAAATCCGGAAGAAGTGTACCCTTTTACAATATTGAAGGAAGAGTGGAAACAATATTGTAAATTTGGATGGTCAGCTGCTCTGATGATTATAAAAGCGAAAACTACAAAACAAGAAGATAAAGTGGACTTCGCTGATATTAGCATGACTGACAATCAAGGTGAAATGATCAAGAAATTGGTACATGGAACGCCTTCTACAGAATACGATAGGAGAGTGCGGGAACTCTTATTACATGTCTACAAAATAGGTGGCATGTAATTTAGTAATTTAATTTGTATGTTTGTTCGTTCCTTCTTTAACTCAAACAAATTTTGATTGAATTTATTTTTTATACTTCAAAAACATTTAAACATATGGATTATTAATACAGTTTATTAACAAACCTTTTCAAATCAAACAAAGTTGACAAAATGTATAGACGAAACGTAAGGAAATATTTAAGTTACAGCATTCATTTACAATTTAGTACGTTGTCTACAGAGTTAAGATATATACTACGATGTCATTCTTATACTTATTAACATTCAATAAAAAAAAATTCGAGAAAACTATATTTTTTCAGTTTTTTTCTAATTATTCTACTCCTGGGCGTATTAAAGGATATGTTTGGATCTAGTAAAAAATAAGATTCCTTAGAGAAAAGTTAATTTTAAAATTGAAAAAATGCTGAATATTTGCGATTTTTGCTTGAAATTTGATGAAGAAAAAAGTTTATACGATATGTCTATTTTTTTTTTCAAAAATCTCATCAAAAATAGTAATCATAATCATATCATCGTAAATAGTAATTTTTCAATTTTTTATCAAAATTTAAGTTTAAAAACTAATTTTAAACAATAATGATTTTTGAAGTTTTTCTTTAAAATGTTTATAAAAAAAATTTTTTATGCTCCAATTTTTTTCAGTCCATCAAAAAAAGAATATTTTCAAAAAAAAATTGTCAATAACAATTCAAATTTATATGAATTTTTGAAAATTTTGTAATTTTTATTATTTTAATAAAAAGAAAATATATTTACATTTTTTTCATGATTTCTCCTATTTTTATTTTAAATACTCTATTTTTAAAATAATCTACTATTAATAATTTTTAATAATTTACGAATTTACATATTCCACTTTTGGTGAATTTGCTGAAAAAAAAATAGATTCGGTTAGGTTGTGATAGGTTTTTCTTTCTTTTGTTGAAAATATTCCATTTTTGGTGATCTGGAAAAAATACTTATATAGTATAAAGTTGTTTTCATAAAAATTTCAAAGAAAATCCTCAAAAATCAGTAATGCTCAAATTGAAAATTAATTTTTCTCAAAAAATTTTGAAATTTGAACAATTTGAAAAAAATATATGAAAAAATATTGATTTTTATGACAAAACGTGAAACTTCAAAAATTCATAGAGAATTAGGTTATCAATAATTTTTTTAATTTTCTGTTTTTCCAACTTTTGATTTTATTTATTTTAATATTTCAAATTTAAGATTCTTTTATTGTATATTATAAATGAACCACTTTTTAATATATTTCAGCTGATAATTTCTTAAGAAAAGTACGTTTCTAAATTTATTTAAAAACTACAATATCTGCCAAAAAATGATACACATGCACAGACCATATATATAATCCACTAAACCATTAAAATTCCACCTGAAACGAAAGTGTTATCAAATTCTAATTACCACCCCGGAAAAATACCGCATTGTTCGTACCGTGATATGTCAAATATAATAAAGCAGCCTCGGGGAGACGTTCTCATAACTAATAAAACATATGACCCGAGTCACGCATTATATGTATATGTAATGCCTTTTACCAGCAATGCTGTTGTTCTTCGAATCGAAATATTTAATGCATCGTCTTAACGACTACCATAAGAAGTCAAAACCGCGGGCCACAACTCTTATGAATCCGTAATAAATGCCGGTTTTCTAGTTTAACCGGAAAACTCAACTGGAAAGTACACAAACGAAATTACTTAACTTAAATGTAAATTTTTTAATGTTTTAACTAACAATTTATCAACATGGAAATATTTAAATATTTATTAGTATTCAATGGGATTTTGAACGTAGGCAGTTTATTGCCGCAAAACAACAACAAAAAATATATGGGCAGTATATAGTTGTCAATTTCCTGTGCGGATCGAGATCCGAAACGATCTGGAGCGTAAATGGATCCGAAATAATAATGCGCCTGCGTGCGTTCCAAAACGAGTCGTTCCTGGTATATGGTTCACACTTGAACATTTTACTTGTGTTCAAAAAATTATAATCATTAACACAAAGGAATATGACAAATTAATTTTAGTATAATCTATAATTATAAACACTTTCCTGAACAAAATAAGGAACACATGGACGGAAATGATGATGATGGCCGAAAGTCATCACTGTTCACTGCGTAATAATTGTTTATTAAACTTATTTTTACGCTTTAACGAACTATAATTTGATTGTTCTTCGTCAGTGCCGGGTTTATCGATTGAGGATGGTTTCCTAGTGCTAATTGGCGCATAATCAGCCAGGAAAATGAGGAATTTGTGCTGTTATCATCTCAATTTTAACTTGTTCTTCGTGTATTCTTTACATGTTCCTGTTTTTTTTTGTTGCCTTAATAATAATGATAAACAGTAATAATGTAATAATGATGATGGCCTTTCTTAGTTTGAGAAAAGATTTTTAGTTGTGTATTATTTATGTATTTAGTGAAATAAAAGGAATAGTTTAAAAATTCAGGAAAGGTAAAACGGTATTCTGCATTATGTTAAATATTTATTAGAAATGGTTAACAAGAACAAAATTGAAATATATGATTTATTTATATTTTTAATGTATCTATTAGAACAAAAATTACTTTCCATTTAATTCTAAATCGTGAATAAAAATTCAAATTTAAAATTAATAAATATATCATTAATAAATAACATTAAATTATGTGCAAATCATTTAATTTAACTGTGCATAATTTTTTTATATAATAACCATGTAACAAAAATAATAAATTATTTACGAAAAATATATAAAATTAAATGTGTAGAAATGTATCTATATGTTTTATAAAATAAATAAACTTAAATACGACAATTACAATTATAATAAACTTCTTTTTATTGTATTAAATTTGCAAATATTTATTTACTTAATTTAAATCAGATGAAACTCATAAAGTATTTCTGTTTTAATCTGCATAACTTAATGTTTCTAAAGCATGTTGAAAAATATAAATGTTTTAAGAGTAAATGAGCAAATTTTCACTTTTTTAAATTTACTTTTTACAACACACAATAGAGAAAAGTAAAAAAGTATCTTTATAAATCTATAGGTTCATATTTTGACACCTACTCATTGAATTTTGAATTTTTATATAATAAATCATTAAATTATCTATTTTGTACAAATTATATAAAATGTTTTTAATAATAATTTTATAAATAATTACTTAAATTTTACAAATTAAATTAAAAAAATTAAAATAATAGCTTTTTTAATTTGAAGCCTTCCTGACCAGATTTGGTTTTTTATAAAATATATTAGTAAATTTTATGACAAAAATATATAGTAATAATTTCAAAAACACTTTTTTACAATATTTTTGTTTTGATATAATTTAAATGTGTACCTTTTAACACACAGCTATAGAACGAAATTAATAAATTAAAAAATCTTTATGCATTTTATTTTAATAACTGTCTTTTCAAATTTTTTTTATTTAATAAATCAGTAAATGCATTTTTAAAATTTAAAAAAACAAAATATAAAAATACTTAAAAAAAATGATTTTTATATAATTTAAATATACGTAGACATTTAACAACATAATTATGTTATTAATAAATTTGAAAAATTATCTATATATATATATATATATATATATATATATCATAAATTATTCATTTTTAAAATTTATAACAATTTAAAGTAAAAATTTTCAATTTTTTCAAATTTTTTGTACATAATTTTAACGTACATAGACTTTTAAGATCATAAACTATAAAACGAAATTAATAAATTTGAAATATTATTATATAAAATTAGTATTTTTGTTTAATTTTAACACCTCTGTGATTAGATTTGAATTTTTCTTTGCACTAAATCAACCACTCGTTAAAATTTAAAATATAATAAATTGTTTTTATATAATTTAAATTTGTGTAGACCTCTTTAAAATCCAACTTTAGAACAAAATTCATAAATATTATAAAATTAGTTTTTTAATTTTATTTTAACAAGTGTCTCTACAATTTTGACATTTTATTAAATATATTAGTAAATTATCCATTTTTAAAATTTATAATAAACGACTTATAAATGTATTACTTAATGTTTTTATATAATTTAATTATGTGTAAACCTTTTTAAACACAACTATGTGGCGAAATTAAAAAAAAAATCATCATATATATATATATATATATATATATATAGTTTTTTATTATTATTTTTTACATTAGGTCCTTCTCAAATTTAAAAAATTCTTCTTTATTTGTCTTACATATTTTAAAAATAAGAACAGACATATTTTTAAATAGTTTAGAGTAGAATTTATAATTTAAATTTTCCAATTATTCAAAATTATGGCAAATTTCTATGAATTTTAATAGTATAACAATTTTGAACAACTGTTTTTACATCATTTAAATGTTACATATGCATACAACTATAAAACTAAATTACAAACATTAAATATAATCTAAAATATTTATATAGTTTATTTATTTATTTTCTTTTTTAATATTGTCAATTTGCAACGTACAATTTTACAATTTTTTTGAATAATTAATAATTGAAGAATTACATATTCTTAAGAACTTTAAGGACAATTTAACAGATCATTTCGTTCAGATTCCCACCGTCAAACGCCGTACTTAATATTTTCGCCTCGCCCCTCTTCAGTACCTAAATCGTTGCACACATATTCGGAGAGAAAGAATCCACGGGGTCCGCGAAGATGAGCCGGCACAATTAAAAACGCGACGAATACCAAACCGAACCGTGAAAGTGCTTTTCACCAGGTCGGCCACGCCGCCACTCGCGCTCGACTTCTTCGCCGCGACCGAACCGAATAACCCGGTCCCACGAACGCCACCGGAGTCCGTCAGAGTCTGGCGGCGGGCCGTACGGCAGGTGAATATCCCAGGTAACAATGTGGAATCGCGATCGAGAGTGCGAACAACCGTGAGACTCCGGCTGTCACAGTCGCCATCGGTGTACATTCGTCCCGACAACGGGCTGAAACGGCAACCGGTTCGTGGTCAACGACGAAAACTCGGACGTTTGGTGTTTGGTGCTTTTCCGGATACGACAGATACTTTTTCTACGTTTTGCCTTTTGATTTTGATTTTTTGGTAATTGTGCCTCTGGATGGTTTTCGGTTGTGACGACTTCTTTTTGATACGTTTCTGGTAAGCACTTGACTTAAGCACTTCTTTGTGCCACTGGTTTGTAATAAATTGTAAATATTTTCGTAGTTATTTTCAAACTTACGATTTTATAATAAACAAATTCATTGAAAATATTTAATTAATTAGTTGACAGTATTAAATATGCTAAAATAATAATAGATATTATTATTAACATCAGTTTCTCGCATTAAAATAATAATTTTACTTTTCGCAAAAGATATTTTAATATGTGTATATAATTCGAAATGCTTTTAAATATAGGTAATAAACATTTCACTAATGATCACGTACTATTTTAATGATTATTACTAAAAATTATTTTACTTTTAATGACATTTTAATATATTTTAAGGGTTTAAATTTATTAAACTTATATTTAATTATTAAAAAGTAATTGTTTGTATATATTAAAAATTTTACAAATTAATTTATAATAAACTTTCCTAATTTTAAAAATTCTAATTTTTAGATGATTATCTATATTTTTTAATGATTCAAAGAGAAATAAATATTATAAATGGACAATTTTCAGTATTTTTTAAATATAAAAAGTTATATTACTTGTTTAATAAAACAATTTCCTATACAAATTAAATTTATTATATAGACAATTAATTTTTCCAAATTTCAAAAACTATAAGTTTTAGATGATTGTTCAAAATATATTTTTGAATAACTAATAAAAAAATTTACAAATTAATATAAATAAACTTTCCTAATATTAAAAATTCTAATTTTTAATGATTATTTACATATTTTAATAATTCAAATAAAAAAATGTCAATGTCAATTTTCAGTATTTTTTTTTTTTTTGAAATATAAAAAATTATATTTTTTTAGATGATTATTTAAAAAACATTTTTGAATAACTCATAAATAATACTAATACTTATACTAATTGCCTAATTTAATTGGGTACATATTTTAACAGTGAAGTGAAACACTAAATACTAAACAATCTCCAAGTCTTATGTTAATTAAAATTATTTTAAATAATTATTTAATAATTCAGAAAGAAATCTAAATTTAATATAAATTAATATAATTTATATAATATTTTATTATTACTTTATTAGAACAATTTAATTGTGATATATTTTTAAATTATTAAAAGTATTTTTCAATAATTCAGAAAGAAATAATGCAATAAATTAATTTAATATACTATATATTAATACTATTTATCAAATATTTTATTACTTTTTTATATTGGGACAATATGTTTGTTTTTCACCAATATAATTGTGTACTTAGTTTTTAAATAACAACAATGGAATGAAATGCAAAATAGTAATTAATATCTAATCTTAATTATAATAAATTATAATAATTTTTTTTTTCTAACTTTTAGATGCTTATTTACAGAATATTTTATTTTGGAAATTTAATCAACAAACAAAATACTATCTTTATCTTCAGTTTCAAGTATTGTACTTATTAATTTTCAATAACTAAAATAAATTAATAAAATGTTTAATATAAATAATATTTATTATTATAATTTTTGAGCAATTTAATACAAATAAAATCATGTTATTAAAATGTAAAATAAAATTTTTATTATTATTTAATGTTAATTAAATTTTATTGGTTATAAATTTTGAAATATTGACACAGCGTAATAAGTTATTTTAAGATTTAAATTATCAACCAGGAATTTTGCTTCTGGCATTTTAAAATAAGTTATAACCTTTTAAAATGGAAATGGATCATTAAAAATAGTGTCCTAGATATATTTTATTAAACATAAAAAATAAAATAAATTCAACTTTGTAAATAATTAATATTTTGAATGATTAATCGAACATTTAAAATTTTGCCAGCGGTCTTTGGAATATGTTATTAGAGATATCTACACAAATAAATTAAATCTCAATTTTTTGTATGAAAATTTTAATTTTTAATCGAATTTTTGGCATTTTTACATGAAAATCGATTTTATGTTCTTTATATAATTTGAACCATCAAATCAGAATTGGTGCTAAATATTATTGTACAAAAGAACAATAAAATGTCACAAGGTGTTATTAAAATTAAGTCAACGAAGACAAATTTTGCAACACTGGTTCATATTCGTCCGAAAACCGGAACTAATTATTTCACTCTAGTTTATAACATACTTAAAATTCCATACAATTATTCGAAAAAAAAAAATAACTATAGCATTTAATAAAAACATTTCCAAACATCCTAATCATTAATTAATGCAATAATAGTACTGATATATGTTAAAATCAATTTCGACATCTATTATCAACAATATGTTGTTTAATCCAAAAATTTTAATCATATTTAACCACACTAAACTAATAAAACTAAACCAAAAGCACAAATAACATACAGACTACAATATACCATATGACATGTTATTATTTTATTTAGTTAACATTTTATGAACCTCCATAAACTAATATTGTTTGTTTGACTTGGAAATTATTTCCACAAAAGATGACTTTCAAAACCAAATCCAATTGAATTAAACTCAGGGGTACATTTGATGTTGTGTCAGTTGGTCGAAATTATATCAATTCTACCTTTAGTAGTGCTTTTTTATGTATCCGGAACCCCAAGATGAACAATAATATTCAAAAAATTATAGTTATTAAGTCGGTAAAATTTGAAAGCAATTGTGCCTTCCAAAAAATCCAATTAAATTTGTTTACGCATTCCAAGGAATCGCCTTTTATTATTAATAATAATAATCACAATAGTGTGAAATATTCAAATTAATTGAATTCTTTTTAATTGTGTTAAGTTGGGTAGAAAAATGCTTTAATTTATACACCGTATTTCAGGATTTTTCCTTTCGTTTTATGAAATCGGTAATTAATATTAAAATCAAAACAAAAGGGTGAAATATTAAAATCAGTTGGAATTTTAATGAATCAGCCTTAAAGTAGAACAAGAGTTAATTTCTATCTTTAAATAGAAAATGTTCTAATTAATTTGTGCATGATCTTATTGTTTTATAATAATAATAATAAACATAATAATGTTTAAATAACATGTCAATTTTATTATTAGTTTGGTTTGATAAATAGTAAAATGTGCCTTTTATCTCTAAACAGCATAATTAGTTTATTCAGGATTTGGTTGTTTCAATAACACTTCAAAGAAGTTTCTTTCCTTTCTTGACAATCCATTAATTCTTAAACAAAACCAGTTTTGCAAATATGTGAATTCTTGTTAGTGACTAATTTCAAATATTAATTTTTAATAAGTCTCATGTTAGCGGAGTCCTTGTAAGGAATTTCTCTACAAAACACCTAATTAACTTATTAATTATTTTCTATATCGTAATGGCTTCTATATATAATAAAAAATGACAAATCGAGTATGAGAAACGATTTTATCGTGACAGTTCCACAGCCACGTTTCAAATTACGAACAAATTATTGTTAATGCGGCCTTGTGAACTTTACCAATTGAATCTGGCAAAATGGGTTTTCTTGAAACGTCAAAACATTCTTTATGTTCGAAATGAAATCGCCGGCATTAATTGCCGGCAGTATCGACTTTTTCCATTGCAAAACAATCCATTCGGACGTAAACGGTCAACGGTGTAGCATCGGAGGTCAGGCTAGGCCGACACATGATCCTGAAATTTTTCTCCGTCTCAATTAAACATAATTAATGGACGTTAGACGCAGATAAAATCAATAAATATCGCAACGCATTGCTAATGGACAGGGTCCCCGTTTTATATTTTATTTATATCTAAATGGGTAATGAGATTCTAAAGGATATGCTGTCGTTATAATGAAGCATACGTGTAACGTGCAGATTCTATGCGATTTATAAACTCGACCCTATTTACATTTCTATTAAATGCGTTTTATACGTCCATGATCTCGTTCGGTGTTTCCTCATAAAATTAACAGTTTTATATGCAATTAATGACTGAAGTGTTTTTGTGACATAACTGAATAATAATAATAATAATTCTACTTCTATAAAATAAACAATATACATAAAGAAGAATGGTTTATTTAAATATTTGTCAAATATAATTTTAATTTTGGACGAAATTTATTAATTAAAATTAGAACTAAAAATTCTTTTAATAAAAAAAATTGTTGTAGAACTTAAAAACCTAAGTAATTAAGTTTAAAAAACAAATTATAAAAATACAGTAAAACTACTAATATATATATATATAAACTAATTTTAAATTTTTAAAAATTCAGATATATAAAAAAGTAATTAAATATGAGACTATAAGAAAAATAAATTTGAATTTGAGTAATTCTAAAAACTTTTAGATCTTCATAATCTAAAAAATATCACGTCCATTTAGAAAAAATATATATAAATTATTGGTATATAAAATATATACTATATACTATATCTAGTAACTAAATATTTTCTAATTATTTATTAAATTAAATTATTTAATTTTTAGTAGAAAGTGTAAAAAATTCCATTTTTTATATTTATTTTTTATTTAAAATTGATTTATTTTTTAAAAACATTAATTTATTTTAACCACATTTCATTTTAAATTTTTCATCTTTTTCTAAATTTCAGTTTTTTTTTAATTATATCAAAATTTTAGATTTTTTAAAGATTCCTGATTTTAGTATTATTTATATTTTATACCGTATCAAAAATGATGAGCGTGTCTACTCGCATATTGAGACGGAACATCAATACCCCTTTGTAAACAAAAAGGAAAGATATACATGCAATTATGTGGGCGGGCCGAACTGACTGGAGGGGATCATTTGGTTTTGCTGCGTTTAGCATGCGGTTCGTCTCCGCAGACGTTGTTTTTAGTATATTTTATTTAATTTTTGGGATACATTTTTATTTTGAAAAAAGTAGTTTATTTTTAGAATACTTATTTTTGTTTTCGATATACCCTCAAAAAATATTTCATTTTACAGATTGAAAATTATACAAAGTTACGGAATTTAAATGGAGCATCCGAAGAACTCGAACTACATCCCTACGCATACGGAGAGTTACTAAATGCATTCGCAAAGATTAATTTACATTGTGCGCCGGCGCGCACCAGCACGGCGCATTGTCTCTGAGAGTGGGGATTCTACTACCGGGCAAAACTTTTCTCTCTTTGTCGTGCATCCATCTCTTACAACATCCAGACACGAAGAGCATTTTTCGTACGGTATATTTAAATTTTGAAAGAGATTGAATATGTAATTTAAAGTACAATTGAAAAATGATTTAGGAAAATATAAAAATTGATTATAAAACAATAAATTTAATTTATTTTATTGTTAAAGAAGAATATATTTAAAAAATTCCTTATTTTACTTTGTATTTTACTAAATACTAAATGTTTTATTATTAAATACTTTAATTGATTACTTTTTTAAAA
The DNA here is from genome assembly GCF_024364675.1 of Aethina tumida. Classification (NCBI taxonomy): domain Eukaryota; kingdom Metazoa; phylum Arthropoda; class Insecta; order Coleoptera; family Nitidulidae; genus Aethina; species Aethina tumida. Next base: position 4,874,643 of record NC_065441.1, read on the forward strand.
AAATTTATATTTGTCAAGATTGAAATTCAATTTATTATTAATTTTGAAAATTCATTTTTTAATTTCATGTCAATTATTTCCTCAAATTGTTTATTTGAATGCAAATCAAAGAATTTCTAGAGAAAATTAGTAACTAATTTTCACTATAACTGTGTAAATGTGTAAAATTAATTGTTTTATTAGAGAAAATAATTGTTAAATTTTATTATTATTATTATTTTAGAAGAAATTTTCCAATTAGTTTTTTACGAACGTTGTTTCTATACATATTTCCAAGAAAAATTTCTAGTCACTTAAAGCAACGTTTTCTGCGACAAGCAGTAGCAAAAACGTCACCTTTTCAAATTAGCAGGAATGTTTATTACCGGCTCTAAAACAGACGCTGATTAACTATAAACAAATGGCACACCAAGATTTAAAAGGTTCACATTTTAATTCGTTTGCACCATTCTCGAATGGAAACGATGTGAACATTTCGTAACTAATTTTTTATATATACAGATTGTATATTCTCATTGTGGTGTGTAAAATTAAAAGTGAATCTCTGTATAATTAGAGTAAAATCGAAATGAAAACTGTGAGAAGAATTTTGCAACTTATTGTCTTGTCTCGACTTACACATGCAACGTCCAAAATGTCGCAATTATAAACTAATTAATTATTAATATTGTGATATCTCGATATTAAATCGTTGGGAAATGTCAAAACTGGGTTGAAACTAATCCGCAAGTGTCGATTACAGTTATTTGATGTTTTGACCAATTGTTATATTTCGTTAACACTCTAATTCAAACTAAAAGGCGTGACTATTTTCAGAAAACTAACAGGATCGTTAAACTGGAGAAGAATTAAACATAGCCTGACCCATTTTATTTAAAAAATAAGCAACAAGATTATGCACATAATTTTGCAAGTCGACGATTTCTTGTGTTTGGACGGCGAGCACAAAGTGTGCTTTAAATCTGTGGCACTGGAACAAAAAGAGAAAATAGAATTGACACTTGCCTACAATAATTATCGACTGTAAACACAAAAATCCCATATTACCGTGATTAATTATAAAATTGTTATGAAGCAACTTTTTATTACAGGTCAAACAATCAGTGTTTTAATGTCTTATTTGTTGTTTTCTGTCTGGGTAATTGCCATCATCAAAGGATAAGATGATGAGCTAACAACAAACGTACATGCCATATGTATCGATTGTCAAGTGTTATTTTTAATTCAGAAGTTAGTTTTATGGAAACGTGTTTGTAATAAACAAATGGTGATTATATGATGATAACTATTATTAGTGATTAATCGGCTGAGTATAATTTTCTGTGCTAAAACAACATTTCAGTGGTGATTAATGTCGATAAGCATATTTATGCTCTATTGATTTTTTATCAGGAATGTTACAGCTTATAGAACAATATGTGTGACAAAGTTGGTGTTTAATTGTTCATTGAATTTTATCTTATGATTAGTTTTGTATTACATAGTCAAATTTGAATTTAAAGAAAAATAGTATTGGAAGATTTTTCTGAAAAAATATTTTTGTAGTGAATTTTAAGTTGTTTTACAAATTACATTTTTAAGATTTCAAACAAAAATACTTAAAATTCAAAATTTTCAAGATGTAAAAATGAAAGTCTGAAAATTCTGATGATCTTCAAATTAAAAACTTAAAATTATTTTGGAATATTACAATTGTATTGTATTTATTATATAAATTTCTAATTCTCCAGAATATTTAAAATATAATAATTAAAAATTAACTCTCTAAATTTTGCTACCTTATACATAAATTTTGAATTTGCATTATTTATAATTTAATTCTTTAAAATTAAACAATAAAAAAATTCTGTAAAAAGTAATTGAAATTAAGTTTATTAAACTAAATTGTTTCTGGCTTTTATAATATTAAAAATTTTTCAAAATTTAAAATTTTTGTCTGCACTTTAATTGAATTACAAAATTTTTAAGGAATTTAAAAATCTGTACACAATTTTCTGCCCTTAGTAATATTCATAATTCAACTCTTTAATATACATATAAGACTTATCTAAATTTAAGGTTTTTATAATTTTTTTAAATTCGTAGTTTTTCATAGCAAATATTTAGATTTTTTATGTATTTTTTATAAGATTTTAAGTAAAAAAGTAATTCAAAATCTATTGATTAAAAGTGTTAAGGAAATGTTTTACTACTTTTTTTAAGAATCAATAATTAAATACAAATAAAAATGTATAAAATTAATTTTAAAAATTTTTTTGACAATTTTGTTTCAAAATATCTAATTAAAACAAAATGGAGAATACTTTACAATTTACATTATCCATATTAATTTTTAACATGAAACGTTTAATTACCACTAATCATCATTATTAAGTCTTCTTGGTACATAAAATTGGGACGCCCCACTTTTCTACCTGGAAATTATGAAAAATGCAAATATTGCAGGTTTATTATTTATGGTTGTTTGTTAAAAACTGTGTTATGTCATCTTTGATTTATACGCGATCGCATTTAGTTTTGCAGTCTGCGGAAATCGACACGATTAGTTTGATTAAACACCGATTCAGTTTCCAGACCAGGAAATGAAATTATAATAACGTCGCATAAATATTATCTCCCATTAAGCAACAAATTACATTATCTGTGAATCAGTGCTGCGAGATTTTTCTGTAAAAAACAACACGTGTAACACACAACCAACATTGTGTCTTGGGCGTTGCGCAAATTATAACGAACGTAGTTATGCATCTGAGATTATCCCACAGATTTGCCAACAATTAGATAGTAATTGATGTTTTGTATTTTATTTAATTACACACGGTTTTGGATACTGCCTAAACAATGTGAAAATTTCTATTGTTTGTGGCACCGGTTACAGTTTAACTCTTTCACCTGAAAGTGAAACGTTTTGTTTATGTTACCGATCTGATCGTGATTGTTTAATCTAGTTTGGGTGCGATCAGAGAGGCGGCTAAATTTAATAGACAGTGAAAATGCGGGCTTCGATTTTAAATTGAGCAATTTTATTCAGAAACCAAAAAAATAAAGTTTTATTTGTGGCTTTGAAATATGATTTGCGGATTTCAATTGGCGAAGTCGGTGCTGAACGGAACAGACTGGAAAGTTAAAAACAAAAATTTAAAATTGCCGGCAGTAAAAGATTATAAATTATGTGTTTTTTTTTTAAAGTAATTCAGACTTTTTACATTTCTAATAATGTCATTTTCTATATTCCTTAGGTATAAGAGATTAAATGTTTTAAGTTTCAAAATATTAATAATAATTAAAGCATATTTTGATTTATTTACAATTTTTTTTTTAGTTTCTTCATTCATTAATTAAATATTTTGTTATAAATATTCAACCAAGTTTTTAAATTTGGGAATTTCTGAGGATGTTTAATGTCTGGTAAAATTTTTAATTAATGAATTAATGACTACTATTCTATATATTTTTTAAATGTTAAGTCAGTTACTCTTTTTACGATTTTTTTATTCAATATATATAAATAATCTTTTATATATCTTAATTCTTTAAAAAAATGTATATTCTAATATTTTGTATATTATTTAAATTATTTATTCTTAGGGTATTTAAAGTCTAAAATGATTGATCATTAATTATTTAATTACTATTTAAGTCCCTATATAGTAATAATTGTTCCCACGTTTTTCAGATAATTTATATTATATTTTTATATTTTATATAGTTGTCAAATATTTTATTCTTCGGGTTCTTTAAATTCTGATAAGATTTTTCATTAATTAATTAATTAATTAATTAATTAATTAACAATCTGATACATTTTGATTCATTATTTAACAACTATTTATTAATTTTCAAATATTGTTTACTTCAAATATTTCTAAAAATTAATTAAATTATAAATTTTTCAAAGTTGTTATGTCAGTTTTATTATTTATTTTAATTCCCTATATTTTTGTAATAATTTTTTACATTTCTTAATTTTTATATTTCTTTAAATACTTATTTCTTAAAGTTTTTTAAGTTTCAAAAAACTGGTAACATTGATTAATTATTTAATTACTTTTTATTATATTATTATACACAGATTACTTCTAACATTTTTAAAAATTCCATAAATTTTTATGTCAGTTACTGCTTATGATTTATTTATTTAATAATTATTAATTTCTTAAATTTTTATAAAATTTTGGATTCTAATATTTTTATTTTTTAAATATTCTTTAAATACTTATTTTCTAGGATTTTTCAAGTTTTAAAAGTTTGGTAATATTTTAGATTAATTACTTTGTCATTATTTATTGTATTTTTATATATTAATTATATTTGATATTTAAATCCATAATTTTTTTCAAAAAGTTTATGTCAATCTTATACTTTATAAATTCTTTAAATACTTATTTCTCAATATGTCAGTTATTAGTAATTATTTATTTATTTATTTTAATTCCCTATATTTATGTAATAATTTTTCAGATTTTTTAATTTTTTAGAAAATTTTGAATTTTAATATTCTTATAATTTATATATTTTTAAAATTTTTTATTTAATTACTTTTTATTATATTTTTATACACTAATTACTTCTAATATTTTTAAAAATTCAATAAATTTTTGTCAGTTACTGCTTTTATGATTCAATATTTTTAATTTGTTAGAACTTTTAATTTTTTTAGAAAATATTAGATTCTAATATTCTTATTTTTTAAATATTCTTTAAACACATATTTCCTAAAAGTTTGGTACGATTTTAGATTATTATTATTATTTTTTGAAATTTTATATTTTATATTCTATTTTTTTATACATTCTTAAAATACAAATTTCTTGGGTTTTTTAAACGTCGGATAAAATTTTTGATTCAATATTTAATTATTATTAATTACTTTGATATTTTTAAATATACTGTAAATATTTGAATATTTTTAAGTTACTCACATGATTTTTTTATTCATTATATGTAAATAACAATTTTTAAATAAATTCTATGTTTCTAATATTTTTATATTTTTAAAATATTACATATAAAATCTTTAAATTTTAAAATTTATTATCTTTTTTATTTTAATTTTATTGTTATATGTAATACATTTTATAGACTTTAATTTTTTGGATTTTTTTTTCTACTCATTACTGTTACATATTTTTTAAACAAGTAATATATTAATTATATATTATTTATTAACTATTTTTAGTAATAATATTATTTATACTTCTTCAATTTTATTCAATATTAATTTGTCATTGAACAGCAAAATTATTGTATTTTTTCACTTGATTATTTAGATTAATCCAATATTGTGTGATTTTTATAAGAAACAAAAAAAACATAAATTTGCGGTTTTAACAAATTACGAGTCAAGGATTAAATTTTCCACGAACAATTACCAATGAATCTGATTGGAAAGTTAAAAAACAGTTATAACATCTAAATTGTCGACATCACAATAATTTCCATTAACCTCGTAAATCATAAATCTGATTAATTGCATCAGATCCAATCCGTCACTAATTCACAACGTCCAACAGTTCTTGAGCAATTCATCTAATCGTCAGATTTTTCTCCGACATCGCAATACCGTAACTTCAATTTACTTATTTCGATTCATCGTAACGAGAGCTCGTTTCTGGTCTGACCGTATCACATTTAAAATTGCCGTTTCGAACGTTCTGTCCTGGAATTCCGGGCGTTTCGAAAATGCACAGAGAGCCCTGGGACGACGTCGCCCCAACATCATACATTAATGCCTGCCGTGTTGCATTCGAGAACCGAATGTCCAATTAAAAAACTATCGCTTATTAAACTGCCACTTCCTGAAAGATGCAGCTCCAACAAACAGTGCATACAGTTATTACGGCCGGCACGCAATTTTGCCTTTCTGCATGACCGTGGATATTCCGGACACGTGATCTTCCCAGAAAACATGTGAACTGAATATTCATCTCGTTAATTGCCACGGATCTCGCTGCTGGATATAGTGGCAATTTATCGATAACCAAGGACGCAGGATGTGGATTGTTACGAAAAAAATTCATTTGCATTGTTTTTAATCGCGGCCTTATTGGAAATTAATCACTGTAAATCGTTAAATTAATCAATCTAATCGAAATCCCACATTAATACGTGGCGAAAGTTTTTTTAGTGGCTCACGAATAAATTATCGGTTTGTTTACACAAAATTACAATAATGTATTGGTAAAGTTCAATGATTCCCGCGAGTAAAACACACCGGTGAAATTCTGCGATTTGCATAAAATAATTATTAGTGCTTTTGCATTAATTCGGTAAGAAAGGAGAATGTGAAAGAACATCAGAAACCGTAATTCTAGGTTTAATTTTAATCAAAGGAAGCGCTAGAAAGTAATAATTAGCAATATTCGGTGAACATGTGCCAGTAATTACTTCCACAACGCCACAATAAATTATTTTTACATAACGCATTAAAATGGTCAAATTACCATTGTCCACTGACACATTTATCTCCCTCCTTCAACATTATGAAATGACGAAACCGATTTTACACCACAATGGACCGTACAAGATCAGCTAGCTATACCGGAAGTTTCACTTGCTGAAGATATTGTACTAATTAGCTATTACTACTTTGTAACCAACATTCATATGAGTATGCGTATTGCCCGTATGTCATTCGAAAACGCGTCATTGATTCAGGATTATGTAATTTTTGCGCAATTACATTAATTGCGTTCGTATCAATCGATGCCGGAAATGGTTTTTATTTTTTTTTTTCTTAGAACGATGCTTCATTTCTCACATTTAATCGCGATTTGAGATTTTAATTAAAGACTGATGAAAAAGCACGTGATTATCATTGGAACTAGTGATGGGAACTCGTTTACATCCTTGTAAAAACGGCCAATCGATAATAATTAAAGTGGTGATTACATTAGGACAAGTGTCTTCTAATACTTAAATACTTATCAGTAATTATGAAATTACATTTTACCGTTACATTTTTACTTTACACTGTTAATTTTTAGAATTGAATACTCAAATATTTAAACTTTTTAAATAGTTTACATTCTTTTGAATTTTTAGTTTATTTTAGAATTAACCTTATTATTTAATACTTTTTTAAATTATTTTATAATTTATTAAATTTTATTTGAATGCTTAGTTTTTAAATTTTGCAATTATGTCTTCTTGAGAATTTTTGGAACTATGTTAATTTAGATATTTAAAATAAATATTTAAATTATTAAACATTCTTTTGAATATTTTGTTTAAATTTGAAATATTTTGTAATTTATTTTGTATAAATCTCCTCCTAAATGTTTATTGTGTTAAATTATAAAATTATAAACACATATATATTTTAGGGGACACTGCTAATTTTTTAATATTTAAATTTTTAGATATTTGAATTAATTTTATTATATTAAATTACAAAAAACTTTAAATGTTTATTAAATTTAGTTTATAATTACAAATATTATGTCTTTATGAAAATTTTTAACATTTATTTTTTTTTCTTTTTAATATTTTAAAACTAATTTTTATACATTTTATTTTTTAAAAATTACTAATACTTTTAATTTTTATTGTTATTAATTATGTTTTAGATATATTTTTGGGGAACAATATTGATTTTTTAATTTACTGTTCAAATATTTAAAATTTAGCAGATATTTTAAATAAAAGTTTAAATAATTTATCAATAATTTTTAATTGACATTTTTTGTTAAAATTATTAATATCTTATTTTTAGTATTTTAAAATTTTAATATTTTTAAACAAATAAAATTGACATTTTTTTTATAAAATTATTAATACCTTATTTTTATTATTTTAAAATTTTAATATTTTTAAATAAAAATGTAATAAATGTTAAAAATATTATAAAGTAAGGTCGTAAATCATCCAGATAAATAACTTACAATAAAAATTGTGTAATTTCCAAACTGTTCAGTGCAAAATGGGTAATATCAACTATTTGTTTTAATGAAAATGTTGCTCTTTTGATACCTCATTTGAAAAGTATTTTTATTCTATTCATTGCTATTTTGTTGACGAAAATTGGACAATCAGTTTATGTGTGACTTTTCACTTTCCTTTTATGATTAAAATAGACTATTAAATTCAAATAAATTTATTAAATGTTCAAGGAAAATAATACATGTAATTTCTCTTGAAATTTAACTCTCACATTTCTTAATATTATTATTATAACTATTATACGATTTTACTGTAAATATTTATCTCCAAATTTTCTAAGTAATCATTAAATTATTAATTAATATTTTTAGATTCAAATAAAGTTATTTAATTTTAAGTTTCCCTCATTTAAGGACATTTCGACTTTTATTATTTTTCATTTATAATTTTTTTTAATTCATTGATGTTATTTAAATTTTAAGATTTTTAATATTTTTTAATGTGTTCATAAAATTTTCCATCGTTTAAAATTATTTGATTTTTTATAATATATTATAGCTTTCATTCTTGTTATAATTATTAATTAGTTACCTTTTTTGTTAATTCATCTTTAGGCAGTTAATTTAAATAACTTAGAGGTCATAAATAATTATTGAACAAGAAAGTTCTAACAACAATTTAAAAATTTAAAGAATTTATATAGTCCAATTAAATAAACAAAAAAGCTTAATAATAAAAAAGAATAAAAAGGTAAATTCATATATTAAAAATATAATTTAAAATGAAAAATTCAAAATACATTCTAAACATTCTCAGAAATTAAAAAAATTAAAACATAAATTCTTATGTTAAAAATATAATTTAAATTGAAATATGAAAATAAAATCTAATTAAAATACGTACCAAAAATTCTCAGAAATATCATATATTAATTTGAAAAAACATAAATAGGAAAAATAACTTTTTATATATTCTTTTAAAAACATAATATTTTTTTATTTTGTATTTCTTAAATTATACTATTTTTAAGCAGATTCTTGAGAATTTAATTTAATTATGTCTAATAGTCAAATTATTATTTTTTAGTTACATATTCAGTCCCGTTAAGTATTTTTAATTTATGAAGTATCTTTTTTTCTTCAGTTGTTTTTTCATCTCTCTTTAGTTTATTTGGGACCTTTCCATCATATAATTATTTATGTTCTTGAATTATTCAAATTAACTGCCTAAAGTTAAATGAATAAAAAAGGACAATTAATTTATGCAATTATAACAAACACAAGGATGAAAGTTGTACCCGAATGTGGGATATTTAATTTTGCTGCAACATCCAGAACTGCAGTTTTTCCTAGAAACACGTTTCCAGCAAAGAGAGATTTTCCGCGTAATACAAACAAAATCCATCGCACTAATTACGGTTAATTGGTTCCTTGTTCCAGTAATTTTTCCGAAGAAAGTGTTGAACAATGGCGTCTAAATAATTGTTTAAATCGTCTCAACTTCGTTCGATTCCCGTTCGATTAAACGTCGAAACCGAGTAGTTTATTTTCTAAAAACGGCCGCTCAATATAGAAGTCCAGATCCGACCGTTTTACGCCTTTCGTTCGCATTTTAAACGGCAATAAATCGATGGTGTTTCTTTCTCTCGACGCAATTTTCACTCGGTTAGGTTAAACAAACAGTTTTTTTCTCATTTTCTAATCACCACCAGCAGGTTATTTCTATAAATATCGAGTCGTTGTTGAGTGCTTCGATAGCCTAAACCGTGTTTCATCGGCGACGTGGGCACGACGTACTCGCATAATCATTCCATCGGTCACAATTGATGGGACGTTTCGTTTTATTTGCCGAGGATAATCTGCAAACTTGGAAAAATGATCGAGCCAAACAAGATAAGATTGTTGATAGATGGATGTGATTAAAATTAAACGAGGCCGTTTCGCAATCCTTTAACAAACCTTTAAGAGTCGATCTTATTAGGCCCCCGACAATATTTATGTATATTGTACACAGCACATTATTTAGATAATTAAAAAGTTTATTATCATATTTATTATTATATAATTATATGTATTTAATATTTGTTATTATATAATTATATTATTATTACCTTAATAACTATAATTAGATAATAAAATTTGAATGATTAAATGAATACATATTGTTTTTAAATAAATGCCTACCCCAATAAAAAAAAACTGAAAACTGATCATAAAAATATGAAATTTAGCAATATAAATTTGAAAACATGTTCCAAAAATCTGAATAAAACAAGAGGAATCTAAAAATAATTTCAAATGAATGTTTTTTTATTTTAAATTATAATTCAAGATTTGTAAAAGATATTAATATGATTTGTTACTTATTTTTCAAAACTACAAAAGACTAGCAAATATAATTTTTAAAAATGAAATAGTTGGAATTATAAAAAATTCATAACATTAAAAATAAGAAAAAATCCTCAAACACCGTTAAATAAAAAATATACTGGAATAATAGAATAAGAAATGACATTTTAAAAATCTTAATAAGACATAAAATAAAATTAAACAACGTAATTCAAAATTAATATGTCCAAAACATATAAATTTCTGAGAAATTTATTTATTTTAATTATTTGTTTTTTTATAATTTAAGAATTTTTAAGTATAAAAAATGAGAAAAATCAAATAATGTAAATATTGCATTTATAAAAACATTAAAATAAGAAAAAATAGTCACAGAAATTCCAAAATACCAGAATAAGAAAAGTTCTCACTGTAACATATAAAATCAGACAATATAATTTAAAATTAATATGTGCAGAAAATATATATTTTGAGAATTTTTTTAATATTAATTTATTTACTTATTTGCTCTCTTCTACTATTTATAATTTAAAATTTATATATTTATTATAAATAAAAAAAAATTAAGTATCAAAAATGAGAAAAAATCAAATATTACAAATATTACATTTACAAAAATATTTAAAGTAAGAAAAAATATTCAAATTCTTATCATAACGTACAAAATCAGACAATATAATTTAAAATTAATATATCCAGTAAATATAAATTTCGAGAATTTTATTGCTATTATTTTTTAATTATTTGCTTTCTTCTATTATTTATTATCTAAAAATAATGCATATTTATTACAATTTAAAATTTTTGAAGTATAAAAATGAGAAAAAATAAAATAATAATATAAATATTACATTTACAAAAAGATTCTAAGTAAAAAGAAATAGGCAAAGAAATTTCAAAAATATTTATTACAAAATACCAGAATGATAAATGATAACATCAACATAAAATCAGAAAATATAATTTAAAATTAATACGTCCATAAAATATAAATTTTGAGAATTTTACTATTATTTTTTAATTAATTAAATTATTGTTAATTTTCAAAAACTTCTTGATATTAAATTAAATTTGAACACATAAACCAAAAATGAGAAAAGACAGAAAAAAAAAATTTAAAAATTGGAAGTTACAATTACAAAAAGTGTATAAATATGAAATATTTTATAATAATAAAAATGTAACTCAAAATTAATTAACCCAGAAAATATAGTTAATATTGATATTTTTTTTATTTATTTACATGTTTGCTCAGATTTTTTTGTTAGTTTTTAATAATTATAATTTAAGATTGTTGTTATAAAAATCGAAAAATTATAATTCTTATAAATTTAAGATCAAAAATAAATATAAATTAAGATTTTGAGATTTTTCAAAATCGTCTTGATACTAAATTTGAACACATAAACCAAAAATGAGAAAAGACAGAAAAAATAAAAATTTCCAAAATTGGAAGTTTAAATTACAAAAGTGTGTAATATGAAATATTTTATAATAATAAAAATGTAACTCAAAATTAATTAACCCAGAAAATATAATTAATATTGATAATTTTTTTTATTTATTTACATGTTTGCTCAGTTCTTAATAATTATAGTTTAAGATTTGTTATTATAAAAATCGAAAAATTATAATTCTCATAAACTTTAGATGAAAAATAAATATAAATTAGGATTAATACATTCTTAGGGGATTTAATGTCTTTTTTATATTCGTGACTAGCCCAAAAAAATTCATTCGACCGTAGCAATAGACACGTTTATTGCACCCACGCACAATTGTGTTTGTGTTTTATCGATAAGATACCGGAAATGTGGTGTAGTCCCCCCTAACCAAATAGTTGATGTCGCCGAAGCCCCACCGATGGATGATGAATCAACCGCACATGTTCCGATTACCGGAACCGTAATTCCAGCGCGACAGAACTTAATTGTGATTTTATCGATCAATCGGCCGATCGGAAACAAAAGGAGCAACGAAACGATCATATGGGAACCGCGACGATTTTCTTCTTCACGTGCAACTTTCCCGTCTCCTGACACAATGACCTTCGGGGCCGGTCCATAATTAAAAGAAAACGTTATGGGTAAAAATAAAATGCATTCGAACAACGCGAAACGTTCAATTTTATTGCTTGAAATCTTCGTCTTCTTCGTCAATTTTTCGATCGATTTCCAAGCGAAAAAAGATGGGCCAATTAGGGGAATTTCAGAGCAGAAAGACGCGAATGAAATAATTCATTAGTCTACACCTAAATAACCAGCTTTATGCGCTGATAACTTTTTAAACAACTAGGATGCTCTCTTATATTAGTTAATTCCATGATAATATCACACATTAAACATTAATTGAAATATTCATATTTGAAATTTAAAATATTTGAGTGGAAGTTATGAAATATTTATTCTGTGAAAAAGTTTAAAATTTATAAAATCAAAAAAAAAAAAAAGAATAAAACAAATTAAATAAAATTGTATGAATATGAGAAAAGACAAGTTTTAATTATTACATGTAAATTTATAAAATTTTCAGTAATAAATAAAAATACACTGTTCCAAAAAATTAATGCACCACACCATTTTATTTATAACTGTTATAGTCTTAAAATATATTGTCTAAATAAAAAATTAAACTTAATATGGGGTTCTTCCACCACAACTACGAATGAGAACCCCACATTTTCTGTTCATACTCAAAATCTGGGTTCGACTTTCATTTAGACCCAAATTCTCCCAAATTTCGAGTTATTTGGATGGTTACGATGGTCCCTTAAACGTTTCTCAAGAATATCTGGGATTTATATGTTCTATTGGGTTAAGACCTGGACTGTGAGCTGGCCAGGTTTTTTTCCTTGTTTCTCCATATTTACGAATATTTTTTATATATTATTTTCAAGGTTATTTAATGTTTATCATTTTTTTTTATTTGACTTCACTGGTTAATATTAAAATATTCATCGTTTTGGTAAGTCATCGATAAACACCATTCTCATTCACTGATGACATCATTCCATCAATTCCGCAATATTCACAAATTTCCCTCACGTCTCAAATTAAAACAACTCGCACAGCAAATATTAAAATTACACACCCGCAGATTGAAGTAATTTAACGGTTCGAATTCGATAATCCGAACGAACAATAAACCCAAGAACTTCTCCAACCATTAACGGAGCGTTGACATTGACATTACACACGAAAGTTATTGTCAATTTACGCACCGTCATTTCTTTTTTTCTTAATATTTTTTTAATGTGCACGTTTACGACTAGATTTGCTAATTTTATGTGTTATTATCCGCATAAATTGTCGAACCAACCGGAAATATCTGATATGTTCTGCTCAAAGCGAGGCTGCTTTTTACTTATTTCATTTGCAGCCAATTATTTCGTTTATAATGTATCGTTAGTATTCATGATTCTGGTGAGAAGATTCAATAATTTAAGAATAATTATCGGGCGATAAAAAATCGCATAAATTATCGATAAGAATTGTTCAATGCCAAACACATACTGGTGTATCTACAATTGTGCCTCATGTCTGAGCTGAATTTAACGAGAAACTGTATTATGCATAATTATGTTTAATTTGTGAAATTATCATGGAATTAACTAATATAAAAGAACATCCTAGTTGTTAAAATTATCAGCGCATAAAGTTGGTTATTTAGGTGGAGAATAATGAATTATTTCATTTGTTATTATATTATCTTTTAATAGATACATTTTTTGATATTTATAAGTCTGTACAATATAAATATATAAATATTAATGAAAAATTAAAAATTTTGTTTATAAATATGAAATCACAAAAAAAAGAAAATTTAAATATAATCTTAAAAAATACTCGGACAATAAAATGGTTAAAATCAAAATAAATTACAAATTTAAAGTTAGTAAAAATTAAAAAATCATATATTTTATATTATGAAAAGTGAAGAAAATATATATTTTTTGTTAAATACTAAATAAAGCTAAAAATAATTTCATTAATAAAACATTGCTTTAATTGTAAAAACACAAACAAGACAGAAATTTAAAAATAATTTTAAAAAATACTCAGACTAAATCTAAAAATTGAAACAATAAAATAGTTAAAATTTAAATAAATTAAAAATTCATCTATTTTATATTATGAAAACTGAAATAAACATAAAACAAAACTAAACTAAAAAATATTTTTATTAAATTTAAGAATATTAAAATTATTGATTAATAAAAAAATATTATTTGTAATTAGGAATACACAACTCAAACTTTTCCAATATATTTTAATTCTTCTTTAATTTTATAATTTGAATAATTATTATTTTATAATATAATAATATATAATTTTAAATAATATACAAATTAATATCAAAATAAATTAAAAATTTATAGTTAAATAAACAATTCATCTATTTTATATTATGAAAGAATCATAATTTTTTTTTTGTTAAATATATATTGAATAAAACTGAAAATATTTTAATTAAATTTAAGAATATTAAAATTATTAATTAATAAAAAATATTATTTGTAATTATGAAAACACAAAGAATAAGACCGAAATTAAAAAATATTCTTAAAAATACCCAAACATAAAAAATTTAAACAGGAGAATGGTTAAAATCTAAATAAATTAAAAATTCGTAAATTTTATATCATGAAAAATAAAGAAAACGTTTTAATTAATAAAAAATATTGTTTGGAAATATGAAAACACGAAGAAAAAAGACCTAAATTTAAAAAATAACTAAACTTATAAGAGACATACTAAAACCTAAAAATTGAAACATTAAAATACTATGAATATATAATGAAAAATGAAGGAAATATAATTTCTTTAGATAAATATTGAAGAACACTGAAAACATTTGAATTAATACAAAATTTGAGAATGAATATTTTAAATATCTGGATTAAAAGCTAAAAAAAATACATATGGCATAATATTAAAATAAAAATTAAGTAAATTAATTTTTAAATTTATAATAGAAATAGTCAATAAAGTTTAAATTATTTTTTTGTTTTCTGCCGTTTTATTTAAATTTAACATAAAATAAGTTGTCCAGCCTAACTTAATCTAACCTTACGTAACATACCCTAACTTAACCGAGTCTAATCTAACCTAACCTAACCTATATTTATACAATAGTAAATTAAACTGAACAAAATAACAATAAAAATTAATATTCCATTTTAATCGAATAAGTTTCACTATTCAATACATTTTTTAAGGACATCCATTTCAATTTATTCACACAATAACCGACAAATCATAATTTGATCGATCATTTTTCAATATAAATAAAAAATAATCGTGCGCAAAATATGAATGTAAAAATTTAATGGAACGTTGAATTTCGGTCGTACCGTCACCTCGCCAACCGGGAAACGTGTACCGCTAAACTAGGAAGCAGTAAAACAATTTCACGACGACCACTAAAAGTTGACACTGCGCCCATAAAAAATGACCCGCGATCAATAAATAAAAGAAGATCGCGTAATTTCTAGTATCGGCGAATAAGAATGAGATTGATGCACTTTCTCGAAGCCTACTTTTCATCACCTCCGGCGAATGGCGACCTCGAATTTTGAGTTGAACACACTCGGCTTCATAATACGTTATAATAAACGAGCCAGACACACCTGTGTTTAAATCGCGAAATATTGTTTATATGTTCGATATTATTAATATTATTTTTTTTTTACTGGGGATTTTTTAACTACGCACCAACAACTTTAATAAATGTACTCTGTATGTATTATATTCAAACTATCAAAATTCATTTCTGCTAAATGAGTTATTTTTCTTTACATTTTCACATTTGTGTATTAATTAACATCTATAATCATAATTATTATTCAATTATTTTAGTTTGAAACTAAACTTAAATAAATTATAAAGTAAATGTATACGTCTTTAATTTTCTTATGTTAATTCAGTTTAAATTTAGGTTTAAATCGTGTTAATTACCATTGAAAAAATTAATTCAATGTCAAATAAACAAATCATCAATATATGAATATCAATTTTCAATATATAGACAATGTATTAAACTACCTTAATAATCCA
Source organism: Aethina tumida (assembly GCF_024364675.1). Lineage (NCBI taxonomy): Eukaryota > Metazoa > Arthropoda > Insecta > Coleoptera > Nitidulidae > Aethina > Aethina tumida. The sequence goes on from NC_065441.1 coordinate 4,890,928, forward strand.
TCAATATCTTCAGGATGTCATAAAATTTAATTAAGAGACTTCTAGCATACTTAATAAACAGTAATTACTATAAAACTGAACATGATGCGTCGTAATACAAGTAGGATAATAATTCCACTAAGCCATTGCACATTTTTGGCATAAATTACAAATTGCAACATCTAAAACAACAATTTATGTATATGTGTGTGCAAAAACATAACAATTAAATAAAGATTTCAAGACAATAGTCCAATTATTGGAGAGTGAGAGAATTAGAAAACTTACTGTCGCCCGGATTAAAACAATTTGCATTATTATAAACTTTAAGACCATTGTTTTGATGGAAATTAATCAGCTAGACCATTTTTCCTTTATGGTTTTCTGAACAATAAGCCATTACCGGCGAAACTGTTGCGTTAAAGCTACATTGTTATCAAACACGTTTAATGTTGTCCAAAACGTCATAGATTTTATAGAATGAATTGAATAAGGAAATACTTTGTTGTCGTATTAAATGTGTTCTATTCAAAATTGTTTCAAGTCATGTTTGCATAAGTAAATCAGTTGTTTTATTCAAAAAATTTAAAGAGCAAATTTTAGTTACGTAGGCACTTCATTTTTCTTTAAAATGAATTAATTAAATTTTATACTGTTGAAAAATAAAGATAATTTAGAATAAATTATATAATTAATAAAATAAGATCTTTAAGCACATAAAAAGAAAGAATTAAAGAAGTCACTAATTAATGATAAAAAATTGTAAATATTGTCTGAAAATTTTAAAATTAAATAAATAGCATAATTTAAAATAATTTAAAAAATAATAAAAAATATTATCAAATATGAATTAAACTCTCAAAAAATTAAATATATAAAATTTTAAAGATAATTTTAATGCTAAATATAAAATAAAGAACTGGTGATTTTAACGACCAATTACAATACGAACTTTTCAATATATTGTATGGAATTTTATAAATAGTATTCTAAAATAAAATTAATATGTCATAATATAAAATAATTAAAAAAATAACAGGATATGAATAATCTGAAATAAATTTAAAATATTAAAAAAAGTAAAAATAAAATAATAAAAAATATAAAATTATTGAGCATCTCTATTAAAAATAAACACATTATAAGATAAACCTTCGAATATATTTTAACTGAGTACAATATTAAAAATTAAATTTTATCTTTAATCTTTAATTAATAATAAAAAATAAAAAAATATATTAATAAATATTAATAAACATATTTGTGATCTTAGAATATTACAAAATTCTAATATCTAATAAAATGTTTTTAAAATCAAAGAAACTTACCTATTTAATTTTATAATTTGAATAACTAGTATAATTTTAAATAACATAAAAATTAATTTAAAAAATAACAAAGTTTAACACTCAAAATATTAAATATATAAGTTGTATAATTTGATATAATATGAAATTTAACAGAAAAAATAGCAAATTTAACAATTATTTTAAATTTAAAAGCTAAAATATAATATATATAATATAAATAACTGAGGTGATTTCAATGATAAATTGTAAATCGAACCTTCCAATCCGTTTTAAAAGTTTTAAAAAATTAATTAACGTTATGGACACTTGTTGCCTATATTTAATCTAATCTAATTATTGTTTAATTAAATAAATTTTTATTCAGTAAATTTGAAATAAGAATGAAAATAATGTAAATGGTACAACTGTAAAAATCAACCTCATATGTTAATAATATGTAAATAATTATTGTTTTCAGATTAACAATGTTGGCGATGGAATACTGCCTGCCCATGGGCCACCCCCAAAACCAGCAGTCCCAAATCAAATACGCATCGTCGACGATGAGCTCCGAAACGATATCGGAGAGCTGCGGCAGCCGCAACAACCGCATCCGCACCGTCCGGCTGGTGCGTCCGGTAAACGGCACTCTGCCGCCACCGAATTTGACCTGCAAACACGGCCCCAACTTGGGTTTCAGCCTGAGGGGCGGCAGGGAGCACGGCACCGGATTCTTCGTGTCCAACGTCGAGCCGGGCAGCGAGGCACATCGACAAGGGCTGAGGGTAAGTCAAAATTAACAAAAAACTGAAAATCTGAAAGTATGGAGAGTGCATAAATCTGAAGGGAACGATAAATTCAATTGTGTGGAAACGGTGAATTTAATCCAACAATTATATACCATTTAAATGTTGTAAATACGCGAGCTGTCAGGTAAATTAATGAATGAATGAATATGAAATAGTAGTTTTTTGTTACAAGGTGAGAAGTCAAAGAAAGATTGGATCGGTCAGGTGGTTTCTAGTCATTTAATAATAATTGCAAAGTTAAGGTTATTTAAAGTTCAAATTGTGAACGGAATGGTGAAACTTACGAGTACAGAAATAATAATATTGATGTTGAAATTAATATCCTTATTTAGATATCGAAAATATGGAGACAAATTGTTTTTATGTTAATTACGTGTATTTGAACAATCATAATTATATGTCTTATGCCAAAACTTTATAAGGGAATGTCTCATGAACTGATTAAAAAATGAAATAAATAAAAAAATTAAAAAATATCTTAATCAAATAAGGCCGTAGAATGGACTATAAATTTTTCAAATAATAAAAAAATAAGTATATTGAAAGATTAAAATTAAAGAAAGAAATTAAGAAATTATAAAAATATTAATAATAAACACATTTATAACACCAAAACTACAAGATAAAAAAAATAAAATAAAAATTTCTTATTAAAATCTAACAAAAAAAAATTAATTGATTACCTAAGATTAAATAGAAATTCAAAATTTAAAAAACTAAGAAAATTCTAACAAAATATAAAACAAAATAAGTTTAAAAATTAAATATCTAATCGAAGAATATTAAAATATAAAAATAATTTTAATAAAAAAAGTTATGGACTATTATATTATTTTAATAAAATTGTTTAATAATGGGTAAATAAATGAATAAGGATAAAATTAAAAATAGTATTATTAAAATCTACAAAAAAAATGTTTAAAAAAATTAATTTCAAAATAAATTTTTAAACCAGAAAATATTGAATAATTAAACATCTTTAACAATAAAAAATTGATAAAATGTAATAGTAAATGATTAAAATAATAAACAATAAACAAATAATAACCTTAATTTATAAAGGAAATCAAAATATAAATTAAAAATTTAGAATGTTCTTATTAAGAAACATTTTTAGGTCTCTATAATTCTTTAATTTAACCATTATATTATTTTAAAAATTATTTTAATAGTTGTCTGAATTTTAGCAACAAAACAAAACATAATGGATACTTAATGTTTTTATTAAATGAATGCTAATCTTTTTTTTAATTATTAGCTTTATATTCCCTTGTAAATTGCATTAATAACTTACAGATTACAGATTATTTTAAAAGCATTAAAACTTGCGAAAGTAGGTATGTATATTTTGTAAAAATGTTCAAAAATTAACTAGCTAATTAAGTCCGGTAAAATGAATAATTAGTTTCATATTAATTAAATAACAATTGTCTAAAGATAATTTCTTTGCTTTGATAGTTTTAATTAAATTTTATCTGCAAGAAATAATTAAGTTTTTATCAGTTTATGAAAAGTAATTAAATGATTTAACATGAATATAATACAATGTTTAATATGTAATCATTAATTTCTAAAATCTAGAATCCATTCCATATGTAATTAAAAATTGAAATAAACTTTATCAAATAAAAAAAGCAATATTGGTTTTATAATTATAAATTTTAATTGAAAATTAAATAACATGCTCACAGTAACAGTGCACAAAACTAGTAGTCTTAAAAACTGCAGATAAATTTTAATCAAGAACATTTTTTAACAAATTAACAAATTACAACACAGCAGTAAAGACGTTAATATAATAGCTGTCACTAACAACATAGTTCTTAATATTGCTTATACAAAGATTAATTTTACTTTCAATTACAAAACAATATAACATTGTTGAAATTTCAAGTGGATGTGGATGATTAGCGCTCCGGGCACTTCGAACTCGATTCTTATACGCACACGTATGCATAATAATAATAAATGCATGTATAATGAAGTAACAAGAACGAATATCACTTTTGATATCGTCGATCGATAATTGTCCGAGTACTTAATAATCCACGGTCTACTTAAGCCGTCACTTATCAAATAAGAATGCCATGTGAAAATATAAAAAAAAATTACACACATCCTGGGAAAAGTTAACCATATATCCATTTTCAATGAAAGCAAAATTTTATCACTTTCTACAGTAATAAAGTACGTCATAATTTCAGTATTAAGTGGTTAATTAATTAAACAAAATCGGAACAATGTTTCACTATCATTAGGTTTCGTATTATCGGGAAAATTATATTGGAACGCACTTTCTGTGATCGACTGACGTAAATCGGCTAATTATGGGATTTCGGAAAAATTAATGCGTTAATTAAAGAGGTTCGCTGATTAAGTCACTTTCAAATATTGATCAACAATGTATTTTGTTTATAATTCAATTATTAACACAGATTGATGTGTTAATCTCAAAAATAAGTCACGCTTTTTTTATTGTATAACTGGTCATATTTTTGGGTGTTATGTAATTTTTAATCTGTGACGTAATAAGAAAGTGTACTTAAGTTTAATTAAATTTCAACACGGAATTACACCCTTTAAATCTTTTATTTTTAATGTATTAGTATATACACAAAATTGCATAAAATTTACACACCAACCAATCTGATAAAACAGAAAATAGAACGTTAGATTCGATATAAAATTATATAGTTTATGTTTACTCATTTTTAATGAATAAACTTAATTTTACTAAAATATTAATTGACCAAAATATTTTAATAAAAAAAATTATATAGTATAAATCAAAATATTAAAATAAATAAAGAAAAATGTATATTTCAAAATTTCGTATTCTGAAAAATGTACTAAAATCTGAAAAAATTATAGATTTAAAAAAATCGTAATTTATATATACTAATTAAGTAATTAATTTTTTGATGTAATAAAAAATACACTTTTTTAGTCTTTTCTTTTTTTTCTGACCACAATTAATTTGAAACTTTTATAATATTTTTATGGTAGAAAATGAATGAAGAATTAATATTTTAAATAGTTTAAAAAATAGCATCCTCGAAAGTGTAAGAAAATCTGTAAAATTATTGAAATATTTTTAAAATTCAATTGTATTCGTGTTTGGAATAATTTAATAGGTATACATCAATATAAAAAAATAAAAATAATAATACACATTAAAAAATAGATAATTGAATAATTCGTATTTTGAAAAATATAATAAAATCTGAAAAATATTAAAAAAAGAGAATTTAAATATACAAATAATTTTTACTCTCTTTAAAATTTTAAAGAATTTGAAATAATCCAAAACAATACAATTTACACACACCAACTGTTTTATTCGATATTTCTAAAAGTACAAAAAATTTGAAAATTTAATAAAATATGGTTGTGGCAGTACAAAATAAATAAAAATGAGAATAAATTAATATTAATATTTCAAAATTAAAATATTTTAAAAATAAATTTAGAAAATTATTAAATTAGTTTATAAAAAATAAAATAAAAATAAATAAAATATTCTACATACTTTACTTTTAGAATTAATAAAAAATGTGTATAAATTATTATTATCTTTAAAATTGTTTATTACCTTTTTATATATATTTTTAATTAATGAATAAAGTTTCTATAATTTTAATCATACATTAACTAAAAACAAAATTTAATTTATAAATTTTCTTAAATAATTTTTCTATTATCACATTTATTAATTATCTTATTCATTGTGTAAGTTTTATTGTAAAAATTTAAATATTTAATAAGAATAAATATTCGACGTGACACGATTAATCATAATTACAATATGCGTTGTTTTTTGTCGACAAATGGAGAATTTCAAAAGGTAAAAGTGAATCGTTCCAATTCCTGTGCGAGCTGTAATTTTATATTAGAGCGATCAATAGAAGAGCACTGAAACACTTTCATCTCCGACACGAGAAAGTAAATTATAAGAAAAATGTCAACAGCCATACTTCTGTTCCAGATAACTATTTATAGGATCGGAATAATTAAAAAATTCCTCGCGTACTCACGTGGCACATTTTTTCTTTGCCGTCTAGTTTTTGTTTTAGAAAATGCATTAAATGTTGCAATTTTGACATTATTTACGACTGAAAGGTATTTCACAATTTTGTGACTTAAAAAATTACCACATTACACAACGTGAGTTTATTAATTACTATTGTCTGTTAAGTGTATTTTATTATGCACTTGCATGTTAAACCCATCTTCACATATTGTTCAATTACATAACAAAATAGCAACAATAACACTTTAAACGCCTTGAAAAAGCCTCATTCACGTTTACAAACCACTTATTTATATCGTTGTGGTCCAGTTGAATGGCTTCTTTCATCTGGAGCAAATTAATCAAATTTTGTGTAATGAAATACCAGAATTGACTTGTGGTGTGTGTTATGTAAATTTAGTTATGGTTTTCAATGGTTATTTTCTGTTTGTAATAAACTAATTGTGTAATTTTTTACCGCAACCAAAATTGAGACCGTTCTTCGTAATTCACAAGTATCACATAGAACAATTAAAAATTTCTAGCAAAATTCTAGCTCTCCCAAAAATATTTGAATAAATGATTTAAACACAACAGTAAAATTGTTCAGTTCCCCGAAATTCACAGTCAACAAATCTCCAAATATCACGGTCGAAACGACTCATTAAAACGTCAACAAAAAACAAAATTTAAAAACGCCATTACAATTTTGCTTTGACTACAAAATTCCTTTGTGCTGTTTCCATTATTCCGTGAACACGGAGCAGAAAAAATATATTAATTTACAAACAGGATAATTTCTCTTGGCAATTTTACAAGTCACTTATAAAAATTTTATTTATTTGTTACAGTCATGGTTGTCAGCATTTTAAACGAGCATCAAATAGTGTTACGTGTTATTATTTCGAACTGGCTTCAACAAATTATTTTTACTCTTGAGCACAAAAGTCAATTTAGTTTCAATGAAGAAAGTGCATACAAACAAAATTATACTAAAAGTTTTCTTAATTAATTTAGTTCTGTTGAGCTTTAATGTTGTTTGTAGAAAGTGAAAAATGGTACTTTCTTAGCGAATCAGGACTAATTCGTTAAATATAATTAATTTAATGAAATAAATGTGAAATTGCATATTTCAAACATCTGTATGAAGTATCGAAACTTCCATTAATGTGCAAAATAATAAAGAAATTTAAATTAAATTAATCTTAAAAATATCATTAAAATTTAATATTTAAACATAAAAAATTTGTTTATTTATTAAATTTATAAATAAATCAAAAAGTATAACAATGAATAACATTAAAAATAATTTCAATGTTAAATTGAATTATCTCAATTAATTTAAAAATTTTAATAAACACAAAGGTGTAAATAATTCAGCGAATTACTGTGAAATTATTGTAAATAATTTGAAAAATCTAAAATGTCTTTCTGCAAATATAATATCAATATAATAGTATAATAGTAAGTCTGTAAAATTTAAAAAAGGTTATTAAATAATAATTTAAATCATGAATACACAACAATAATTTAGAAAATTTCAAATATAATTAGTAAAAATTTATAGAATTATAAAATTGAAATTTTAAAAACTAAATAATTGAAATAAAATAAAGCAAAAATAGCACAAAATTCTAAATATGTGAAATTTTTTTTAATTTTGATAAATATAAAAAATTTGAATGTATGGCAAACAAATAATTTAAAAAATTAGGAATATTTTTCAACATATGTAACAGAACATCTAAATAACCTAAAGAATCTGAAGTATTTAAAGAATCTAAAGAATCTAGAGAATCTAAAGAATCTAAAGAATCTAAAGAATCTAAAGAATCTAAAGAATCTAAAGAATCTAAAGAATCTAAAGAATCTAAAGAATCTAAAGAATCTAAAGAATCTAAAGAATCTAAAGAATCTAAAGAATCTAAAGAATCTAAAGAATCTAAAGAATCTAAAGAATCTAAAGAATCTAAAGAATCTAGAGAATCTAAAGAATCTAACGAATCTAAAGAATCTAAAGAATCTACACAAAATTCTAAATATGTAAAATTAATAATAAATATACTGTAAGAATTTTTTTAAATATAAAAAATTTGAATGTATGGCAAACAAATAATTTAAAAAATTAGGAATATTTTTCAACATATGTAACAGAACATAACCTAAAGAATCTGAAGTATTTAAAGAATCTGAAGAATCTAAAGAATCTAAAGAATCTAAAGAATCTAAAGAATCTAAAGAATCTAAAGAATCTAAAGAATCTAAAGAATCTAAAGAATCTAAAGAATCTAAAGAATCTAAAGAATCTAAAGAATCTAAAGAATCTAACGAATCTAAAGAATCTAAAGAATCTACACAAAATTCTAAATATGTAAAATTAATAATAAATATACTGTAAGAATTTTTTTAAATATAAAAAATTTGAATGTATGGCAAACAAATAATTTAAAAAAATTAGGAATATTTTTCAACATATGTAACAGAACATCTAAATAACCTAAAGAATCTGAAGTATTTAAAGAATCTAAAGAATCTAAAGAATCTAAAGAATCTAAAGAATCTAAAGAATCTAAAGAATCTAAAGAATCTAAAGAATCTAAAGAATCTAAAGAATCTAAAGAATCTAAAGAATCTAAAGAATCTAAAGAATCTAAAGAGTCCAAAGAATCTAAAGAGTGTAAAGAATCTAGAGAATCTAAAGAATCTAAAGAATCTAAAGAATCTAAAGAACCTAAAGAACCTAAAGAACCTAAAGAACCTAAAGAATCTAAAGAATCTAAAGAATCTAAAGAATCTAAAGAATCTAAAGAATCTAAAGAATCTAAAGAATCTAAAGAATCTAAAGAATCTCAAGAATCTGAAGAATTTGAAGAAAAGAATCTAAAGAATCTAAAGAGTCTAAAGAGTCCAAAGAGTCTAAAGAATCTAAAATATCTAATTAATCTAAAGAATCTAAAGAGTCTAAAGAATCTAAAGAATCTACACAAAATTCTAAATATGTAAATTAATAATAAATTTACTGTAAGAATTTTTTTAAATATAAAAAATTTGAATGTATGGCAAACAAATGATTTTAAAAAATAGGAATATTTTTCAACATATGTAACAGAACATATAAAGAATCTAAATAACCTAAAGAATCTAAAGAATCTAAAGTATTTAAAGAATCTAAAGAATTTAAAGGATCTAAAGAATCTAAGGAATAGAAAGAATCAAAAGAATCTAAAGAAATGGATAATTTGAAAAATCTGAAATATTTTTCAGCAAAATTATAACAAAAAATAAAATAATTGTATTATAAATGAAAAATTGGAATATTTTTTAATAAAAGTAACAGAAAACTTTAAATGATCATTTATTGATAGTTAAAACCAAAATTTAACAGAATTTCACATATTATTATTAGCAAAATATTACAAAACGTTAAACAAATAAAATCTTAGTTAAACCAGGTAGACACTACTGAACACATCTAAACACAAGAAGTCTAAAAATAAAACAAAAAAAATCTTGAATATCGACAATTAAATAATAATTAACGGCACTAATATTTGTTGAAGCTTCTCTCAAAACCTGTTAATACTTTACGACGACAAATCCGGATTACTAATAACCAATTATCCCATCCGGACCATCAACAAAAAATAAAAAGAATTAACAACCCACATCCTGCTTAAAATCTCAACAGTCCACTTCGTCGTTTATTAAAATCGCAAATGCGAAAATCATCATCCGTTGACCGAATACGAGTGCGAGTATGAAACGGACAGGTGCGCTACGCCCCCATCTCCGCATTAGATAACACGAAAATATACTTAACCGTTAAGTGGCACTCACGAACTCGAAACGCCAATGCAGAAAATATATCGCACCGCGAGCCCCATAAATAATTTGTTTGCATTGTGCCCGGACCTGTTTCCATTCGTAAATAATGCGGAAACATCCACAATTTATTTGTTATCAAGATGGACGTATTATTATTTGTGTTTTATTGACTGAGAGAAAATATCGTCTGTTTAAATTTGTTTATATTTTGTCTTTTTTAGAGCTACTGATGTTTTTTACTTTAGAAATCTTTTCTAATCATATTCAAAGGATCTTATATATTTTTTTAATTTTTGTGATTTAAAAATATAATAGTTTACTTTGTTTTACACTGTTGATTTTGTTGTACTATATTATTTATTTTATTGTTAATTTTATAATTTCGTACATCTAGTTTCTTTGTCTTCACATTTCTTTTTGTTCGTTAATTAAAAAATCTGCTAAACTTTCAGTTTCTTGCAATTAAATTTAAACACAAGAACACAATTTATTGTATAACAATTAAAAACAATTTGTGCCTCTTTCAACAATAAACTTTCCATCAGATTAAACAATATGTGATTAAAACAAATTCTGAACCAATTTAATAAAACACAAACAAAGTATTATGTTAATTTGATTGCTCATTCAATTTATCTTCAGCGAGAAAATTCATACAATCGACACAAAACAAATTGCATAAGTCTCGCATTAACGAATCGAAAATGAGTAAAAGTCCCCGGATCAGAACAGATTGGCATGGGCTGCGGAAACGTGATCATCAAGTTCGTTTAAGAGCTAAAATGGCGAGCGTTTAGTTTGTAGTTTACCGTTGTTTCCTCGTGATCTTTGTTGTTTATCTGCAAAACACTTTCTGATATCGTTTTAATGCTCGTTTCAGGGTCATTGAAACCTCACTTTTACGGAACCGTGACAGAAGTACACGGCGTGTTTCTTCTTCCTTTTATTGCCGACTCGGTTTTAATATTAACATTGGACGCGATTCAATGGACGGGATGAGATGCGGAAAAAATTTCACGAAATCGTCAACATCAACGTTCGCTTAATTGGACAGGAAATTACGCGTCTTATTCGGCATAGACAAAAGGCGAAATTCTGTTGTTCTCGGAACAAAAACTATTAAATTACTAGGAATCATTGTTATCTAACTGTTAATAATTTTATTAAAGTCGAATAAAGGATCTGACGACAAGCTCTTTAGGATCTTCGAAATAATATCCTATAATTATTGTTCTCGGATTGATTACCGGAAAAAACAAACATTTTTTCATCTAATTATCTTCTTAAAACTGATTAGTTACGATACTATACATACTTTTTTTATTGAACTTGAACTTGGACAACAAAAAATAAACTAAAAATATCAAACGAAAACAAAGATAATAAAAAATATTAACTGTTCTTATTCTGAGAATCAAAACCAGTAGAAATAATCAAATTTTCATCTAATTATATTAAAAAAATAATAATTAAAACAACATATTGTACATAGTAACATTTTTTCTTGACAATAGATTCTGGTATCAAACATTTTTCTTAAAATATTGACAATTAGTTAAATTAAGAGTTAACTTTACGAGGAAAATTAATATAATATAATATAATATAACATAATATAATATAGTATAATATAATTAATATAATATAATATAATATAATATAATATAATATAATATAATATAATATAATATAATATAATATAATATAATATAATATAATATAATATAATATAATATAATATAATATAATATAATATAATATAATATAATATAATATAATATAATATAATATAATATAATATAATATAATATAATATAATATAATATAATATAATATAATATAATATAATATAATATAATATAATATAATATAATATAATATAATATAATATAATATAATATAATATAATATAATATAATATAATATAATATAATATAATATAATATAATATAATATATATAAATCAAATCTTTGAAATACTTCATTATAATTATTGACTGAATGTCTACTAAAAAAATGACTACACTTTTCACCTAATTATACTTCAAAATATATTTTTTAAATATAAACAAATTTTCAGCAACTAATTAGAAAACATTGTATAAATTAACATTTTTTCTTGATTTTAAAAAGTCAAAACACTGATTAGTGATGAAATACAATTGATAATTTGATTATTAATTTCAAGAATTTATTTTGTCTCCATCGCAAAAAATTTAAACAAACTAAAAAAGCCCTGAATTAAAAGAAATTACACAAGTTTTTCGACATCTAATGTACGTTTCGCCTGTGCAAAAATGTTAACGTTCCGTAAAAAGAATGTCGCCCAAACCAATTGAGACATTTCATACACGCGGTCATTACTGAGGTCGTTTCTAAAGGTTAAAAACCCGCTTCGCGGTTCAAGTTTAAAAAAGGAAAGAGCAAAATGGCCGGGTTCAAATTGTTAAAGACAACGAAGTTATTGCCACATACGGTGTTATTAATATGGATATATAAATTTTCACCGGTGCTCTTTTGAATATTTCAACAATGACCGCCGTGCCATAAATTCAAATGGAAAGTGACGATTAATTTTCGTGTTAAGTTCAATGGTACAATGTTTCAGGTCACCCAAAGTGTTTTTCCTCGTTTGCCTCTTTTTTTATTAATTATTAAATTTCAGTTGTATAATAATTGCGATTGCGGATGCAAAGAGTGAAAGTAAATTGCTTAAAATTTGCCATTTTTTAGTTTAAAATTCTTAAATTGCACTCGAAGATTAAATGAATTCAAAACACGAAAACTCTCTAATTTTTAATATCATATATTTTTTCATTAATAATGTTCTGTGTTGCATTTTTTATTTTATTAATAAAATTAGTATTATTATATAATTATTAAGAAAGTTTGCATTTTCAGATTAGAAATATATAAATAAATTCTTAATTCATTATTAATTTAATTCTATATTTTTCGATTTACGTCGAAAATATAAGATTTCAATTTATTGTGATTTTTACTTTATTGATATTATATTTTATATTAATTTTATTTTTTTACTTAAAATAAATTAAATATATAATTCAAATTAAATAAAATAATATTTTATTTTTAATTTGAAATTTCAATAAATTCCATATTATTTATAATTTTAATTGAAGTAGTACATACATATCATATATCAATATAATTTAATAAAATTTTTATTTCACAATATTTTTTTAATAATACATTTTGTAATAATTATAACAATTATTAAAAAGTAATTTGACATCAAAACACATTTTAATAAAACAAACATTTTCTTTTAAAAGATAAGATTAAATATTTATTTTTAATTTTATTGAAAATCAGTATTATTTATATTTTTAATTATTTAAAAAATCATATTTTGTAATATTGTTTTTATTTTTATTTTATAATTTATATCAATAATATATTTTGTATTAAATGTAACAATTATTGAATGGTAACTTTTTTCAGCAAAATGCATTTTAGCATAATAAATGTTTTCTTTTTAGAAAATTAAGTTAAATAAATATTTTTTTTTTTTTTTTTGATTTTAATAAAAGTCCTTTTATTTGAATTTTTAATTAATTTAAAAATACATTTTTGTAATATTATTAATATATTTTGTATTAATTATACCAATTATTAAATAATAATTTAAAGTTTTAGCCATTAAAATAGATTTTAACAAAACAATCCTTTTGTTTAAATAATTGTTTGTTTTTAATTTATTGAAAGTCAATAATATTTGTAGTTTTAATCTATTTTGTTTTTATATTTATTTTATAATATTAAATTAGAAATATATTTTTTATTAATAATACCCATTATTTAGTTGTGATTTAAAGTTTAGTCCATCAAAATACAGTTTAACAAAATAAACCTTTTCTTTTAAAAAAATAAAAATATATAGATTTTTTTAATTTTATTGAAAGTTAATATTATTTGTGTTTTTAATTAATGTAATAACATTAATCATTAAAAATGTAATATTCGATATTTCAAAATCTATTTTTTCAAGTAATAATAGTAATTTTTTGTCATTTGTCTAAAATAATTAAAATTCTTAAATTTTAATTCAGTGTAGGTATTTCACAATGTTTTTTAATTTCACCACTTTTATGTTAAAAAATAGAAATGTATTAGTTAGAAAAATAAATCAATGTTTGTATTATAAATTCATCATTAATTGACAAACCTTTCCTCTCAATAAAAATTTAAATAAACATAACTTTATATTTATTTCTACTTGTTTCAATTCAGTAAACCCTTACGAAATCAGATGTTGAAGCATTCGGTGAAATCGTCTTTCATATCAAATTTACATAGTAAAATACAAAAACAAGCGAGCATGCTCTGTATAAATTAAATCTAATTAAACCTCTCGAAATAAATTAATTCTATTATTTATCATTATGTACACGGATAAACCTATGGTTTTGAATTCACGGTTCGCGATCGTAACTGTTCCAGCATCGTTCACGATCGAACAATTATTTCCTCGGTCATATTATAAATTATGTATTCATTATGCCCGGCCGTTTTGTAATGAATCCCGCACAGACGATTTTTTCCACACAGGACGCAACATCCAACACAATAATTGAAGGTAAATTAGCATTCATCTTGCTTCCGCCCCAGATGCAAAAATCACTGTTTTAATTAAATATTGAACCGACAATACGTTTAAAATAATAATCAACGATTTAGTTGTTGTTGCTGTTAAACGGTTAAATACCAATGTGTGTTTTGATGCAGCATAATAAAATCACGTTAGTGATTGCTCCCGGCTCAAGATTGGCAATAAAAGATATTAACGTGGGATAAGACCGCGGCCTCGGGGACGAGGAGATAATAAACCGATTTCCACGTGTAATTAATAATTAATCTTGGGTTATTTAATATTGAGGAATGGTAAAAATGGCGGTTGGAATGTGAGAAACCGAGTGGAATATACCGGTGGTGTATGGATTTGCAACTACTCATTGGAGTTCCGTCAACTAGAAAATTAACTATTTAGTTTGGTTTGGAGTAGCAATCTAAAGGTTGCTGGGAGCCAAGATATTAATTCACGGCAAATGATTCGAATTTTCGCCTGGCTTTTATTTCACGTTTAATAGATATTTTAATACCGTTTTAAACGGCAACTGATTGACATCGATATTGGAAAATTACGACAGACAGGAAATTAAGATTTCAGACAAAAATGAACAATGAATTTTTATATTACTATTATACTGTTATGAAGATTAACAAACAAATATAAAGTTTTATTGCAAAGTTGTTATATAATAACTAAAATTCATTTTTCTAATTTATCAACATTATGTTTAACAATTAAAATAACAAAATTATCATTAAAATGTATGAAAATATATCAAGATTTATAAAATTATTAAAATTATTCATGAATCCAAAATTAATAAAATAATTCAAGAATAATAACAAAATATTAAAATAATTGAAATTATTTTTAGGAACTAAAAAAATATATTATAAAATATTTGAAAATATAAAGATCGATTTAAGTTTTCAGATTCTTAAATCAGAAGTATTTAATAAATAAACAAAATAAATATTTTTTTTAATATACAATAAGAATAAGATTTATAAAATTATTAAAATTATTCATGAATTCAAAATTAATAAAATAATTGAAGAATAATAATAAAGTATTAAAATAATTGAAATTATTTTTAGGAATTAAAAAAATATATTATAAAGTATTCAAAAATATAAAGATCGATTTAAGTTTTCAGATTCTTAAATTAGCAGTATATAATAAATAAACAAAATAAATATTTTTTTATAATAATAATAATTTGTTTATAATATAATAATTTCATAATTATACGAAATAATTCGTTATTAAAATAATATTTATATTTTAAATTTGTCAAAATTATATTAAATATGTTACATAATTAATAAAATTATCAATATAATATATAAATTAATCTAAATTCTCAAATTTATTAAAATTATTAATGGTTACAAAATTATATAAAAATAATTTAAGAATAATAAGAAAATTGAATTAAAAAAAATATAAAATAATTACAATTTTATAAATCAATTTATGTATTGAATATCTCAAATTATGTTTTATTAATAAAATATATGAATTCATCTTACAACTTAAATCTATTAAAATTATGAAAATTATTAAAATATTAATAGTTAATTCAATAATAACATATTAAAATAAGTAAATTTGAAAATTAAAAGAATTCCGTATCAACATGTAAATAAGTATTCAAGTTAAATGTTATTATTAGTAGAAAAATTAATAAATAAAAAAATAGTAGACATTAATTAAATATTTAAATTTTTTAGAGATTACAAAAGATATTTTTTTAAATAATAAATAATAATATATTAATAATTTATCTCAAATTTAAAATATTTATGTATTATATATAAAAATATTATTGAAATTGTTAAAAAACTTAAGAATCTTTAAAATAATTAAATAAATAAATAATATATTAAAAATAAATTAATTAAATTAATTATGTATATTAAAATTATTTTTATTATTATTATAAAAGATATTAAAAAAATAAAATTTCTTAAATTATTAAAATTAATTAAATCTAATAAATTATAAAACAAAAATTAGAAAAATCTATATTATAAAAATTAATTATCATATTTCTCTTTTTTTCATTAATATTAAATAATAACATTGCATTTTTTGGTAATTAACAAATTATATTAAATTAAAAGGAATAACTAGATTATTAAGATTCCTAAATTTATTAAAATTTTTAATTGTTTAGTATAATTTTTTTATTAAAATAAGTAACTTATTCAAAAATTTTAAAATTAAAATATACAGAATTACGTAACATGTAAATAATTATTCAAGTTAAATGTTATTATTAGTAGAAAAATTAATTAATAAATAAAATAGTAGAAAGCATTAAAATTTTTAAAATAATTTGTTCTGTAGAAAATTTCTTCTTTTTTTCTGTAACATTCTAGTTTTATTAGTAATATTTATATAAAATTGGTCCTAATATCCTGTACGTATGTGAAAACTAGTATCAAATATTATTTCCATAATTGTTGTACAGAACTACTACAATTGCTTTAATATTTTAAGTTTGAACAAATGTTTTTTATCATGTACGCTCAAATACATGTAATTTATTTGGAAATTTTATATTTAAATTGCACACAATCCCACACCCTTCGTAAGACGTAAATTATGATAAAATTGCAACATATTCATATCACATACACAACGATAAACTGTTTGGTTTTTAAATTGTTGCAATAAAGTTTTATGATTACAGCCTTCCAGTGGGCAGATCCAATCTATTTGAAATGTTAAGTTTATTATAAATCACACAACGAAACGAATGCCTTTGTTTAAATTACGTCCAAGTCCAATATTAATGAGCCATAATAATAATTTATAAGGATAGACCGTTGCCGTCCACAATTTACCATCAACTCTCGGTAAATCATCCGTGAAAATAAAAATAAACGCGACCGGCATTTACCGCGTTTTATATTACATTCTTGATTTAATAAACAACCGCACGTATACATATTTCCAATACGGGTTTTTAAACGTCGGTAATTAGCTTGGACTTTTGGCGAATGCGCCAACTTCACCAAACGAAAAAACCACACACAAAAAGTAAAACGAAAACGAACCAACCAATCGAGCGGGCATAAATCAGGATTGAACTTATTGCAATTCTAGTGGTGCAATGCATCATCCGTGATTGACGATCATAACCGAACAACTCAATTATCGATTTAAACATACCGAACTTGTCCCGCGATATTTATTATGATTGCGACCGTCGAACGACGGCTTTCCAATAACACAAATAACCGCTAATTATTTTACTATCGACTACAAATTATCAGGCAATATCAGGCACATATAAATATTCAGCGGATTTTTGCCCATAAAACTAACGAGGGGTCAAAGATGAACGGGCTATTGTGTTTCCCGATGGAAAATCTACTGAATATTTAAGGCAAATGTCACGAGAAAGTTTCTTTTGATGCGTATCTTACATGGAAATTTACACAATGTTGTTTGTCGATGTTATTAGTTCGTTGTCTTACTTTTCGTCCATAGTACAAGAACTAATCAAAAACTTATTAAATTATTAGAGGAAGTAAATTATAATACAAACCACAAACAAGAGCACCCAATTAAAAAAAGAAACTAATTTGTATCAAATGTATTAAAATGAGAGAGTTTATCTAACTCTTTACATTGGCAAAACTGTTACAACATAATTAATTTATTTTTATAAAAAATCAAGTATATAAAATTTATATAAATTTTATATAAAAATATAAAAAAATAATAAATTTAATGATATTAACAAATAGAGGTTTAAAATAATTAAGCTAATGTGTGTTGTCTGAAATTCAAGTTATTGAATTAAAATGATTAAAATTATAAATTCAAGTTTTTATAATAAATAATAAATTTTTTTAATCGATTATTAAAATAATGTATGAGCATGAAAACATACTCATCATTTTATTAATTATAAAATCACCTACAGTTTATTAAACCTACAAAAGATTAATTAAACTTACAAAAGGACTAAAATATATCTATGTTTATAATAAAATCAAAATTGATATAAAAAATTATGTTATTATTGTTATTATTTTTTTACACTATTAAATTTTTTTTAAATTACAAAAGATATTTCATTAAATAATAATAAAATAATAAATTATTTCAAATTTAAAATATTTATGTATTATATATAACAAAACTATTAAAATTGTTAAAAAATTTAAGAATTTAATCTTTAAAATAAATAAATAAATAAAATATTAAAAAATAAATTAATTCAAATATTTATATTAAAATTATTTTTATTATTATTATTATAAAAGATTTTAAAAAAACTAATATCACTTAAATTATTAAAATTAAATATAATAAATTATAAACCAAAAATTAGAAAAATCTATTTTATAAAAATTAATTATTATATTTCTCTTTTTTTATTAATAATAAATAATAATTTTATAAAATATTAAAGTATTATTAATTTTTTTAGATATTAAAAAATATATTCCTTAAAATTATTATAGAATATTAACATTAATAAAATTAGTAAAATAAACTAAACTAATAAAACTTTATTTAATTAATTCATTTTTTATTATTCATTTAAAATATACTGATATAATTAAATAAAAAATTGACATTGTTACAAAAATTAATTAATTAAAATCTATATTATAAAAATTAATTATCATATTTTTCATTTTTTTTTTAATATTAAATATTAATTTAATAAAATATTAAAATATTGGTGGTTATTAATTTTTTTAGATATTAAAAAATATATTCCTTAAAATTATAATAAAATATTAACATTAATAAAATTAGTAAAGTAAAATAATAACTAAAAAATAAAACTATCTAATTAATTTATTTTTTATTATTCATTTAAAATATCCTGATGTAATTAAAAAAAAATTGACATTGTTACAAAAATGAATTAATCATAAAAATTTCTATGTATGGATATGTATTTAATAAATAAAGATAAACTAATAGTCATCTTTTTTAATATAATTGAAATTATTAATATATACTATTAACTAATTTGGAAAATAACAAAATATTTTAAATTAGAATCTAGAATTATAAATAATAGAAAAATTAATAAAAATTAAAAACTAATAGAATAATTTAAACTATTATTTTATTATAATGAATAAATTTGATAATGAGCAATTAACTAAAGTAATAAAATTATCAACACATATTATTAAAATCTTGAAATTTAAGATTAACTCCATCTTCGGAAACAAACGCAAAACAGAACAAACCAATCACCTAAAACATTCCTTGTTCCTGTTCCGCAAAAGGAAAAAATCCGATTGCACACCGGTTTTCGATGTGCCGCGAAGATCCCACGAAACGGTCCAATTTCCATAAATTAAAACTTTTCAATTTAAAACCGATACTTAAAATAATCGTTCGGGTTAATTGCAATTATAATCGTTTCGATTAGATCCGACCCTGTTGAAAAGCCGGACTGTGGTGGTACCCGAGGCGGGTTTAACGTGCAAAGTGAACAGAAGACACGATCGCAAATATAAATGTTTCAAGGCTGTGCCGAAGCGGAATTCCTCACCTGGCATTTGAATTATTTCTTTTAGCTACGTTCGACGTGCCGCGATGCAATTTTCCATGTAATAATGTTAATATTGTTTTAAGGTTCGCATGTTGGCGAAACGGGAAGCCCATCTCCACAATTGCAGAACGGAATTCCGAAAATTATCGATTCGTCGTGACTGTGTTTTTGTTTTCTTATTCTAATTAATCACCATTCGGCATTGATTTCGGCTGTTTTTAATTTGGAGGCAAAATTACATTACAAAATCTGGAACCAATTATCCATTTAAACTAATTGTCAGTGGATCTTAATTTTTTCCTTAATTTTTATCAATTACAAAACTGGTCTAGTTGAGGCCTTATCTAATTATAATCTTTAAGTTTAATTAAATTTATGACATTAATCAAGGTACTTACATATTAGAATCGACGTTGTAGTTATTCTTTTATTTTCCAATCTAAAATGAAACAAGCAATAAAGACTTCCAATTAACACGTGTACCAATCAATTTTAATTGTGACCAAGAACATTACCAATTATCATTGTACATATAATTTAATTTTTTTCTTTGTGTAAAACATTTTAATTAATTATTTTACTTTAATAGTTCTAGACAAATCGGGGTATAACAATAATTTATCAATATTTATTAAATATTTTTTTTTAATTTTAATTGTACTTAAATTGCGTATAAGGAAAAAGTCTTGAAAATAATAGATTTTTTAGCATTTATTCTTTTTTATACATTTTCCTTTTTAACAAAACATCGAAATAAACAATAAACTAATTAAAGAAATCGAAAGTTTCGTAATACCGTAATTGACCTTACTACAAAGAATTAAAATCACTGAATTAGAGTAAATATTCAATAACAAAAATCTGAATAATTATTACCTTTCATGGTTTTTCCTTATTTCTTATCAAATCTCCTAGTTGTGAAAGTGAAACATTTTCTATGTTAGTAGTAGTACCCGTACAGGATCTACCTATAAAATTAAAATCATTCATTTATTTTGAACTTTCAATAGCAAAAAAACTGTATAATTATTACCTTTAAGATCCTGTTTGCGTTTTCTTAACGTATCCGCCATTGAGTTGTGGAAGTAAATTGCTAAAACATCTCAAAAGCCTGAATTAATTTTGAATTTGAAAAAAAAATTGGAAAATATAATATACTTAACTTATACTTCAAAAGTTCAAATTCTTCACTAATAACACAGTAACACCACACCGCAACCGTCGTTGATGAACCCGAAAGTAAATGATTCAAACTCACTTTGCGTTGCCAATTGCCCAGTTAACTAGCCTCGTTCTGGACCTACCTATTTACAGCCCTTCCTTCCTTATCAAATCCCCATTATGTTGTGGATGTAAACTTTTTCACTTAACATTTTCTATAGATGTGTTTAGTCTCTCCTCACATGTTCTTTATGTTAGTAGTAGTCTCGTACAGGACCTACCTATAAAATCAAAATCCTTCAATTAGCCTCAACTTTAAATAACAAAAAACTGGATAAGTATTACCTTCAAAGCGCTTTCTGTGTTTTGTTATAGAATCGCCATTGTGTTGTGGAAGCAAATTGCTGAAACATCTTAAAGTCCTGAACTAATTTTGAATTTGTAAAATAAATTCTTAAATTGGAAAATATATTATACTTAACATATACTTCACAAATTCTTCTCTAATAACACACTAACACCACACGGCAACCATCGTCGATGAACCCGAAAGTAAATGGTTCAAAAACTCACTTTGCGTTGCCAGTTGCCCAGTTAACTAGTCTCATTCTGGACCTACCTATTTACAGCCCTTCCTTAGTTCCTTGTCAAGTCTCCATTAGGTTGTGGATGCAAACTGTTTCTATTAACATTTTCTATATATGTTTTTTGTGGTAGCACCATATTGGACCTTCTAATAAACAATAAAAATCACTGAATTAGAGTCAATCTTCAATTACAAAAAACTGAAAAATTGTTACCTTTCATGGTTTTTCCATGTCTCTTATGAAAGTGAAATGTTTCTCCTAACATTTTCTTTATGTTAGTAGTAGTCTCATACAAGGCCTACCTATAAAAATCAAAATTCTTCAATTAGTCTCATCTTTCTATAACAAAAACTAGATAAGTATTACCTTGAAGGCCCTTTCAGCGTATTCTTATAGAATCGCCATTGTGTTGTGGAAGCAAATTGCTGAAACATCTTAAAAACCTGATTAATTTTGAATTTATAAAATAAATTCTTAAATTGGAAAATATAATATACTTAACTTATACTTCACAAACTCTTCACTAATAACACAGTAACACCACACTACAACCGTCGTCAATGAACCCGAAAGTAATTTGTTCAAAAACTCACTTTGCGTTGCCAGTTGTCCGATTAACTAGTCTCGTTCTGGACCTACCTATTTACAACCCTTCCTTATTTCCTTATCAAGTCTCCATCAGGTTGTGGATGCAGACTGGTTCAATTAACGTCTTCTATAGATGTGTTTAGTGGTAGTACCGTACTGGACCTTCTAATAAGTAATTAAAATCACTGAATTAGTCAATCTTCAATTACAAAAAACTGAAAAATTATTACCTTTCATGGTTTTTCCACGTCTCTTTATCAAATCTCCAGGTTATGAAAGTGAAATGTTTCTCCTAACTTTTTCTTTATGTTAGTAGTAGTGTCATACAAGATCTACCTATAAAAATCAAAATCCTTCAATTAATCTCAACTTTCCATAACAAAAACTAGATAAGTATTACCTTTCAACGTTTTCTTATAGAATGGCCATTGTGTTGCGGAAGCAAATTGCTGAAACATCTTAAAAGCCTGATTAATTTTGAATTTATAAAATAAATTATTAAATTGGTAAATATAATATACAAAATATAATACACTAATAACACACTAACACCACACCGCAACCGTTGCCAATGTACCCGAAAGTAATTTGTTCAAAAACTCACTTTGCGTTTCCAGTTGCCCAGTTAACTAGTCTCTTTCTGGACCTACCTATTTGCAGCCCTTTCTTAGTTCCTTGTCAAGTCTCCATTAGATTGTGGATGCAGACTGTTTCAATTAACATTTTCTATAAATGTGTTTAGTGGTAGTAGACCTTTAATAAATAATTAAAATCATTGAATTAGTCAATCTTCAACTACAAAAAAACAGAATAATTATTACCTTTCTTAGTTTTTCCTTATCTCTTTATCAAATCTCAAGTGAAATGTTTCTCCTAACATTTTCTTCAGGTTAGTAGTAGTATTGTACAGAACTAGCTAAAATAAAAATCCTTTAATTAGTGTCAACTTTCAATAACAAAAAACTGGATAAGTATTACCTTCAAGACCCTTTCAGCGTTTTCTTATAAAATCGCCATTGTATTGTAGAAGCAAATTGCTGAAACATCTTAAAGGCCTGATTAATTTTGAATATGTAAAATATATTCTTAAATTGGAAAATATAATATACTTAACTTATACTTTACAAATTCTTCACTAATAACACAGTAATACCACACCCCAACCGTCGTCGATGAACCCGAAAGAAAATGGTTCAAAAACTCACTTTGCGTTGCCAATTGTCTAGTTAACTAGTCTCGTTCTGGACCTACCTATTTACAGCCCTTTCTTATTTCCTTGTCAAGTCTCCATTAAGTGATGGATGCATACTGTTTGACTGGACATTCTAATAAATAATTAAAATCACTGAATTAGAGTCAATCTTCAATTACAAAAAACTGAAAAATTATTACCTTTCATGGTGTTTCCCTGTCTATCAAATCACCGCTAAGTTGTGAGAGAAAAATGTTTCTCCTCACATTTTTTTTATGTTAGTAGTAGTATCGTACAAGACGTACCTATAAAAACAAAAATCCTTCAATTAGTCTCAACTTTTAATAAAAAAAACTGGATAAGTATTACCTTCAAGGCCCTTTCTGCGTTTTCTTATAGAATCGCCATTGTGTTGTGGAAGCAAATTGCTGAAACATCTTAAAAGCCAGAATTAATTTTGAATTTGTAAAATAAATTCTTAAATTGAAAAATATAAATATACTTAACTTATACTTCACAAATTCTTCACCAATAACACAGTAACACCACACCTCAACCGTCGTCGATGAACCCGAAAGTAAATGGTTCAAAAACTCACTTTACGTTGCCAGTTGTCCTGTTTAACTAGTCTCTTTCTGGACCTACCTATTTACAGCCCTTCCTAATTTCCTTGTCAAGTCTCCATTAGGTTGTGGATGCAAACTGTTTCATTTAACATTTTCTATAAATGTCTTTAGTGGTAGTACGTACTTCTAATAAACGATAAAAATCACTGAATTAGAGTCAATCTTCAATTACAAAAAACTGAAAAATTGTTACCTTTCATGGTTTTTCCATGTCTCTTTATCAAATCTCCAGGTTATGAAAGTGAAATGTTTCACCTAACATTTTCTTTATGTTAGTAGTAGTCTCATATAAGACCTACCAATAAAATTCAACATCCTTCAATTAGTCTCAACTTTCAATAACAAAAAACTGGATAAGTATTACCTTCAAAGTCCCTTCTGCGTTTCCTTATAGAATCGCCATTGTGTTGTGGAAGCAAATTGCTGAAACATCTTAAAAGCCTGATTAATTTTGAATTTATAAAATAAATTCTTAAATTGGAAAATATAATATACTTAACTTATACTTCAAAAATTCTTCACTAATAACACAGTAACACCATACCGCAACCGTCGCCAATGAACCCGAAAATAATTTGTTCAGAAACTCACTTTGCGTTGCCAGTTGCCCGGTTAACTAGTCTCTTTCTGGACCTACCTATTTACAGCCCTTCCTCATTTCCTTATCAAGTCTCCATTAGGTTGTGGATGCAAACTGTTTCACTTAACATTTTCTGTAGATGTCTTTAGTGGTACCACCATATTGGACCTTCTAATAAACAATAAAAATCACTGAATTAGAGTCAATCTTCAATTACATAAAACTGAAAAATTGTTACCTTTCATGGTTTTTCCATGTCTCTTTATCAAATCTCCAGGTTATGAAAGTGAAATGTTTCTCCTAATATTTTCTTTATGTTAGTAGTATTCTCATACAAGGCCTACCTATAAAAATCAAAATCCTTCAATTAGTCTCAACTTTCCATAAGAAAAACTAGATAAGTATTACCTTGTAGGCCCTTTCAGCGTTTTCTTATAGAATCGCCATTGTGTTGTGGAAGCAAATTGCAGAAACATCTTAAAAGCCTGATTAATTTTGAATTCATAAAATAAATTCTTAAATTGGAAAATATAATATACTTAACTTATACTTCAAAAATTCTTCACTAATAACACAGTAACACCACACCGCAACCGTCGCCGATGAACCCGAAAGTAATTTGTTCAAAAACTCACTTTGCGTTGCCAGTTGCCCGGTTAACTAGTCTCTTTCTGGACCTACCTATTTACAGCCCTTCCATATTTCCTTATCAAATCTCCATTAGGTTCTGGATACAAACTTTAATCTCCTCACACACTATTCGGCACAACGAAATCTTTTTATAAAAAAACTGTTTGAATGTGTCGGACTGGTTTGTGTTAAACAAAAAAATAATAAATGGGTTCGTGTAGTAATTGTCCCTATAAGCTTATTAAAATGTATTCCAAACATTAAATAGCCTAAACTAATTTTGTGACGCTCCCCTCCCATTACAATTCTAGGAAAAACCATTGAATAACGACTATTAAAAATGTAAAAACTGAATTACTACCATTCTTATTAGATGATTTATTAAAGATAATGAATATTAATCAAACTGACCGTAATTATCTTCTTTAACAATTGATATAAACTAACAATAAATAAAGATAATAGATATAATTTGATATAACCTTAAAACGAAAGCGACGCCACGCGATGAAACTGCACTACTTGCGACGCCGCCTCGAAAATGTGAATTACGACCATTCTAATTAAATGATTGATAATGAATATTATATCAAACTGATCGTAATTTTCTTGTGGAACTACTGACATACATAGATAATTGGGCAAATCTTTAGTAAACGGATATTACCCTAAAAACAAAGGGACGCCATACGACAAAACTGCACCGCTTGCTTCGGAGACGCGTTACTCCCCACCACTCTTCTATCCCACTCTAAACGTACGTCTCTTTTTCCAATGGCGGCACGTGCATACGCGTTCCAGCGGCGTACAGCTTCTTGAAAATATGATATTAAAAATTTAATATTAATTAAGGTATTAATTAATTAGATAAAATTAATTAAAATTAATATTTATTGAAAAGAAAAAACAAAAAATTAACTTACTTTAACAATATAATACATCTACGTTTGTTGGAAATAGTTCCAACGAATGTATACAAACGAAATCTTTAATTTGAATTTATAGAATTTAAAAAAATTAACCATAAAATTTAAAAAATTAACTATTTAAATTTATTTAATAAAAGATTTAAAATTAAAATAAAATTATTAATTTAAATTTTTAAAAACTGAATTCAAAATAAAAGGAAAACAATCTGTAAAATTTAAAAAATTTATAATTAATAATTTATTTTTATATCATAAAATCTATATAAGCACAAAAATAAAACAAAACGTGACCAAAAGTCTATTTATGTTTACATGAATGAAACTTAGTAACCAAACAGTTAAACTATTACAAAACGTAGTAAATAAACAACGATTGAAACAAATGAAAGTTTTACAATGGTGTCACCATTAATCAACATAATAAAAAAATGCGTAGGCATCACGCCGAGAAAAAGACCGCGAGTAATTATGCACGGCCGGCATTAATTAATAATTTGTCGGGAATATGGAATATATGCGCGTTTAGAAAGTTTTCAATTGTTCGCATCGGTAACCTTTTAAAACGTGGAATTTACACGTGAAAAAATGACAAATCGGCATACTATTACGCAGCCAAACATAAACAACACATATGTGGAAAGTTAATGATAAACAGAAATTGACGCCAATAAACTGTAACACGTTTATTGAGGTTCGAACGTTAATTTAAACAATGTGCGTTCTTTTAAATAATGTGAAAAACCAGTTGTGCTGATTGGATTTGCATTTTTCAGGTGGGCGACCAGATCGTCAGGATAAATGGCTTCACGATCGAAGACGCGGTGCACAAAGAGGTCTTGCAACTGATCTCGAACCATACGCATCTGACTTTGAAAGTGCGAAGTGAGTGAGAATTATTTTTCTTGTTTTTTTTATTGGTAAATCACATCGATTTGTTCGATTAGTCACACTGCTAATTTAATCGACAAACACGAACAGATGTTCACCTGTGAATTTTGTAGATAAGAAACGTTTCAATAGAACAAATTAGTAGTTTTGTTAAAAAAATATATTATAATTTTAATTTGTTTGAAAACACATATATTAAATTAATATTGACATATTGAAAAAAATCAAAATAAAATAAAACAAATTGACGTGAAAAGTAATAAATAGGTAAATAAAATAATTTCAAGTAAAACTATCAAAAATAATAACATTAAAATAAATTAAAAAAATAATTATATTAAATAAAAACAATTGAAAAAAATAACTTTAAAAAATATTACATAAACAAAACAACTAAATAAGATAATCATACAAATTTGAACATGTCACATAAAAAAAAATATATTATATTGAATAAAAAAAATAATTATTAAAAAATAACAAAATTAATTATAAACGAAGATAAAAAAATTAAGTAAAAATATGTTATTAAATAATAAAATAATGAATGAATGAACAACCAAAAATAAAATTAATTACATAGAAAACAAACTTCATAGTAAATTATAAAAATTAATCTAATAAAATAATATTAATTATATAATTAAATATTAAAAAATATTCATTTTCATAAAATAATTTAATATTTTAATTAATTTATGAAAAAACATTTCAATTATGATAAAAATGTATAAAATTAAATTAAATATTTATTAAAAATTAACACAAATGTGATGTTTTATAAGAAATAATAAAAATAAACATTAATTTTAAATAAAATAAATAATATTAGATTATGAAAATAATAACAAATTTACAATTATCATCATATTATCCATATATTACAAAAAAGTAAAAAAATATATCTAATAATTTTAGTAGTAAAAATTATATTCAAGTAAAAATAAAAAATAATCACCAAAATAAACTATAAATCAAGTAAATAAATAATATTTCAAATAAATAAAAATAAAATTATATTAAATTAAAATTAAATAAAAAAATATTATAACAAAAATATTGATAATTATATAAAAATCATATTGTCAATAATATTAATATATAAAATTTAATAAAAGAAAAAATTTTAAGTGATTACATTTATTACACACATTAAATTGTTAAATTAAAATAAATATTTATTAAAAATTATCAAAATATTATATGAATATTATAAAAATTGTGAAATTGAATTACCAGTAAAATTTACAAAAAATACTAAAAAAAGTGTATTAATTTTATAATTTAATTAAAATATTTCAAATCGAGAAAGTAATATTAATGAGAATTAAAAAATTGCATGAACAAAAGAATAAATTAAAATAATTAAATGAGTTAATAAAACTGAAAATTAAATCAAAATATAAAAAATAAACAATAAACTGATTTATTAAATTAAATAAATTAAAATCTTTTAAGTAAATAAAAATATAATTATATTTTTATATTTCTTCGTTTTTAATTATAACTAAAAATTAAATTATATTAAATTAATATAAACTTTTATCGACAATTTTTATAGTAAATTTAAAAATTATTTATATATAATCATAAAAATATTAATGAATATAGTAATGATATTATCAATAATATACTAAATTTAATAAAAGAAAAAAATGTAAGTGATAGACCAAAATAAACAGTAATATTAAATAAATTAAATACAGTTTAAATTATTAAATTAAAATAAATAATTATTAAAAATTATCAAATATAATGTAATATTATAATTGTTAATAAATTGTTGAATTGAATCAATAAAATTTACAAAAAATAATAAAAAGATATATTAATTTCATATAATTTAATAAAAATATTTTAAATCGGGGAAATTATAAAAATCAGAATTAAAAAAAAAAAACAACAAAATAAAGTAATTAAGGGAGTTAATAAGAATGAAATTAAAAAATAAATTATATTATTAATATAAGAACACATATATTTTTTATAAGAAAAAAAACAATCAAAAGAGATTATTTTGAACAGTCTTAATTAAATAAAATAATGTTACAATGAATTTATATTAGAAGTGTATAATTAAAATTTTTATATATAATTATTTATTAAGATTTAAGACAATTAAAATATTAATTGGAAACTAATTCAAATAATATTCTTTAATTAAAGAAAACGTGACAGATTTGATTGGTTATTCCCCTTAAAAGTGCTGTCATTATGACAACTGTAAATGGAAGAGCGAAACTGAAAAAGGCCGAACGGGCAGTCGTCAATTTTACAGCAATTTCGAAAAGTGTATTATACAGGTCTCAGAAAATTACTGGTCTACATTCAGGATGTGGACTATTAAAATGTTTCCCGCTTTATGACTTTTCTCACTCATGTTTTACTTGCCTTCGTGTAATATTAGGTTTGAACTTGTTTGTACAGATTAAAGTGAATGAAAAAACGTTGGTGATTTTTCTGTAGAATAAATTATTAGGTTGTACTTTTGAAGGTAACATTTTTACGTTTTGTTCACCAGGCTGGTTTGAAATTGGATCGGAGTTGCCACGCTCTAATTGCCCGACGGGATTTAAAAACATCCGTGTACGTTTACATTTAGGAAAGTAAAAATCCATTCGGTAACCACAATAACACAATTTTTAATATATAAATAATGTTTACTACATCAATCGACACACAATTAATGAATTGTTCTAGAAAGTTTCCACAAATCAGATGAAAAACATCGTTATTAAACGAAAGTTGTTCATTTGCACCGAGACACGAATTTATGAAATTATTTTTAAAAAATTTGGATGAGGAACGTGATATAATTTATATGGGGCACGTCAAACGGTGCAGCTCAATTAATTCCTCAACGATAAACTGCAGTTAAAAGTGAAATTCGTCGATCAGGAGCTTTCAATACAAAGAAACTTTAAATATCTTTAATAGATAATTTATTAACAATCTAAAAAAAATCGGTGCAATCACGACTATTGTCATTAGCATGTGACAAATGTTTTTGTTCGTTGTCTCAAATTTCCATTGCACACTTTCAAACAAGCTGAAACGAAGAAATGTTAAGTATGTTTCGCACGAACAAAAAGAATTCGTCGTCACACAATCCGGCAAAAAGAAAAACCGTCGTAACTTGAGCACCGGACGCAGTAGAGCATGTATGAAATTATCTAAGCAGCATCCAGTAAAGTTAAGCTCGGGAACGCTTTATTTTATAAACTGTCGTGGCGGGACAACGACGACGGGGGGGCAGAATCTGCACGAAGGTTAATGACGTCGTTTTCTGTTGGGACTCCTCGTTTATTTATCGGTGTCGTTAGGATTTTAACTGGACGACGGAAAAATTGTGGTACACGATCAATTCATAATCTCACGTTGTGACCGCACTGAATTAAACTTGTCGTTTTGAGTTTGAATTAAATTTTATTCGTTCAACGTGAATTGGTTTATTATTGTCCTTGTGTTAGCTGAGTTGTTAATAATTTTATGTAAAGTTAATGCAGCATTTCTAAATTTAATTTAGAATTTAATAAACTTAACAAAATTAATGAGTTTGTTTTATTTTGTTTCAGGTGTTGGAATGATCCCAATAAAGGAGTGAGTAAACAATTACCAGTTATCAAGTTGGTTACATTAATAAAATTTACATTTTCCAGCAAAAAAACCGACAGTTTAAGTTGGCAAATCATCACAAACGACACCTCGTCGTTAAGATCATCTCCACAGCTCCACGAGAAGATCCACGACGTCAGGATCAGCATTATGGTGGCACCACGATCAAAGTTAGGATGCGGGTAACTAAATATTATATTATAATTGTTAAAAATGCCAATAAACAATCTTAAATTATCCTAGAATATGCAAGGGGCCGGAATGGAAACCGGGAATCTTCATTCAGTTCACAAAAGATGGTGGAATAGCCAGGGAAGCAGGTCTACGGCCTGGCGACCAGATTTTGATTTGTAACAACGTCGACTTTTCAGACATCCCTTTCAACGAGGTAACCAAACATCTCCTCTTCAAGTTATACCAGTTTAACTGTTAATTAATGTGGTTTTCAGGCAGTAAACTTGATGAAGACATCCAGACAGTTGGACTTGGTGGTGAGGAAATCGGCCGGTTCTGAACTATTTCCGGGTGAGTCCTCCGGGTATAACAGTTCAGCCAGTTCTGTAACGGGAGACCAATCACCATCCTGGAGTGATTCCAAACGTCTGTCCATCGTCAAGGAAGAAAGCCTCGATTTAGAAGACAGACTCTCGCAGTTGGATCAACGATTTAAGAAAAGTATGTTTCCCAAACAAAATTAATGCCTGAATTCTTCTCAATTAGTTGGTTTCAGTGTCCAATAG
Organism: Aethina tumida; assembly: GCF_024364675.1. Classification (NCBI taxonomy): domain Eukaryota; kingdom Metazoa; phylum Arthropoda; class Insecta; order Coleoptera; family Nitidulidae; genus Aethina; species Aethina tumida. The sequence continues at coordinate 4,922,508 of NC_065441.1, forward strand.
TACAAAATGGGATGCCATAGAATGGGACGAGATTCACCAAGAGGAGAAGCCCCTTTTCAAGCCAACCATAATAAATCTATCGGAGAACGGTACCACAATCAAAAACAACGGTTCTGAGGAGGAGTTTTACGAAAGCACCAGAGACATGAAGACTTTTACTGAACAACCACATCAACCTCAACCGCCAGAAATGAAAACCGTTGTTGTTGAGGTCTGTTAACTTTTACTTAACTCCAGACGTGTTACTAAGTGTTTCGTTTTCAGGTTCATAGAAGTGATGAAGAGAAGAGCAAGGTGGAGAATAATCAGCACAACATTTTGATGAAGAGTGCTTCTGTCAGCAGTTTTGGAAGTATTGCTAGTAGATCTAGTACAGCTTCTAGTAGTCTATCAAGTGCAATATGTCAGGAAATACAACGAAGAAGTCAAGTATGAAGCACCAACACTTAATAAATATCAAAAACTTTTCAATATCTTGCAATTATAATAAATAATCGAGTTTATGTTAAATATCTTCATTTTCAAAATGTTTTGTACAAATTTACTTAATTTTAATACACAAGAAGTATAGAATCATCATCTTGCACCATTTTATTTATTTTGAATAATATTTTGAAGAAAGGGATTAATTAGATATTAGGCATTAATTTAATTATTCTACTATTTAAAACTAAAAAGGGTAAAGCCAATGTGTAACAGTAGTTAAAGTTTATGACAAAATAATGATTTTGTTATAATAAATAATTTAGTTTATGTTAGACCTTTGAAACATCTTTCTTTTCAAAGTATTCTTTAGAACAATACAGATAATCCACGAAAATAGTAAAATCATTATCTTAAACTATTTAAAATTATTTTTGAACAATATTTATAAGAAAAAAGTCTACGTTAAATCAATTATGTAGTTATGGTAAAAATTATGGTAACTAATGATGATTTTATTTCTTTTTTTTTCAGAAAAAGGCAACCTCAACAGAGTCAGAGGAGAAACCGTCGATCGATGAGCAGCTGCAGATGAAGAAGATCCTAAAAGGTGTTTCCCAGGACAAACAGTTCCAACACACCAAACTGATGGATGAGTTCAAGAAAGCTCACCAGAAAATGTTTCGGACAGCTTCCGACTCCGAGATGCTACAAAATCGAAATGGAATTATCTCCAAAGAAACATCGGTAAGTTTATATTAAATGAATTAGTCGTATTATAATATGGATCAACTTTGTGACAAACATCGAACTAAACAAACAGAACGTCACGCTGATAAAAATTATTGTTTTCGAGTTATGAATCAACATGGTAAATGTGTATCATTATTCAAATAAATAATTATGTGAAACAATCAGATTTGTAATAAATGTACCGCAAAAAACCATTAAGATTAGTTACACATTTTTCTAAGCAGTCTATCTACACACCTCACACTACAATAGAACTATTGAAATATTATTTATTGGGAATTTGTTTCATTTGGATCGATTAGGTCATCGTTAAAAGGAGGCAATGATTATTGTATTAAAAAATATTTATAATGATGATTTTATTTACAAAATCTAAACGACAAAAAGATATTTCAACGCATTCAAAATAAATAAATGAATAATAATGCTTAAAGAATGTAAAGATTAAACAACAAACATTACTTTTAATAAAATAAATTCCTTGTATTTTAATGTTGGAGTATAACTACAAATGACTAATATTTCTTTTAATAAAACAGATTCCTTACATTTTTTAATTAAACTATAAATGACTAATAAAACACAAATCTTTCTATCTCACTTTTTACCATGAAAAATATTTTGTTCGTCAATAGTATAAAATTTTCATGGGGCAAAAATTAGCACAATACAATCTTCTCTATAAATTCAGAGTTCAAATTAATAAAATAATCTATTTATATCTTTAATTTTTACCATCAATGATTTTCAATTTTCATAATTAATTTCAAAAAAATTTTTTATATGATTAAAAAATAGTATTATTGTACATAGTAAATTTACAAAAATTAGGATTTCTATATATATTATGTATATTATTAGTAAGTTTAAATTGTTTAATAATTATTATTAAATAATTAATTGAAATTTTGTGTAATTATGTATTAATACTTATTGAGAGTATTTAAAATTGTGTAATAATATGTATTTTTTTAATTTTATTAATAAATATTAAGAATTTTGTTTTTTTTTTCATAAAATATATTTTTATATGTGTATTCTAATTTACAATAGTTGTTTAGTAATTTATCAATAACATCGGAAGCATATATATTTAAATTAACAAGTACAGTATTAATTTTCATAATTAAATTGTTTACAAATTTATTAATGTTTTAGACGCCTAAATTAAATAGAATTTTGTACAATAATTTAAAATATTTATTAATATTTACATATCTTGAACAATTATTTTTTAATTTATTGATCAATTATCATTAATTTTCATAATTAATTCTAAGAAGATATTTTGTTCTTAATATAATTTATTTTGAATTTAATTAATTTTGTATATTGCAAATACACAAAATAAATTAAATAATATTTTGTTTCATTTTCAGCTTTTGAAGAAAAAAGAAATTTTTAAAATTAAAAAAAAAATAAATAGATAAATTTCAAAATAAAATTTGTTATAGCTTATTTTAGTACTTCTATTACAATTAATTAAAATTTTATTCTATGATTTTTATTCACACTGAAAACATAAAATAATGATGAATTTATTGTAATTATTATATTATTTAATAATTCATTCAAGTTTTCCAAATAAAATTTGTTCTAGTATAATTTATTTTTCATAATTTATTTTTAGTACTTAATAAATCTTTGTTAACACTAAAAACCAGCATAAACAATAGTCTGGAATAATTTAATATTAATAATAATTTCCTTATTTAAATTAAATATGTTGCTTTTTATTATTATTTCTCTCACTATTAATTTTTAAATTTGTCTAATAGCTTCTGATCATGTTCTCATGAATTAATTAATTTTTTTTTCAGTAATCATTAACACTGAAGGATTGTATTTTTCTAATATAATACATTTAATAAAAAGATAAAATTATTCAAGAATTATGGGTCCTTAAAAGTAGTCTGTAAATGAACAAAATTTCCTATTAAAATAAAATTTATTTAATAAATATAACCTTATATATTTTTTAAATTTTATTAACAATTATCATCAATATTTTTAATAATTAATTTTATGCTTTTTTTAGAAGTATTAAAAATAATTTTTTACATATTAATGTTTATTTAACACTGAGAACCATTATAAAAAATAGTCTCGAATATATAAATATTTAATTTAATTTATTGAAAATTTTCAAATTAAAATTTGTTCTAGTACAAGTTAATAATATAATATTAATAATAATTTTCTTATGTAAATTAAATATGTTGCTTTTTATTTATTTTTATTTTTTCAATTAAATTAAATATATTTCCTTAATTTTATTTATTATAACATTCACTATTAGTTTTTAATTTCGTCTAGTACTTTCTGAATCATGTTCTCATAAATTAATTAAATTTTTTTTCAGTGATTAATTAATATTCATTAACACTGAAGGATTGTACTTTTTTAATTTAATACATTCAATAAAAAGATAAAATTCGTTTAATAAATTTTGAGAATAAATAAAAACATTAACATTAATATTCATAATTAATTATAATATTTCTCTTTTTTTTCGATTTTATTTAAATTTAATTTATTAATTTATTGAAAACTTTCCAAATAAAATTTGTTCCAGTATCATTTATTTTAAAAGATCTATTTTTAAATAATTTGTTTTATCTTATGTTTTTAAAATTAATTAAATTAATTAATATTTTGTTCAATAATTTATTAATGTTTATTAAAAGTGAATATATATATATATATATAGAATTAGCAACTAAAATAAAATATTTTTGAATATACAAACATTTAATTTAATTTATTGAAAATTTATTGTCTCTTATTTAAATGTCCTATTTTTTTATTTGTAAATCTTATATTTTGAGAATTATTTAAATTAATTAAAATTTTCTTGAAAACAGAATAAACCATTTATAAAAAATATTCTTGAATATAGAAATTGTCTAATTTATTGAGAATTTCTTAAACAATTATAAAACAATAATAAAATATTCTAGAATATCTAAATAAAATTTGTTACAGCATATTTTTTTAATTTATTTATTAATTTCCATAATGTTTAATTTAAAAATATTTTTTTGTTATGAAAATGTATACTGTAAATAATAATAAATAATTTATTTACTGTAGATTTTCAAAAAATGAAGATTATGGAAGTTCGACTGTTTAATAATTTATAAAATTTCAATTACTAAAGAGTATTTTTCATTTATGCAGAAGTTTTATTTATTGAACTACTCTTTTAAACGTGCCTGAATTTACTTTTATTGGTGTCTGGTAAATGGACAACGAAACCAGCCAATTTATTTTTACGTTAGACAGGCATTTCAATCATCACGCATATTTAATAACTTAATAACAAACAGCCGTGCCGAAACGCAATAAATCCGACCAAACACAATTCCCGTGATTTCTATTATTTGAAAGCAACGGTTCAAGTTGGATCCATAATTAAAGCAATAACCATAACAACGGCTAATTACCCCCCCGATAACGTTACGTGTGTGCACACGTACCATCGCCAGTCGCGACAGTACCCGTACAGTACTGCCTCGTCCGTTTCCACGATTCATCTCGGCGACGATTCGCCGGCGGGCTTTTTGTTTTTCAGTCGCGCTCGTTTTGTTCATTGCCGCGCATCGATACGCGGATTATCCTTGCTGTCATAGACAGATTTATCGATTGTTTTATCGCAATTTGTTTATAGAAAAGCAATTGTTTGTGGATATGTGCGACAAGAAGAGTGCCCAGCCGATTTTCGTGCTGCAAACTTACGAAGTAAGTCCATCTCATGTGACCACGATTGTTGGTTTATTATTTATTCGTTGTAATTTATATATGGTATACACAGTAATAATGAGCAACGCTAATTATATTTGATATTGTATGTTAGTAGATACCTTGGATACACGTTTATCAGTAAAAAGAATTGTTTGTTAATGTTTACTTTTGTTTCTTGTTAGAATAAAAAGTAAATTATTTAACGTTACTCCGCAAATATGTAAATAATATGCAATTACAATTGCATTTTTATCACATGCTTATGATTACTGTGATTTTGTTTTGCAAAAACTTCATTAATTGTATTTTTGACACTTTCCAAATATTTCTAGAATTTTTAAATTTAATTTATATAAATTTATAAGAAACCTTCAACTATTAACAATAAGATTTCGAAGTTGATTGTGTTTGTGTTAGTACAATAAATAATTTCATAATTTCCTAATAAATTTAAATTAATTACCGTTTATTATTACTTATTCATCGTGCACTAACACCTTGGACAGAATTTGAATTATTATCAGGCGATAATTTTGGTTTTTAATTAGTTAATCCGTACATATTTAATTTAATAACTGTTAACGAGTTTATACTTTTTATTTGTCTAATATGAATAAGAATGACAAGAAAAAAGTAATTTAAATTGTATGTTTACTGAGAATTAGAGTAATTACATTAAATTAGGCAAAATATGCTGAAATTTATTTAATAAATTTTCAGAATAAATAAAAAATTCTAATATAAGCTTAATATTTTTTATTTCATTACAATTATTATTAATTTTCTTATTTTATTTTATTTAATTAAATTTATTTATTTAATTTTTTATATTATTTTCTTAATTATTAGTTTTTAAATTTGACTAGTAATTTGTGATTCAATTTTTCATAATTACTTAAATTAATTAAAATGTTGTTCAGTGATTATTTTATATGCGTTAAAGATTTTGTTTGTTTTTTTTTTAATTTAATACTTTTAATAAAAATGTAAAATTATTGATACAAGTGATCTGTAAATGAAAAAAGTACTTGATATTAAAATAAAATTTATTTAATAAATATTGAGAATAAATCAAAAAATTCTAATTTAAGGTTATTTTTAACATACATAATTAATTTTAATATTTCTTTTATTTTTCAATTTAATTTACATGTAAATTTTTAATTTTTTGAAATATCTATAAATAACACTTATATATATTTTTTTAAGAATTTGAAAAAATTGAAATTATAATAAATTTTTCTTTTTTAACATTGAAAACATGTAAAATAATTAACAATTATCATTAATATACATAATTAATTTTAATATATTCTTTTTTTAATTTTTGAAAATTTTTCAATTTAAAATATTCTATTTTTTGTAATTTATAAATCTTATATTTTTTTAAGAATTATTAAAATTTATTAAAATTTTATTCACATTAATATTAAATAAATCAAAAAAATCTAATATAAGTTTAATAAATAATAAATTTTTCATTTTTCTTTAATTTTAATAAAATAATATAATATTAAAATGTTATTATTTATGATAATTATTTCTTTTAATGTTGATTTTTTAATTTATCTAGTAAATTATGAATCATATACTTTCGCAATTACATAAATTAATTAATTGTTCGATGATTAATTAATATTCATTAACATTGAAAACACACACAAACAATTTTATTATTAATGTAAAATATCATCATATCATCATTATATACACATTTTATTCATTGTTTTGTTTTAATTTATACATTTAATTTTTCTTAAAAGCAGTTTCTAAATGAAAAAAAAAAATCTATTAAAATAAGATTTATTTAATAAATTTTCAGAATAAATCAAAAACATCTAATATACCATAAACTTAATTCGTTTAATTTCATTAACAATTATCAATAATTTTTATAATTATAATAAATTAGATTTTGTTCAATAGTTAATATTCATTGAATTGAAAGGATACTAAGTGTGATAAAATATTATTAATTTATCAAACTAATTTATACATTATTATTTTTTTAATACAATGTAGTAATAAAAAGGTAAAATGTTTTCCTTTAATTACAAAATATATTTTATATATTTTCAGCACACATTTAAAAAATGTATAAGCATATTCTATTTAATTTCATTAAGAATTTTAATTTTTTAAATTAAATTTAATATATATTTTTTTCAGTTTAATTAAATATGTTATAAATTATATGGTAAATTTCCCAAAATTAAGTTTTTATTTCGTTTATTGGTAGTTTTTAAATTTGATTTTATATATTTAATGAATCTTATGTTTACACAATTATTTAAATTAATTAATATTAAAATTTTAGTAAATAATCTATAACTATTATTAATTTCTTTAATTTAATATCAATAATAACAAATTTCTATAAGTAATTTATATATAAATTTCAAAATAAGTTTCTTTCGTAATTTGTAAATCATGTTTTCAATATTTGTTTTTTAACTGATATTTTCTAAATGTGTTACATACAGAAACTTTTTCTAATTCTAAAATAAATTTACATTTTAACTATAACATTTTAATTATCAAATTTTGTTTTTTAATTTAAAAGTCTGTAGAAGCATATTTGTATAAAAAATTAAAAAACATCATAAACAGATAAAAATAAAACTATTCATCATTAAAATAATGAACATAGTTAATCACATATTATTAATAATTTTAATAAACTGTTATAAAAAGGAAAAAACAAACAACAATCTATATTTATTTTAAATATTTTATTTCAATAAAAATTTGTACAGATTATATAAAATTTAAAACTAGGTTTCTACCAATTTACACACATATTTTTAATTAGTTTTAAAAAGTTATGAGTCATTAATATTTGAACCAATTGAGTAAATTACTTGTTGCATTGTTTATTAGATCATTTCCTTACCACAAATAATAATTATAATTTAGGTTTGCTCCCATTCAAACCCATAAAAATTATGGTATAACTATGTAAGACTCTCCTATTCATTAAACGTGAAAATAAATTTGCATGCTACAAAAATTGGTTGTGCAATTTTAAACATCTTTTTAGCACAATGTGGAGCAATTGAAGCGAAGCTGTAACACATCTAGTTACATAAATGTTAACTGCATAGTTATAAAATTAAAACCGGAACAAATACACGCACTAAAATTACCCAATTACTTCAAAAATTATAATACAAAGATACAAAGTATTGATCAACGTTTTTTTTAAACCAGAAGTCTGAGTTACACAATTTTTATTGATTATTGAATAAACTCCAACACAATGTTATAATTGCATGTTAGTAATTAAAAAACTAATGTATATTATATTACACAATAATTCGATGTGTTGTTCATATTACAATAACAAAATTAATGAGTAAAACTTTCTATTAAAGGCCGAAGAAAATTTAAGCCAAAAGAACACGACAACAATGACGTTTTCCAACCTCCATTAAAATGGAAAACAACCTGACAAGCAATTAAATTTGGTGCAGACATAAATAATTAATTGTGCAACTGCGAAATAAAAAATAAAAGACTTTAATAGTCGGTAACATCAAAATAGTTATGTAACCGCAGAAATTACACGGTAACGTACACCAGTCCGTGAGAAAAGTTTGTTTAGATCCCATACAACCGAAATATATAATTTTCGCACACGACATATCATATCTCGAAGCTCCCAGTTCACTTACATTTAGTAAATAATTGTGCGAAAAACGAAAATAACACACATTTAGGTTTTGGTGTGAACATGGAACTGTTCTTTATTTTTTTGTAATTTTCACTCACTTTCAAATACTTGAAACTGGTCGTATTTAGGACTGGCACCTTAAAAAAACTGGTGTTAAATGCTCTAAATGAGACTTTTTACACGACTTATCTAATAAATCGCCATTAAATTTAATCTGCACTTGAGGTATTTTAATAAGGCACACATAGTGCAATTTATAGTAATCTAAATTATCTGAAAATTGCTGAGAGATTCAAAAAAACGCTGAAGGAAGTTATTATAGTGGAAAGAAATATAAATAATTATAAACGTTAAGAAATTGTGAGAGTTAATAAAATAAAAAAATAAAGCATACTTATTAGTAAACATAGAAATCAAAAAGTATAATTTTCTTTAAACAATATTGTCGGTAATTAACCCCATAATCGAGTGAAAATATCAGTTTACTTTTATAGCGAAACAGATCAAGTATGACACGAGTATGGCTTGTGCAAAAATCCATGCACCATTCAATCGACCACTTCCTTTCGATTTGTAAACATCGATCGAAGACAAAGGACAATCCCCATTGAAAACGACAAGAACGCTTAATTACAGTAATTGGACAAGACAGAATTCTGTTTCCTAATCTGTGCAACGTTTCCTGCCAAACAATTTTTTTCTTTACTTGGCCGGTTGTGCATTAAATTGTGGAACAAGTCTGATGTTACGTTGTTAAATTGGAAAAAATTATGCAAATATTGTTGTATCGGGGAGGAAATGCATCGCCTAAATGGTTTTCGTGTCGACGAAAGTTGGTGTTGCAAGAACACAAACAATTTGAATTCAGGCAATGAAAACTTCCACATCTTGATTGATAAAAATATTTGTTTAATGCAAGTTACGTGTACATTCTTGGTTGTTTATTTACTGACGTTGTTTTTGTCACTAACAGTTAATTTCCAGTTTACACAAAAATGTCGTCATCGATTAAAAAACTGCATTTTAGTGTAAATAATGCAAGTCAAATAGACTGATTAACGACTTATTTTGTTTTCAGGATCGTCTGGCAAATAAAGAGGCTGCAATAAAAGCGTCAGAGAAAGTTCTGAGTGCAACATTAAACAAGCCCAAAAATGGCGTTGAACCTGCTAAAGTTCCTCCACCTCCACCTCCAATGGTAAATATTTTCATCTTATTTTTGTATTCCATATTTTTATCTGGATAATTTAATAACTTGATGAGTAATTTAATAACTATTATTTTTTATCAGTCATACCTTATTTGAAAATTATTTCAATTTCGTTATGGTAACAGTAACCTTCTTATTTATAAATACTGTTAATTCCTCATCAAAAACTATCAGTAGATCAGATGATGATTCCATCAGTTTTAGACCATTTTAAAATCATTTCTACTCAAAATTGTGTAATTCCCAAACGTTTTAACAAGCTAATATGTTATCTCCTCTTCAAAAACTTCTAAAACTGAAATTACTTACTATATCATAAAATTTGTGACGTGATGAAGATGATTTCATCAGTTCTAAATCATTTTGAAGTCATTTCTACCCAAAATTGTGTAATTCCCAAACGTTTTAACAAAATAATATGGTATCTTCTGTTCAAACTTCTAAAATTGAAATTATTTACTACGTCATAAGATTTATGACGTGATGAAGATGGTTTCATCAATTTTAGGTCATTTTGAAATCATTTCTATCCAAAATTGTGTAACTCCCAAACGTTTTAACAAGCTAATATGTTATCTCCCCTTCAAAAAAAGTTATAAAACTGAAGTTACTTACTACACCACCAGACTTACGAGTTGGTGAAGATGATTTCATCAGTTTTAGGCCATTTTGAAGACATTTCTACCCAAAATTGTATAATTCCCAAACGTTTTAACAAGATAATATGGTATCTCCTCTTCAAAAACTTCTAAAACTGACATTACTTATTACATCATAAGACTTAAGACGTGATGAAGATGATTTCTTCAGTTTTAGGCCATTTTGAAATCATTTCTACCCAGAATTGTGTAATCCCTAATCGTTTTAACAAGCTAATACATTATCTCCTGTTCAAAAACTTCTAAATCTGATATTACTTACTACATAAGACTTAAGACGTGATGAAGATGATCTCATCAGCTAATATGTTATCTCCTCTTCAAAAACTTATAAAACAGAAACTACTTACTACAACACCAGACTTACGAGTTGATGAAAATGATTCCCTTAATTTTATGTTATTTTGAAACCATTTCTACCCAAAATTGTGTAGTTCCAAAAGATGATTTAAAAAATTGAACTATAATCTTGACATCAAATATTCTATAATTGAAAACTATTTATTATGTCAAAAACTTATTATATAGTATATTATATCTTTAAACCATATTTAAATCTCTCTAATTATCTTATGTATAAAAATGAACAAAAATTGTATTATATGTATTAAATTCTTAGAAACATTAAATTAGCAAAGTGATTAACAAATTAATTTTCATTTAGCCAACTGATGATGAGCCGGACTGCCCGGTCAAAAATCACAATTTAATCGACACCCCGGTACCACCGCCGTGCCCCAAAGCAAAGCCAAAGGGAAAAGCACCCCCGGTCCCGGTGAAGTACTCGACCCTCTCCTACACCAACAACACAACCCCACAACCCAAACCCTTGGATTCGGCGGTGTACAAGAACATAACGTACCAGAACAACGAGAAGAACAACATATATTCAACACCCGAGTACTACTGTCCGACGCCTGATTATGACACGCTGAGCATCGCCTCTAGTACCACAAGCACAAGTACTTTCAGGCCCGGACACGTCAACGATTCGGTGGAGATGGAGTCGCTTGAGAGTTTCAGGCTGGATGGTACCAACGAAGTTCCTAAGCCGCCCAACACGTACTTCAAGAAAAATTTGTGTGGAACATTAAGCAATGGGTCTTCTGCCAATTCAATAAACGGTGAGGCAATCAATTATTGTTAAATTTCGGTGGTTTTATTGAATATTTTTAGGCACACTGAGAAAACAGAGGCCGGTAAGTGTGACAATAGGAGAATACCCGACAATGCGAAGACAACAACCCGGTAAGTTGGACTTCTTGGGGGTGAATGGCGTGAAGGAAAACTCGAAGCAGCCCGTGTCGACACAGTTCTCGAACGAACTGGCCGAAACCTTAAAAAGGTCGAACCTGAGAAAACGCACTGAATCTGTGGTAACTCATTGGAAACGAAACAAGTATTGTTGTCTCATTGTTGCTGTTTTAGGAAAACCTTCTTCTTCAAAACAAAGAAGAAATTTCGCCACAAACGAACGGATCCGTCCGAATATCGTTGAGCAACAACCTAAACAAAAACCTGGCCAAATCCACAAACGACCTGTCCAACAATAACGTGTACGAGAAAACGTTGCTGGCGAAAAATCCCAACAACAGGGTGACGATAAACATCAACAATTTGTTGGCCAGCCAAAACGAAAACAGAAAAACGGACAGTCCTAATGGTATTCTGAAAAATAGTGTCAATGGGGGACAAAATATCGCAAATGCTCAACATAAGCCTTTGTCTCAGCAGAAAAGCATCACATTTGGTGAGATGTAAGGCATTTTAGCTTTTGTGTATCTGTTCTGTCTTCTCACTTTATTTAACCATATTGTTTATGAACTGTATAATTAAATAATGTGTGTTTTCAGGCCGACTTTAATAAAGGAAAAATCTGCTCAAATAACGTGAGGAATAGGTAGAATTAACTGTATTAATTTAATGTGTAACCTCATATTGAATACTGTTTAGAAACAATATTTTTTTATAATTATACTAATTTTACCAACAAAGTATTTATATGTGTGCCGATTTTTTGTGATATATGTATATGTATTGTTTGTATATGTCGACTTAATTGTTATTATTTTTTTAATAGTTATTATTTTACTATATTTTTGATCCTGTTTATACTTTTGTCATTTAACGTAAATAAATGTATATTATTGTCTTTGAAGTCTTATTTCTTCCACCCTAAAATTACCAATTACTTTTTTTAAAACATAAACAGTAATAAATAAACAAGATTAATAAAATAATGACGAAATCTGTTATTAACATATAAAGAATTAAATAAAATAATTAAATTAAGAAAAATAATAAGATAAAATATTTATTAATTAAAATTAAAAGGAGATAAATTAAGTTTTTAATTAATAAAATTATTAAATAAAATATAATAAAATAATGGAGGCTTCTATTATTAAAATATAAGAAATTTAAATAAAATAATTAATTTAATAATATATAATAAAATAATAAAGATTTCTGTTATTACATATAAAAAATTAAAATAAATTAATCAAATTATTGAAATATAATTAAATTATTTAAATGAAATGAATAGAAAATGAATTAAGTTCTATTTCCTTTTCTTTATTCTTATGAAAAATTAAAATATATTAATCAAATTATTGAAATATAATAAAATGTTTTATTATAAGATAAATAAATAATGAAGGCTTCTATTATTAAAATAAAGGAATTTAAAATAAAATCATAAATTAATAAAAACTTATAAAACAATGAAGACTTATGTTGTTCAATATAAAAAATTAAAATACAATAATTAAATTATTGAATAATAACAAAATGATAAATTAAATTAATTAAAAGAAAATGAATTAAGTTTTATTTTCTTCCTCTTTATCTCAAACAAGATTTTATACACACTATTATATCATAAAAATTAATTAATAATGAAATAAAATTAAAAAAGAAACAACACATTTATCAATTAAATTTATTAATTAAATATAAAAGAATTAAATTTTAATTTATCTCTCTTTAATTCCTTCCTTTTTGATTTCAAATTGTTTTTATATTCGTTTGAAGAATAATAAAAACTGTTAATTAAAAAATTATGTTAAATTATTATTATTATAACTAATTACTTAAAATCTTTCATCAATCAATTATATTTTGACATGCCAGATGACATAATCAGTATTTTTTACTGACGTTATTATTATTTTTGTCGTATTATTTGAAGCTTCAAACAGCCCCCCAGAATATACAGACTTTTTTTACATTTACGTAGTGATGCTTATTACTTTGTACGGATATAAATTACCGTCGATATGTCTGACTGTCGCGTGCAAAAGCTGCTCTTCTCTGAGTTCTGTGACTTCGATGACATGGTTTTATTGGAAAGTCCGTTTGCACAGACCACAAAAGATGGAACAGGCATTCGACAAGTTCATTTAGGTATGTTCTACCATCAAGGTTCACTAAAAAAAAAATAAAACCTAGACAAATAGTCGATTAATTTCATCCACAACAAGAGAAGTGTTGTTAAGTAATAAAATCTACAAGACATTTATTATTAATTGTAATCATATTACATATATAAATGAGCAACTGTCAATGTCAGTCTATATCAATGATTATACAGAATTATACACACATTATGCTAAATATTCGATTTTAAAGGATTGACCCCGTCGAAATTGATATTGGCAACCGACGTTCTGCCGCCAGTAAACGAGAACATAACATCATACGTGCCAGGAATCGATCCGGAAATCGAAACGTTCGAACTGATCGCCATATATCCGGTGACCTGCGTGAACCTGAGCGTCTACCACAGGAAACGCAGACAAGCACTGAAAGCCCGCTTCTGCAACAACAAAGTCCTCTACTTCGAATTGGGCGGTTTCCAGAAACGAAAGGTGAGTTTGATGGCTTCACGACCCCGGTTATAGAAAATGTTTTAGATGTTCTGGAACCTGTGGTGCGAGAAAGTCAAGTTTCTTTCGCCCGAAGGCACGGTCTCGTCGAAGTCCGAAACGTCGGTGGCCACGTCCACCACTTGCAGCACCTTGTATCTGGTGGACAGGAAACTGGTGAACCACAAGGGCATGACGCAACTTTGGTGCAAGTTCGGTCCCGGCGACCGATCAATCGACAAAAATCTCCTCAACGTTGTCTTTGGTAATAACGCACAGCAGTCTTCGGTAATTTTACAAAAAAAGTTAAGATTAAATTTCCTAATCCGATTACTGAGCTTGTATAAAATTGTTTATTGTACCCCCTAACGTTCTAATCGCATTAGAACAGTTTGTGACATATCAATTTTAGGCACTAGTAAATAAATGGACGGATAAATACTTGTACTTGGGAGAAAAGTTTGCCCAAAAACCCTACGATTACAAGCCCATAATGTATCCACCCGACTACAATAATGTTGTTAGTGAAAAACCCTGTGTCTGCATCCCCAAGTCGAGGTAAATTTAAATGTGCGATACACAATTAATTATACAAATAGTTTTATATTCAGTGTTATTTTCTAGAAACAAGTTTACAATTAATTCAGCTAAAACCTGTTGTGATCCCTTGAATGGCATGACGGAAGGACAAAACGTTAAAAATCAGTAAAATAATTTTTCTATTATTATACAATTATAGTAATTTTATTTGTGTCTGTTTCAGAACTGACTTTTGCTTACTTGAACTGAAACATCCTGAAGAGGCTGGTCAGTTTTACACAGTTTTAAACTGTGCACTTTATCTGGACAGTGTTGTTCACATTTGGGAGCACAACAAATATGATTCAATGAGATACAAGTACTATAATAACATAATAAAAACTTTAATTGCAGTGTTATTTTTAGAGTAAAGCATAAAAGAAGATACGCCTTTAACCCTCAGTCAGATTTTATGAACGGTCTAGGACATAGATCAGTAAAAAGTGGAGAAAATCTGATGTTACAACTAAAACGGGCCGCAAGTGAAATCCATTTAAATCACGAGTCAGACGAATTTGGATTTAGTAGACAACATTTGATATCTTCCCCATCTTGCATAGACTTGCATTATACGTGTGTTAATAACATAAACAGCAACAAAATGTAAGTGTTTTTATTATAAGCAGGCAATAACTCATGAGATTTATCGTTTGGGCTTAGTAAAACACCCGAAACTAAAACCATGATGTTATTTTGGACCCCCGGCTATTGGTACATGCCAAAACCTGCCAAGGAGTTGTATCTGGATGTCAGGAAACATATGCAATCAGTCACTGAATATCTCGAACGCACGAATAAAAGTATCAAATTAATATCAATTAAAACAATGAAAAATTTATATTTTTAAGGGAAATGTAAACAATCGAGGAGCATATTAAGAAAGTTATACACTAAGGAAAACTCCAAAGACAGTGACGACGAAGTGCCAAAGCTCTGCAAAAAATCCATGTCCAGGCATGCCAGACGACCCACGCAAGATGTGGAATCAGGTAAATTTAACCAATTTTAATTCAACAACGTTAATAATTCAGTAGCAGCCAGTTGTTGCTGGCCCCGGTCAATTCAATTACAAGAGGAAGTCAAGCCGGAAAAGTTCTCCGACTACATGAAGAAAAATTTGAAGCTCGACATGGAATTAAGGACGTGGGACTTCACGTCAACGATTTTGGCTCAAGAATTGACACTGATTGGTAAAACAACTACAATTTTATGCACCGTTATCAGGTTAATGATTTTTAGACAAGGAATTGTTTTTAAAAATTCCTGCGGAAGAACTGGGGATGGTTTTGGTGAAGCGCAACACGAAATCATCCCCTAATATATCGGCGTTGTTGGTGTTTTCCCACAGGATAAGTTGCTTGATAGCGCACGAGATATTGAAAGAAACTTTGGAAAAGGTGCTTGGTTTAATCCTGCAATTTTGTGTGCATAACATTTTAATTGTAGTGTCGAGCTAAGCTCATAGCCCGATTTATAAATTTAGCGGACAAGTGCCATCAAATGTCCAATTTCCAATCCTGCAAGACTGTAATGAACGGACTGCAAACTCCTTCAATCTATCGATTAAAAAATACTTGGGCTTACGTTAGGAAAAAACATGCGACCAAATACCAGTAAGACCCTCGTTAGACTTGTATGAATATCCAACCAATAGGTTTATTGTTAGACTATTTCAACACTTGAGTAACCTGTACAGAGACCCCAGAACGCCGAAGTACCAGAAGATGTTTTTTATCATGTCCCAAAATACAACGTTTTTACCCTACATTGGAGACGTTTTAGCCAAGCTGTTCAACAAAATACCAAACTACGATTTCAGTTTGTTCAATCAAAAAGCCAGGAGTTGTTGCAGCTGGTCACTGTGCACCCCCAGTCCAAGTACAACTTAAAAACCACCCTAAATTGACACACACACACACAATTTGTCTTGTTGCAGCAATGTCATTAAACTCACTAGGAAGCAAAAAAATGAAGACCGTCCAAAACGGAAACGTGATAACGAAATTCTTAAACTCGATACGGATGCTGAACGTCGAGCCCCCAAAGGTGCAGACGCAGAAATCGAAAAAGCACAGGAAAATCAAAACGTTCAGGAAAAAAACTCGGCCGTTCAAATGTTTGGATGATTTTTACAAGCCGTTGTACGTTATTGAAGATAACAGAGTCCAATGTTTACACGAGGCGTTGGAGTTTTTGGAGAAGACGCAAATCGGTGCGTTACGTTACTCTTTTACTAGTAACGAATTGGCAAGATGCTACTTATTAAAAGCTAGGTATAAAGAAGAGAAAGACAATTTTGTTTGTTCCTTAAGTATAGAGCCAGCAAATCAATTATGTAATAAGCAAAAATAAACTTATTTGTAGTCTAGGAGAATTATTGAGGATTGTGGGACAAAAAAATGAAAAACTATTTTTATTTAGATAAAAATTTTACAATTTATAAAATATAAAATAAACTAGAAAACTACGTCCACATATAATTTTACAATTAATTTTAAGATAATCGAATTAAAAATGAATACACAATGTTTTACAGGCACCATTTATTTAATACAGCTGGTGTACACAAGAGTTAAAAAACATAACTGTAAACTATTATGTTGCAAACTGTTATATATACATGGTATAATTAATAAAAAGTAGTCTTTTCATGGTAAATACACATACATAAAGTTTTGTACAAAAGAAATATACTGCCATTCCTGTTGAAACTTTTACCTAATATATTTTCTCGCTTAGTAGAAAGTTCCTCCTTCCGTAATAACACAGATAAGTACTGAAAACACTCCAATTATGCCTTTCATGATGAATTCGATGTGTCTCCGTTGTCCATCATATAATTAGTCGACGAACCATTTACGGCAAACGCCGTACCTAAACCGTACAAATGACCAGAAAATTTGGATTCATCAATTGTATCTTCGAAGAACATCTAAAAAACACCGTTTTTAATATTAATTTCACTGAAACTGTAACTTTAACATATGTACAACTCCAAACATGTCTGTTAAAACTTATATACAGCAATTTTTTTTATTCTACGTACGCGTTTTTCCAATAAGGAACCTACAGTGAACAGATCTAAATAATTAATTATATCGTCCCTTAATATACCAGCGTTGTTGGTGTTTTGCCACAGTATAAGCTATGAAACATAGCGTATGAGCCATTGAAAGAAATTTTAGCCCAATTTATCCAATTAACGGGCAAGTGTCACCTAATATCCATTTTCCAATCCTACCAGAATGTCATGAAAAGACTGCAAACTCCTTCAATATATGGGATAAAAAATAATTGGGCATACGTGACTATACACATGAGAACAAATACCGATAAGATTCACGTTGGACTTGTATAAACAGGTTTTGTTTCAACACTTGGGTAATCTATACAGTGATCTGAGAAAGCCGAAGTACCAAAAGATGTTTCTCATCATGTCATAAAATACGTTTTTACCCATCATTGGGTTTATGTTTTAGCCAAACTGTGCAATAAAATACCACACTACGATTTCAGTTTGTTCAATCAAAAGGCTACGAGTTGTTACAGCTGGTCACTGTGCACGTCCAGTCCCGGTACAACTTAAAAACCACCCTAAATGGACACTGGATAGAAAGCAAAAGAGTGAAGACCATCTGAAACAAAAACAACCAAATTCTTAAACTTGATAGGAAAGTTAAACGTCGACTCCCAAAAAGTTCAGTCCATGAAAGATAACAGAGAAAAATATTTGCACGACATTGGAATTTTTTCAGAAGACACAGGTTATTGAGGATCGTGGAACAATGAAAATGAAAAAACAATTTAACTTATTTTTATTTAGATAAAAATTTCACAATTTATGAAAATGTATAAAATAAACTAGAAAACTACGTCAACATATAATTTTACAATTAATTTTAAGATCATCGAAATAAAAATTAATACACAAATATTTTACAAGATTATGAGTGGTGGCACCACATTTACTTTATAGAGCTGGTTGTACCCAAGAGATAAAAACAACTGAAAACTATTATGTGCAAACTGTTATATATACATGGTATAATTAATGACAAGTAGTCTCTCCATGGTATATATACATACATAAAGTTTTATACAAAAGAAATATACTGCCATTCCTGTTGAAACTTTTACTTAATATATTTTCTCGCTTAGTAGAAAGTTTCTCCTTTCATAATAACACAAATAAGTACTGAAAACACTCCAAATATGCCTTTCATGATGAATTCGTGGTGTCACCGTTGTCCGTCGTATAGTTGGTAGACGTGCCATTAACAGCAAACGACGTACCCAAACCGTATAAATGGCCAGAAAATTTGGAGTCATCAATAGTGTCTTCGAAGAACATCTAAAAAACACCGTTCATAACATGAATATCCGTAAAACCATTGTTTTAAAATGTATATTACACCAAACATATTCAATTTTCGTTTTTCCAATAAGAAAACATGCATTGAACAGATCTTAATAATTCATTTTATTTGATTTGAATAAAATGTTTTACATCAATTTGTTGAACAAGACAAATACATTTATATCACAGAATAACATGATTAAATCAAATCATTTATTGTATTTTATGAAGGTCTCTTAATTTAATTTTAAAATTAATGCAATTTCAGCTCAGTTGTAGCTCGGAGTTCCTCAATCACTTGTCCAGTCTCTGACCAACAACAGAGTTGATAAATTAAAAAAGTGTAAAAACAGCCAGAACTTTAGTCAAAATCTTTTTAACACGGACAAACATGTACACAATATTGATGAAAATATTGACGGACAATGTCATAAATCACACAGGACCACACGAAAAGTTCCAAAAATCGGTCTTTAATCGGAGTGCGACTTGGTTAATAATTCTGACGGACCAAATATTGAACTGCTCTTATATAACAATCCGATCTTTTGTCTCTGGTGTGGCATACTGAAAATATCAGAATGTCAGAACATTTACATTATTTCACCTTAGCCCTGAACACGTCGAACGTACTCTACAAATAATACGGAATGGGGGAAGAAATAACAATATGCTAAAACAAGTAACTTAAAAATTTTTTTTAGCAATACAACAATGATTGATATGGGTTTATAATCGTCCGAAAACAACCTTACCTCCTTCATTTTGAAGAAGGCCATCCCTGTTAGTAAAGAATCAGAGCCGGCCTGATGTTGGGGTCCTATTCTTTCTAAATCAAGCTGCTCTGCGACTTCCTGGAGGCCTCCTTTCAAATTCTTGCATGACTTCATCAAATACTAAAAACAAATCAATCAAAATCCGCCAAGAAACGTTTATGTACCGCACTAACTTTTACATCGTATATCGTGGGAAAATAAAGTTTGAGCAGTTCGAAGAAATCATTTTCATCCTGAGGTAGATTATTGTCGGTCAATAGTTTGATCAAATAACCGAAATCGTATCCAGAATGAAAAGAGAGCCATTTTATGTTATCCATCAGCACAATTCCTGAGGTCATTAGCAATTCGGCAAACTCGAGCGGCTCTATACCCTCGTCCTCGTGCTTCTTAAACTGAATCCCCGAATTTGTAAGTAGGTCAATACTGTCTTGAGCATACATATCTTCTCTACAAATTTAAATGTTCACAATTAGATTTTCAACATGAAATGTGTAGTTGTTAATACATACTGTAGGTTAAATTTAAAGTTGAACTGCCAAGTTGTATAAGACCCACCGGGTGTTTTGCCGTTATCATCCAAAAAAGTGAGCCCCAATTGAATTATTCTTAGTAAATCCACATTGCACCTCAACATTTGATACTGATAATCGGCAGAGCTGCGAAATTCACCTATTGGTCTAGCAACAACCCCTGGGAATTCAGTGTCCATGGCAACATACTGGTATTTCTGCACTATCTGTATGTAATAAATTACATAATAATAACAGAAAGCAATGATAATTTCATGTGAATATTAACAAAATACGTGACAACATATCACTAATCTAATTTTGGTTGATAAAATTAAATTAAATGAAAGAATGGTAAAAATTTGTACCTGTCGAATAGTTCTGAATTCCTCCTCCAAATTGTGTGCCCACACATCTCTGATACCACACTCCTCATTGTTGGGATGCTGGACACTGCCTGCCGACACATAGTTACCTAAATACACACTAAAAGATTCTCAGATTCAATGAGTCTTACCTATTGTTGCAGCTGGCATTTCTTGAACAATATCTTTTTTGATCAGTCTGTGTAGAGGATTTGGAACCCAAATCACATCGGTGCGGGAATATGGGATAAGTTTATTGGTGTCCTTTCTCGTTATTTCCAACGTATTCCAAATGTTCTCTTCAGACACTTTCTTTATCCGTTTTCCTAGTATGTCTGAACTTATGAAGTTCATGGAAGGGGTGTTAGACCTGTAATAATTGTTATTATCCATTAGTCGGTTAATTTAAAATTTATCTGTGCGAAGTGTAAACAAGAAATATTTTGGCACTTTTGCGTAAAACAAAAGCTGCAACATTTTGGCACTGACGTCTAACCTACAAAAATTGTGTTCGAGCTTGGCCGAGCTGTTAATTTAGGTTGTGTGGCACGACGGACTTACACATGACTGACTGTTTGTTCGGACACCGCGAATTCCCCTTTTTTTTTCACTGCACAAAAACACAAAAAACACTTTTTAACATTATTGCAAACAGCACAAACGACATTTATAAAAACATTATTAATTGTACGGGACAGCAAAAAACTTCCGATAATGCAGGAAACTGCTAGTTATACAAACATACTCGTTCCATTGCGGTTTTTTAATACTATCACAGATTACTGTACTAATTGAGTTAACAGAGCCATCTTTTAGTGGAAAGCACAAGTAATAATTATTTGAATAATTTTAAACTTTAAATGATTGAAGTCACAAAACTTTTATAATTAAAACATAATTTCCTTTAATTAACAGGTTTGAAACTTTATCCTTACATTTACGACCAAAATTTATCAAGACGTTTGAATTTTATAATATACAAATATTTGTACATTTTGTCTGCAGGAAAATAAATTAATTTAAAAATAAAATAATTTAAAAATCCGTCCCAAATTCAATAAAAAATACTTACCTTTAAACTTCATAATATATCTAACAGGGCATTAATATCAATTAACAGAGTCACTGCACTAAGCCGAACCGCACCACCTAATTTAGTTTAGGGTGAGGAACACACCCCACCAACCTACTGATCGATACGCCGATCAATAATAGACTCATTAATTGGTTTAATTATCTCTCGGGCAGTACCGCTCCACAAGCCAGTGGTGGCGGGAAGCCAACGGATCAACTGCAAGCCCAATCCTCACCCAGGGAGGTTCTAGGACCTTCCTCAGATTGGGCTTGTTCTTCCGGGAACCAGTTGACAGGGGGCTGGCATCTTTGTCAGTCCCGTCTTCTGGTTCAACTTCACCCGTGTATGTATATACACGCCCTTTCCCCCATATGTGCTAGCACATATGGTTTCCAATTGGTTATGATCTCCGGATCGGTGCCCGGAGGGGGGTTTACACTTTCCCCTCTCTGTCCCAAAAAAAAAAAAAAAAGGTTTAATTGGTAGCGCAAGGAGGGTGGGGATATGCTATGATTGTATGAATCACCCGATTGGCCAACGCTGATTGTAATTTTTCCTCTGAAAATACATTATATATTAATTAAATCTTCCACACTGTTTTATAATAATTTTTTAAACATTTTTACAACGAATACAAAAAAACTCAAAATAACATAGGTTAATGTTTATAAAAATATATTAAATATATAAGCTGTACTACTGGAATGCCAACACTTACAATGTTTATTGTTTTTTCTGCTATTGTGGTCTCTACTTTATTAAACAAAAGCTAATGCACTTTGTCTTCATCTATTTGTTAAATAAATTGTTTATAATATTTCACTATCAAAACAGTCTGAATTTTTAATTATCATATTTAAATAATTGAATAAATAAATGTATAATTGTTTTTCCAATCTCAATTTATTGTTTTATGAAACACCAATTATTTAAATAAGATAATTAAAAGCCAGACTTTTTTGATAAAGAGTTAAAAATTCGGAACAATTTGTTTAATTAATTGTTACTATGTAATAAATATAAAAAATATACTATAGTTATTTAATTTCAATAATATGTAACATTTATTAGATATTTAATAATTAATATAATATATTAATTTAATAATTAATATAATATCAAATTTTAACTGAACTATTCCGTTTCAGTTGAGAATATTCGTGATTCACATGTAATTACATAAATCTCGAGGGTGAGCAGAGTTTACCTACTCTATGCCGTGCTACAATCTGATTAGTCCGATATCAACCCGCGTATCGATCAGTCGATCCGTCAGGTGGTGGTACGCGTTCACCCCCCTGAATTAATTCGGTGGTGCGGTTCGTTTTAGTATGCGGTTAATTAGTGCTTATTACTTATTGGAATGCCATTGGTTTTCAAGGTAGGGTTCTTTTTATTATAAATCATTTGCATGGGATGTTTTAAATTGTTTTTTCGTTTAACTTAAGATCAGTCTTGAATTTCATTAATTGTTTCCATTTATCAATTTGTTAAAAGAAAATAATATTAAAAATTTAACAACATTAACATTTAAGCAGCTTAATTAATATAAATTCAATTAAAGTCTAATCAATATTTAAACATTTAATTATCAAATTTAAACTCATTTGAAATATATTAAATTTTCTTGCTATTCTTTATAAATTTAAAATAAAATAAATACTTATAATATTTTAAATTTTCTTAATATACATGTAAATTTGGAAAATAAGTAATTTTTAAATAATTTTATTTAAACTTACACTCGCTGTGTTAAAAGGGTTACATAATAACATTTTGGCGCATTAATTGGTATAAATTCAATTAAAATCTATTTGATATTTAAACATTTAATTATTAAATTTAATTTATAATATTTTTAATTTTCTAGTTATATTATAAAAATACAAATTTGGAAAATGAGGAATTTTAAATTACTTTATCTAAATTTAAAGGGGTTACATAATAACATTTAATTGTATTAATTAGTATAAATCAGTTAAAATCTATTCAATATTTAAATACCGAAGAGACAGTTCAAAAACACTTTTTTATAATAACATATTCATAGTTTTCATGGGTACTTAGTTTGTGATATTATTTTATTATTACAGAACGTATGGAAGTCGTTTGGAATATATATAAATAATTTACTCTAAATGTACTTACAATTGAAAAAAAAAAACTACAGAATAGTAATTTCTTAAAAATAGTATTTTTTACTTGAATTCAAAATGTTACCGCAAGAAACTAATTAAAAATATTTCAAAATAAATTTAAATTTAAGTATTTAATACTTTACTTGGATAAGTAAGGTCGTGGGAATTCTTTAAATGATAAATGTAAACAAAAATGATACTAAAGTAAAATTTCGTAAAAATTGATTCAATACGTTACTTAGATAAGTAACGCAAGAATATTTTACATCAACAGATTTT
This sequence comes from Aethina tumida, assembly GCF_024364675.1. Lineage (NCBI taxonomy): Eukaryota > Metazoa > Arthropoda > Insecta > Coleoptera > Nitidulidae > Aethina > Aethina tumida. Next base: position 4,946,920 of record NC_065441.1, read on the forward strand.
CTTAAAAGTATTAGATAATCTACTTGGAGTAATAAAGTCATAAGATTATATAATGTACAAATATAAATAGAAGTATTTCAAAATAAATTCACCAAAGGATTAATACGTTACTTGGATAAGTAATGTCGCGAGAATTCTTTACAATAATAAATATAAACAAAAATGTTACTTAAGTAAAATTTCGTAAATATTAATTCAATACGTTACTTGGATAAGTAATGTCGCAAGAATATTTCTCAGCAACACATTTCCTTAAAAGTAGTTTACTTGGGGCATATATATACATATGTCATAAGATTATTTAAATAGTTTAAATATGAATAGAAATATTTCAAAGTAACTTCACCAATATTGTCGAATATGATTAATATTTTACTTGGATAAGTAAAATCGTGTGGATTTTTGCAACATAACAACATGCAACATGTTCTTTCATTCATTAAAACATTTAGAGAAAATTGTTTATTTCGTCGTTGAATGAATGGTTAAAAGTGATAAGCAAATATTTTTCGTGAGGACATCTGGACCGACCCAACCAACCATTGGAGAGACGATAAGTCAACAGGGAAAGGGCATTAAAGGTAATAATGAATAATAATTTTATTTTCAACAATGATTAATGAAATATTTTTGAATAATTTCAGGTAGGTCCAGAACGAGACTAGTTAACTGGGCAACTGGCAACGCAAAGTAAGTTTTTCAATATATTACTTGGGGTTCATTTTCCATCGAATACACATATAAGTTGATTACTAATTACGACATGGTATTTACTGTTCCATCTCATTTTATTTTAATTATGATTAAATTCATTCGGAGAAGGAAACACATAAATCTTTAGCCACTATTGTTGAATAAGTAAATTATTTTGTAAGGTTTTCAGAAATTGTTTGATTATTTTGTATGCTCTTTATTCTATCTAGTAGAACTTCTCTTTCAGCTACAATAAATAAAAGCAAACTTCAATCGTTTTGATTTTTAACCATCCATTTATTCCTGTTCCACTACGATAAAATATAATTATTTATAAAACAATTTGAGGTAACTCAATATACGTATGTTATTATGTTTTTAGGAATCTCTTTCAGTTTATAATTCACTCTAATGTGCATTTCAGGTTTTTAGAAAAATTTATTTATTTTATACGATTAATTAATATCATTGAGCCTTCTCTTTCAGTTGAAATAAATAAAAGAAAATTTCGTTCGTTTTATTTTTAACCATCCATTTATTCCTGTTCCACTATGATAAAATATAATTATTTATAAAATGATTTGAGGTAACTCCATATATGTATGTTATTATGTTTTCAGGAATCTCTTTCAGTTTAAAATTATTTCTAATGTGCATTTTAGGTTTTTAGAAAAATTTATTTATATTATATGATCTTTAATTAACATCATTGAGTCTTCTCTTTCAGTTGAAATAAATAAAAGAAAACTTCGTTCGTTTTATTTTTAACCATCCATTTATTCCTGTTCCACTATGATAAAATATAATTATTTATAAAATGATTTGAGGTAACTCAATATACGTATGTTATTATGTTTTCAGGAATCTCTTTCAGTTTAAAATTATCTCTAATGTGAGTTGCAGGTTTTTTTAAAAAAATATTTATTTTATATGTTCTTTAATTAATATATAATTTCTTTCAGTTGAAATAAATGAAAGAAAACTTAACTTAAGGTAACTCAATGTATGTTATGTTTTTAGGAAAAATAAACTCTAATACGCATTTCAGATTTTTAGAAAAATTTGTTTTATATGAACATTAATTAATATTATTGAACGTTCTTTTTCAGTTAAAATAAATAAAAAAATTGTTTTGATCGTTTTGATCATTTTTAACTCCCCGCCATTTATTTGGTTATCTTTTGCTTAAAATTAACTCACAATCGCATTTTAAGTTTTTAGGAAAGCTAATTAGTAATTCCCTTTCAGTTTGAATAAATTAAATACATATTTATATAGTAAACTGATTAATTTTTGATATATATTAAAGCATGTTTTTATGTTTTCAGGAATGATTTACTATTTCAGCTTAAAAGAAATAAACTGTCAAACATATTTCAGGTGTTTGGGTAAGTTTGATGAGACATTCCTTTTCAGCTTAAATAAAAAAAAAAGAATTTTGTTCGTTTCATTTTTAACCTTCATATTTATTCCTAATCTGCTATGGTTAAACATATTTATGAATTAAATTGACTACGAAATATTTGGTTAACTTTTGCACCTTAAAATATTTAATTTGTGACATATTTACAAATATATTATGTTTTTATGGATTGTCTTCTCTTTCAGCTTATATTAAATAAATTGTTGATTTGTTAATTTAATCTAATATTTTCTTTCAGCTTAATAAAAGAGATCTTGTTTATTTTATTTTTAACTATTATAGTGACCAATAATTATGTTCACAAACAGTTTATTCATTTAATTAATTTCATTGTTTCATTAATTGTTTTCAGGGATTTATCAATTAAATTAAAATTGTTTAATTTTAGAATAATTATAACGACTCGTTATAATTATATTAAATTTTATCATAGTATATTTAGATTTTAGTATATTTTAGTATAGTATATTAAGATTTTAGTAAATTGTAACTTAGTATAGGGCTGCATTTACTCACCATTTTAGATTTCAATAAGGATAACTTTCAAAGGTTAAAATTTTAAATATTTGCAAGTGTAATTCAATTCAATTTTCCTAGTAAATGCGGCGACAAGCAACAATTTTATTTAGTTAGTTGTAACTAAATGGAATTGTATTTTAAATGTAGCTTGTCATAGGATTTTCAAAATTATAGTTTTGTGAAAAACTGATTTTGAATTATGTCCTATCTGATGACGCACGAAATGCAGAAACAAGCGGAAACAGAAAATATTAACTTTCTATTTCTATTAACTCTTTTTTTAATGTATAACTTTTATCAATTGTATTTAATTGTATACTGTATTTGAATAAGAGATTTTTTTTACCGAACCTCTGTCCATAAGTACGGAGTGGCTCCATCTTTCAACATTTTGACAACCATCATAACCTAAAAAATAAAACAACAAGACCTGTCAAGATTTAAATGTAGGAAATGTTAAAATTAATAAACTTAAGCAAGACATTCACATTTATCAATTCGTATCAACTAAACAAAACCATAGGAAAACAATTCATTCAATATGCATTTCCTACAAAACACATTTTAGAAACAAGATTTCAGTCAAGGAGACGGGACCACAGGGGGAAATGGCACTCCAATTACACTCACAATACGGCCCTACCATTGTCTTTAGCCTTCACCTTTTTAGGCGTTGTCAGTTGTGATGCAGTGCTTAAAGGGAAAGATAAGAAATTTTTTAAGGCTGTACAATATGGCCTTTCTGATGAAATTGATAAGTAAGTTTCAAATAAAATGTTTAAAACTGTATCATTATATTTTCTTTGTAGATTACTAAAAGAACATGATGCTAACCAAAGACATCCACTTGGATGGACAGTGTTAATGTTGGCTGTGGTTAATGGCCACTACACTGTTGCCGAAAAGATTTTAAGTCATGGGGCTGATCCAAACTTGGGAGACAACTTTGTTAATATCAGCAGGACTGCAAATGAAAAAGGCTTACATCCTATTGAAAGTAAATTAGTGAATCATGTTGCACAATATTTTATTATAGTTGCATAATCTTGCAGCACTAATGATAAGAGAGGAAGAATTTAGTGGTAGTTTAAACAATAAAGCTACATTTCTTGGGTTCACTGCCTTGCATTATGCAGCTTTGATGAACAACTTAGATATGTGCAAGTTGTTGATTAAATATGGGGCTGATCCTTGTGTTGAAAATGATGCTGGTCATAAACCAATTCAGTATGCATTGAAGGATGGGGCTGTAGAAAAATTTCTAGAAACTGAAACACAAAAGGTTGATTATAATAAAATTGTTTGTTAGTTTGTATTAATTTTATACAAATTCAAGCATGAAGTAGTAAAGAAACAGAAGGAGCTGGAGGAACGTCGACTATTCCCACTTGAAGAGAGACTAAAACAGTACATTGTTGGACAAGAAGGAGCTATAACAATAGTCGCTGATAGTAAGTCGCACTTTAATATATTGAATAATTCTTATTTTGTATTCCACAGCAATCAGAAGAAAAGAAAACGGCTGGGGTGACGACGATCACCCGTTAGTATTCCTGTTTCTCGGATCTTCGGGTATAGGAAAGACAGAACTGGCCAAACGACTGGCCGCCTACATCCACAAAGAGAACAAGGAAGCGTTCATCCGCATGGACATGTCAGAGTATCAAGAAAAGCACGAAGTGAGTAAGTTTAGGCTGGCTAGAGCGATGACCGTGTAATGTGTGTCGTCACGCAGGTGGCAAAACTGATCGGCGCTCCGCCTGGCTACATAGGACACGACGACGGCGGCCAACTGACCAAAAAATTGAAGAAGTGCCCATCGGCCGTCGTTCTGTTCGATGAAGTTGACAAGGCTCATCCGGACGTTCTGACTGTGCTGCTACAACTGTTCGATGAGGGACGGTTAACTGACGGTCAGGGCAAGACTATCGAGTGTAAAGATGCGATTTTTATCATGACTTCGAACTTGGCCAGCGACGAGATTGCCCAGCATGGTTTGGAGTTGAGACGGGAGGTCGACAGGCTACGGGAATCACGGTTATCCAACGGTAACATTAAAATTAACACCCAAAGCTTTTATATTTGAAGTTAATTTTTAGAAAAAACATTTATGGACGTTTCCGACAACATCACAATATCCAGAAAATGGAAGGACGAGGTCGTCCGACCGATTCTCAAGAGGCACTTCAAACGAGACGAGTTTCTCGGACGGATAAACGAAATAGTTTATTTTCTGCCATTCTCCAGAAATGAATTAATTCAACTAGTCAGCAAAGAACTGGATACTTGGGCAAAAAGGGTGAGTACAATAATAACAGTAGTGCTCATCTCAGCATACAATAATTAATTATTGCAGGCAAAGGACAAACACAAAATCGACATAAAATGGGATAGGAGTATTGAATCTGCACTGGCGGACGGTTATGATGTACATTACGGAGCCCGATCTATAAAATATGAGGTTGAAAGACGAGTGGTTAACAAATTGGCCGCCGCCCACGAAAAAGGCTTAATTGGCAACGGATCAATAGTACATGTATCTGCAACGTGGCCTGAGGAGTCGGACGTTGCTATTATCAAACTCAAGGTGAAAAAGAAAGGGGGGAAAGAGTTTGTAGAAATAGACAGTAGCAATCTTTTAACTAACGTGAAAAATGTACATAATACACTGTTTAACAGTTAAATAAAAATAAATTATTTGTTTTAGTTTTGTTGTTTTTTTTTATATTTTAAATCTGAAGTAAAAGACGTTTGTTGTTTATTAACATATATATTTATTATTGACTTTCTATGTGAATCTACATGAAATAGTAAAATGTGATAACATTCACCATTGTTTAAGTTTCTGAACTACTATATGGATAGAATACTTAGATAAGCTCTGAATCAATTATTAGCATCTGGGCCAAACAGTAGTTAGAGCTACAGAATACTATAACATCCATTTATTAACATATATAAACTCAATTATCAATATGTATATAACATATAATAAATATATTTTAGTACCTCTTTAATAAATATAATGATGTATGCCTAAATTAAGCTGTATATTTGAAAAAAGTAACAATGAAACTTATGTTTCTAAATTCGTTAACTTTCAAAGAATAATTGCTCCTACATCAACAATGATGCAAAACTCTAATTCAACGCCCTAGAGAAATATTTGTTTTAACCTTAATAATATCACCAACTCGTCAAGACATTGAAGCTTAATGAGCAATTCTTGAACTGCCACAATTCTGTAATGTCAACACACTTTCAGAATTAGTTAATATTTATTATAAACTTCATTCAAGTAGCTTTGAATTGACATTTTAATGTAAGTAATATAGGTAGGTACGTTATTATTGGTCCATTACATCTAAAAATTAACAAAACCATTGATTACAGAATCATGTATTCAAATAATTTTACATTTCAAGCTTTTTAGGCCAAATCTGAGACAATTGAGATTTTCTATGATACTAACCAATTTAGTTTTAATTCAATTGAGCTTTAATAAATTCATATAAAATGTTGTTGTATAAAATATCAATTCCATTTTACGTTTTCTAAGTTCTTCTAAAGATTGAGAAATTGTAGCAATAAAATTTCCTAACTTCCAATTAGTTTTAAGGCTTTTTAAAACAACGTTTGTATTCAAATCCTTTCTGGCCTAATTTAATATTAATTAAATTTATGCAGGTACAAATAAAACAAATATAACAATATTCTTTTACATAACAAAAGCGTAAAACCGTGCATTAAAGTATCAATTTTTAAAGCTTTGTTGTAATCAGGAAAATTTTCCTAAAACATGTCACGATTAAATTCTAGTAATTGTTAAAAATATATAATACGCTAAGCGTATATAACGTCTAGAATATACTTAATATATTTATTATGGCTAAGTCACCCCATAACTTCTAATTTGGCTGATAATTTTTTGGCATTTATGTTAGAACAATTTGAAACTATTTCGAATAAGTAACTGTAATTGATCCCTTTACTGATATAAATAAATGTTTCATTAAATTGACTAATTCGAGAAAAAAGGAAACTGTCCCCAAAAACTTAATTACAGTAGGAATATTGTTCTAACCCTATGAGAAACGCCCCCTCCCAAAATTACAATTATGGGTCATAATAAAATCCACCCATCCCTTGCGCTTACTGTTTCCAAATATAACAGCCTCCAACAACGCGAAAACTTGGTCCCTCGTTGAGCTTAAGCGTAGAACTCGTTCTTGCCGCTCAGCTCGTACTCCATCTCCTCGTTCTTGTACATGTCGATCAACTTTTGGATGTCGTGCGACAACATTTCCAATTGTTTGTCGTGAGTGATCTTCAGTTTCTCCCTTTCTCGGTTCTGTCTCAAAGTCGCCGTCTTGTGCTCGTCGATAAATTTCTTGGTGTTGTTGTGGTACTTTTCTTTCAAACGGCGATCCTTATCCTTCTTAGTCTTTAGTGTTTTATCATTAGCCACCTACAAAATTAACAAGTAAGTACAAAAAACTATGAACTTAATCTTAGTCGATTTACTTCTTTGGCGGTCTCGACTGAAATCTTAGCTTGTTGCTGCTGCAATTCCTTCATATCCTTGTCGTGCTTCGCCTCGAGCTGTTTCACTTGCTGCGCCTGCAGCAATTCCATGTGCTTCCTGAGAAGATCACGCTGATCGTCCAGCTGGTTGCGCAAGAACTCCCACTCTTGTTTCCTGTGGCGACCCATTAATTCGCTCCATTCTTGCGTCTGTTCAGCCACCAACTTCTTTACCGCTGGATCGTTGGCAAGATCATTTTTACTAAAAATTTACTGGTTATTGAAGTTATTTTGCTGCTGCAGAATATTTACTTTTTGCCCTTGATGAGCTTCTCTATTGCCAGACACTGGCTTTTTTGTACTGCCTGCTTCTCCTTAGCTTGTTTCTTCTTCAAGGCGTCGTACTCTTTTTGTTGTTTTTTGGTGGTTTTCTGGAACGCCTTGTCTTGTTTTATTGACTCAATGGTGATTGGTTCAAACACCATGGGCTCTTCAAAATGAAATAGTTAATAAATACCCTAATAAGAAATAAATAAGAAAATTAACTCACCGACTTTCTTCTCCTCCTTCTTTTCCTTTTTGTCCCCACCCTTGTTGTCGGTAACTTCAATACCCATCGACGACATTTGCTCGTTCTGCTTCTGCTGCGCCCCCATGAAGCCGCGGGGATCACTAAGGGCCGCCATGAAGTCCTCAAAGCCGTCCGGCACATAGATCTTCAATTCGATGTTACAGAACAACATGGGCAACGACATGGGAAAGTTCGCCTCAGTGCGGAGCGAAATGTGTCGATAACCGGCTTGTAGACCGTCCAACGGTAGGATGCGCTGACCCAGAAGTTTGTCTGCACAATTTTACGATTAAAATTACCATAATTTACTTGACATAAGAGTTTTTACTTACTATTTTCATCATAGACTCCGAATCTGAGAACTGCCAAGTCCGGCAGTACAACTTTTCTGAACAAAAACGGTTCCTCGTTGTATACTGGGTTTAAACCGTTGGATGGAACCAATCTGGTTCTGAACTCTTTTCTGATTGTGTCCGTTGGTAATCCATACATATCGACTTCCACATACGTACCCACCTGGAGGGGAATTGAGTAAATAATTTAGTAAATGATCTATCTGATCAACTCAAAAGTGGCTCTTAAAAATATGTGGTACCTTCTTATCCGACAAGAACTGTCCAGCGATAACCTGCACGGAACACTGGGCGGCAATAACCCCATCGACCGGACATTCAGCGAAAGGATCGAACGTCCGATCGTGCCGCCGCATGAAATCGGGCTTCAACAGGTAGCCGCAGTTGCCATTGTACTCGAACTTGCCTTGGTTCAGTTGCATAGGCAGATCTGACGTCTGGAAGTTAAGCGAAACCATTTGGCAGCCGGCGTTCCAGAACACCTGCGGCATGTAGTTGGAGGAGTTGGCGCGTGCTCCACTAGGATAGATGCGCGACATCTGCCGCTTGTTGTAGTTGACGAAGTCGATGGCGGAGGCACGCAGACAACCCAGGCCGTTGGGCTCCGAGAAGCTCGACATGTTGTGGTGGATGTTCTTTTCTGTAAGACACGATACATTCGTTTATTTGGGTTGGCGAGGGTAATGTGTGGTTTGGTTACGTTCGGCCACGTCGAATCCAGCAAATTTCACGGGTTGGGCGTAGTTAACCATGGAACTCAACCAGGGGTGAACGTTCGTTGTCGAACCTACGTGGTTGGTGACCATCTGCTCAGGCGCCCCCTCTTCCACAGTAGGTGCCTACAACGTTAGTGTAAATAAGGCCAATTTTAACGTTTTATGGTTTGTGTACCTCAATGGAGGCATCAGGAGGAAGTGGCCGATCCGCCGAAGCATTTGCATCTTCCTTCTCCTCGTCCTCGATAACGAACTGGCCTTGTCTGAAAAGTTCCAGTTCCTGTTTCTCCACCTCCGGTTTCAAACGTTTGTTTTTAATCAAAATCTTCCGCTTCAACAAATTAGGCGATGGCAAAGGACAACCTGGTTCCAATGGGTAATCCGGCAAAGGTTCCTTCAACAGTAGATCTCCTGCAACCACAAAATAATAATTAATGCAAAGTGCTGCATATTTAGGTGGTTTCTAACCGAATATTTCATCACAGTATTTCGCAAGCTTGTGTTGCTGGCTTTTGCAGCAATGGTTTTCGAATGACAGAATCACAGGATAATCGGAGGTCACGAAAGCAGTGTCCCTTATCGCATAGATCACGTCTTTGAACAGGATGTCGGTACACATAGCCCTACCATGGGTTATGATTGGTTCTTCGTCATCCCCTCGACCTAGTACAAAAATCAGCGTGTATTAAATTAATTAGGTGACATCAAGAGCAATTTACCGTCCCAACAATCGAGCTCAACACATCTGCAGCCGGCTAATAAAACTTGCCGATACATTTCCACCGAGGATTTACCCCCAAACTGTCTGCCAATTAGGTAGGTGTTGTGACTAGAATTTATATAATAAGCGCATAGAGGCTGGTCCATTTCCATGTAGATCTCCAGACGATCGAGAAAAACCGGAGCGTTTTCATCTGACATTAAATATCTAAAACAAAAACCGTGTTAACGCCAAGACTAACTAAAGAGGAATTAAGCTGAATGTTACCTGGTGAATCCATCTTTGGTCAACCGATTTAACTTGACCAATTCCTCGTTCTGCTCGTACGTGGCTATGATCTCGGCGCCACGTTTCTCATCGTACAACGGATACAAAATCTCGTTCAGTCGGGGGTCCCGTTGCTTCTCGTTCAAGAAATTGATCAGCTGCTCGAGATTCATGTAATCAGCCTTGCCGGCGGTTCTGAAACGCACCAAATCAGTACCCCAAGTAGCTGAATTTCAAAACGTCACCTACATGGTCCTGAACAGTTCCTCAATGTCGTTTCTAGGACAGATCTTTTGATACAGCATGTAAAACTTGTCGAACGTGAAATCGCTGGGTTCGATCGAGTCGTTCTTGCCGCTGGGCAGCTCCATTTCGGATAGGAACTGATAGACCAGTCTCTCGGTGCGACCGGAGGCGAACGTACGGGCGACCACTTTTACCGGAATTTTTCCTCGGGGATCCACCGAGAAGTTCAGACGCATCCAACTATTGATATTCGAGGGACACGATTAATTTTATGTGTATGTACTGTTGAAAGTACAGTCGAACGGACGAAATAGACTGTATTTTCTATTTAAAGCACATTATTCTAGCCATATACATACAGGTTCCTAGCGTGTAAGAGCGACAATAGTTGGAGAACAACAAATGTTTAAGACCAACAAAAATGAAATGTTTTGGGTAAAAAACAAGTACCTAACACTTGTTAACAATCGTTTTTGTTACAAACCCACTGTTAAGAAATAAAAATATCATTTTGAAAATAGGACATAATAAATAAATGAATAAACTGACCAGTATTTCATCAAATAAATTCTAACAAAATAAATGTGTTTATTGTTAAAAGACACATAAATTAAACATAAAAAATTCATTAAACAATATGTGGAATTATACACAAAAGAAATATTTTAAGAACATCCTTATTTATATCATTTATTAAAGGAGGGTTCAAAATTAATATAGTTAAGGTTTCTACTTTACTTAATAATTTGTTTTTTAATCAAGAAACAACTCCATGAAGAGTCATCGAAAAATCTTAATTTACTTATTTAACTACCTGATACAGACTTTGTTAATTTTTGTATATTTCCATATTTACAGTTTTTTTTAATGAAACCTCTTTAATTATGTAGGATTTTCTTAAAATAAGCAAAGTAATATATCAAAAAGTGACAATTAACTAAATAATTATCAATTTTTGTCAAAAAGTAGCAGAAACTTAAATGAAAGTATAAATAATATATAAAAACGATAAGATATATAAGGAAGGAGATGTACATAAATAAATTATTTGTTATATCAAGCTGCAGGAAAGCCTTAACAATAATTCAACTCACTGTTTTAACATGGCATTTCTCGGACAAATGTTATTGATTTTATTGTTATGAGTAACAGTTCTTAAACACTTTTGCCAAGTCTGAAACATCACATAACATGCAACGAAACACATTTAAACATGCACATACAATTTCCATGCAATTTTTATTTTTAAATAAAGCAACTGTTACACGATCCCATCGATAAGCTAAATTTTAGTACAACCCGGCAATGCATGCAAGACTTACTGTTTCTTTAAACATGTCATCGGACAGACATTGTTGGCCTTTACATTATGTGTTATTTTTCTTAACCCTTCGCACCAAACCTTTAAATACAGGTCGAAATTAGTGTGTATAGAAAGTGGTGGGTTTTTTTTAAATACAATAAAATAATAAATCGATCGAAAATCGAACAGATGTAATGGACAACAAAACGGCCACAGTCCAGCTTTCGAATTGCGGACATGCGGACAAAATCGAAGTCTGGACCAACCGCAACTAATCGTACGTTTTGGTTAAGAACGGAAGTTAATGAATAAAAATCACTGTAAACCTCCATAATAGACAATAATCAAACCGGTTAATTGAATGTTACTTGGAAAACGTATGCAGTAAAAGTCTAATATGGTGACAATTATACCTTGGCCGTTTCGACGTCGGGACACACGATGTGTTGGTAGTTGATGTTGATGTAGTCGGTGCCGCTGCATATTGTCAACGATCTGCTTTCCAGTTCCGAACCATGTATTTTTGTCAGAGTTTGTAGAGTCTTGGAGTCCTTGGGCACGCCGCCTGTTCTTATGTCGCTCACCTGGCATAATTCTATCACGTCGCCCTCCTAACAAATCATCAATAAAATTTTAATTAATTACAGTTCTGTAACAATTAAATTCAATAATTAAATTTTTATTAGCCACAAAACTGATTTAAACCAATTTTTGCCATATTTTATTAAATTAAAAATAAAAATATAAAAGCTCCTGAAATTTAAATTTCAACTAAAACTATTGAGCTTTTTATCTTCTTCACTTCACAATTTTTACCATGTACTTTGTACAAGTCGTAGGAAATTGGCTAGTTTTAATATCAGTCTATGTTAAAAAATTCCATTTAGTTTTAAATAGATTTAATAATCAAACAAATGCAATATTTATGCTATTAATTGATACCAACAATAAAACATGATAACCTATTCCAAAGCAACCTATGTGTACCTTAAATATCTAAGATAATAAAATATTAATTGATATTAAATTACAATGGCATTATTATCCATTTAGCTTCCTAACAAGATAAGCATTTTAAATAATCTAATGTATGGTCAGTTTTAACATTTTTTATGCATCATCTTAAATAAAATTTAATAAGTACCAAACCTAATTAAACTTGATAAAATTGTGTGTTTTATTACTGGGTAATATTTTCCATAATTCAAGAATATAAAATATATATTTTATAGAATTAAAGTAAAAATGTAAAGCTGATATTCTTATTAGAATCTGACAATCTATTTCAAGCTACGCTCAGCTAGGCATACTGTAAACAGTAAAGCATACCTGAAATATCTAGTTTAATAAAACTATAATTAATTTTATAATACATTCAGTTAATTGTATGCAATAAACTTCCTTACAAGATAAGTGATTTTTGTTATCAAAAAAATGTGGTAGGAAATCACAAAGTTTTAACAATAATTTATGCTAAAAATGTTTACAGATTATTGTATTTAATTAAATATAACTTTAACTATAAATTAATATTAATAAAAACAAAAATGTGTAATTTATGAACACATTTAAAATATTTAATATTTCTTCTTGTATGTGAATGTAAATAATATAAAAGCTCTCTATAAATAGATTTCCCATTTCCCCTATCAAAATTACTTATGTTTACATTTCTCAACAATCAATTTACATTTGTAACATTTTAAAATGAATAATAAAATTCAATGAAATTATTATCTAGTCAATAAACTTTAATGTTAAGTATCAACATGCGTTAATTGTTCAAGCATTCCAGGTATTCTATAACAATTTTATTCATGTAAACAAGATCCACCCCACATAAGATTAAAAAATTAAACAAAAAAACCTCCAAATAAAAATTCACGATGTGCCAACTTACCCGTCCCTCGCTTTTCCAGTAAATGAAGAAACCGTACTCGTCAACCTTAAACAGCGCGTTCTTCTCGAGCTCGACGTTGTCGCGGTCCTCGAACCACCTATCGAAGCAGCATCCCTTCAAAAGGGGCTCGGGCACTGGTATTCTCCAGTCGAATTCGAATTTCTTCGTCATGTCGGCCTGTTAAAAAACGGTGCGGGCGCACTGAAAAATCACATCGTCGTTCGTATGAATGTCGTGTGGAACGGCACCGTGCGGTTATTTTCGCTTGCTATATGTTTATTTACACACTTTCGCCGTGCATTTTCATCTTTATTTACGTTTGACGTCGCCGTGACGTCCCAGGCGGCTGTCAGATAATAACGATTTTCTCGTCGGACCGAATTTTCAACCATTCAAATACCACAGATAGACGTAGACATAGATCATTGTCGAATGTCCATGAGCCAACAATAAACGCTCCGAATTGTACAATATTTTTTTTATTTAATGTAAAAAAATGTAATTAAGTACAGAAAAATAGCAATCAGTCAAAATATTTTACATTTTATTTAAAATAATTACACTACTCTCTTTCTCTCATTATTCATTTTGTACCTAAATCAAAGCAATTTCTACTTAAATCTTAAAATATATATTTGTTATATAATTTATACATCTTTGTTGGGTATCCTTTGATCGCTATAACCACCTATAAATGGTGAGGCAAAGATTCTATGAAATATCGGCAATTCATCTTAATTTGATGCATTTCCACGAGTTTTTAATTATATTTAGATCCGGACTTTACAATGGTCAATCGAGAATCAACATTTTTATCATTTAACCAATTTTTGAAGCAAGCTTAGTACGATTATCATGCATAAAAATCACGTAATTGGTAAATTAGTAAATTAAATGGTTCCATTACATCTTTCATGATGTTTCTATATACGAAACGATCCACTTTATTAATGACTTCAACGTATTTCAATGACTTTGTAATGTATCTGGTATTCAACCTTTTGTTAGGAGGATGATGAATGTATTTTTTGCCATCTGATCTTGTTTATTAAAACGTATTTTGATACAATTCATGTTACAATATAATGTCAGTTGTATTCTTACTTTTGAAATAATTTAAAAGATGCACAATGTATTTGAAGTATTCAATAAACAGAATTGTATTTATATAGGTCGAACATTAAACAGAATGTTAGAAAACAGTCACAAGAAACTTCACTTTACCTTTGAATAATAATCAATATATTGATAAGAACTTTAATGTGTAACACAAAGCAATTGTCCCAAGAGAGATAAGAAACTAAGGAGAAGTTATTTTCGGAAAGCAATTCTTAATAGAATTTCAGAACATGAATTTGATATCAAATATGAATTACAAATCAAGTTGTGAAGAATATCTACAAAGATAAACACAAATATATTTTATTATTATAATTATTTCATATTTAAAAAGTTTTAATACAAAAATAAAATGTTATAAAATAAAAGTAATCGTAAATATTTATTAAAATATAGTAGTATTTAGATTAAAACCACAAAAATTAACAACATTAACAACAAAACTAACAACATTTAAAACACACATTAATTATTTTTACTATAAAATTTTCTGAAGAAACTTATTCTTATTCAAAAATAAGATGCGTAGTTTGTAAATTAATGACCCGTTACCAAATCAATTAATCAAATTGAAATATAAAGGAAAATGCAAAAAATTGAGAGCAGAAAAAATGGTGACTTACCTGCAATTCACATGTTGTGATTCTGATGCGGAGCTAATTTAATATGCCCCAAAGAATCCCCACAGCGTCATGTTAATGAAATTATATGAGGAAAATCGATAGTCCGAGCAAAAGCATCAGGTATCGTAAATATAAATATTGCCTTAATATCTTTAAGTGAAATAATCGTTCAGCTACCGCCCACACATTTTTATCACAAACAGGTCAATAATATTAATTAATTTGACAAAAATTGATTTAATCAATTGGGAATTAAACGGAAACATTTTATTAATCATTAATTCTATTCGAGTTCATTCTCATCCTCTCCGTATTGATAGTTAGGACCACCAATTCTTGAAGATGCGGCTATCGGTTCATCAAAATCAATTGGCTCATTCATAACCATCTCTCTGTAATCCCAGTCCATTTTGTTCAACATCTTCGTGTTCAGCATCCTCATGGGGAAGAATATTCGTTCCACCTCTTCCGCAATCCAGTCGCAAACAGTGAACAACAACACAGCCATTTTATCTGCAAAAAATAACATGATACAACAACAGAAAGGACTTAAGCACCGACTTAGGTACCAGAAGCTGTTCTATCCGGCACTGAGATGTCCAGGAGATCGCAAAGCTGCTCCAGGATCATGTTGGACAAGTGGCGCAAACGTATGGAATGTATGGGCTGCGTTTCATTGTAAACCGCGTACATCAGACCCGCGAATATCAATCTCTTCGCTTTTCTGTAAGCCTTCTGTTCCAGTTTCCTCTTTTTGCGTTTGCAGGCAGCCAGCCGCAGCATCTCGCGCACCTTACGCTTCAGTGCCGCCTCTTCGGCGTTCCTCCTCATTTCTTGAAAATATTTCTCCGCATCTCTACAGAAAACTTATCAGTGTTAGTTATTCCACGAAACTATTAACTCACTCCGGATTTAAGGCGAACATTTCCTGTAACTGGGTTCGGATTTTTGCGTTTTTACAAGGCGGAAACAAATAGTTGTAGGTCTGGTACGTTATCATTAGCGAATGACGTTTAGGTTTGGATAGAACGTCCAACCTGGAGAAGCATTCCGGTTTTTCGGTGCTGAACTCGAAATCCTTCGGTACACAAAACTCGTGATAGTTCTTTCTTTCTTCCTCCTCGCCTTCGTCGCCCGCATCTTCCCTCTTCGATTTTCTGGGCTTTTTCGTGGACATTTTTCACTTGGAAATTTAACTTTGACAATAATTTGATGTTTGATAAGACAAGTCAATTTGTGACATTGTGCTATACTTTTTAATAGCATTTGCTACAATACTAATAAATAATTTAGTTCAACCAAATGCTTATATTATTTATACAAGTACACTTTCAACTTATCAATTAACCCTCGTATTTGTAAAATTTGAATTTACCGCGTTTTAGGTTGGCGGCAGGTAGCGTAGTGATCATAAATATAGTCTATAATTTTTGGTTAACAACAGTGACATTTCCGAGGACTGGTATTCTGTGGAGTGGATTTATTTAATGACAAACACTTTAAGTAGTTTCTTTTTAAAATGGAATTGAATAGCAAAACGGATGAAAAACCGGCTTTAGAAAATGTTAACGAGGAGTGCGATAAAAAGATTGTTGAATCCATGTCACAGGCCGGCGAAAACATTAAAAACAATAACGGCAATACTAATTCAAAAAGTGAGCAAATCAGTGAAATAGAAGGAAACAGCTCATCAGTGACACAAACTAAACAAAACAGTGATAGAAATGTGTGTGAGAAGGATGAGACAAATACTAAACAAAACAATGAAATAAAATCAGATGATTTGATTAATAAACGCGACAGTAACAAATTTGACAGTTCCAAGGTGGAAACTAATCAAAAAAATAATACTAACACATCTGACAACAAAACAACATCAGAGCAAAGCATCAATTCCATCTTAAAAGTAGAGAATTCTAATGACCCCGATATTATAAGTGAAGCAAAAGAAATTGATGGTGAAAAAGATGTTGAATATGATGTGCCAGATGATTTCTTTGATGATTTCCTCAAACAGGACTTCATGGAAGGTCTGGATATAGTTGATGATGATGATGTGTCAGAGAATGAAAAGAATCGATTAGTGACAGAATCAAAGGAGCAAAGCAAAGAGACTAAAACAACACCCAAAAAAACTGAAACTAAATCCAAGGAAAGAGACAAGTCATCAAAATCAAATTCAGAGGAGAAACGTCGTGATCCGGAGAAAACCAAAAGGGACATACAGAACTACAAAATGAAATGCATGAAGGACCAACAGAGAAAGCTCCTGACAGAAAGGTTGGACTCAGGTCTGGTTCCTCCAGGGATGGAAATGGAGGTGGACTCTGATGTGAATATCAGCCTCAAGGAAGACAAAAAGGAACAATCCAGTAAGTTTTAAATTTAATTATTATTCTCGGGTTTAAGTGTGTGCCATTTCAGAATCCGATACGGAAGACCCGCCGTCTAAACGACGGAAAGTCAGACAAAGTCCCGTGCGCAAGCATAGCCCGATACGTAATCCCAGCCCGATGCACAAAAGAAATCCGCTGCGCAAAACCAGCCCGTTGCGTAAGGTTAGTCCGCTGCGCAAGACCAGCCCTCTGCGCAAACGCTATTTCAGCCCGACGCGGCTGCGCGGCAACGTGAGGCCAAGCCCGGACCGTAGAATGTCACCTCTGCGACGACGGGTGTCTCCAATGAGGAGGGACTCGTCCCACTACACGAACAAGTCTCCCGACGAACTGAAAAGGGGGCGATCGTCCCAGTCAGGGCGTAGAAGTCACGAACGCAGGAAGAGCCACTCTAGGTCACCTAGGCGACGGTCACGCAGCAGTGATCGCAGGGGCTACCGCGACCGAAGGAGCCGGCGCAGCAGGTAAGAACTAATTTTAAAAAACATCAAGAATTCACCTAATTTGTTCAGGTCTCGCAGCCCAAAACGTCGCAAGACGAAGTACGGAGAGAAGTCATTCCTGGAGGAGATAGCCGAGAAGCTGAATGAAACGCGGCCGATGATGCCGATGGCTCCAATGTACCAGGGCGGCGTACAAGCTCCTATTCCCGCCCCTGTTATGTATCCTGTCGTCCAGCCGACGTACGACCAGCAGTTCTTCATCGGCAACACGAATCTTCCTGCTACTTCCCACGTTCCCGGTAAGTCTCCCAACCTTTCTAAGTGGTTTATTCAAATTCAACCTGTTTTTTACACGTTTACTGGTAAAAGGATCGTCTAAAAGTAAGTACAAAAGTTAAGTTACTATAAAACAAATCATCCCTGAAAATCTGAAAGAAGCAGAAATTTAATGTGTCAATAACTTATATTATCTTCAAATATCAAATATATCTTTTTAATGTGAGTCTTCAATTAATTTATTAAGTTTTTTAAAACTCCCCTTATTTGTTTTTTTGCCTACAATTTTTTGAATATATAGTTCAAAAAAAGTGTATTAAAAATTATAAAAGTCAGTTTTTTTAATTATTTTTTTATCGTCCACATCCATGTAATTGTAGTAAATAAGAAAATAATAGGTGGATATAAAAATTGTTGTGATTAGGTTCGGTTAATCAGCAAGTACAACCAATGACTAGAATGACTGTGCTCCAAGCTCCGCCAGTCATACCGATGACGCAACCCTATATGATGGAACAACCTGTTGTTCCCCCTGTACCTAATTTGCAGACCGTCCCCACCGTGCCTCAGGAAGTCCAAACGCCCAAACAGCCCGAACCAGAACAAGAAATCGACGAACAAGAGCAGCTTGCAAAAGTACGTTTGTTCAAACTGGTGTATTTAAATAATACTGAGTTATTTTTTGCAGTTGTTTGAAGAGAAGAAAATTTCGTTGTCAGAGTATCTATCTAGGGCGTCCAATACGAAAGGTTTGCATTTTGTGTTATTTAATATTTTACCTTTAACATTAAAGAATAAATACTTATTTTATTTACAGTTCTAAGATCATATTTTCTAGGAGTTATTTCTAGAAATTATAACGTTTCGTTCTTGTTTCGTTTATGCATTATTTAATAACATTTATTATCAATTATAAAACGTTTTTGTTCTATATAGTACAATCGACGAGTCCTGAATCTCTTAAGGAAAAAGTTCAAGGTAAGTTTAATGTATTAAACTGGCACATGGATTTTTTAAATTATTATGAATCAATTGTAATGAATGTTTGCTGGAACTTGTGTCTTCAATTAGAAGATATCTTAATATTAATATATTAATAATAATTATTACCTCTACCACTACCTTTTTCCTTCAAAAACCTGTCCAACTAATTTATTGATCACTTCCATATAATATGGTCGTGATATTCTGGTTTCTGCACACATTTTGAATGATTCCAGCAAATATCCAACGTTTGCAACAAGTTGTCACAATAGTATTTAGCAAGTTTTAAAATTCACATGCTGTACTGCTGGTCCACAGTGATATCAATGTGCCATGATGCCATAAAATTCCTGGACAACGGCAAGAAGTACATCGGAAGATTGTCAGTAAAACCAACAAAGGAACAACCACCAGTCCCAGTGTCAATCAAGAACAAATCGCCTTTGCTGCGATCCAGCCGCATTCGCTTCCCATTTACTAAGCCGCCTGCAAATGTGCCGCCAGGCAAAGAGTTTTCCTCCAGCATGGAGCGTCTATTGCAATGCGTCGGCCTGTCTACGAGGGCGGTCGCCCTCGAACCGGTACCGCAAGAAAAAAAAGAAGAGGCGGCTGTCGCCAGAAAATCGATCGACAACGCCCGAAACGTGCTACCGAAAATGGTGCAAACCGACCCCTATCGCTGTGAGAACTGTGAAATCAGAAAGCGCAAGAGTTTTAACGCGATCAGTGTGCAATGTGGTGAACCAGTTATAAAAATGGTGTCAGTCGAGACGCAGGTGTGCGAGGAAGATCTGATGCCGAAGAAGAAGTCGCTGGCCGCACTGACGCCCGCCCAACTGCTGGGTAAAATACAGGAGACGAACACTTTCAATCCGCCGGTGAGGGACACGCAGCGGGGGCCGCCGCCCAGGACCTTTCAGACCTTCAATCCGATGCCCCAGTCGTCGATGAATCCATACGGGTGCGGGTACCGACCACGCTACAAGAGGATGTAGACTTTGTCTTAGACTTTAGGAATAACGCATTATTGTTTTTTTTTTTTTTGTGAGAATTTTTTCTAATTTGTTTATTTTTTATTATAAAGGAATATATTGTTATGTGATACAATAAATATTGTAAACTGGATGTGTATATTTATTGACATGATATTGAATTGTTGTATACTATTATAAATAGTAATCACTAAATTTCCATTAATATTTATTTCATACGAATTTCGGTTTTGCGTAGTTTTGTGCGTTTTTACTTAAATTAGTCTTTGTTATTTATATTAAACAAAGACTTACATTCAAGACATAATAAAACTCCACCAATATACTTCGTGTGCAAGTATATTTTAGGTTTATATGTTAAGGTAAACTTTACTTAAATTTTTTGTGTTACAACGATGTTTCTTTGTTTACTACATTTTTTTAAAATAAGTATTTTCCCACTTAAACTAATAGTAAACCTTTGAATAGATCTACACCTTGGAGGGACCAAAAAATCTTATGGTAAGATAAGTATACATTCACAGTTTATTTATATTAGCATTTTAATTTATTTATAATTTTAATTGTTTGATCTTAAATTATAATTTAAAAAAAATGGGTTTTTAAATTATTTATCGTTGATTTATAACGTCATTTAAGTGATTATGTAGTTCTAAATTATATTATTGCTTATTATTTGTTTATTTATTTATAGATTTGCAAAAGAAAGACAGTGCTTTATTTCTGGAAAGGATTACAGGATTTACGAAAGGTGCGTATACATATGCAATTTTAATATATTATCTTAGGTTTTTAATTCAATAAATAACACAGAACATGTTATTGATCTTTTATTCAATAAAGAATAAATTTTACAAATATTATATGTAGTTTTATTTGGATCTGAAATAACACAATTGTATTTATTAATATTCATTTTAATCATCCAAACGTTCTTTGACGACATACACTTGTTATAAAAAATGAGATATTTACAGATTTATGGAAGATTTGAGGATGTCACATGATGATTATTCAAGTCTTTTCAAAAATAAAATTATATACCTAATTTGTTTTACATGATAAGATTAGTTTGACTAGAAAATTTTACCACAGATTATTCAGTTAATAAATTATTACAAACTCCTTAAAATTACACTCTTCATTACACAGATCATTATGAGAATTAATTGTTTATTGTTGCCTATTGTTAATAATCAGAATTTCTCCTAATTTTTGGCAGTGATTTTAATTATCAAATAGGAGCTTAAAACAAGAAACATTTTTAGAGAATTTGACTGTATCTCTAAGGTTATACACTGATAATACAGACCCTGATAATTGAATAGTTTGTAAAGTCAAAGGGTAAAGTTGCAGAATCGGTCACTCTAAGGAATATTTGTAGCGCATGCGTCAACTGGATTTGAAATCGTCTGTTTCGGAGATTTTAGACAGCATAGTTGCCAGATTTCATTTTTAACGAAATATGTAGAGAAATGATTTTTAGAAAAATATATATGTAATTTATTATGTTTTTCATGTATGACTTATATTATTTATGTGGTTGAATTCGAAAAGAGATAAAATTCGGCAAATCACTTTATTAATTAGTATATTCATTTTTTATTTACTCTATATTTCTTTGGTAGTTTAACTATCTAATTAAAAGTTCTTTATTAAATAATTAGGTAAATTTACAACATTAATATAAAATTAACAAAAAAGATATATTTATGTATTTTATAATAAAAAACAAAATCAATTAAAACAAAAAAATCTATTCCACTGGATATTGCTTCCTGATACAATTTAAAATGCTCATAAACATATTATGATTTTTAAATTTATTTCTCCATATGAATTCGTGGAGGTACGATGGAAACAGATCTTCCGAGGAACAGTCATGGTCTATGTAACTCGAAAAAAATTCAAAATGTTCAATGCAAATATAGTATAAATTGATTAATAAATTGGAATAAATTAAAAAATAATAAAAATTAAAAACATTTTTAATTAAATACAATACAATTATCTATATAGTAAAATATATTAATTAATTAACGACCCGTATCAATAAATTAAGATTGTACAAAAAAATAATAAATGCAGCACACAAATAATCTATAAAGTAAGATAACTTAAAATATGACTGCTAACAAATTAAAAATAATCTTACTAAAGGAATAAAAGTAAAATATTTTAAAAATGAGAAAGATCTATAAAGTAAAATATATTAAATGAGCATACAAATAAATTAAGAAAGTAATTAGCAGAAGAATAGGAATAATATATTGTTTTTAAAAACGCCATGAGAATATAATCTGTAAAGTATAATATTTTAATAACGAGCAATAATCATCAAAATAGAAGAAATACTATACTTACCAAAAAAATAAAAAGTATAATACATACACAACAACACAACAATAATTCAACCATAAAAAATGATTCGAATATTTTGACCGTTGCAAACCGACAACACTGCACTTCAAAATATTCAAGAAGCGCGAAATCAGCGCCTCACGACGCATGCGCTAGATAATGTTCCTTAGAGTGACCGATTCTGCAACTTTACCAGTCAAAGTTACATTTAACTTAGCATTTCTTCCTCTTCACTTCTTCGTATTGGATCACCTTCTAGTAATATTTGTATCAAGCTGCAATAATACATGATGAATCATTTTGAACCACATAAATGTTTTTATAACTTACCAATACATATAAATAAAGAACATTGCTAGATAAAATACCCCACATATAATACTGTTTTTCATGTGCCTGTGTATGACTTCTCTTTTATGTATTTCAGTGGGATCATACAGTCCCATATTCCCACTAGGCAATTTTAATAGTTCATAGATTAAAAACACAGTTATAGGCAGGTTAATCAGACACAAATAAGTATGACCGGTTATTAGAAATATCACAGTAGGGAAAATATGCCCAAACAGTTTTATTCTCACAAACAAGTTCATTCTGGAGCAGCATTCTCGGGCATTCAAGTAGTCACATTCAAAATCGGACAGAGTTATTATCTTTGTTAAAATAAGAAATGTTATACAGTTGTTCGAATGGGTGGGTCTACATGCAAATTTCTGTCTACAAAGGATACGTGGAATATGGACCAAAATACTATTATTCCAGCATTTAACATTTGAATAAGGAGATTAAATGAATCTTCCAGCATTGTAATTCTGTTGTTTCAAATAATTTTATATAAACACTTAAAGTTTGACAGTTGTTCAGTAGGCAACTTGGATTACACATCCACAATTTTTATTAGATTTGATTTTATTTAAATACAACTAAATACGATTTGTAAGAAGTCATTAAAGTTAATTGGATATTTATTAGAAAATAAAAGGCACAATTTTTAATTATATATTTATATATTAATAAATATATGTGTATAAATTATCTGTTAATTACAGTTTACAAGATGCATTTTTATTTTTGCGGCAAGGGTTTATTTCTTCCATGTAACTATCAACGTCGTCGTAAATGGCGAATCCTTCTTTGCAGGCGTACAACACCTTAAAAATATCCTTTGTGAGAGGTACCTTTTCATTAAGACGACACAAATCTTCAATCGACTTCAGTTTCTCAAAGTAAAAGTCTCTTTCCACAGTCAGTCCTTCAATTACCTCTTCCTGATTAGAAATTTGCTTGTGCAATGTTTGGATGTTGTTGGCTTGCCGAGACGTTGCGGGCCGTGCAGACTTTGCTTTAGATCTACCACCGACTTCTTCAACCCGACTGGATTTCGGTGTGGAAACCTGGTTAATTGCGTTATAATTCAGATCGAAGAACAGCTTGAACCACTGCAAAAACGTGTGGTTCTCGCGGAAGCCTCCGCTTATCAGTCGTTCGATTGGCACCGTTTTATTGACTGACAACTTCAAGAAACACGACTGCAGAATCTTGAAGTTCTGCATGTAATCTTTCTTGTCGTCCGTGTAGAGCTTCACTTTGTTCATGGGGACTGAATCAGGGAACAGTATGTCCATTAGTCGGCAGTAAGCTGATCCCGAACATAATTCTTCTACCTTTTTGTAGTCTGTTTCCAGATATTTGTTCACCCAGGCAATCAGCTTGTGCCTGGACAAGAAGTCCACGTTCACGTTTGTTACATACACATTTCTTACCCTTGCCATTTTACATTTTCATAGTAAGGGAAAATAGTCAATTGATAATGATGTATAGTATAATTTGTTTATTTAATTACTATAGGAACTACATTTTGTAAGAGTGTCATGTAAAGTTTCCCATCAATGTTTTACAAACGTAAAACTAAAATAAAAAGTCAAATAATTTTAGTCACCCAACAATAAACAACATTAATAAAGCATATAGTTATATTTGAATATGTTACATTTTCTTGATGAGACGAAACACCGAATAATAATCTTCCTTTGTTATTTTTGCATAACCGCCAGTCTTATCCTTGGTGTTCTTCCAAGCAATTATTATAGGAGATTCTGAATTGTTTCCACGTGGTTCAGCTTCTATGGTCATTACTATTTATTTTTTTTACGAATTTTTCAATGAATATGTGCAATAGGAATTTAGTTGATCTATGTCAAAAAGTATTCAAAAATAAACAGAGCTATAAAACAATATCTAATAATTACCATAACTACAATTTTTTTTTCCAAAAGCGTCTTTGATTTCAATTTTCAAATCAAATATTCGGTGAACTCCAATTTCTTATTTGATGTTGCCTCTGTTATGAGTCCAGTAATTTAAATTAAACGTAAAAACGAGTTCTATGGTTGTTCATAAATATTTAATCCCGTGTCTATCTATTTTCATTACATCAATGGTCGCATGTTTTCAAACGTGAAAGTTGGCAGAATGATTTGTTTATTTTCAAATGACGTTCAAAACTTGATTGTACACGATGAGTTCAGCTATCGAAAAAGAGGACTATTTAATCCAAATCAGGGATAAACTACGAAAGGAAGGTGTTAAGTTATGGCTGAGCCCTTATTTTAACGATGTGTCGTGCACCCCCTCGACGTCGGACATCGACGTACGTATTTATTTCGTTTCTTTGTTGTGTTATTTATAAACTCATTTTCTAGCGCTTATCTGAGGACTATAGCAAAACATTAAACATACCGCTAAAGGTATGCAAGGAATGCGTTCAACAGTTGCAAGAAAACGCTATTGAAAATTTAAAACAGAAGAACGAGTATCAAAAATCTGGTAAAGCGACTGTTAAAATAAAAGTAACCCAAGCCAATAGTCCGCCCAGAATACTCAACAAAGAAATATTGTTGAGCATCACCACCAAGGATTTCAAGGAGTTAATATCCAGAGAAACAAACATTTCTAGTGACCGGTATACATGTCAAACCTTTATTTGTGTGTTGGTTGTACAATGTATAATTGCAGGCTTAAAATAATCAGCAGGGGAAAAGTGCTTGTGGATGGAGATTCATTGGGAGCACAAGGTGTAACCCATGGCCAAAATTTACTTGTAATTTCTCTGGGTGATCCAAATGAAGTTGTGCAAAAAGAACAAGAACTGAAGCTTCTGGAAGATGTGAAAAATGATACCAAACTCTTAGCTTTGGACAGTGGTTACATGGAGGTATATCAACACTTTCTACATTGATAAAAATAAACCTAATTGGACTTTTAGATTGAGGATCAGTTTGGCAATCCCATCAAAATGCCCAAACATGAGAAAAGAGCACTGACTGTGGCCATGGCCCTAAATGAGAAAGGAAAATCCGCCCTAAAACGCGAGGATTACTCCAAAGCCTTGATTTTCTTCCTTGAAGCCGAGCAAGAATTCAAGTATTACCTCCCCACTTCCAAGAAACCAATAATTTAACCTAGTTTATTTCTAGAAACTGCAACTCCCAAATTTTAAAGTCTGTAGACAATTATGCCCTCCTAAATTTAGACATAGCATGGTGTTACATGTGCTTGCAAAGTTTCACTCATTTGCCTGAGGCTGAGGAAAGACTGAAAAGGTGTGAGGAAAAGTTTCACTCCACTTATGGCAGTAATTTAGAAAGACTTGTTGCTATTAAAGGGTCATCAGGTGAGTTTAAATTTTAGGCAACTTGATCACACATTGGAAATGTTTTCAGGAAATGAAGCTGCATTGTTTATGAGGCTTCACCTTCTCCAGGCAATTGTTTTGTATCATCAGAACATGAGAGCTGAGGCTTTGAGACTGTTGAAACAGGCTGAAAGTGAATTGGAGGTGTTAAAAGTTGATGAGAACAAACTGATGAGTCTTGTAGAGTTAGGTAGGTTAACTAATAATTAATTTCAAGTAAATTGTTGTTTGTTTAGTTTTGTGACTGTTTAATTGTTTTTGAATAGAGTGAATAAATAAATTACTAAAGATTTGTTGGTTTCTGCTTCTCAGTTTAAGGCAAGGTAAGTACATTAAAGGGACAAACATTAAAGTGTTTGTTAAAAATATTTGAAAATGTTTATAAGTAACTAATACAAGAAAACAAAACAGTTATATAGTCTGACTCAAAACTATCGAAATTTCTAGGGTACTCTCCAGCGGAAGCGAGATTAGGCCTGAGGGTGACGAGAGGTGACGTAAACCATGCTGCCAATTACATAAACGAGAACCGCGAAAAAAGGAAGGAGGCCAGAAAAAAGGCGCTGGCCGAACAGATTTTGGACAACGAACGGAAGAAGTTGGGTAAATGCGAGGACGGTACGCAGTACGTCGATCCGAATTTTGTGAAAATGCTTGTCAATATGGGGTTCAATAGGGAAATTGCCCGGAGGGCGCTGCAAAAGAACAACAACGTCATTTCTGATAGTATCCAATACATCCAGGACAATCCCGTTGCGGGTCCCAGCGAATCAAAGAGTCAGGAGTTTCTGTCCTACCTTGAGGAATTAATTCCTGAAGTAATGTTCGAACGTGTACAAGTGTTTAAGTATGTTACATACATTTATTTTTAGCTTGTGGAGGCCGGATTTGATCCTCGAATGGCTCGATTGGCGCTGCAGTCTCACCAGGGCGACATTATGAAGGCGGCAGAAGAACTGATAGCCAACAATGGTATAGTACCAGGTGACATTTCTGCCTTGAACATTGGAACTGAGAGCTTGGAGGATATAAAGAGAAAACAGGAAAAAAAACGGGAGGCTTACAATAGATTAAAGGAAGATATGGAAATGGTCGACGACGATCATTTGGATCTCACTCTGGTGAGGGAGGAAGGTTTTCTCAAGCAATATTTGTCCTTACTTGAGAGAGATCGTTAATCGGGGTTTAAATACGTGCCTTAAAACTAATTTTAAGTAAAATGGTTGTGTATCTATACCAAAATATAATGAAGATTATGGTATTTTGTATTATTTTCTTTATATTGCAGAATTGTTTATTTTATTTTTTAATCAATAATAAAATATTATATTTACTGTTTTATATTGTTGAGAAATTATTATTTATGTTTATGTATGTTAAGTATTAAATATACTTTTTTGTATGTGCCAAAATAAACTGAAAAAGTGTTGTTTTATTTCCCTGTATATTTTAATATCAACATGGAACAAAAGGTAATAAGTTATTATTTAATAGGTTTTGTAACAAAAACTCTTAAGATTTCTATAAAAGTATATTAATAGAAAAACGATATAAATATATACAAATATACCTTAATGTAAGGATATAAACTAAATAAATTTTGTACTTTTACAAAGTTGGTAAACTTCTTAGGTAACCTACGCTAAATACTGATTAAAAGCAATAGTTTTTGGTATGATTGCACACTAATTTGGCACCTGTTAACAAGTTTTTTTATATAACAATACACGATAAACTATTTTTAACCATTTTAACAAATAATATTCAATGGCAATTGAGCAAGAATGGCATTTGGCAGTCAAAGAAATTTTTAAAACAAATCATATTTACATAGCATACACATATATATCACAAAATCAACAAATCTTTGGAATGTTTGATTATACTGTCTATAACTTCCAATGAAAATGTACATGATCAATACTGACGTATCTAATTATAAAAACCTCATCTAACAACAATAAATACGGAGTATTCCTTATTTTACAGACATCTCAGTCTACTATAATGGCTAAAAGGTGAATAAAACAATTAAATTACGCTTTGGGCGATGGACTGACCATGTTCTTCAAATAGGTAACAGTCATGTGACTCCTGCTGTTGGGCTGCGCAGGCGTATTTTGCGAGTCCAACGGACTGTTAATCTTGCACATCAGCGTGTCCAAATACGCTTGTCTGTACTGCTTGTTCATGGTCACGTACACAACTGGATTAACGCAAGACGACATGTAAATAAGTAAATACCCGAGCACGTGAAGTGGTGCATGTTTCACATCGTCATCGAATATTTTCACAAGCGTAATGGGTAAATAACACACCAAAAAACATATGAATATCACCAGCACCATTTTCGTTATCTTCATTTCGCTGCGCTTGTACTTGGAGCCGGTGCTGTGCTGTTGCAATCGCTGATGGGATTTCCGCACGGTGTAGAATATGTTGGCGTAAGAGATGACGATTAGAATACACGGAAAGGCGAACCCGATGACGAATAAGGCTGTTTTCGCACTGTTTCCGTTTTCGTCTTTCTTTATGGAGCAAGTTCCGAGCTTCTCGTCGAAGCCATAGCAACCCCATTTGCCCATCAGTATCGGTATTTGGATGCCGTAGCTGAACAGCCAGATGAAGCCTATGTAACATATCACTTTGGTTTTCGTGTAGATCTTGGAGTAGAGATGAGGCCAGGCGATCAAGATGTAGCGATTGATGGAGATGATGGCGATGCTCAGCAGGGAAACTCCGATGCTTGCGTAGCGGAGGACGGGAATGATCGTGCAGAGGATGTCGCCGTGGATCCATGTGCCGTGGAAGAACTGACTGGCGGAGAAGGGTAGTACCATGAAGCAGAAGAGCAGATCCGATATGCACAAGCTGAAACGTAACAATTAGCTCCCGCATTCTGGACTAGTTGAAGATGACTTACCTAGCGATGAATGCTGCTGCAACGGTTCGAATTTTGGAGTGTCTCAGGAGGGCCGCGACCGTCAGCATGTTACCAACAACTCCGACTATCATTATCACGATGGTGAACACTCCAGCTATGGTCATCATAACTGGAGAGAATCTGCAACAATTATTAAAATTATTGGAACGTTTTAACATGCAGGAAATTCTCAATTTTACCTCCGCAAAAAGTAATGTGTCTCATTCGACATGATTAAAGTGCAAACTGAACCCTTGTCAATACAGCTTTTGAACTTGAACTTATCGCCTAACTTATCACTTTTTATCTTCAAGTTTGTAAGAAATTGCCGTATATTTTATTTGTTTGTATTTGAGTGTCACGCTATTTGTTTACGTGTTAGTAAGGTAATTGGCTAATATATCTTTAAGAAATTACTTTTGCAGGAAAAAATATTTTCTAGTCTATTCAACAACTTAAAACTACACGGGTCATATTTCCAAGCAAAAGTACTAAATACAAAAAAACTGAGCTTGCACATTTTTATTGTGAACATGGTCGATTATTCATTTCTATTATTTTACATCATTGTTACAAATTTGCGGATGAATCATCCGTTTTCACTTCCATTACAATGTGTATAACGCATAAAAAATGCAGGTGAAAGACTAAATTGATATAAAACCAAGTGAAAAATAATTAGAACGAATTGCCCGTTGATTTGCAATTAACTTAAACCAATTAACTTTGTAATAGACTGCGATAAACAAACATCATCGCTTGTTATGACTCACGATCATCTCAACACGTTCGGTTTAGGTGCTTTACATTTCCTTAGAGGCGTCACAGATTTATCTTGGAACGTTTTCCGGTAACCAATTCGAAATGGGATTCCATTTTATCAGTAGTTGTGCGTATTTTGATTGGGTTTAATGATGCTGATTAATCTAAATATTTTAATTTGATTTGGGAGGTACGTCAACAACTTTTGATTACGGTAACGACCTGTAATATGGGTGACCCAAATTTTTATTGTCGTTTTAAAGGGGTCACGTTGTGTGCTGAAATAAATCTGCCAGTTACAAAAATTTGTTTAAAACTCTATAGTTGTGTTTAATGTGTTGCTTTAATTTAATAATAATCAATATTTTATTGGAACCCCTTTTCAAATTTAAATTAATAAAGAGATATGCGGGTATAGTTACGTAGTTGTGTGCTGGAGAAACCATACATTTATAATTTTAACAAGGAGAAGTTGCTGTTTAAAACCACAAATAACAATAATTAGATATGCAATACATTAATAATAATTTGTGTGTTCATGCTTATTTATGGGTAGATGTTTCACTGGATGTGGTTAATATTTTTTATATAATATGGAAAAATATTCAAATATTTAATTCAAAAGAAAAATTATCAATATTTTGCTTCGTTTTCATTTACTATAAATTAATAAATAATAGTTTGTCACATATTAAAGTGAGATGCTAATAAACTTTGGATATCTATTCTTAAGATCCAAACAATATTTGTTTAATGATATCATTATGTAACTCATTTTAATGCGTATATAAAGACGATTCATTTTTTTATTATTTTTGTATGTGACTAAAGATTACATAAACTTAATATAAAAAACAAGTGCACTTAAGTGAATTGTTTGCTTTGCAATAAATATTGGCAACATTATATAAAGATTATACAGCAATTAGAGATAATAGTTTTCTATTATTCTTACCTAGAAATTTGTGCAGGTATCGATTAAGAAGTGGTGTCAACTTTGTAAGTTCACGACTTGAAATGGACAGACAGATGTATCATACAATTAATAAAATATGTCCACAAATTAAAACTAATGGAACTAATTAAAGAATTAACCCAAATGAACTGTGAAATTATAGATAACGACGACAACAGTCGCTCCCCAAGAAGCCAACATCATTCAATTTAAAAGAAACAAAAGAGTACGCGCCAAGAACTCATATGGACCGCATGTGTGGTTTAAATAATAATATTAAAATACATACCGGACTAGCTCCGAAAAGTCTGAACGCTTCGTCCCGTCCATCGCAGTTGCAGTTCCATTCATCGAAACCAAAACGAATTGTTTATCCGAACTGAATTAAAACGTCGACACCGCACAAACCTACGTGGGGGCAGAATACCCAGCCAGCCGCACTGCCGACACACACACACAGGATGGTTAAAAATTAATTTTAATTGAAACCATTAAACTTCGGTGCTACCGTGCCCGTTCCGCACGCCGTTCTATGATCAACTCGAGGATGTGCCGACTGAAAACCCGCATCGCGTCACTCGATGGTTAATCATTTCGTTTTCAGGAATTGTACCCATCCGATCGGTTGTTACGTATGTAGTGCGGTCCGGCGGCAATGACTAATTGCTTTTTGTTTTTCGATTGTGCGTTCGTACTGTTCGATTCGAAAGTGCGGTCCCGCTTCGGGGTTGGCATGAGGTGCGCAAAAGGCGCACGGTCGGGACGTCGCGACGCATTTTTCTTAGGGTCAGGGATTAAATAAGTCTAACAATGAATTATGTAAAATAAATAATGGTAATTATTTTCTGTGTACCTGTCGCAGTTTTATGACTTAACGAAAATCAGGAGCACTAACAACACTTTGAATAAGTTTATGGTTTTCCTTTTCCATTGTGAGAATTGCTAATTTATAAATGGTTTACAAAGTGATAGATTTATTATTTTCAGAAATTGCCAACTACATTTCAATTTAAAAATATTATTCGAAAAAGACTTTTTAGTGTATTCACCACATAGTAAATGTTTTCATTTCAATATTTTACATACACATTTGTAATTAGTCAACTTTTGATAGTAATTACAATTTTAATTAAAAAAATATTATTTAAAAATTATTAATGTGTCCTATAATTTGTCATCATTGTTTAGTTTTTTAATTGTATGACGATAAAATAATCCATTATGGAAAACATTCATCGTTAATTATTTTATTTCCTTGTAAAACAGCTAATTTATTAATATCATACAAATGTACTTTAACAATGATAAAAACCATTTTATATTGCTATTACCTAACATAATTACTGCATTTTTTCATTGTAAAATTACTAATTTATTAATAATATACAAATTAGCAGACAGTCAATCTTTTCTGGAGGATATAAGATGTAAAATATTATTTAAGAATTATTATAAGAACTAGTAAAATCTCTCTTTTACCGTTTCTGAAGTATCTATTTATTTTGGACAAATGGTTTAAACTTTCTACACGTTCTTTTTTACTTAATATAAGCTTCTTCCTTCTTACCTCATTAAAATTTTAAAACAACATGTGCATTTTTTTATTTTAATTTTTTTAACTAAGATATAAGGCGTTTTTCTACATATTTATTGTTTGACTCTAAACCTACAAGAAAAATCCCGTTTTCCCCTAAAAATGTAGAGTTCAATTTTGACTTGCTTAGGATTACATTCACTAGATTACATTCTAAATTTAATTTATAAGAAATCATGGTTCTGCTTATGTTAAACACCCTACAGGGACAAAACTACACAAAAAGTTTGATATATCCACACTAAAATATAGTGACTGTCCAATTATGCTTCAATTCTGGTGGCGTTGCCCTTTTTAGATTGATTTATGTACAGGGATATATTAAGTAACAACTTGCTTCCATATATTGAAGAAATTATGCTCTTTATAAATGTGCTTGAATGTGAAAACGATTCAAAATATAATTTCAAAATTTGGACAAATTGGTTAAAAGACCAAAGCATCGATGTTTTGTCTTGCCCATCCCAATCTCCTCACATCAACCCTATAGAAAACATGGGGAACCACGTTTATAACCAAATACAAAATAAAAATTTTACAAATTTAAACGAACTCATCATAGCAATTCAAGAAGTTTGAAGAAATATAGACTTGTCATATAAATTATAAAATAAAAAGGATATTATACATTGTTAATATTAAATTAAATAATACAGATTTAATCATTTCTTTAAAAGTTGTCATATTTATGTTCACCTCAATTCAGAAAAATATATGCAACATTTTATAGAATAACAGTTTACTGTTTAAAACAATAGTAAAATAATAATGAATTAGTGTGAATATGAATTTTTGTTTTAAAAAATATGAATATAATAAATTATCAGTTAGACTGTGAGTTCTGGTTCCTTAAGTTTTTCTCCCTGGTCTGGAAGATGCTAAAAGAACAATAAATGTACTCCCTAACATCTGATTATTAATATTATAATAATATTTTTTGAACTGTTTCTTAAATTGTTGTTACATTCTTTAATATAAAACATCTTTTTTATAAACAATTGTGAGAAATCGACAGATATTTAAGATTTGCTTAAGATTTTGTTTTGTAATTACAGAATTATTATTAATAAAAATTCCCAGTTAATATTGGTATATTCAATATTTAATCTTAAGAAAGCAAAGTACACTATTTCAATTTTTCTTTTAAACAGAAACTTCGGTAATAATATTTCCCCAATTATTACAGGTTATTTAGTAAATAATGTTCTCCAAGAATCTAAACGGAACGCTAACCAATATTGGTTACTATTTCGACACTGTCGTAATAAAGTTTAAAGGATGTGGTACTTACTTCAAGTCATTTATCGTGTGTGGTTTTCAGTAGAATAAAGTATTACTAACAAATGTTACTTTCTAAATTATTAAATTGTGAACAACTTTGTTGGACTTGAATGAATATATCATAATCTCACATGGTAAATATTATTATAAAAACTGGGGATTTTATTTATTGACTATAAACAAACTTATGCGTACGATAAAAACATGCACGTTAGAATAATATTATTAACGGATAAGGCTTTAAAATAACTTTTTATTTTTCAGGAACGATAATTGTTCCATAAATTTACAGACGCAAACCATGAATGAATGAATTGCAAACATCGTCACGTTAATATAATAAAAAACAGTGAAAATATCAAAGCCCGGATTATAGTTGTTAATGATTCATTATTACATATTATTATTACTCACAATCACAAATAACCTTGTACAGTTTAATAAAAGTCCAATGAGTAAGAAAATGCACGTTTCCAACATTTTTTTCAATTATAAATAAAATTTTATCAATTTTATGGCTAAATGCAACAATTTCTGGAAGCCGAAATGCAAATTCCAAAACCACAAAACTCACCTTACTCATGAATTAATTGGAAACGCACCGAATAAGCCACACAATCGCACTGCACCGGATAACTGTTAAGGTTTGTCGTAAGAAAACTTTATCTTACAATGACTTCCTCAAGTTCCCTGTCTGTCACTTTATTTGTTTAGGATCGATGTTATAAATAGAATTTTAAGAGACCATTTTCATTTATTGGTATGGCGAGTTCGAAACGACCCAATAAAATTATTTGTGGTTTCACGGTGAAATTTTATTGCCGGATCACTAAAAATTTATTTGTAAAGGTTTATTTATCAAAAAACATTAAAATGTGCAATTTATGTGAAAGAAACCCGTTAAAACTAGTATATTACATTAATAAAACTTTTATTTTTAAATGGTACAAAACGAATTGTTTAAAAAATATGATAAACAATGAATAATGTGTCCCAAAAATTGTCCATCGAAGCCACTCATTTTACAAATATGTGACGGAAATTCCTAACAACAAAAGTTAAGGTCAATATGGAATGAATAGGAATGTAAAACAGGTATTGTGTCACCTAATTTCAAACGATTACTCATCACAACAATGAGGTAAAAGATTTGTTTCTATGTCGATTTGTCGTTAATGACTAACATTTAATTAACATTCAATAATATTTTCAACACACATTATGAATCGAACAGATGGAGAAAAGGGCATGAATAAAGAAATGATTGTTTGTGGGAAAGAATATTGCACAACTTAAGATTTGCTTGTCGATATTTTTACAATTTTATCGCTCCACAGTGGCTACAGTGATGATAGCTTGGGAAAGTCACATCTGTACGCATAAATTAGGTTGTGCGACACAACATTTTACGACTTATCTAAAAATAAACAAACGTGAGGAAGATAACAATCAAACTTCCGTCGATGTTACAGAAAAATTTCCGATTTCCTTTTGTATAGTAAAGAAACAAATATTGGTTTTATAAATTTAATGATGGCTTTAATAAATACATTAGAAATAAATATGTATATGGTGTATAAAAATTGGTATACAGTCTTCATGGAAACAACGGGTGGTTGTTCCCAAACAATTTGGCCTAAATCTCCATAACAACAAACATCGATTAGACAAGTCACATTGAAGCGTCCTCGTGTCAATGTACCTTACTCCATGAATCCAAAACATGTCGCAAACTGAGGACGATGCAGACGAGATTCCAAAGGATGCGTTCGACTCCACGGCGACTCCGGCAACGGAGACCGATTTCTCGGGCCTCGAGAGCGACGTCGATCCGCAACAGCAACAGGACTTCCTCGACGATTTGGCCAAGGGACTGCGATGGGTAATCGGCGACTGGGGGGAGGAAGAGGAGGGCGCGCCGCCCCATCGCTTGGAGGAGGAGTCAGATGTGTATGATCCAGATGATTACACGTCTAAACCATTCTTCTCCAAGAAGTGCACCATTGAGCCAGACATTTTGGAGTTCGAGTATCCTTTTCATTACTGCACACGTTAGGAACACATTTTATTTGTTTCTGTTTGTTTGTTTGTAAGCAACCGACCTTCATTTATATCAGGAAACAAAATTTGAAAGTATCCAGTAGGCCTTAAGTCATGGAGTACTATGTAACTTTCTTTAACACCCATAAAGCTTTTCGTATGGCTACAACTGTAGAAAGTACTGCAACCTCGTCATCGCTGACGTTGAAACAGCCGTTTGGGGTTCAGGTAATTATGTGCACTTCTACAACATCGAATCCAAAGAGATTTGGTTCAAGAGGAGCGCTTTGGGTGGAGGAATTGGAGCTCTCAAGGTATGGGATTTAAAATGCACTAAGCCATTTGTTAACAGTGTGTTGTAGAAAAATCCGAATCCTGAATACCCCCATTTGGCCATAGCGGAGAGCGGTAACAGGCCTATAATAATTTTATACGAATGGCCGGAAATGAACATATTTGCTGTATTGCGTGGAGGCACCGAGAGAAGTTACTCTAATTTGGATTACAGGTGTTATAAATACAAATTGAGCTTTGAATTATACAGTTTTAACCACGAGTTTTACCCCTCAGTGACAATGGAATGTTGCTGGTTTCTCAAGGAGGGGAGCCAGATTATAATATTACTGTATGGAATTGGCCAAAGCGCAGGATTTTGCTCAGATGCAAGTCATATGTGAACGACGTGTTTCGTGTGAAGTTTTCGCCCTATGATCAAGGATTGCTCACTTCTTGCGGTACATAAACTACTTAAACTAATTGTTAACACACAATTAAAAAACACATCTTAGGTGTGGCCCACATTAAATTCTGGAAGATTGCTCGTACTTTCACCGGACTGAAACTGAAAGGCGAAGTGGGACGTTTCGGCAAAACCGAATACTCAGACATAATGGGCATCTGCCAGATGCCGGACGGTAAAGTAATATCCGGATGTTCGTGGGGCAACATGTTAGTCTGGGACGATGGGCTGATCAAACTGGAAGTGATGCGAACCCAAAGGAAATCCTGCCACACCAAACCGGTCGTCCAGATAAACTACAACGGCGAAGAAATATGGACGGTGGGCATGGACGGTCACGTCAAAGTCTGGTGGTACGAGACCATAGATCATGCCGACCCGCCGGACGACGATAGGGTGGTAATGGTGGAACCGAACTTGGACTTCCACGCGCCGGGAGTGATGATAATGTGGCTGGAGAAACGCAATCCCTCCGATCCTCTCAACTTCGAGTACATCGCCCAGGACGGCTTGGGAGGGTTGTGGAAGATCGATCTTAACACGGAAATCGAACCTCTTCCTCCACTTCAGTTGTACAACTGTCACGGTGGCCCGATCGCTGACATCGCCGCTTGTCCCTACGATCAATTTTTTGTTAGTTTGGGGACGGAGGGGAAGTTCTTCCTTTACAACTATGTGACGAGACAGAGATTGTTCATGTATCAGTTTCCGGCGAACGGAAGATGCATGATTTGGGTTCCTCTTGAGGTAAATAACTTTAAACAATATACAATTATTGTTCTGAAAGAGTTCTTGTAGTTTCATCAATATGGGGATGAGTTGATTATGGGATTTGATGATGGACAGTTAAGAGTTTGCATATTAACTCTAAACGGATTTTATTCTACCCTTCAAGTAGTACAAGTAAGGTTTCACTTTCAGTCTTTTCCAATCAATATACAATAATAAACTTTCAGGTCATAAAGCCTCACAACAAGCCAGTTATACAAATATCCATAAACAGGAAAGGTACAATTTTAGTAAGCGCTGGAGAAGATTTCACCATTTTCATTTTCCAATTGCAAAATATCAACGAACTCCTATTATTAATACCAATTGGATACATGGTCACACCTGACATAGTTACCCACATTACATGGTCAATTGGAGTTGGTGAATGGACACCAGAACAAGCTTACGAAGTGCTCTTAGGTTGTAAACATGGTTATATGGTTGAGGCAACCTTGCCCCAAAAACCAGTATCGTACACCAAAACCTCGTATCTCCTAAGAATTACACCGAAGGAAAAACAGTTTCAATCATGTAAGTCCCAAATCAGAAGGGATATTATAATACGTGAGTTGGAATTAAAAAAGTTCGCCAAACTGGAGCGAAAGAAAAAGGAGTTGGAAAGAATCAAAAAGGATAATCCAGGAATTATAATTGATGAGGAAGTGTTTTTGGGTAACTGAATCATTTGCGTTGAATTCAATTCTACTTTGTTAAATTTCAGCTGATTCTGAAAGTGAAGAGGATCTGGGCCCGTTGTACTTCCCTCCAGTGCCCAACGATATTTTGTGGTTGATGTACACCGAATATAACACCGTGTGGGTCTCAATGTCTGGGTAAACTTTATCACTTAGATTTCACTTCATAGTCGTAACAAAGAGTGATTTCAGATATGACGCAGGTTATATCTATGAATTTTTTATTGAAATTCCAGATCCGAAGCCAATAAGATTTAGAATGATTGAGGATGCGGACGACATAGAAATATATTCTTTCGTTCACAGGTGCACTTGTCCACCTAAAGTTATATCAACCTACAGTTTGTGCATTTTCAGCTACAAGAGACAGTATTTAGTGTTTGCAATGCAAGATGGAAGCATACGTATCAACAGGGTGAACCCGTTGGATTACACGGACCTCACAGATTATTGGCAGTTTCCGGTGCACGATAACCTGAACGGTTTTGTGCCGAAGATGTGCTTCAGCTACGACGAGAAATACTTCTTCACCTGTGGACACGACGGCAACATTTTCTCCTTCCTGTTTCAACCTGCCGATTATGAAGAAAAGGACTACTACACCATCCAAACGCCGATTCCCAGGGACGACCCTGTGCCTGAAGTGCCCGATCAGGCTGGGCACGAGTTGCTGAATCTTCAGGAGGCCATAGTGAAGGCGGAAGAGGATCGAATTAACCGAGTCGCCAATAATCACAAGACTAAAACCAGACAAACTATTGGTGAGTGGTGCTGTGTGGATGCTCTATTATTTTTTGACGATAATTTACAGCCACCATGCAGAAAAATTATATGAATATTTTGGAACGCAACGAGAAATTGTTATACAGCCAGAGAATTTCTGAAGAAGAACTGGAAATCGACCCCAGAATCACAGAGTATATTAATTCCCAGATGGAGGCCAAAACAAACTTGGTTAAGAGGAAGCTGGCTTATGAAGTGGAAAAATCAACAATAAGGCTTCAGAAGATTAAGAAGTTTTTAATTGATCCTTTAGATTTGTTCCCCATCAGAGTGAAGGGAATATTATCTAATGACTCTGTCTGTTCATTAAGGCAACATAAATTACCATCAAATCTCGCAGACATTCATCAGAAAATTGAAACAAGACTGCTGGAGGAATTCGATAAAGGCAGGTTAATATTTATGAATGTGAACTTTAAACACCATTACATATTTTGTTGAACATGTACTATCGTAATTAAAATATGACAAATATTTGATAAATGTTACATGCAGCTAATTCAAAAAATACAGAGCCCGAAAAGTAAGTAACACGATTATACATTCATGAACAAAAAAACCATTCTCAAAATACTTAGAACGAAGTATCCACATTATTATTTGTCTAGACCGCCGGAACGGACGGTGGTGGCTCAAAAAGGGACGGAAATTAAGCGGGAAGTTAAAATGGAACCTGAATACTTTCTTTTGGGCATGGACGAGAGCGATATTGCAAAACTAGGGCCTCGACTGAACCGAATGCTCACTACTTACAGGAAGAGAATTATGAAGTGGAAGTATAGGGCGATAGAGGTAAAGACAAATTAAGTTATGCAACAATCAAAACAAATTTAATATTAAGTTATTTGAAAAAATCTCGGGTTCTATTATAGTTAGACGACTCTAGTTTTTTAATCAAAATTTCTAGAATGTCGTCAATTTTCCAATCGGTGCTTATTTTTTAAATATTGCATCGAAATCGTTTTAGTAACAGAAATTGTTTGAATGAAATCATATAAAAATAAAGTAACTCAGTAAGTATCACGTTACCAGATAATCCAATACGATTATTATTTATTGCCTAACATGAGTAATGCTCTGCAAGGTGCCTTAACTAATACAAAACAACTTTTCCAACCTTTATTGTGTAATAAACCAGAAATATAATTATTAAAAAAATTATAATCTTATCAGATTAACATTTGAATGTCTAAAATCTACCCTACATAAACATATCGTCATAGCCAGGCGGGGGAAATTCGTCGTTGTCGGGCCTGTTGGGGTCCCTGCGTGGCGGAAACCCGACATTGGGAGGCCGGAACGGGTCGTACCTGGCGCCCGGTGGAATGGCACCCGGCGGCGTCCCGGGCGGCAAGTACGGCAAGCCGGGGGGCGGCTGGAACAACATGCCGCCGCCGCCGTTTGGTCGTATCAAACCGGGGGGCCCGCGCAGTGGGTCCATGCCGTTGAACGGATCCAAGTCTGCACGACCGTAGTTCGGCGGCCTCCTGCCGTCCACCAGTATGGACCTAACCGGATCCACACTCTCCACGAAGTAAGGGGGGTGCTGCGGGGCCGCCGGTTCCGTTTGACTGGACGATTCCCTCGACCGTTTCGACACCGTCACATTTTCGATCAGCTGCTTTTTGATCAGATCCACCAGGTTCTCCTGATCCGGTATCATCTCGTCGAGGTTGCCGTTCCTCTGCTGGACGGCACTCCTGTCCAGCTGGATCATAGAAACTGTGCGTTCGTCGACGCGAAACAAATTGATCATGATGGTGTCATCGATGATTGTGCCCTTAAGGTTGTACAATCTACCCTGGAGAACGTAACGCAAGGTATAATCGTCGTTCCAGCCTTTCGGTAAGGCTTCGGATTTCGTTTCAGAGCCGTCGATCACTTTGGACTCGCCGATTCCGATGCATTTGAAGCCGTTCGAGACCAACACCAAATGGGTCAAACACACCAAAATATCTTCGTTGGAATTGATGTCATCCTTCACGGAACTGTACAACAAATCCCAACCGAAAAGGCTGGACATTGTTGTTGTTTTCGGTTTCTTTGTGCACTGGAATTTGTTACTTTACAGAAGGCGAATTAGTTTGTTTATAAAGAGCGGTGTCATTACTTGACGTTTGAGGTTATGTATGGCACATAGATATTTCTCAATAACATCTTAACATATACAATATATTATTTAATTTTATTGAAATTGTTGACATAACTTTTATAGTTAGGGTTGTTTTATATTACTATAATTACTTTATATAATTAAAATTTTCTGTTATCTGGGTTGCCTAACTTTTTTTTTAAATTGAAATCATTTTTCATTATTTAATATATATAGTTCATTATGCGCATGATTCGAAATTATCGCCATTGATTTTATAAATGAAATTAGTATAAAACACTTGTCTTTTAGATAAAGGAGTTTCTATAATTAGCAGCAATAGCAACTTAATAATAAATATATAAATTTAAATGAATTCCTCACAGCAAAACAAAAAAGGATATTATTAAAAACTTTAATGTTAAATTTAATAAAACAGATTTAATAATTAAATAAATCCCTTTTAAAATTAAAGTTGCTATTATGTACTGCACAATTAAGAAAAATATATGTAACATTATATAGAATAAGAATATAGTAGTTTTTATAAAACTGTATAAAACAATAATAGTAAATTAATATTATTTTAACAGTTCATATTAAATAAAAAAATTATGTCTAAAATATTCAGTATTTTAAAAAGTTGCAGTGACCACCATTGTAATATATTATTAAAATACACCGATTTATTGCAATTAAATAATGTGTAAAGTAATTATTAATTTAAATAAATTTTATAAATAGGGCACCAAGGAAAGACTATTTTGTAAAAAAAGTTAAATAAAGTATTTTCCTTTACATTAATTTAAAAGAACATCTTAAACACTTTATTTTGATTAATCGGAAAGTAAAGAGTTAATTTGTTTGCTATTATCATATTAATATTTCAGTGGGAGGTTTTTAATGCTAAAAAACCCCAGCCAGGAGTTAATCATCCGGATGATGAAGCAGCGTACGAATATGCTAAAGCTACAATCGGCGACTACGTTTTGAAAACTGACGAAAACTATCGTGTCCCACCTCACTTGAAACAAACTACCACCAACAAGTTTCGGGAGTTGTTAAATTGTCAACAAGAGGTTGATATTTATTTATATTTATAAATTATTAGACTAAATTAATTTTTACAGTTATTTGATGAAATCCACGTGTTTTCCGAAAAAGTATACAAGTTGCGAGATTTTAAATACAAAACGATTGACAAAATTAAGAAGGAAGAAGTTATTTTAGAATCAATTCACGGGCAAATTCCTGAAGACTTGCAACAATTTAGCCCTCAAATTGTTAAGTATGATGAATCTGAATTCCCTGAAAGGAAATTTGACATTGTGGTACAATTTGATGACAATATTTCTG
The DNA here is from genome assembly GCF_024364675.1 of Aethina tumida. Taxonomy (NCBI): domain Eukaryota; kingdom Metazoa; phylum Arthropoda; class Insecta; order Coleoptera; family Nitidulidae; genus Aethina; species Aethina tumida. The sequence continues at coordinate 4,989,035 of NC_065441.1, forward strand.
ATGATATTGAACTGGAAGAGGAGGTTGTAGATGTCTATGTGGATGTACAAGTGTACCATAAATCAATCACAGCCTAAAAACTAAGTTTATATTATTTTAGGCGGTAACTGGAATAGACTTGTGGCTGCAGATTTTGCCAAAACGAGCCGATTATCCACCAAGATATGAAGATCACTTTGTTCTCGGTGATATTGTAAAAAGGCTGACGAGTGTGCCTGACATGCCTTTCGAGCATCTCGTTACACTGTCCGAAATGGAAAATGTTGACACCGTATTCGAAAGGGAAATAAGAGTCTGGCTTCTAAATAAGTAAACTCGTTTTAAAATTGTTTGTATATTCATTTTACCCCAACAACAATTTCCAGACTACTAGTCCGTCAAAATATATCGGTTGAACACGTAAACGATCTGATTGCGTCCGTCGACAAAAGCGTGGCTGAATTGAACATCGAACTGCACTTCGTCCTCCGAAGAATGAACACGATGGAACTGCACATACTCTTCCTCAACCAGGAGCTGACGATTCTGAACAAATACGAAGCGAACGAGTTCGTGTTGGAGAAGAAATTGCGTGAAAACAACACAGCTGTGATGGACCGACAAGACGTGATCGACAACTTGACCAACCGCATGGTGGAAATCAAGGCAAGCATCGACGAAGCGAAGGTGGAGATGGATCGCATTTCTACCAACTTCACACAGGCAACACACACCCACAAGTTCTACGACTTCCTGAGGAAGGTGTTTAAGAAGAAGTACAAGCCTCCCAGGGTTCGCTCCGATGATGGTAACTACTATTAACTGGAGTAGTAACTTAAGGTAATATGAATGCATTTCAGACAGCAGCTCCGAATCGTCTTCGTCCAGTTCCGAGGAATCTGAAGAAGACGATACCGCCAGTATCGACTCCAGGGATTTCAACATCATCAAGCTGGACTTGAATGTTTGTCCGAAAGGTTGCGAACAGTCCATGTACGATTACACGGTGGCTTTGAGAAGTGAACGATATGCGATTGAGCAGAAGGTTAGAGAGGATGAGAGGCAGATGGAATTGCTAAAGAAGGAATTAGATATGCAAAGCAAAACTTTGAAACAGCTCGAGTCCGTTTTGGCTGAAAGCAAAAAACAGCTACAAGACTATTTGGTAATAAAATCTTCATAAAAGTAATTTTTAATAAATATGGACTTTATAGTGTGAGAAACAACAAGTGCTTAATCAAATTATTCGCACGGCCGCATTGAGAAGAGATCAAATCCAGCTGTACAACGCGAACACATCTGTCGAAAACATTGAGGATTGTTTAATTATGTCCAAAGACACCATAAGTGCTTTGTATAGAAGAGTAGGTGAACTCCAGAAGGAAACCTTGATTGAGAAAAATAAACACGAGTAAGTAATTCACACGCAAGTTGACATTCTATAAAATGTATCTGTTTCAGAGTGTACATCAAGCATTTACTTCGTATGAAACGTGATTTTGGTCACATGGAACAAAGAATAAAATTGGTCAAGCAAGATATAGCTTATCAAATGTTTACAAAGTTTGGTAAATTCGTAGACATTAACGAAATCGAGAGTAACGTGATTAAAAGCCATTTGAGAGCTAACATTACTGACATGGCGGAAATTTGTATGAAGAAGATGGTCCATGCTGTGCTTGTTCAGGACGTTGATCTGAAATCCATTTATAATCCTAAAATTGCCGCCTTAATGGTAAATATTCTCTGACTTTTAGTTTATAGTTCATAATCAATAGTATTATTTTTAGTCTCTACTTAAAAGTCTCCATTTAGATTATATTAAACTACTTAGATCGAATACAGCTAGATCGGAAGTGTTAAGGTTATTGACGATAACTAAGAACGAATTAAATCACGATTTAGATAGTCAGGACAATCGTCAAAGCAAAATTGCATATGTGTTAGTAAAAAATAAAAATGATGACGAAGAGTTGGCAAAGATACGACAAGTCATCAGGCAACAAGAAGAAGAGATTGAGGTAAAAATCCATGTTTTTTTATAATATATTATATGTATGTGTGATTTAGGATCTAAAAGCGGAAATAAAGATGCTAAAGACCAAAGGATATCCACCATATCCTAAAAGAGACAGACAAATTGTTGATAAGATTGAATCACCCAAACAAGCTCGTAAAGAGTTAAAGGAAGAAGCCGAAAGGATACCTACTGAGATTATACTTCCTGATACTTAGTAAATCTACAAACATTAATACACGTTACATAACTTATCTACTGTTTTATAGTGTCATGTCGGATGCCGAAGAATTAGTGGCCCACTTACTAGAAGAGCTTCTCGGTGATACAGAAATACTGGCTGAAAAAATGTCTACTGAAAGGATGGCTAAAAATATAGTTGAAAGAATAATGAAATGTATAAGTTGCGACGAAATCGTCAAAATATTAGTAGACAGTTTGCCACTTCATCTCACTGAAGAACAGTTGGAAATGGTCGAGGAAATTGCCGAAAAAATTTCATTTGTTTATGATAAACCGAGAATTAAATATGCACTTGAGGTAACTCGTTTTTATACTCTAGCCGAAATGATTATCATTTACTTGTTTTAGACCCAAGAAGAGAAGCAAGAGTTTGCACTGGAAATAATGGATAACATCATCGATGAAACGATGCTGGTGAAGGGCAACGCGTCTGAAGTAATGGCTAGGATGATTTCACGTATGGTTGAAGAAGTGCCCTTCATCCATTTGGTAAACCAGAAGTGCATAGAAAAATTAGCTGACACACTTGGCAGCAAGCTCAGTGTGGAGGGCATTAAGAATGAAGTACTACCTTTGGCTGAAACCCTTGCCAAGGATCACAAAGAAGATATTAGAACCGTAGTCAGCGCCATTTTAGTCAAGGTATTTTGTAATTTTATTCAAACATCCTTGGTACGTTCTAGATTTTTGGTAGGTATCTGGAAGTGGTCAGGCGATTGCGAGGGAGCAGGTAGAGAACTTAATCGACGACATGCTATTAGAAAAAGGCGATGTTGAAGAGGTGATGGTTGGAATTATAGAAAAAATATGCATGACTTTCCCAGTGGAGAATTTAATGCATACAGAGTCGCTTACGAATATTGCTCTGTCAATTCAGCAGAAAATCGAGAGGAAACAGCAAGCTGCGTTGAAGACCGTTGACAAAACCGTGTGTATTAGCACAACAGAAAGGATGCTGCTTAACAAGGATATTCGTGCCATATTCAACGCAGTGTTGCATAATGTTTATGGCGTTGGGCTGGATTACTTGTACGTTCTTAAACATATGGAGAAAGAAGAGAGTATTGACGAAGAAGAAGAGGAAAACCAAGAGGACACTGCGGAGGACGAGGGGAAGGATAAAAGTGAAGAAGAAGACGGGGAAGAGTTGGAGATGGAGGGAGGATAGCTTTTAATGTGTCTTATTATTAAGTTTTATACATTTAAATTGTCTGTGTCATCTATATCTATACATGTAGGATGGTTTTTATTAAAAAACTATTCATTTTACGCATGTATTTTCATTTTTTTCTGGAAAATATTCCTTAATGGCATTGACGAACTGGTCAAAAGGACAAAAATCCTCGCAACCTGGCAATTGTAATAACTGCGGCTCTCTGCTACTGTAATCTTGGTAAAATAGCTGCAAACAATAAAGTTATATAAACTACAACATTAGATATTCGTAATATTTTACTTTAACTCCGTAGACTCCTTCGATTTCATGCAGTTCAAAGATGAAGTATGCGTTGTAAGGCGGAATGTGTGGTTTGTAAACTTCTAAGGTGTTTAATAAATGTCCTATGTTGACGTCGTGTCCAGAATATAAATATATTTTACGATTTTCGTTCATTTTCCCACTAATTTTTAGTTTGCATTCATCAACCACCTTCTTCAAAAAATAACCTGTTCAATCATACGATGTGATATTAAAAAGAAAAAATTAACAATAATGTAAGTTATTAAGCAACAAAAACTTGAACATATATTTTTTAAAAACAATGTAATATAATTATCACATTTCCACATTTCAATTAAGTCCTTGTTACACATTTATACATTCTTGAATAATAATAAATGCATAACTATTAATACTTAATTATAGTTAATAAGCCATAAATATTGTGTATGTAATGTTTCAAATAGTACAAAGTTTAAATTAAATAAAAGAGTTACTTTCATTTAGGTAGTCAATGCTCTCTTCCAACAACCTTCATACACGTTTTAGTTCACTGACATTAGATAAAAACATGACATAACTAAACCACATTACGTTGATTTCAAAAGGAAGTTGAAACACTAACCTGAAACATACTTCCTGAGCTCAGGAGTGCCAGTCGAATGTTTTAGAAAATCCAAAACCATGTTATGAAGTGGGTAAGGAAACACTTTTTTGGTCCACTCCGGCAATGGAAGCCCCCACTCTTTCTGTTAAAAAATAATATTTTGGAATTACTAAATTGTTAGTAATTTCGAAATTGTTCTCTTGACAAACATCTCATTTAATGACGAAAAGAACCTTGGAAAAATAATAAAATTTCCCATGATTTCCAAGTTAACCTTTACCTTAATAATTGCTATTTTTATTTATCTTACCTGGGTCAAAAGAGTTCCATACAAAGCAAACATATCAAATAGTGTGGGGTTTTTATAACCAGCATGCAACTTGATAAATTCAATAATATCCTTGTAATCATTCATCGTAGTCTGAACTTCATTACCCTGTTCGTAGTCACTGTAAAGCTTCTTGAAGTTGGGATTGATTATTCCAAAGAACATCTGTACAACATAAGATTTTATAATGCAACTTTATATAACAAAATTACATATTTACGTTATCTTTGGATAAGGGTTTGTGGCTGTAAGGAATAGGCTGCCAATTTAAACCTTCTTCCAGAATCTCCTCTTCTTGTGGGGGAAAAAGTCTGGCCAGGACGAGAAGCAAAGTCATTTTAGACCTTCCGGTATCAGAAGACCAAGCTTCAACCACCTCAGAATTCCAATCTTTACCCAGGAACTTGTCGTATCTTTCCCGTAATGCTTTCCCTAATCTCAGTGACTTAATTTTACCCTTCTAAAAATTACTTGTGTATGATTGTTATAGATTTTTTCACATTGATTTTACCTTGGTCAGTTCACCGGGACCAAAGGGGTGATAGGTTTCGTTTTTAAACGGATCATTGGGGTAAGAATGGCGACTCACGTTAGTTCTGTCTCCATGTCGGAACAACTAGGAATACATTTTAAGTGTTATTTACTAATAATTTACATTACAAATCGGTGGATGAGTGATAACAATTAGATAACAAAAATAATGTGCAATTGATAACATTAAAATCAGTACTTACAATATGTACTAAACGTAAAGTACTCGCTTCTTGATCAGACATCGGTTTGAGCTCGTAGACACGTACCGTACCCAACAAAACAAAAATCGAGACTAATATATATGACATGGTACACAATTCACCTTTTCAAACGATACCTGTAATTTCCTAGTACTATTTTAAAATCTACCTGTTATTCTATCAAATATATAAACTAGTTAGTTTCCCTATTAACTGTATTGTACTTTTACAGTAATTTCAAGGTGGTTTATTATTATTAATAAAACGCATTTGATTATTAATGTAACATTTTCTAGTTTAATGCAATCATGTTGATATTACAGTAGTTTTTTTAAAGTGCAGATTTATTATCTAATTAGCTTTGCGATTGCCGGCTTAATTGTATAGACCTGCAAGATGACTTACATGGTTACCAAGGTTGGTCATTTATCAAATCATAAATAAATTTTCATTGATAGTAATACACATTATCAGTAGTAATTTGCATTTATTTTAAAAAATAGTGCTAAAAACCGTACTGCATTAGTATTAAAAGTAAAAATAGTAATTTTTTTTGGCAAAATTGAGGCTCACTCTTAAAACTTGAAGTGGTTTGATCTAATAATACAAATCAAAACCTGTTAATTATAATTTAAGCGTCAGCAAAGTAATTGGTATATTATCTCGTAAATTCAGTGATTAAATTTCGATTAATTTTACTATAAAAATGTGAAAAATTTAGTGGAAACCTTGAGAACCAGTTTTGTTATAAACATTAGTCAACAATAATTGATTAACTTTTTTAAAAGGTTTAACATTTTTACATATAATTATACAATTATGTTAAAATAAATTAAACAAGACTTTTGTTTTTTTATTTTGGTTAATTTATACATTCACAAATACAATTTGTGTCACCCGAAAACAGTTAGTTTCGGTTAAATGAATCACTATGTATTTAGTGTTAAAAATCTCGTGAATTAACTAACCGGTATTCAAATCAAATATATTCGTTATCTTACAACATATCCCCATTTTTTATTGCGGTTTGATTTAGCGCTGCTTAGAACACAAATTGATCGTATCATTAGTGTTTCGATGTTGAGGTGGTGCGCATTTTTATGTCTCCTCGTACTCGGGGAGACTCACAAGGAGTTTGAGGATCAGGAACAAACATATATTAGCAAGGACTCCAGTTTTTCCAAGGAATCGGACGATGGTTTAGTTCTGGTTCATGTCGTAAGTGAGTTTATGGTTTTGTTTAACAATTAATAAGCTTGAGTTTAGCTCTTTAGACATGGGGAGAGGACGGTTGACCCCACAACACTATTCCCAACGGATCCTTACATCAATGAAACCTATTACCCGTATGGAGTTGGCCAGCTAACTGCTGTAAGATATTGTTACAAATAATTAAACGCCTGATTAAAGTCATAAAAATTTCACAGGAAGGAAAAAGGACGGAGTACCGTCTGGGTAAGGCGTTGAGGAGAAGATACGACAGATTTTTAGGCAGGGTTTATTCCCCTGACCTTTTGGATGCCAGAAGTACCGACGTAAACAGGACGAAAATGTCTTTAGAATTGGTACTTGCCGGATTATTCCCTCCTATTGGTGACCAGATTTTTGAGCCAGGACTTTTTTGGCAACCAATCCCGTATAATGTCGTGCCAAGAAAAGAAGACAAAGTATATTATCAACTACTATTATATATAGTTAATTATTATGCTTATAAATTTTAGGAGTTGTTGGGCATTTTCTGTAAGAACTACTTAAAATTATATAAAGAGTTTACGGAAACACCCAAACTCAGGAAGGAATATGATAAACACAAAGAACTGTTCGAGTACCTTTCAGAGAAAACAGGCTGGACTATTAAACATTACGGTGATGTTTTCTATGTTTACTGGGGATTGAGATCAGAGGTAAGCAACCTTCAAATTCAACTAATGAATGAAAAACGGAATTGTTTAACCACACACTAATCTGTTGTGGTATTTTAGAAAGAGTGGGGTTTTGAACTTCCTGAGTGGACTCGCAGAGTCTTTCCGAAACCTCTTGAGGATCTAGTGATAAGGGAATATTACATCACTTCTGGCACGGCAAGGTTACGACAACTTGCCGCAGGTTTTTTTTAATATTATCAGCCTTTATCATATATAAATTGTGTGTTTTTAGGATATCTCCTAAAGAAAATGTTGTTGGACACGAAAAATAAAATTGAAGGGAAACTGGTACCTCAAACAAGAAAGATATTTTTGTACTCCGCTCATGAGTCCAATATTGCCAACTTTTTGGCTTCCTTGGATGTTTTTCAGCCGCAGATTCCTCCTTATGGGTCTTATATACTTGTTGAAATCCATAAAGTTCGTGGAGAGTATGGTGTCAAAGTAAATACTCATTAAATTACCATTTTTAGTCACTAACTCAGTAAATTGCAGCTTTTCTACGAGGACTACAAGGGAAAAAGACCCAAACCATTGAAAATAAAGTACTGTGAAGAGTTTTGTCGTTTGGAACTCTTTACTTATATCATCCGAGATATCATACCAGAAACAGATGATCTGTGTGGTTGATTATTTGTATTATTTTGTATATTTTTTAAATAAAACGTAAGGAAATAATGCGAATATTTATTTGGTGAAAAAAAATTATTTTAAGATACTATAAATCACATTGTGTATGCCCTTAAAAATAACATTCGAGTAATGGTAGATATATTACAACGGTACTTAATGGTATTGTTCATGGCCATAAGTAGAAAAGTTGACTAAAATTTCCACAATTGCTAATGGAATATAAGGTATCAGGAACGCATTTCAATTTTGCTTTATAGAGTTTACGTTCCTGATTAAAGCTAAGTCTATGTTAACTTACTAAACACTAACAACTTTATACATTTATCTAGAATAAAATTCAGTTATACAATTTATAAATATTTTTTTAATAAATACTACTAGTTGGTGAGCGTCTAAAAAGTAAGAATATCGTTCCAAAGCGTCATTATATAGTAGTTGCGAATGGCTTTAGTCTTCAAAAAAAATGTAACATCATCTCTAAACTATGTAGAAGTTCTTCGAGTCAACATCATTGGCATAATCAAATTTAATTGTCTAGTCTTCTTCATCCTAACCTATTCATCCGCCTATACATTTTTTTTTCTAGATTCGTACTAATTACACAAATTATACGCGACATTTTCAAATAGCATCCACATTCATTTCTACGGGATTGTACGGGACGACACCACCATATCCTCTCTCGTTGGACATCTGCCTTCCTCTCTGTAAGTACCGTACTCACACTTCGGGTATCCGCATTTACCCTGTGATATGCGCCTAAAAATTAAAAATGTTAGCCTGTTTTTCGAATAACTAGCTGGGAAACTAACGTCTTGGTCTCCAGACTGAAACGTTCCTCTCCTCTCTTAAACCTAAGACACACATTGTCATCCGGATCACAGTCACACTCGCATTTCCCCTTCGGCGAGCCTTTGGCTTTGAACCACACGGGGCAGACCCAAGAAATACTGCAACTGCAAAATAATGGTGGTTATTATATTAATATAAACTCTGTGTAACAGCATCGTCTTACTTGATTAACGATTGAGGTACGGGAATATCGATATCATTGGCCGACTTATATTTAATGCCATTGTTGTGTCTGATCAGCGAAAACTCATTTTTCGTCACATCTCTACATTCGCACTCTGTGTCGTTGAAGAACGTCAGTTTCTCCACACCGAAAGTCCTCTCGTGCATCTCTTTAGCCTAAACAGAAACAACCAATTAATAAACATCGTAACATTGTTTATGGTAAAAAATCGGAGATTCCTTAATAATCGCTTGATTCCACAATTGAATGTAATTGTCCGAATTATCGCTCTGAACCGTACCAACTGCTTAATGTGAATCAAATTGTTGAGCGCAGAGTCCGTAATAGTAAAACCAATGATGGATGCGTTACTTGCCACCCACATTGCGCCGAGATGATCTATAACGTCACTCATTGTTGTGCGGAAACTACATGATTTGCATCTTTGAAACGTAGATTATCAACCTACATATTTCGTTCAAACAAAGTTGCGGGGAACAATGAAATCGTGCCGTGGTTTATTTCAGATTTGACGACGGATAACTTAAAACTGTGCACAAAAGTCAACGATATAAGGTGAGAAGTGGAAGAGTTGAAACAACAAGTTATTTTTTGTACTTGTTGTCCTAATGTGAATCATCTCGTCGTCAAAAATTATTAATAATTACATGTTTAATGTTTGTAGATAAAAAGTGGACGCCGCCGGTTTGAGATAAAGTAATTCGTTACACATTTTTCTTAACGTCTGACAAGTAAGGTGTAAACTACACTTAGAAACGGTTAATTAGCTATCAGCCAGTCATAATTACTATAATCTGTCTCCATCAAAATTTTAATGAATTCGTGCGAGCATCGCCAACGATGAGTCAGTTCTTAGATGTTTACAGCCTATTAAACCAGTTATTGGTCGGATTAGGTGCATCCAAAAATTTAGGGGGACCATCTATTTTCATTGATCCACGATTTAATTGGTTTTATGAATGTGACACTCGTAAAATCACACTCCACTGTCATTCAGAGTTCCATCATAACAAATTAACGCACTTAGAGCCTAATATGGCACAAAACACAAAAAATTGATTAGTAATTAATTATAAATTTAATTAAAACACATCCAGTGATGCATTTAATTAATAGTAGTTTCCAATTTATTAGCTAATTTGTCATGTTTTAATGTTGAACTTGCTGCACTGCACGCTTTTAATTGAATGGACGAAATTAATTTGACAAATTTACAATCCCAAATTGGATCCACAGCTGAATAAACACAATTTCTGTATTTGGTCGTTTGGTGAAATTAATTAACGAGTAATCACCACATAATTTAACGTTGCATTATAGTAATTTTATAAAATACTTGAAACGGTCCCTTCGTTGTCACAACCATAAATAATAGAATTTCATAAATTGCCAGCGGTTTTATTTAAGAAAAACGTATAAATTCTCTACAAAGTACCTAATAAAACCAAAGTCAATTATGGTACGTGTTCAAGTAGGTGGTTTACCTGTTGTCGTAAATCTTGTCTTGTATTAATGACGATTGTGCAACTGTAAATATTTTCATAGATATACTATTTAGGCTAAGAAATAAATTATTGTTGACAACAGTAATTAAAGAATAATAATACAAGAAACCTAATTGTAAGTACATAATTAGGTACAAAATATGGGGTTAAAAACTAAAAAAATATTTTAAATAAAGCTTTAACTAAGAAATAAATTACTGGTATATAATTAGGTACAAAAACTGAAGTTAACATATTAAACAGAATAATTTCTTTTGAATAAAGCTTTGCCTAAGAAATAAATTGTTATTGACAACAGGTTTTAAGGAATTAGAGTACAATAAACTTAATTGTTGGCATATAATTGGTTACAAAAAGTGGGGTCAAAATGTATTAAACTGAATATTTTATTTTAAATAAAGCTTTACCTAAGAAATAAATTATTGGCAAATAATTATGAGCAAAAAGTGTGGTTAAAAATTATTAAACTGAATAATTTCTTTTGAATAAAGCTTTGTCTAAGAAATAAATTATTATTGATA